>NC_090357.1:25421351-26021351 GCF_035084215.1 Heptranchias perlo | reverse complement strand
AAACTGTGGGCAGGGTGTGCCCGAATTTCTGATAGGCATTCCTGGAGGCTGAGCTCTACATCCAAACACTGGAGATGAAAATCTAGGATGGCAAGTTTAGTGCCAATCTGTGGACAGTTTTGTTTTATTCTGTGAGCTTGTGCTTACAAGAAACTTGTGAAAATATTAAAAGATTATTGACAAAGATATACCGATGGGACCAAGGGCGGATCACTTCAATAAGGATGCTGAGACACCCCATCTGTCTCCACTTCAAGTGGCTCAAGTCCATGATTTCTCTCCTCATTGAAACTGTTTTCCAGTGGCAAGGGAAGGTCAATTATTCCTCCAAACGAGACAGCGTCTCAGGTTGTAGTTAAGCTGCTACTTTTCCACTGAGTCAAAGTGATTTTTGGACACCAATGTAAAAGTGGTAATGTACCTCAAGATTACAGAGTGCACTAAGGTCCTGAATTGATAGATCCCCTCGCAGCAATTTGAATGCAGTATAATTCCAACTTTATTGGAGGACTGAGGAGTTTAAGAAGTTACAGAAAAATCATATACAGTTAACTAGCGTACAACAACTGGAATAACATAACTGAAGGTTCAACTGCAACCAAGAAAAGATCAGCAAGCTGGTTTGAGCATGGCCCTGGTCAAGAGGGAGTGTTGGTCTGAGGATCCTGCTCCAAAATCTCACCATTCTGATTCAGACCATCACCAGCTGGCAGTGCCAGCCAGGGTTGAATTTTTAAAATTTGCCAATTTTCTCTCTTGCTCATATCCCCTGCAGGCACGACTGGGTTCCACAAGTGCTGATTACCCTCTGGTGTCTCTGGGAATTTAGCCAATTTAAGTTTGAGACAGATGGTGTTTCTCAGTATCCTTATGTATACAATCCACCCATTGCTCAATAACAACTTCATTACTAATAATTTTAATTTGAGAGTCTCGACAACAAGTATTGTCAAGCTCATAGAAATATAGGAACAGGAGGCCATTCAGCCCCTTGAGCCAGTTCTGTCATTCAGTTAGATGATGGCTGATCTCTGCCTCAACCCCATATCCCTTGATACCCTTTCCCAACAAAAAAGATTGATCTCAGTTTTGATAATTTCAAGTGACCCTCGGCATCCACAGCCTTTTGGGGAAGAGTTCTACTCTTTTTTCCACTCTTTGCATGAAAACATGCTTCCTGATTTCACTCCTAAATGGCCTAGCTCTAATTTTATTATGCCCCCTTGTTCTGGATTCCCCCAACAGAGGAAATAGTTTCTCTATATCTATTCCATCTAATTCTTTAATCATTTTAAACACCTTGATTAGATCACCCCTCAACCTTCTAAACTCAAAGGGAATACAACCCATGTTTATGTAACCTCTTATAATTTAACCCTTTAAGCCTGAGTATCACTGGGTATATACAGTGAATCTGCATTGTACCTCCTCCAAGGCCGATCTATCTTCCCTGGGGTTTGGTGCCCAAAATTTTACATAGTACTCCAGACAGGGTTTAACCAAGGCTCTGTACAACTCAAGCATCACTTCCACACTTTTGAATTCCACTCCCCTTGTGATAAAAGCCAATATTCCATTAGTCTTTTTGATTACTTCTTGTACCTGTGCACCAATTTTTAGTGATGTGTGTACATGGACACCCAAATCACTTTGCCTCTCATCTCTCACTATTAAGATCTTTCTCAGATCCAAAGTGGATGACCTCACACTTCCCCACATTGAACATCTGCCCTAGTTTTGCCCATTCATTTAGTCTATGACCATTTGTAACTTCCTCCTCCCATCCACACAACATACTGGGCTCCTAACTTAATGTCATCTGTAAACTTGTATATCCAACTCTCAATTCCTTCATCCAAATCATTAATATATATGGTGAAGAACTGAGGCCCCAGTACAATTCCCTGGGGAACACCACTCATCACATCCTGGCAATCAGAGAACTAACCCTTTATCCCTACTCTCGGTCTCCTACCTTCCCACCAATTACCAACCCTGGTTCCTTGACCATGGAGGGTGCAGGAGGAGATTTACACACCTGAGCCTAATATTGTCTTGCCTGATGTTCCCAGATGCATACCTCCAGCAGACATTCACCGCACAGCAATCAGAAGCAAGAACCCGGGCCGAGTTTCCCATCCTATCCCATTCTGGAAGCTGCAGTAGCCCAATATGTCCCCAAACAGAATTTATTCCCTGCAAAATGACATGGCCCCATTACTGTGTTTACTGCAACCTGTGCGGTTAGTTACTGGATTAAGGTCACTGAATCCAACCTTCCCCGACAACATACCTTGCCTGCCTTGTGAACAGATGGCATTGGTCAGTCGTTCGAGGTATTCTGGCAGGTCGTAGTATTCGTCCCCGTAAGAGATTACTTTAATTCCTTTGTCCAGCATATTTTCACGAAGTTTTTTAAACTCATCCACGTCGTCCCTGCGCACCAGCATGAAGTGTTCGAGGTCAGACTTGTTTCTCACCGCTTCTAGGAACAGCGACTGGAACGTCGTGTCCTCCACTGTCCGGCCACAGCCGAGGAAGACAAAGGCCTTGTTTTCATACAGCTTCTGAATCTCCCTCTGCTCAGTAATTAAAAGACAGATGTTTACAGCAGCACCTACTCCCTGATGCACAAGCTAAATTTACAGTTTCCCACATAATCTGGATCAAATCACAAACGTTCACATTTGCAAAAGTTAAAACATGAACAAAACGAAGAGTGTCAGTCTTTTATATTCTCTCCTCCTCTCCTGGAGGCTGTGGCTCTTGCTGGGGTATGGTTGCACAAGTGCCCCCCAGGTCCCAGCCCATGTGACCATTGTTCCTGTATGAGCCTCAACAGTTAGCGTCAGGGGACTATTCAACTGTGGGTGGATCACAAGCATGTCCAGATCCTGTCCATATCCGATATCCACACACACGCACTTTCCCGCAGGAGACTCTGGACAGTGATCAGGATCACACAATTTAGTGATTTCCCCCCCTTAGCACAGGGCAGATCAGTAGTACCACCCACACTGCTACCATGGCCAAGATCAGCCAACTATAACCTAATCCCCAAGTTTCTGGTTTAACTGGCTGTGTACCACACTGGCATATTTACCCACTTTGTGGGGGGGGGGGGGGGGGGGGGGAAGGAGGGAAACTTGTTGACCAGATGGTTTCCATCCCAGGGTTTTAAAGGAAGTAGGTGAGCACATTGCGGATGCCCTAACTATAATCTTTCAAAGTTCTCTAGATTCAAGAACTGTCCCTCTAGATTGGAAAATTGCGCATGTCACTCCGCTTTTTAAGAGAGGAGAGAGAGGGAAACCAGGGAATTATAGACCAGTTAGCCTAACATCTGTTGTGGGGAAAATGCTGGAGTCTATAATTAAGGATAGGGTGACTGAACACCTTGAGAATTTTCAGTTAATCAGCGAGATCCAGCATGGATTTGTGAAAGGTAGGTCGTGCCTGACAAACCTGATTGAATTTTTTAAGGAGGTGACTAAAGTACTGGACGGGGGAATGTCAATGGATGTTATTTATATGGACTTCCAGAAGGCATTTGATAAAGTCCCACATAGAGACTGTTAGCTAAGATAGAAGCCCATGGAATCGAGGGAAAAGTACAGACTTGGTTAGGAAGTTGGCTGAGCGAAAGGCGACAGAGAATAGGGATAATGGGAAGGTACTCACATTGGCAGGATGTGACTAGTGGAGTCCCGCAGGGATCTGTCTTGGGGCCTCAATTATTCATAATATTTATTAACGACTTAGATGAATTGTAAACAATTTTACAACACCAAGTTATAGTCCAGCAATTTTATTTTAAATTCACAAGCTTTCGGAGATTCTCTCCTTCCTCAGGTAAATGTTCAGGATCTCCTTGAAGATCCTGAACATTTACCTGAGGAAGGAGAGAATCTCCGAAAGCTTGTGAATTTAAAATAAAATTGCTGGACTATAACTTGGTGTTGTAAAATTGTTTACAATTGTCAACCCCAGTCCATCACCGGCATCTCCACATCATGACTTAGATGAAGGCATAGAAAGTCTCATATCTAAGTTTGCCAATGACACAAAGATTGGTGGTACTGCAAGCAGTGTAGATGAAAACATAAAATTACAAAGGGATATTGATAGATTAGGTGAATTTGCCACAGTTTTGCCCATGGAATTCAATGTAGGCAAATGTGAGGTCATCCACTTTGGACCAAAAGAGGGTACTTTCTAAATGGTAAAAAGTTAAAAACAGTGGATGTCCAAAGGGACTTAGGGGTTCAGGTACATAGATCATTGAAGTGTTGTGAACAGGTGCAGAAAATAATCAATAAGGCTAATGGAATGCTGGCCTTTATATCTAGAGGACTAGAGTACAAGGGGGCAGAAGTTATGCTGCAGCTATACAAAACCCTGGTTAGACCGCACCTGGAGTACTGTGAGCAGTTCTGGGCACCGCACCTTCGGGAGGACATATTGGCCTTGGAGGGAGTGCAGCGTAGGTTTACTAGAATGATACCCGGACTTCAAGGGTTAAGTTACGAGGAGAGATACACAAATTGGGGTTGTATTCTCTAGAGTTTAGAAGGTTAAGGGGTGATCTGATTGAAGTTTAAGATATTAAGGGGAATAGATAGGGTGGATAGAGAGAAACTATTTCCATTGGTTGGGGATTCTAGAACTAGGGGACACAGTCTAAAAATTAGAGCCAGCCCTTTCAGGTGTGAGATTAGAAAACACTTCTACACACAAAGGATGGTAGAAGTTTGGAACTCTCTTCCGCAAACAGCAATTGAGCTCGCATCAATTGCTAATTTTAAATCTGAGATAGATAGCTTTTTGGCAACCACAGGTATTAAGGGATATGGGCCAAAGGCAGGTATATGGAGTTAGATCACAGATCAGCCATGATCTTATCAAATAGCAGAGCGGGCTCGAGGGGCTGAATGGCCTACTCCTGTTCCTATGTTCCTTTGCTAATCTGTTGCTATTCTGACCCACGTGAATTTACAGAGTGGAGTATATCTGGTGCATTGTGATGACCTGCTCTGCAGGACATTTAACAACACTGCATTTAGTTTATTATGAGTTTTTGATCTACTGTGTCAGAACATGTACTGGGGAGAGAGAATACAATATACATTTATATTCCACTGAAGCATCCCACAGACAACAACTTGCATTTATATAGCGCCTTGAACTTAGCAAAACGTCCCAGGCCGCTTCACAGTAGCATTATAAAAAAAAAATTTTGACAACGAGCCACATATTAGGACAGGGGACTAAAAGCTTGGTCAAAGAGGCAGGTTTTAAGGAGCGTCTTAAAAGGAGGAGAGAGAGGTGGAGAGGTAGAGGTTTCGGGAGGGAATTCCAGAGCTTAGGGCCTAGGCAGCTGAAGGCACGGCCACCAATGGTGGAGCGATTAAAATTGGGGATGTGCAAGAGGCCAGAATTGGAGGAGCGCAGAGATCTTGGGGGGTTGGAGGAGGTTACAGAGATAGGGAGGGGTGAAGACATGGAGGGATTTGAAAACAAGAATGAGAATCAAGACTCTCTGATGCACTGCTTATTCGGGATGAACTGGTTTTTATTCCACAGGAGTTATAGAAAGCCGATGACTTCAAGAGCAAGTCAAGGCATCATGAAGAATTGCTGTACAGCACCAAAGATGGATATATAGTACCAAGGTTGCAAATATAGTATTTAACAGAATTAGACTTCCGCTTTGTGGAGTCGCTTCATGATGCTTTGACTCACCAGACACAATACATCTGGGAGCTATGAGGCTGTCATCAATTGAAGCTTCAGCTGACATCAAAATAATTTATATTAAAAAAAACCCATACCAATGATTCATCATGCATTGACTTCCCAGATCATGAGTGGTGACAATTAGAGGCCAATCCATTCTCCACAGGAAGGGAGGAGGAAAAACAATCATTTGGGACAATAAGTCGAGCAGCATCTCCTGGAAAAGCTCCCAGTGACATCCCAGTAGCAGACTGCCAGAGCGATCTCTCAGCTGCGCCCTTTTAGATCATGTATCCAATGGTATTTCAATATCTGCACTAGGAAAGTAACAGAAAACTCACCATTACTTCTGTATTACGCAACACATTCTGGTAGCCCAAAGGATGTAGAACGATCCCGCTGGGGTTAGTGTAAACGCCATGGATGTGTAACACACTCATCTTTCGTTTCTCCTGTGCCCATTCCAGTACCTACCACAAACAGAAAAGAGACTAGCTCTTGTAGCCTGTTAAAATATATGTAGCAAAACAAAAACTGCAATTGCTATACGCATTGTCTGTTCATTGACACAAGTCCACTTTTTTCTGCCCAATTCATCTCAATAATTTATCACTCCAGCAAAGATAGAATTAATATTTTTACTGCTGTTTCAGTAAAGATGCCGTAATCAGGTATCAGCTACCGTAAGTTTTTTTTCAAATTGCAAAGCTAATTTTCACAACCTGTTGTCTATTACTTAACATGTTTTGTTTATACTGTAGACTTTGATAGCACCCTGCTGCATCCAGATACATCCCCTGCACCTCTCACATTTGGGCAGAAAGACTAAATGACTGCTTAACCTTAACAGAGCTTCAGAAAGTGCTCGGTGACTGGTCCACTGACTACAATAAACAGCAAGCTAGGGCTGCTAAGAACTTTACGTTAGGCACTTAGAGGCCTTTCCTCTGCCTTTCCAGCTTCTCTAGACTTGGGAAAGTAGTGTAGAAATAGTGGCATACTATAAAGAAAGGGCATCGCATGACTAGGGAGTAATCCTTTAAACAAAAGTATTCACAATAATGAACAGAATAGATTTTCATAAAATATTAAAATAATATTAATGACAGTGTACTTCAGGTTGTTGTGTTAGTTCCTCATGTTTCAGGTACCAAATTTCCACACCCATGAGTGCAATGTACAGACGTCACTTTCTCTGCGACCTGAACTAACAGAAGCCATCAGCTCCCACTGTTTAAAAAGAAATCGCTGGAAATACACAGCAGGTCTGCCAGCATCCCAAAAGAAGGAAAATGGTTAACATTTTGGGTGAAAGCCCTTCATCAGAACCAAGAAAATGAAAGTGAGAGAAACCCTTTATCGGTCTTACTAAAACAGGGGAACAGAGAACAAAAGGTGATGGTCAAGGCAGATATACTATTACAAGAAGTTTAATGGTCTGTAAACAGAAAGAGGTGAAGGTGCCAAATGACATACAAAGCTCAGCTAGGTCAAACCATAAAAAACATTAGAAAAGCAGAAGGTGAGTGAAAGAGCTCCAGAGATCCAGTACCGAAAGCAAAATACTGCGGATGCTGGAAATCTGAAATAAAAAACAGAAAATGTTGGACAAGCTCAGCAAGGGAGGCAGCATCTGTGGAGAAAAAAAGCAGAGTTAACGTTTCTGACGAAAGGTCTTCGACCTGAAACGTCTTCGATCTGAAACGTTAACTCTGTTTCTTTCTCCACAGATGCTGCTTCACTTGCTGAGCTTTTCCAGCATTTTCTGTTTTTATTCCAGCGATCCTATTTTCAGTTCCAAATAGAAGTCTCCAGCCAAAACATTAGCAGCTTTTCAGATACGGAGAGACCTGCTGCGTACTGCAGCATTATCTATTTTATTATGACAGATTTCCACATTTCTTTGGATCAACAGAGTTCCCATTACACTTCCCTGCACCAGTTCTGATGTTGGCAACTTTCTAACTCCCTCCAAAGCTGCCTACAGCTACCCAAATTCTAGATTTTTTTTGTTACAGCTCTGATATGTACATCACTGGCAAGTTTCAAGAGAAAAATAAAGCCACCCATGGTTCTTTCACGAAAGAAAAAGAGGGAGTGGGAGTGTGGGTAGTCTCACTTTATTTTGTGTATGTAGGTCTTGCTTTTTGGCATACAGAGACCTCACTTTTTTTTTAAAAAAGGTATGGGGAGGGGTCTTACTTTATTGCTGTTGTATGGCAGAATCACATTTCTGTGTAATTACATGCTGCCCACTCACTGGCTATGGCGCGTGTATCTGGCCCCAGCTCCAAAAGGTTGAACATCCCTGACCTAGGCCACCATGAGCTGATCCAAATTGTCACCATTTTGTAGGCGATACTGCATTCCATCCACTTTACCTTTTTCTCATCCGTGAGGTCTAAGGATTCTAATTCTGTTCCTCGGTGAGTTCCGTAGATTTCCAAAAGATTGTCGAAGTTGGTGGTTAAAACTAGGGTTCCATTCTCCATCAGCTTCAGGACTGATTGCAACAGGTGCTTCCCAACATCATCCATCTTGGACTCGAGGTCATCAAAAACCTCATACAAACAGTCTTTGAAGAAGGTTGACCGAACATTGCTAGTGCGCTGTGGGGGATTGGACAAGGATCAATGGAAGCAGTCATGCACCAGAACGCAAAGCAAGCACACGGGCCGTAACAAAGCCTCAGATACACCACAGGACTTGCAAAGAATTGTCTTGAAGAATATCCCATTACTCATTCAAAGGAAAATACTATTGTTCCGGGTTTTGGGGGGGGGGGAAAAGAGGAAGAGACAGGGGAGGTACGTGTGCAAGAGAGCGAGACCGATAGATCGATCATGCTTTAAAATTGTTGGTTTTAAAGGCAAACTTTCTAATCTTGCAGCAACGCTCATCGTGATTTGTTTTGTAGATATTTTTAACACTGCTAGCAAGATTGATTTCCCTTCTCTAATTAACTGAAATGTTTGCATTTTTTACAACTCCTATTTGAGAGAAGAAAACTTTTTTTTAAAAATCCAGTAACTTTCTAAGATGTTCTGATATTTTGCACTGGGTGGGAGATTCAAGTCCTGCTCAGTCGGTTTAGTGAGCAGCTGCTGTCAAAGTACAGAGACTGATACCTTTCTCATTTTTGGATCTCAATCTCACTCAGCCGGTCTAGAGTTTGAGACTGAATCTCAGTTCTGGACCTGTATTCAGGAGTGAAAAAAAAACTCCAGCCTTCATATATTCACAGCCTCTGCTCACTAACTCAGCTCATCACTGCCTCCACCAACCACAAAATCTCAGGGTCTCCACCAATCCAACTATTCTCGTCATAAGAGCCATCCTTTCCAAGCTTCTCTCCACGGGTCTTACTGGGCCATGCAGTCCATCTCTTGCTGCTGAAAGCATAAAATTTATGTGCGTGGGTATTTAATCCCTACCCACGGGCCCTAAATGATCCCAGTTCAGGCCAAACTGATTTGGAGGGAAAAAAATCCATCAATCCCTGATAAATGACATCTTAGTCATGCAAGATTTGGTAATCCGTTTCTATACGGCAGTGATCCTCACTAGCTGCCAAGGGCCACAATCCCAAGCAGTGTATTACTTGAGGGCCACTCCCAGTGATGCTCCAATACATTAAATCACGGGACACAGGTCTGATTCCGCACACGGTCAGCTCCTGATTTCACACATCACCCTGGGGAGTTGCTAAGTGCAGATCAGGCACTGCACCACAGGACAGCACATCAATTTCATTTATGTTAAGGTCTATACAATGACTTCTAAAAGGAATGCCAGAATATTTAAAAGTTTAAAATGCAGCTCTGCACCATGATACACTTATACAGATTCATAAACACAAATAAATTCATAAGAAATACTATTAAAACAACAAACCAGTAAAAGGTGGCACTCAAGTGAACAAATCTGCTATGGTGATGAAGTGACGGTCATGGGCTCACGCTTGTGGTTCTCTAAAAGAATGTACGCTGGGTGGGGGACTTCAATGTCCATCACCAAGAATAGTTCGGTAGCACCACTACTGACCGAGCTGGCCGAGTCCTGAAGGACATAGCTGCCAGACTGGGCCTGCGGCAGGTGGTGAGCGAACCAACACGAGGGAAAAACTTACTTGACCTCGTCCTCACCAATCTACCTGTTGCAGATGCATTTGTCCACGATCTGATCTGTTGGATCAACCCTGGTTCAATGAGGAGTGTAGAAGAGCATGCCAGGAGCAGCACCAGGCGTACCGAAAAATGAGGTGCCAACCTGGTGAAGCTACAACACAGGACTACATGCATGCCAAACTGCGGAAGCAACATGCTATAGACAGAGCTAAGCAATTCCACAACCAACGGATCAGATCAAAGCTCTGCAATCCTGTCACATCCAGTCGTGAATGGTGGTGGACAATTAAACAAATAACGGGAGGAGGAGGCTCTGTAAACATCCCCATCCTCAATGATGGCAGAGTCCAGCATGTGAGTGCAGAAGACAAGGCTGAAGTGTTTGCAACCATCTTCAGCCAGAAGTGCCGAGTGGATGATCTATCTCGGCCTCCTCCCGATATCCCCACCATCACAGAAGCCGGTCTTCAGCCAATTCGATTCACTCCACGTGATATCAAGAAACGGCTGAGCGCACTTGATACAGCAAAGGCTATGGGCCCCAACAACATCCCGGCTGTCGTGCTGAAGACATGCTCCAGAACTAGCCGCGCCTCTAGCCAAGCTGTTCCAGTACAGCTACAACACTGGCATCCACCCAACAATGTGGAAAATTGCCCAGGTATGTCCTGTCCACAAAAAGCAGGACAATTCCAATCCGGACAATTACCGTCCCATCAGTCTACTCTCAATCATCAGCAATGTGATGGAAGGTGTCATCGACAGTGCTTTCAAACGGCACTTACTCACCAATAACCTGCTCACCGATGCTCAGTTTGGGTTCCGCCAGGATCACTCAGTTCCAGACCTCATTACAGCCTTGGTCCAAACATGGACAGAACAGCTGAATTCCAGTCGTGAGGTGAGAGTGACTGCCTTTGACATCAAGGCAGCATTTGACCAAGTATGGCACCAAGGAGCCCTAGTAAAACTGAAGTCAATGGGAATCAGGGGGAAAACTCTCCAGTGGCTGGAGTCATAAATAGCACAAAGGAAGATGGTAGTGGTTGTTGGAGGCCAATCATCTCAGCCCCAGGACATTGCTGCAGGAGTTCCTCAGGGGAGTGTCCTAGGCCAACCACCTTCAGCTGCTTCATCAATGACCTTCCCTCCATCATAAGGTCAGAAATGGGGATGTTCACTGATGAGTGTCCAGTTCCATTTGCAACCCCTCAGATAATGAAGTAGTCCGTGCCCGCATACAGCAAGACCTGGACAACATCCAGCCTTGGGCTGGTAAGTGGCAAGTAACATTCAGACCAGACAAGTGCCTGGCAATGACCATATCCAACAAGAGAGTGTCCAACCACCTCCCCTTGACATTCAACCGCATTACCATCACCGAATCCCCCACCATCAATATCTTGGGCGTCACCATTGACCAGAAACTTAACTGGACTAGCCACATAAATACTGTGGCTACAAGAGCAGGTCAAGGCTGGGTATTCTGCAGTGAGTGACTCACCTCCTGACTCCCCAAAGCCTTTCCATAAGGCACAAGTCAGGAGTGTGATGGAATACTCTCCACTTGCCTGGATGAGCGCAGCTCCAACAACACTCAAGAAGCTCGACACCATCCAGGACAAAGCAGCCTGCTTGATTGGCACCCTATCCACCACCCTAAACATTCACTCCCTTCACCACTGGCGTACCGTGGCTGCAGTGTGTACCATCCATAGGATGCACTGCAGCAACTCGCCAAGGCTTCTTCAACAGCACCTCCCAAACCCGCGACCTCTACCACCTAGGACAAGATGTGGAGATGCCAGTGATGGACTGGGGTTGACAAATGTAAGGAATCTTACAACACCAGGTTATAGTCCAACTGTTTTATTTGAAAATCACAAGCTTTCGGAGGCTTTCTCCTTCGTCAGGTGAGTGTGGGATTCGGATTCCATGGAAGGTTACCGCATTTATAGTCAAGGCAATCAAAGTGTTCAGACAGAGAGATGTTACCTACAGGACCACCGAATACACAAACGGCCAGAACAAAAGACAGACAGAGAGAGAGAGAGAGAAACATCCGAAAAGGAAGAGAAAGACAGAGAATGACCCGTTGTATTAAAAACAGATAGCTCTTTTTTCGCTGGTGGGGTTACGTGTAGCGTGACATGAACCCAAGATCCCGGTTGAGGCCGTCCTCATGGGTGCGGAACTTGGCTATCAATTTCTGCTCGACGATTTTGCGTTGTCGTGTGTCTCGAAGGCCGCCTTGGAGAACACTTACCCAAAGATCGGTGGCTGAATGTCCTTGACTGCTGAAGTGTTCCCCGACTGGGAGGGAACCCTCCTGTCTGGCGATTGTTGCGCGGTGTCCGTTCATCCGTTGTCGCAGTGTCTGCATGGTCTCGCCAATGTACCATGCTCCGGGGCATCCTTTCCTGCAACGTATGAGGTAGACAACGTTGGCAGAGTCACAGGAGTATGAACCATGTACCTGGTGGGTGGTGTCCTCTCGCGTGATGGTGGTATCTGTGTCGATGATCTGGCATGTCTTGCAGAGGATGCCGTGGCAGGGTTGTGTGGTGTCGTGGACGCTGTTCTCCTGAAAGCTGGGTAATTTGCTGCGAACGATGGTCTGTTTGAGGTTGGGTGGCTGTTTGAAGGCGAGTAGTGGAGGTGTGGGGATGGCCTTAGTGAGGTGTTCGTCGTCATCGATGACACGTTGAAGGCTGCGGAGAACATGGCGTAGTTTCTCCGCTCCGGGGAAGTACTGGACGACGAAGGCTCCCACCCTAACCACGTCAAAGAGGCCATCCCCTATGGACAGGCCCTGCAAATACATAGGGTCTGCTCAGACGAGGAGGAACGCGATGGACACCTACAGACGCTGAAAGACGCCCTCGTAAGACCGGGATATGACACTCGACTCGTCGATCGACAGTTCCGACAGACCACAGCGAAAAATTGCATAGACCTCCTCAGAAGACTAACACGGGACGCAACCAACAGAGTACCCTTCGTCGTCCAGTACTTCCCCGGAGCGGAGAAACTACGCCATGTTCTCCGCAGCCTTCAACATGTCATCGATGATGACGAACACCTCGCTAAGGCCATCCCCACACCTCCACTACTCGCCTTCAGCCACCCAACCTCAAACAGACCATCGTTCGCAGCAAATTACCCAGCTTTCAGGAGAACAGCGTCCACGACACCACACAACCCTGCCACGGCAACCTCTGCAAGACATGCCAGATCATCGACACAGATACCACCATCACACGAGAGGACACCACCCACCAGGTACATGGTTCATACTCCTGTGACTCGGCCAACGTTGTCTACCTCATACGTTGCAGGAAAGGATGCCCCGGAGCATGGTACATTGGCGAGACCATGCAGACACTGCGACAACAGATGAACAGACACCGCGCAATAATCGCCAGACAGGAGGGTTCCCTCCCAGTCGAGGAACACTTCAGCAGTCAAGGACATTCAGCCACCGATCTTCGGGTAAGTGTTCTCCAAGGCGGCCTTCGAGACACACGACAACGCAAAATCGTCGAGCAGAAATTAATAGCCAAGTTCCGCACCCATGAGGACGGCCTCAACCGGGATCTTGGGTTCATGTCACGCTACACGTAACCCCACCAGCGAAAAAAAGTTATCTGTTTTTAATACAACGGGTCATTCTCTGCCTTCCTCTTCCTTTCGGATGTTTCTCTCTCTCTCTGTCTGTCTGTCTTTTGTTCTGGCCGTTTGTGTATTCGGTGGTCCTGTAGGTAACACCTCTCTGTCTGAACACTTTGCCTTGACAACGGGCAGTTGGAAAGATTATCTGTAATCACCAGGTATTGTTCTCTGACTATAAATGCGGTAACCTTCCATGGAATCCGAATCCCACACTCACCTGATGAAGGAGAAAGCCTCCGAAAACTTGTGATTTTCAAATAAAACAGTTGGACTATAACCTGGTGTTGTAAGATTCCTTACCTAGAACAAGGGCAGCAGGCACATGGGAACAACACCACCTGCACAATCCCTCTAAGTCACACACCATCTCGACTTGGAAATATATCGTCGTTCCTTCATCGTCACTGGGTCAAAATCCTGGAACTCCCTAACTAACAGCACTGTGGGAGCACCTTCACCACACAAACTGAAGCGGTTCATGAAGACGGCTCACCACCACCTTCTCAAGGCCAATTAGGGATGGGCAATAAATGCTGGCCTTGCCAGTGATGCCCACATCCCATGAACGAATAAAAAAAAAAGGTCTAAATGATATGCTGATAGGGTTAGATGAAGTAGGGTGGGAGGAGGATCATGTGGAGCATAAATACCAGCACAGACCAGTTGGGCCCAATGGCCTGTTTCTGTGCTGTACATTCTATGTAATTTTAATACATCCCTTTCATATACTGTATGGATGCTAGAAAGGTCCACCCCAATAGTATTCCTTTGCTTCCCAACACTGAAGAGCAAAGAATGGGGAGAGTTCAGTGCAGCTTACAACCTCGCTTATTTGATTGGTCTGTAAATGGAGATCCAGAGATACATTGATTAACAAGTCTGCCAAGGGCCATAGGTCATGGGGAAATGGGCCACAAATGAGTACATCAGCATCACTGCTAGGTAACATTAAAAGGAACTTCACAGGGCTGGGCAATCATCTCTACAACAAACTGCATCTAAATTTGATTTGCCGTGCAGAATATACCATATAACAAATGCAAAAATAACAGCAGTGTTCGACCGATAACAGTAAAGTAGCAGACCAGAACCTGAAACAGATCCATACCAGTATTGGTATTGGGACAATGAGATTGGTGCCACTGCCATTTACAGTTACTGCACCAATACCACCACTAGTACTGGGACAGGGCAATGTGTCAGAAGTGGGCCTGTATGGAAGCAGGTCACATGGATGCTGGACCTACCCTAGCACTGATTCTAGGTGTACCAGCACTTAATGACATTGATTCCGAACTGCTGCATTTTATTAGGGGAACTGGTGCACAAATGTTCAAAGTTGTGGAGCCCAATATACAGAGTGCATCAGCACTTCATTTCTACAACTATAAAAGCACATCGCAATACACTCCATCCACAGAAATATTTATATAATTGGTCTACAGCCAAAAATAGTAAAAACTGGACCTCGGGTAATTTTAAATTGCTGGTCTATAATCACTGAGCTGCCTCCTTCTTTACCAAAATTTGTAATTCCAATCACAGGCTATTAAAAATTCACTTACTGGTGAAAGCTTCTGTATCAAGTCATGTGCAACATGCACAAGATTCTTATCTTCACGGAGGGATTTTTGGAACCTTTTGTTCTCCTCCTCCTCTAGGAGGTCAAAGTCATTAGCAGCATCCAGCAAAGCCTGGATCAGGCCTTTCCAGGATTTAAGAGCAGGCACCTGCGGCGCTACAGCTGCACTCACTCCTGTTCCAATCACCAGCACCAAGTCCTGAGGCCTCTTCGTCTTCAGACTGGGCAAAAGCTTCCTGTTGGAAATTTTTAAAATAAAAATTCTTTCATGGGTTAAAACCTTTCAATTTTTATTGATAATAGACAATACTTAAATTGAATGAATTCAGATATCAAGACGGTTACGTTCAACAAAGCAACTAAATGGACTAACAACAGGAAAATACTGCGGATGCTGGAAATCTGAAATAAAAACAGAAAATACTGGAAAACACTCAGGTCAGACAGCATCTGTGGAGAGAGAAACACAGAGTTAACGTTTCAGGTCGATGTCCTTCCATCAGAACTGGAAGAAGTTAGAGATTTAACAGTTTTAAAGCAAGTACAGAGCCAGGGAAAAGGCCGGGGGAGGGAGGGAGGAAAGAACAAAGGGGAGGACAAAGGGGGTGGTAATTGGGACAAGAAACAAAAGATGGGTCCAGAGGAGGTGTAAATGGTTACAGCGGAACCATTACCAGCACCTGCAGTCCGAGAAAATGGGAGTGGTGATTATGATCTAAAGTCGTTGAAATCAATGTTAAGGCCAGCAGGTTGTAAAGTGCCTGATCGAAAAATGGAATAACATGTGGTCTTTAAAATAATTCACACAGAGTCTCCAACTCACACTGCCACTTACATAATTTACAACAATTTGATTTTGGCTCAGCAAAAAACATATCTTATCTTGCTGCCAATTAATTAACAAAAATCCAAGGAGATTTCAGTTCCAATATCTATGTCCTCTTGCTCTTCACTGCAGTGTGATTATGTTATATGATCAATAAAAACACACCTCGCTCAATTAAGGAGTCTCAATTACAAGAGATTCAGTAACTCAACACTGCAATTAGTTGACAGCTGGCACACAAACCTGAAGCTTCCTGGGGATGTTTTGTGTTCGCCTTACAAATCTGAGACTTTTGGCTCGGCTTTGTGTTGTGTCAAATTTCTATTTTTATCGTTGCGGTTTTTGTGCTCAGCAAGTAAACACCGTCAGTATCTATATACACCCAAGGAAAAGAACAACAATTATATTTGGGTATCGGGAACCACTTTGGGAACCTGCAATGTTGGGTGGAAATAAATGGGAACTGGTTCACTGCCACCATTTATCCTATTATTCAAATATCACAATTTCAGGCTATAGAAGAGTTACAGAATCATAGAATGATAGAGCACAGAAGGAGGCCATTCAGCCCATCGTGCCTACTCTTTGAAAGAGCTATCCAATTAGTCCCACTGCCCTGCTCTTTCCCCATAGCCCTGCAAATTTTTCCCCTTCAAATGTTTATCCGATTCCCTTTTGAAAGTTACTACTGAATCTGCTTCCACCACCCTTTCAGGCAGTGCATTCCAGATCACAACAACTCGCTGCGTAAAAAAAATTCTCATCTTGCCTCTGGTTCTTTTGACAATTACCTTAAATCTGTGACCTCAGATTACCAACCCTTCTGCCACTGGAAACAGTTTCTCCCTATTTACTCGATCATAACCCTGATACCATTTTAGTAAATCTCTTCTCCTTCCTAAAATGAGGTGCCCAGAATTGGACACAACACTCCAGCTGGGGCTTAACCAATGATTTATAAAGGTTTAGCAATAGCTTCCTTACTTTTGTATTCTATGCCTCTGTTTATTAAACCAAGGATCCCGTATGATTTTTTAACAGCCTTCTCAGCTAGTTAGCCAACCTAACTAGCCAACCTTTTTTAAAAATAAAATTGCCAAGAACTGCTTTTTTCGCTCTTCTTCTTGGTCACTGTGTATAACATGGCAAAGGGGAGAGATCATCCGACTGCAGGCCTCCATTAATGCTGCTAGAAGCAGGGTGTTGGAGATTCACAAGAGCAGCTATACAAAGAAATCATAACACAGAAACAGGTCATTCACCCATCAGTCCATGTCAGTGTTTACCCTCCATGTGAACAAATCGTTCTAATCACATTTACTCACCCTGTTCCCAGATCCCTTCAACCCCTTTTCCTTTATTCACCTATCCAATCTAATCTAATCTTGAATGTTGACAGATTCTGCCTCAACCACTAACCACAGCCCCATAACTCTCTTTGAAGAACTTTCTCCTGCCCCCTGTTCTAAACCTCTTAATTAATCTTGTATCTATGGCTCCTTATTCTTGACGCCTCAACTACTGGAAAGAGTCTGCTTTTATCCACCCTGTCCCATCCTTTCATACTTTAAACACTTACCCCGTAATCTGTGTCGTTCTAACGAAAAAACCCTGATTTTTCTAGGTCTTTATTTGTATTTATATATCTTCATACCAGGCACCAATGCTTCAATATCCTTCCTATAGTGTGGAGCCCAATACTGCACACAGTACTCTGGGGTCTTATTAAGGTTTTATATAGGCTCATTACCTCTTGGCTTTTATATATAAACTCTCAGGTATTGATAGTGAAATGGCAGAAATATTGAATAATTACTTTGCCTCAGTTTTTACCAGAGACACCAACAGGGTGGACATGACATTAGAAAAACATCATAACATAAGAAATAGTAGCAGGAGTAGGCCATATGGCCCCTCAAGCCTGCTCCGCCATTCAATCAGATCATGGCTGATCTTCTACCTCAGCTCCACTTTCTTGCCCGATCCCCATGTCCCTTGATTCCCCTAGAGTCCCAAAATGTATTTATCTCAGCCTTGAATATATTCAACGAGTCAGCATCCACAACCCTCTGGGGTAGAGAATTCCAAAGATTCACAACCCTCTGAGTGAAGGAATGCCTCCGCATCTCAGTCATAAATGTCCAGCCCCTTATCCTGAGACTATCCCCTAGTTCTAGACTCTCCAGCCAAGGGAAACAACCTCTCAGCCTCTACCCTGTCAAGCCCCCTCAGAATCTTAAATGTTTCAATGAGATCACCTCTCATTCTTCTAAACTCCAAAGAGTATGGGCTCATTCTACTCAAGCTCTCCTCACATGACAACCCTCTCATCCCAGGAATTAATCTAGAGAACCTTTGTTGCATCGCCTCTAAGGCAAGTATATCCTTCCTTAGATAAGGAGACCAAAACTGTATGCAGTACTCCAAGTGAGGTCTCACCAAAGCCCTGTACAATTGTAGCAAGACTTCCTTACTCTTGTACTCCAACCCTCTTGCAATAAAGGCCAACATGCCATTTGCCTTCCTAATTGCTTGCTGTAACTGCAGGCTAACTTTTTGTGTTTCTTGTACCAGGACACCAACATTTAATAGTTTCTCACCATTTAAAAAATATTCTGTTTTTCTATTCTTCTTACCAAAAAGTGAATAACCTCACATTATACTCCATCTGCCACCTTCTTGCCCACCCCTGTCTATATCCCTTTGCAGACTCTTTGTGTCCTCCTCACAGCTTACTTTCTCACCTAGCTTTGTATCGTCAGCAAACTTGGATATACTACACTCGGTCCCTTCATCCAAGTCATTAATACAGATTGTAAATAGCTGAGGCCCAAGCAGCAATCCTTGCAGTACCCCACTAGTTACAGCCTGCCAACCTGAAATAACCTGATAAGCCTGTTTATTCCTACTCTCTGTTTTCTGTCTGTTAACCAATCCTCTATCCATGCTGATATGTTACCCCTAACCCCATGAGCCCTTATCTTGACCTTTTATGTGGCACCTTATCGAATGCCTTTTGAAAATCCAAGTACACTTCCTCCACTGGTTCCCATTTATCTACCCTGCTAGTTACATCCTCAAAAAACTCTAATAAATTTGTCAAACATGATTTCCCTTTCATAAAGCCATGTTGACTCTGCATAATCATAGTATGATGTTCTAAGTGCCCTGTTACCACTTCCTTAATAATGGATTCCAGCATTTTCCCGATGACTGATGTCAGGCTAACTGGCCTGTAGTTCCCTGTTTTCTCTCTCCCTCCTTTCTTGAATAGTAGAGTTACATTTCCTACCTTCCAATCCGCTGGGACCGTTCTAGAATCTGGGGAATTTTGGATGATCATAACCAATGCATCCACTATCTCTGCAGCCACCTCTTTTAGAACCCTCGGATGTAGGTCATCAGGTCCAGGGGATTTATCAGCTTTTAGTCCCATTAGTTTCCAAAGTACTTTTTCTCTACTCATATTAAATTGTTTTAAGTTCCTCACTCTCATTAGACCCTTGGTTCCCCACTATTTCTGGTATGCTTTTTGTGTCTTCTACTGTGAAGACAGATATAAAATATTTGTTTAACGCATCTGCCATTTCCTGATGCCCCATTATAATTTCTCCTGTCTCAGCCTCTAGGGGACCAATGTTTACTTTTGCTACTCTCTTCCTTTTTACATACTCTTACAATCCATTTTTATATTTCTTGCCAGTTTACCTTCATATTCTATTTTCTCCCTTATCAAATTTTTGATCGTCCTTTGCTGGTTTCTAAAACTCTCCCAATCCTCAGGCTTACTACTCTTTTGGCAGCATTATAGGCCTCTTCTTTTAATCTAACACTAGCCTTAACTTCTTTAGTTAGCCATAGATGAATCACTCTCCCGGTGGAGTTTTAATTTCTCAATGGAATCTATATTTGTTGAGAATATTGAAATATTTCTTTAAATGTTTGTCATTGTTTCTCTATTGTCATACCCTTTAATTTAATTTCCAAATCTACCTTAGCCAACTCGCCCCTCATACCTCTATAATTGGCTTTATTTAAGTTTAAGACTCTAGTTTCGGACTTAAGTACGTCACTCTCAAACTCAACGTGAAATTCTATATCATGATCACTCTTCCCCAGAGGATCCTTTACCGTGAGATTACCAATTAACCCTGTCTCATAAAACAATACAAGATCTAAAATAGCCTGTTCCCTGCTTGGTTCCATGACGTATTGCTCTCGGAAATCATCTTGAATGCAATCCAAGAACTCGTCCTCCAAACTGCCTTTGCCAATTTGATTTGCCAAGTCTATAGACAGGGCTGATGGCCGGCGCGGACACGATGGGCCGAAGGGCCTCTATCCGTGCTGTATAACTCTATGACTCTATATGAAGAGTAAAGTCCCCCACGATTACTGAATTACCTTTGTTACTAGCTCCTAGTATTTCATGATTAATACACTGTCTAACGATATAGCTACTATTAAGGGGCCTATAATCCACTCCCACCAATGCTCTTTATCTCTTGTTATTTCTTATCTCCACCCATACTGACCCTACTTCCTGATCTTCCGAACCAAGATCCTTTCTCACCACTGCCCTAATGTCATCCTTTATTATTAGGGCTACACCCCCTCCTTTTCCATTCTGCCCGTCTTTTCTAAACCCTGGAATATTTAGTTCCCAACCTTGGTCATTTTGCAACCATGTCTCTGTAATGGCTATTAGGTCAAACCCATTTATCTCTATTTGTGCAACTAATTCATCTATCTTGTTACGAATGCTCCGTGCATTCAGATTTAATTTTGACTTTTTAAACCATTTTTTCCTGCTTTGACCTTACTTGTTGATGCTCTATTAAATCAAAACCCCTGTTCTCCCACACCACTCTTTGAGCCACACATTTAACTCTCTGATCTGTTTGTCCTTTTGTCAATTTGCACGTGACTTAGGCAGTAATCCAGAGATTACCACCTTTGAGGTTCTGCTTATTAATTTAGACCCTAGCTCCTCAAACTGTCTCAGCAGAACCCTATTCTTAGCTCCACCTACGTCATTGGTTCATACGTGGACCACGACAACAGGATCCTCCCTCTCATGCTCCAAGTTCTTTTCCAGCTGCGAGGAGATGTCCTTAACCCTGGCACCGGGCAGGCAACACAACCTTCGGGGCTCTCGGTCGCGGCTGCAGCGAACAGTGCCAATCCCCCACCACTACCACATTCCTTTTTACCCCCCCCCCCCAACTGAATGGCCCCCTATACCACAGTGCCGTGGTCAGTTTGCCCATCTTCCCTGCAGTCTTCACCCTCATCCATACAGGTAGCAAGTATCTCGTACTTGTTGGACAAGGTTGCTCCATCACTAGATCTTGGGTCCCCATACCTGCCTGACTCACAGTCACACCCTTCTGTCCCTGACGACTGAATGAATCCAAACTACTACCTAATCTAAGAGGTGTGACTGTCTCCTGAATCAAAAAGTCCAGGTAACTCTCCTCCTCTCAGATGCATCGTAATGCCTGCAGCTCGGACTCCAGCTCAACAACTCTGAGCTGAAGTTCCTCGAGCTGCAGACACTTATTGCAGATGTGGTTGCCGGGGATCATGCTGCTCTCCACAAACTCCCGCATGCTGCAGTTACGACATACCATCTGCCCTGCCATCACTTGTCGAACCAGAATTTATTTATTTATTTTATAAGCGGTTTTAATCTTTCGCTATGCTTAGTTTTATTAACTAATTAATTGATGTAGTTTAAGTTATTGATTTAAGCTCTTAGTTAAACCCCTGCGCTAACTAAGAGAGAAAAAAAAAACTAATACTCACCAATCACCTACCTGCTGTCTGTGGAGTCACTCTTTCAATTTCTGCCTATGGTGAGTTGACTCCAAATGTGACTCACTCCCGCTCTACTCTCAGGCCGCTGCCATTTTATTGCCCCCAACTCCCGCTCTACTCTCGGGCCGCTGACACTTTTTTACCCCCCACTCCCGCTCTTCTCTCAGGCCGCTGCCGTTTTATTGCCCCCCACTCCCGCTCTTCTCTCAGGCCGCTGCCGTTTTATTGCCCCCCACTCCTGCTCTACTCTCGGGCCTTCTGCCAGCCAATCACCTACTTGCCGTCCTGTGACATCAGTCCTTGTTTTTTTTTTGATCCCACCGAATTTATCCTGAAGATTGACCGCATCCGCTGCTCTGAGTGAGTTTAGGCCTTTGATCCCCGACTTTTATTTACTTGCCTCTGCCGCTCTGGTTTCTGCTCCACCTCCACTGCTCTCAGAGCTCTTCTTCTGTTTACTGTCCTTCCCCCTCTACACTTAATTCCCCCCTCACCAAATTCTTAAGTTGCCACTCTGTTTGCTCTGTGCTTTTGCTCTTATTTTCAAGACATTTAAGACAGAAAGGGGGGAGATAATTGATAAGCTAATCAAACTTAGAGAGAATAAAAACCCCGGCCCGGATGGATAACATCCGCGCATACTAAAAGAAGCTAGGGAAGAGGTAGTAGAGGCACTGCTGTATTAATTTTTATAAATATTAGAAAACGATATTGTGCCAGAGGACTGGAGGACGGCTACTGTTATTCCTATATTTAAAAAAGGGAGATAGAATAAGTCCAGGGAACTATAGATCAGTCAGCTTAACATCGGTGGTAGGAAGGATAATGGCATCTTTACTCAAAGATGTAATAGAAAAACATCTAGAAACCGGAAATATAATAAACAGTCATCATGAATTTCAAAAGGAAATGTCATGCTTGACCAATCTTATTGAATTCTTTAAAGAAGTAACAGAAAGAGTAGACAAGGGTAATGTAGTAGATGTAATATATTTGGATTTTCAAAAGGCTTTCGATAAGGTTCCACATAATACTCATGACTAAGGTCAGAGCATGTGCAGTCAGGGGACAAGCAGCAGAATGAATAGCCAGCTGGCTACAAAACAAAACAGAAAACAGAGAAGGAGTTAAAGGTAGTTACTCAGACTGGCAGAAGATGGGAAGTGGCGTTCCACAGGAATCAGTGCTGGGGCCACTGCTGTTCACCATTTATATAAATGATTTGGACTCGGGAATCGGAAGTACAATTTCAATTCTTAGGAGGAATAAGGAGGCCACATACCCCTTGGAAAATAAGAGTCTAAATGGAGTAGAGGATCAAAGGGATCTAGGAGTACACATTCACAAATCATTAAAAGTAGCAACGCAAGTTAACAAGACCATAAAAATGCAAAGTAATGGGGTCAATTTCTAAAGGAATAGAATTGAAAAGCAGCGAAGTTATGTTAAAGCTTGTATAGAACTTTGGTTAGACCACACTTGGAGTACCGTGCATAGTTCTGGTCACCATATTACACAAAGGATATAGAGGCACTAGCGAAGGTACAAAAAAGATTTACAACTATAATACCAGAACTGAGAGCATATACCTATCAGGATAGACTGAACGGGGTGGGGATCTTTTCTCTAGAAAACAGAAGGCTGAGGAGTGACCTGATTGAGGTCTTTAAAATTATGATGGGGTTTGATAGGGTAGACGTATAGAAGATATTTCCACTTGGAGTCTAAAACTAGGGACCATAAGTATAAGATAGTCATTATTAATCCAATAAAGAATTCAGGAGAAACTTCTTTATCCAGAGAGTGGTTAGAATGTGAAACTTGCTACCACATGGAATAGTTGAGGCAAATAGCATAGATACCTTTAAGGAGAAGCTAGATAAATACATGAGAGAGAAAGGAATAGAAGGATATGCAGATAGGGTTAGATGAAGTAGGGTGGAAAGAGGCTCGTGTGGAGCATAAACAACATCACAGACCAGTTGGGCCAAATGGCCTGTTTCTGTGCTGTAAATTCTATGCAATATACCTAGTGATAAACCCTAGAATTCCAGCTCTTTTACAGCCTTATTAACCTGAGACGCTGCCTTTAATGTTCTGTGAACCAGTACCCCAAATCCCACAGCACCAAGCCTACTTCCATTTAAAGTATAATTACCGATATTTTTTTTACCAAAATGTATCACCTCACACTTACTGACATTGAATTCAATCAGTCACTTTTTAGCCCATTCCACCACCTTATCAATATCCCACTGCAGCTTCTTTTCACCTTCTAAAGAATTAACTGTATCTGCTATTGTTATCATCTGTGAATTTCCACACTGCTCCTTCCAGATCTATATCCAAATCATTGATATAGTGAACAGAAGTGGCCCCAGAACTGAATCCTGTGGAACACCACGACCCACTTCCAACCGCTCTGAAAACTGCCCGTAACTCCTGTTTTCTCTCTTCTAACCAATTTTTAATCCAATATGCTGTTCTCCCCACAATTCCATACTCCTTAATCTTCTCTAGTAATCTCTCATGTGGTACCATGTTAAAGGCTTTTCTAAAGTCCACGTACATCTACTGCATTTCCCCCATCTACCATATCTGTTACCTCCTCAAAAGGATTGTATGAGGTTTGTCAAGCACGATCGTCTCTTTTGAAGTCCATCCTGGCTACTTCGAACTGTTTTCTCCTTTTCTAGATATGTGGTCATTTCATTCTTAACACTTTAAATTTTCCGTACCACAGATGTTAAGGTAACTGCACTGTAATTACCGGATTAGCTCGGTCTCCCCTTTTAAAAATAAGTACTACATTGGCCACTCTCCAGTCCTCCACAATTTGTCCTCCACCTCTGCAATTTCCTCTCTTAGGATCCTAGGATGTATACTGTCAGGCCCTGGCACTTTGTCTTCCTTCAGCTTAACTAATTTATCTAAAACTTTCCTTTTATTCATAATATTTCTCATCTCACTCTCAACCACTTAAGGGTTCACCTCCTCTCCGATATCCTTCTCTTTAATAAAGACTGATACAAAGTACTTAAATATCTCTGGCATTTTTGATCACTTACAAATCGACAATCTTCTCCTCTTAGGGGTCTCACCTCGCTTTTAACAAGTCTCCTTTTTACTGGGCATACTTTTAAAATACTTTACTGTTCCTTTTGATGTTCGTTGAAACTTTTTTCCTCTTAGCTCTCTTTATCCCGCTCTTGACCGCTTCTCTTATTTTCTCATATTCTCCTTCAGTTTTTTCATTATTCTTAAAGTCCTTATGGACGATCATGTTCAATTTTAAATGGTATCGAAACTTTATCCAGGACATTCTAAAACTAGCAGTTTCCTTCTTTCTTAATGAAATGTACTTATTCTGTACTTATACAATCACTTCTTTAACAACATCCACTGTTGCTCTACAGTCCCCATTTAACCTTTGTGCCAGTACATTCGCACCCTGCCTGTTCAGATGTAGCCTAACCTTGCAAAATGGTTCCCATCTGTGCCAAAACTGGTGCCAATGCCCTAAGTAGAATGCCTCTTCCTAACACACCTTTTGCCTTGCAATGATTTCCCTAATCTTCCTGTCCTTCCCTATTCTAGTGCTTGGCTGGGTAAGTAGAATCATAGAATGGTTACAGCACAGACGGCCATTCGGCCCATCGAGCCCATGCCGGCTCTCTGCAAGAGCAATCCAGTTAGTCCCACTCCCCTGCCCTTTCCCCGTAGCCCTGCAGATTTTTTCCCTTCAAGTAGTTATCCAATTCCCTTTTGAAAGCCACAATTGAATCTGCCTCGACCACCCCCTCAGGCAGTGCATTCCAGATCATAACTACTTGCTGCGTTAAAAAGATTTTCCTCAAGTCACCTTTGTTTCTTTTGCCAATTACCTTAAATCTGTGTCCTCTGGTCCTCAACCCTTCTACCAATGGGAACAGTTTCTCTCTATCTACTTTGTCTAGACCCTTCATGATTTTGTACACCTCTATCAAATCTCCTCTCAACCTTCTCTGTTCTAAGGAGAACAACCCCAGCTTCTCCAGTCCATCCATGTAACTAAAGCCCCTCATCTCTGGAACCATTCTGGTAAATCTTTTCTGTACCCTCTCTAAGGTCTTCACATCTTTCTTAAAGTGCAGTGCCCAGAAATGGACACAATACTCCAGTTGTGGCCGAACCAGTATTTTATAAAGGTTCAATCATAGCCTCCTTGCTTTTGTACTCTGTGCCTCTATTTATAAAGCCCAGGATCCCGAATGCTTTTTTAACCGCTTTCTCAACCTGCCCTACCACCTTCAATGACCTGTGCACTTATACCCCCAGGTCTCTCTGTTCCTGCACCCCCCTTAGAATTGTACCCATTAGTTTATATTATCTCTCCTCATTCTTCCTACCAAAATGTATCACTTCGCACTTCTCTGCATTAAATTTCACCCACCACGTGTCCAGCCATTCCACCAGCCTGTCTATGTCCTCTTGAAGTCCTGAGATTACCAGCCTTGAAGCTTGTTTCCTAATCTAAACTCATCTTGCAGGTCTTGCTTTAGCTGCATCATTGGCTCCCACATGGACCATGATAACTGGATGCTCTCTCTCCCCTTGTATAATCTTTTCCAGTTATTCCATTTGTCCCTTACCCTAGTACCTGGGAGGCAAAGAACATTCAGGACTCAGTCTGGACTGTAAAAGATCAGGTCAGCTCCTCTAACAATTGAACCCCCTATCACTACTGCATTTCTGGCTGTGTATTCCCTACTCCCCCCAACCCCACCTCCACTTAAGGCACTTTTGCTCTAATCTTTTCTTCCTGCCTTTCCCCATCCCTCAGTCATCCATCCGTGGCTCAGTGGTAGCAACTTCGCCTCTGAGTCAGAAGGTTGTGGGTTCAAGTCCTACTCCAGACACTTGAGCACAAAATCTAGGCTGACACTCCAGTGTTATACTGTCGGATGTTAAACTGAGGCCTTGTCTGCCCTCTTAGACGGACGGAAAAGATCCCATGGCACTATTTTAAAGAGGAGAGTTCTCCCTGGTGTCCTAGTCAATATTTATCCTTCAACCAACATCACTAGAACAGATTTTCTGGTTATTCTCACATTGCTGTTTGTGGGACCTTGCTGTGCACAAATTGGCTGCTGCGTTTTCCACATTACAACAGTAACTATACTTTAAAAGTATTTCATGGACTGCAAAGCGCTTTGGGGGCGTCCTGAGGTCATGAAAGGCCCTGTTTATATGCAAATTTTTTTTTTGCATTTTCCTCCTCTACTACCTGCTCACCATCTCTTATCAATGGGACTATCCACTCATTCAAAAATCTGCCCTCCTTCCCTGGTGTGGTGCATTGTCTCCACCTCCTTCTCAATTCTGAGATTTGGAGCTCGAGCTTGGTGACACTTCCCACAGACACGTTTGCTTGAGTCCACTCAGCCTGATGCTCGAAACTCCCACAGCATGCAGAAATGACATATCACCCACTGTCTCTTCTTGTGCTGACATTTTGGGGTTAGTTTGTTGTATTCTAAAGTTTACAGTGCTTGCATATGGTATCAGTTAGTCCACGTAGCGCCTTCTTTCCCCTGTGCACCCAATTCCCATTTTAGAAAACCTTACTCTCTGTTCACACCTCACTCTGTAATGTGCTCTCAGTATGAGATTTCCTCTCCAATCCTATGGGAAAGCACCTGATTCCCCACATCCGAGTTTGGCAAAATACAGGGGAAACTGTGGAAACAAAGCCATGTTTCACCCTCGGCAGTGCAGAGAATTGGCACTCCAACATCATCGACACAGCCTGTGGTAAAGGTAGAAACCAATTCTAAACAAGTAATAACTTCCTGCTACCTGAATGTTTCCAACATATTTTGGGGTCGTTTTAAGAGTCTCAAACATACAACATTTTGTTTGGAAGTGGGAGTTCAGATCCCTTGTCATTTGGAGTTTAATATCTGAATTTATGAGGGAGGGGTGGAGAACCAATTCCTGGAAGATACAGGCTGAAATCAAAGAGTTCAAAATAGATTACATATAACAAGCATGGGAACGAGCAAAACCAGACAACTAATTCTGTTCCTTCTACAGATCATGTCCAATTGTCCCTACTGTGGACTCTACTCAACCCATTCATTCTCCTGAGAGAGGCAACAAAACACAGCTAAAACCTCCAAGATGATAAAAGCTCGGTGAAATTTCTCCTTGTCTCAAAGATAACCATGCAAATTTCTAGAATCCGAGTCGAACTTTACCACTCATGTTAGTTAACTCTAACCAATTAGATTCGATTTCTATGAATCTGATGTAGCAGATTTAGGGGGGGGGGAATACTTAATTCCTCCCACTGAAGATAAAATAAAGATAGAAATTACACAATCCTGTACTCCTCTCCTGCAGATCCATTAGAGGAGGCCAATTTAGATCATTTTGCTATGCATGGCCCAGCGCAGAAGTGGGCGCACGGCACAGCAGAAACGCGGGGAGAACGACGCGCACGGCACAGCAGAAACGCGGGGAGAACGACGCGCACGGCACAGCAGAAACGCGGGGAGAACGACGCGCACGGCACAGCAGAAACGCGGGGAGAACGACGCGCACGGCACAGCAGAAACGCGGGGAGAACGACGCGCACGGCACAGCAGAAACGCGGGGAGAACGACGCGCACGGCACAGCAGAAACGCGGGGAGAACGACGCGCACGGCACAGCAGAAACGCGGGGAGAACGACGCGCACGGCACAGCAGAAACGCGGGGAGAACGACGCGCACGGCACAGCAGAAACGCGGGGAGAACGACGCGCACGGCACAGCAGAAACGCGGGGAGAACGACGCACAGAAGTCAGTTTGAAATTGCTCTCCCAAAACCCATGATTTAATGTAAAAGTGGCTCGTGATCGATTGGCTATAACCGAAATGTTAAACTAACAAAGAGGGAGAAAGAACGCTCTGTTGGAAGCTTACACCCTACATTAACGCATCTTTTGCTTTCAGCTGTGCAATTCCTGTTTTTATTAGATTTCCAGGATTCACCATTACCTCCAATATTAAATTTTTTAAAAGCTCGAAACTGACAGTGTTTGTAGAGGTCATGGCTGTGTTGTACAGAAAAACTCCAGTGTAAAACTCAGCAATAACTGCATCAGTGAGTTGGACATTATGACAAAGTGAATACTCTACCTGGTTTTTTTGGCTGATGGTGCTTCATCCCTTGCACTCGAATCCTGCGTCGGTACAGATGCCATCCAGCTTCTGAGACATAGAGAAACTCTAAAGTTAGGGAGTTAATGTTTCAAAATAAGGAATGATGCTGAAACCTTTCTGAAAGTCAACACATTTAAATTACACCAATAAACATTTCCTTCTATGCTTTAAAACAAACTCACAGGCTGAATTTTAGAACTATCTCCTCTCCAGCTACCTCCTTGCTGACCCACTGAAAATTTTCAGCTATAACCACACCCATATTTAAAGGTGCAATACACTAGTTTGCCATGCGGAAGTGGCACCCTGGCTATTTGCCCATATGCTAATGTTGATGGACCAAATTGTCTTTACACTGCAAAATACATTACAAACATTTTAGTCCATGGCTTAAAGATAAATTGTGCAATACCTCAACAGCAAAAGTGTTCAAAATATAACCAGCACCTTACAGGCAGTTAGAGGGTTTCTGACAGAACATTAAAGCAGAAAAGCAACAATTTTTATTTCACTGTGCCAGGAAGATCCAGGTGATGACCTGTGCCAGTGATTTCCTCAACATGTTGAGGGGAGGCTCGAGTGCACAGACCAGGCAGTTCCTCATCGAGGGGGCGGAAAGAAGGGGCAGGCATTATCAGACCACTCTTATGCACTTTCCTAACAACTGGTTTCAGGTAGGCAGTGGCAGAGACCTGGGAACAGCCACCTAGTCTCTCAGCCAAAGACGTTGTGTGGTACAGGAAGAGCAACAGAAAGGAGTGAAAGTAACTTTCGTAAAGAATAACAGATAACCGTGTCAGTCGTGGCTCAGTTGATAGCACTAAGTCAGAAGGTTGTAGGTTCAAGTCCCACTCCAGAGACTTGAGCACATAATCTAGGCTGACACTCCAGTGCAGTATTGAGGGAGCGCTGCCCTGTCGGAGGTGCCGTCTTTCGAATGAGACTTTAAACCGAGGCTCCGTCTGTCCTCTTAGATGGACGTAAAAGATTCCATGGCACTATTTCTAAGAGAAGGAGAGCTGTCCAAGAGAGTCCTGGCCAATATTTATCCCTCAACACATCACTAAAAAAAGATGATCTGGTCATTATCACATTGCTGTTTGTGGGACCTTACTGCGCACAAATTGGCTGCTGAATTTCCCAAATTGCAACAGTGACTATACTTCAGAAGTACTTCATTGGCTGTAAAATTCTTTGGGATGTCCTGAGGTCATGAAAGGCACTGCATAAATGCAAGTTCTTTCTTTAACCAGGAGTGAGTTTGAGTTGCAGGGTAGATCTTATCAAAGGGTTTAGGTATCATCATAAAACACGAGTGAAGCCTAAGCATATCTTTCAGTCATGGATAAGTACATTCTCTTGAATAAGACCATTAACTTAAAAGAAAAGATGGCTTTGGTTTTAAAAGAAAACTCTAGGTCAAGGCCAAACTGGCCACATTCCTTTAAAGAGATTGGTTGCACAATGTTTGAGTTTTCAAACATGCTGCGTTCTGCAGTGACCCTGTTTTGGGAGCAGAACTTCCTCGCAGGGCAAGTACCCAATTTCAGATATATGGTCATCAAGAATAAAATGAAGAAAACTCCCACCAGGCTGCTGCTGAGTGCCTCTGACTGACCAGTTCATAGCTCTACTGGCAGTAACTTTGGCGCAGGTCACCTACCCACCCTCTTGGCTGCAATTAGTGTGTGGCCCACGGAGACAAGGGAGAAATTAACATAAGGGTGGGAAAGATAGGAGAGAGATGACCCCCACACAAAAAGTACCAGCGATACAAAACTAAAAGACTTTTCCTACACTGCTGGAGCAAACAAAGAAATTGCGTTATTTTCTAAAGTCAATATTTAGTTGTATGGTGGTTATGTCATGTATTAATCAAATTATACTTGGTTTTAGCTGAATATACAAACATTTTGTTTGCCTTTGATACAGAAAACAGTTATAATCCAAAGAAAACCGCAGCCACCTTCCAGCTTTAGCAGGGCTGTAGAACAAGACATGCTTGTCAACTTGCAAGTAACGTCTGTGTTTGTCCCACCATAACCATGGTTAATTCAAGTTAACCATCTAGGACAATGGAAAGTTTTTCTCATGCAACAATAAATACCTATTGCAACATTTTTTCCCAACTATGCTGCTATATGACTTGGCAATCTTCAAAGAGGCAAGGGTAGAAATTAAAGGGGCACTGCCTTAATTAAAACATTTTGCACAGCTTTTGTTTTTCACTTGGGAAGGAGAAGATAAACCATAAGGTCAAGTAAGGACTTGCATTTATATAGTACCTTTCACAACTGCAAGCTATCCCAAAGCACTTCACAGCCAATTGAGTATTTTATAAAGTGTACTTGCAGCAGTCATAGGTTCAATAGGTGGGTTACCACTCACACTGGTGTAGCAGGATGTTCCTTTCTGAAGGCAGCCGGGATGCAACAGAGGGATCTTTACCCTACATTTAACCCATTCCATGCTAGAGATGGAGTGTTTGATGGGGCAGTGTAGAGAGAACTTTACTCTGTACTTAACTCTCAGTACCTGGGAATGCTTGATGCTGATACTGGGTGACAAACATGTTCTGTTTCCCAGCAAAAACACCCCTTGCCATATATAGTTTATGGAAGAAATGCTAAAACATTTCCTTCATTTGAGCCCTTTCTTATCATTGTAAAACTTTGACAATTTTATTGTCAACAGGACCGAATTTCACTTGGCAGCATACCAGGCCAGAGTTGAACACACCTTTACTGATTACACATTTCTGGATACACATAATACTAGGTGGTGTCTAATGCAAATATATTTGCAGGAGCACAAAAGACCATTTAGAACAGGTTACATACATGATGTGGAGATGCCGGTGATGGACTGGGGTTGACAATTGTAAACAATTTTACAACACCAAGTTATAGTCCAGCAATTTTATTTTAAATTCACAAGCTTTCGGAGGCTTCCTCCTTCCTCAGGTGAACGTTTCCAACAAACGTTCACCTGAGGAAGGAGGAAGCCTCTGAAAGCTTGTGAATTTAAAATAAAATTGCTGGACTATAACTTGGTGTTGTAAAATTGTTTACAAAGGTTACATACAGGCAGTACTCCACACCATTCTCTAGCAGAAAAAGGGGAACCCTTTGAAGTCTCTCACTTTAACCAAAGACTCTGTCAACACTTGAGTGAAAAGAAAGAACTTGCATTTATATATCACCTTTCACGACCTCAGGACGCCCCAAAGCACTTTGGTCGTGTCTATTGCAACTGCTATGGTGGCAGTAACACATTCTGGTATTGCCACCGACATTGATGTGGGAGGATAATACTCACCCAGCCCTTTATCTGGAATGTGTAATTTGATCCAGTCTGCTGTAGAGTAATTCAAATTCTCTGGAATTTGATCCAGTCATTGTCAGGCAGGCTACAGAGTTCAGACAAGGTACAGCGCTGACAATACTGATTTCAGAGAACAGACAGCGCTAACACTACCGAGTTTACAGAACGCACAATGCTGAAACTACCGAGTTCAGAGAATGCACAGCACTGACTCTACCACGTTCAGAGACGCACAACGCTGAAACTACCATGTTCAGATAGGAAGGTCTGAGGCCATCGAAGAATTTCAATATGAGGGTGAGAATTTTAAAATCAAGGTGTTGGTGGACCGGGAGCCAATGTAGGTCAGCGAGCACAGGGGTGATAGCAAAAAAGACTTGCTGCAAGTTAGGATATGGGCAGCAGTTTTAGATGAGCTCAAGTATATTGAGGGTGGAAGATGGGAGGCCAGCCAGGAGAACACTGGAATAGTCAAGTCTAGAGGTAACAAAGGCATGGATGAGGGTTTCAGCAGCAGATGGGCTGAGGCAGGGGTGATGCTACGGAGATGGATTGAGGCGGTCTTGGTAATGGAGTGGGTATGTGGTCGTAAACTCATCTCAGGGTCAAACAGAATGCCAAGGTTGCGAACGGTCTGTTTCAGCCTCAGACAGTGGTCAAGGGGAGGGATGGAATCAGTGGCTAGGGAACGGAGTTTGTGGCAGGGACTGAAGACAATGGCTTTGGTCTTCCTAATATTTAGTTGGAGGAAATTTTTGCTCATCCAGTACTGGATGTTGGACAAGCAGTGTGACAAATCAGAGACAGTGAAGGGGTAGAGGGAGGTGATGGTGAGGTAGAGCTGGGTGTCGTCAGTGTACATGTGGAACCTGATGTCATGTTTTCAGATGATGTCACCGAGGGGCAGCATGTAGATGAGAAATAGGAGGGGATAGATACTTGGGGGACTTCAGGGGAGAGGGAAGAGAAGCCGTTGCAGGTGATTCTCTGGCTACAACTGGATAGATAAGAATGGAACCAGGCAAGCGCAGTCCCACCCAGCTGGACGACGGAAGTGAGGCACTGGAGGTGGATGGTGTGGTCAACTGTGTCAAAGGCTGCAGACAGGTCAAGAAGGGTGAGGAGGGATAGTTTACCATCATCACAGTCACATGGGATGCCATTTGTGACTTTGACTTTGTGCCGTTTCAGTACTGTGGCAAGGGCGGAAACCTGATTGGAGGGATTCAAACATGCGGGAAAGATGGGCACTAAATTGGGAGGCGAATACACATTGAAAGATTTTGGAGAGGAATGGGAGGTGGGAGATGGGGTGGTAATTTGCAAGGACAGAGGGATCAAGGGTGGGTTTTTTGAGGAGGAGGGTGATGACGACAGATTTGAAGGGAAGTGGTTCAGTACCTGAGGAAAGGGAACCGTTAACAATATCAGCTAACGTGGGGACCAGGAAGGGAAGTTGGGTGGTCAGTGGTTTGGTGGGAATATAGGGTTAAGGGAGCAGGAGTTGGGATTCATGATCAAGATGAGCTGGGAGAGAAATTAGAGAAATCAGGGCTTGGGCAGTTTGGCTTGGTGGGCATGAGGAAGGAAGCAGCAGAGGCAGCTGAACAGATGGTCTCAATCTTAGTGACAAAGTAGTCCACGAGCTCCTCGTATTTGTTGTTGGAGGCGAGGGTGGAGGGGGCAGGGGAGGGGGGGTTTAAGACGGATTGTAGTGGAGAAGAGAAGCTGGGGGCTATCTTTGCATTCCAGGATGATCCTGGCCAAGTGAGCAGTTTTGGCAGAGGAAAGCAGGACCCAATAGTGCTTTATGTAGTCCAGCCAGATCTGGCTAAACCAGTTGTCCGTCATAAACGTTCGAGTCTGTGTCCCTTGGACTTAAGGAAGCGGAGATGAGAGCCGTAACAGGGGGAACGACCAGGGTGAGAGAGAGTAATGGTTTTAATGGGGACAAGGGCATCAAAGGTGGAGGTGAAGGTGTGATTGAGCAGATCGGTAGCTGCAGAAATGTTTTGGTGAATGGAGGGCCAAAGGCTAGACAATTGGAAATTGCAAAGTGCCGTTTTAAGTGACTTGGAGGAAGAGTTTTTTTTCCAGGGGCGAACACAGAAGGAAATGGGGTTGGGAGGGGAAAGGAGGATGTGGGTGGAGAGGAATACAAGGAAGTGATCAGAGATGGCCTTATTGACACAATGGGAGTAGAGAGGCCACGTGAGATGGCAAGGTCGAGGGGGTGCCGTGAATATGGGTAGGGGAGTTTATATGGAGGGCAGTGAACTCAAAAGGAGAGAGAGCATGATGAGTTGAGATGGAGGTTGAAGTCACTGAGGATGAGAAGTCACGGTGCAGAGGCTGAGGGAGGAAAGCAGTGAAGATATCTTGGTGAGAAACTTGCAATGCTACTTGGGTGGGTGGTAGACAATGAGGATTTTAAAGAAGAGGTAAGAGGGGTGGAACAAAATGAGATGCTCAAAAGAGGAGGTGCCAGAGTAGGGAGACAGACCAAGGTGTGATTTGGTGATAAGGGTCACACCACCACCGCAGGGGTCTGGGCGGGACAAGTGGTGAAAGATATAGCCAGGCGGGGAGGCTTCATTAAGGGGGAAGGTGTCATCACCCGTCAGCCAGGTTTCCGTCAAAGCCATGATGTTTCTTGCAATCATCCACAATAACCTAATGGATGGCAAGGGCCTCGTTCACAAGTGATCGCACATTCTGGAGGGAGATGTGGAGAGGGGCGGTGATAGCTGATCTGCTGCCAGAGTCTACAGGGTCAGCGCTGAGAGGGGTGAGTGGGACAGGAAGGAGAGTGGAAAGTCGGTGAGAATAGGATGGGGTAGTTGGGGTTGCTGCTCATAAGGAGGCAGCTACGAGTGCTTCAGTGGGCCCTTCAGAGGATGCCAACAGAGGGAAGCTGTAGGCTTATCTAAGAGGGAGCCAAGCCTGGGATGGTGGCAGGAGAGTAGGAAGGTCGAGGAGTGCTAAAGCATTCAGGTAGGGATTTGGGGGAGTGGGGGGGGGGGGGGTGGGTGGCAGAGTACTTGAAAGGAGAAAAATGAAAGAAGGCATGGCAACAGGAGAGAGGGGCCGAGGAGGGGTAAAGAGAAATAAAGAAAAAAGGGGAAATAGAAGTGATTGGCTCGGGTCCGAAGCTGCAGCCAAAACGCACACACAAATGGACACAGGGAAACTCAAGTCACAGTGACGGTTACATTGCAAGATTAGGCTAGATGTGTCCTGGTAATAAACAGGGAAGAGAGAGGAGACAATCGGCAGGAGTCCAAAGTTAAAGTCAGAGGTCCTGTGGTGGGATAAGGTTGATGTAGATAGGGTGGAGTCAGCTTGGAGCATCAAAAAACTGATGTCCAGGTGCGGAGACAAGTGTGGAGGGCGAGCCAATAGGTTGCCCCCAATTCCATGTGCTCTCATTTTTGAGAACAGTCCCTCATGTGGAACCTTGGCGAATGCTATCAGCATGATCTGATAAAAATCTCCCACCAAACTTCCCTGTCCTCTGGAGCAGTGAGGCCTCCACAATGAGCAAGCCACCCACCTTGCTTTGACTCTGAAAACACTCCCAGCAATGAACGGGCACTGCAAGAACATGCGGGGGGCTGTAGCCATTTCTCTGTGAGGCTCAACTTGACAAATCCACAGCACTGACTATTTTACATAATTTGAGCTGCAAGGTTGGTTTAGTGAGGGCGCATTTCATTCAACGAGAACGGGTGAGGGTGACATAATTGGAAGTGACGTCACTAGCGGAGCCGTAGCTTTTTAGCATGCGCTGAGAGTGATGTCATCGGGTGGCCCGGCACATGCACAGGCGGACATCACGCGTCGATCGAAAATTGGAAGTACGGACACAGTCGCTAATCATCCCCATCAAACTAAACACTGTGGTCTGATCTATGGTGACTGATGGGGCATTGTATGCAGGCCAGAGTATTTTCAGGTTTATTGGGTAGAAAGTGAATCGTGACACTGCGTCTGATGACATCACTTGCCGCGCGTGCGCCGGGCGTTCCGAAAAATCATCTCACTGCCGTTCATACTCAAGAGCGTTATGCACGTCTAACTGGGGGGGGGTTAGGGGGACTGTGATCCATCTCCCCACCTGGACCACGTTCTCCATCTCTTACCCCCCCTCGTGGACCTCGATCACAGTCTCTCCCCTACCGCCGCCCCCCCACCCCAGCATGTCGATGATGCTGTCGTCGGCCGCCGCCGCCACCATCAGGCTCTGCTCGCCTCCCCCATTACGGCTACTCGCATCAGCTGCATTGTTGGTGTCAGCCTCGATTATGTGCTCAAGTATCTGGAGTACAACTTCAACTCACAACCTTTCAACTCAGAGGAGAGGGTGCTACCCACCGAACCAAGACTAAGTGCCCCTAATATCAGGTCGGAGACTACCCTTATGTCCCATTCTCCTACGCACATTGCCTATATGCCCTATAACTCCTACCACCTCATCAGGTGCCCAGCCCAGACAAATATAGATGGGTGATATTCAGGTACTAATTACAGAAGCACTTCTGAATCATAATTAGTTTCAGCTTTCAATCTATACTTAAATTAATTAGGTTTTGATCTAACAATATGCAGTACGAGAGCCATAAAGCTTTCTTTTTTTAATCTGTACTTTGCTGATGATTGCACAGTGTTCAGTTCCATTCGCAAACCCTCAAATAACGAAGCAGTCCGAGCCCACATGCAGGCTTGGGCTCGTAAGTGGCAAGTAACATTCGCGCCAGACAAGTGCCAGGCAATGACCATCTCCAACAAGAGAGTCTAACCACCTTCCCTTGGCATTCAACGGCATTACCATCACCGAATCCCCCACCATCAACATCCTGGGGGTCACCATTGACCAGAAACTTAACTGGACCAGCCATATAAATACAGTGGCTAATAGAGCAGGTCAGAGGCTGGGTATTCTGCGGTGAGTGACTCACCTCCTGACTCCCCAAAGTCTTTCCACCATCTACAAGACACAAGTCAGGAGTGTGACGGAATACTCCCCACTTGCCTGGGTGAGTGCATCTCCAACAACACTCAAGAAGCTCGACACCATCCAGGACAAAGCAGCCCACTTGATTGGCACCCCATCCACCACCCTGAACATTCACTCCCTTCACCACCGGAGCACCGTGGCCTCAGTGTGGACCATCCACAGAATGCACTGCAGCAACTCGCCAAGGCTTCTTCGACAGCACCTCCCAAACCCAAGACCTCTACCACCTAGAAGGACAAGAGCTTCAGGCACATGGGAACACCACCACCTGCACGTTCCCCTCCAAGTCACACACCATCTTGACTTGGAAATATTTCGCCGTTCCTTCATCGTCGCTGGGTCAAAATCCTGGAACTCCCTTCCTAACAGCACTGTGGGAGAACCTTCACCACACGGATGGGAGAACCTTCACCACACGGACTGCAGCGGTTCAAGGCGGCGGCTCACCATCACCTTCTCAAGGGCAATTAGGGATGGGCAATAAATGCTGGCCTTGCCAGTGACGCCCACATCCCATGAACGAATAATAAAAAAAGTATAGATTGTTTGTTTAAGCAGCTGATTTGCCTGACTTCTCACAGCAGTAGCATGACAGAAGACAAAAGTTAGAAAATGAAAAGTAACTACATTATCTAGTGACACAGTTGACTGTAGTATGGCAGTTTCTACATGTTATATCATTCACAAAAATGTAGATCAAAGGGGACCATTCAGCCCATTTAACTTCCTCTCATTGAAACCTACAGTTCCTCTTTCATCAGAGTATCTAAATGGCTTTTGAATGCTTCCAGAGTTTCATCTCCACTGACGATCCCAGCCACAAGACCATGCAAGGTATTAATCACTTCCTGAATAAGTACTTTCTGACATCAGTCCTGAACTTGCCTTTTACTAGTTTATACCATGTCTCTACCTACCACTAGCTCTTTAATTACAGTACATTTCATGCATATCTTGACACTTAATTTTTAATTAAACTTCTAAAATTGATTTGTGAATTCTAATTCTATCGAGTACATTAACTGAAGCGTTTTTACATTGCTGCAAGGGTTCTCCTCTTTTTTTTTTGCTATGGATCCCCTGTTGGAGAGCTGATGGAAAGAGCAACTCATTTCCCATTCTCCCTTCTCCATTCTCCAACCTCTGCTCTTGGAATCAATTAAAAGGTGGTGTTCAAGACATGGAGTTTGCCCGTATCATGCTGTTAATGCCTTACCATGGATATAAAAGTGCCGTAGAAGAACTGATAGTGGAATGCAATAAAGCCTCAAAAAAATTTAAAGGGTCAGAGTTGGGTCTGAAACCTGCATTACACAGAATATACCCCAAAATTAAATATTTATGCTAGATTCAAATGTGGAATCCATCAATTCTTTCTTAGAGAGAAATGCAACTGTGTGCACAACAATCTTCATTTATACAGTTCTGGTCTGGAGTCCTGTAGCTATTTCAGGCAGCAAATGAATTGGAGTAACACCAGATTGGGGAGGGGAGAAAACAATTTCAGCGTGTTTGCTTCAAAGGACATCAGGCTTCTTCCTAGTCTAGGGCAGCAGCCAAGTATTAGTTGAAGGGCCTCTCTTTGTCTAATGTTGCTCAAATACAATTAAACTATAGACCCAGGTATTTCCCCGCCCCCCGCCCCCTCCCCCCCCAAAACACCCCAGAATTTGGTAAACTAATGCATCTAGAGCACTTGACTAGAACAAAGGGAACACTGGATTAATCAGTCATGAAGTGGACTGACATAATTCACTCGCAATGATGTCAGCTTCACATGCTGCGATAATGCAGTATCATATCCAACATAGTGTAATGAAACGTCCATGTGGTCAGCCAAACAGCAAGGTTACTTTTCATAAGCAATCAGACTCTGCAATCTCAATCTCTTGAAAATCAACTGAAGCCATTCTTCTATGATTAACCATGAAATGCACTGGACAAAGAGGCAGCTTCCGGCTAAACTACAAGTCTGGTCATGTCAATGTACTATGGAAAGAATGAAATTGACAGTAAAAAGTACTGAAACAAAAATCAATATGAACCAATTGCTGATTTCCGGTTATGGCTGTATTTTCCAATAAAGTACCATCTCAGTGCATATAAATAATTCTACAATTCTTTAGAAAGCCCTTCTGTTTCTTATTCACTTTCCAATTTTTTTAATAAAAATCTTTAGCCAACAAATGTAAAGTCACGTTAACTGGGCATAAAACAAAAATTAAACAGATATACACCACATGCAAAAATACTTCACAGGCTATCAGCTGGAACTAAAAGCACATGTCAACTGTGGCTCAGTAGGTAGCACTCTCAAGCCCCACTCCAAAGACTTGGGCACATAATCTAGGCTGACACTCCAGTGCAGCACTGAGGGAGTACTGCTCTATCGGAGGAGCCGTTTTTCAGATGAGACTTTAAACCGAGGCACCGTCTGCCCTGTCATGTGGGTGTAAAAGATCCCATGGCATTATTTCGAAGAACAACAGGGCAATTCTCCCCATGTCAATATTTATCCCTCAACCAACATCACTAAAACAGATGATCTGGTCATTATCACATTACTGTTTGCGGGACCTTGCTGTGCGCAAATTGGCTGCCGCATTTCCTACATTTCAATAGTGACTACACTTCAAAAGTACTTCATCGACTATAAAGCGCTTTAGGCCGTCACGAGGTCACGAAAGGCGCTATATAAATGCAAGTTTTTATTTATTTATTTATACCTACACTATCAGGCTATCATGTTGCGAGAGGTTTAATCTCCTCGTGTTGCTCTCCCATTTTACACCCAAGAATTGGGAACTATCTCTGTACCGGTGCTAGGCCTCGCTTTTATATGGAGACCCAGAGTGCAAACACATGGACCCAACTTCCAACATTTACATAACTGAAACTAACTCCCTTACCAGATGGCACAACTGTAGACCGACTGCCTCTAAGAAGATTGGATCACTTACCATGCACAGTTGCATCTGATAGATATTTTGTCATTGAAAGCAACCCAGTTGTATAGAGGATACAAGAGAGTCTATAACAATTTACTCAATGTGCATCTTAGATGAAGTCACCTCCATCTCAGGCAGTCCTTTTACACTCTTTACTTTACGGAATGTACGTAAGTGTTTTGAGTGCATAATAAAAATGACATTTCAACTTCAGAAAATGACATATCAGGGCAAGGCTCACAAAAGTATTTTAAAATGTTTTTTCAACATAATCAACTGAATCTTTTAGTAGGTATTCCAAGCATGCACACAAAAAGGATTGCTGCAGTGAATAATTGGATCAACAAATATTATACATTACATATATAAATAACTCCAACGTTCACACCATGTGTCATATAAAATTATATTATCCAGTGCCAAATTATGTACATGTATTTCAAGTTGTAAATTACCATCTTGCTAAAAATGAGGCACTTTTTCTATCCAGGTTATGACCAACCCTGGCTCAGTGGTAGTACTCTCGCCCGAGTCAGGAGGTCAGAATTATGTGTTCAAGACTCACTCCAGAGACTTGTACACATAATATATGACACTGCAGTGCAGTACTGATGGAATGTTGCATTTATGAAGGTGCCATTAAACCAAGGTCCCGTCATGCCTGCTGAGATGGAAGTGATGGATCCCATGGCAGTACTCAACAAAGGAATTCTCTGGTTGTTCCTGAAACAGATTACTTGGTCATCTATCTCATTGCTGTTTGTCAGACCTAGCAGTGAGCAAATTGGCTGCCACGTTTGCCTATATTACACTTTGAATACACTTCAAAAGTAATTCACTGGCTCTAAAGCGCTTTGGGATGCCCTGAGGATGTGAAAAGTGCAAGTTCTTTAACATTAGAAATAAAAACAGAAAACGCTGGAGCTACATAGACTATGACATTTCGGGTGTGTCCCCTTCATCAGACTGAACACTTAGTGACCAACATTTAATGTCTATATTTGTGAAGCTGAGTTTATTTATAGGAAGCTACTAAAAAGGGCACAAGTAACCAGCTGAAAGCATTTTGTTTTGAAACAAAAATATAGTAAGATCCAACCCACACTCAACCTCAATTAAAGCACAATATAGTTAAACTAAAACTCTAGCAATGTCATATCTAGACCTCGCCAAGATAAGGAGCGGATGCCCACGATAGCCAGAATGAGGGAGTTACCATGGTTACAACTCGCACTCACTGAGCAAGCAGAGTCGCTCTTTAGGTGCTTTTACTATACAGACATCCAGCCGGCAGTAGGCAACAACACCTTGCATTTATATAGCGCCTTTAACGTAGTAAAACGTCCCAAGGCGCTTCACAGGAGCGTTATTAAACAAAATTTGACACCGAGCCACATAAGGAGATAATAGGACAAGTGACCAAAAGCTTGGTCAAAGAGGTAAGTTTTAAGGAGCGTCTTAAAGGAGAAGAAAGAGGTAAAGAGGCGGAGAGGTTTTGGGAGGAAATTCCAGAGCTTAGGGCCTAGGCAGCTGAAAGCACGGCCAGCAATGGTGGAGCGATGAAAATCGGGGATGTGCAAGAGGCCAGAATTGGAGGAGTGCAGAGATCTCGGACGATTGTAGGGATAGAGGAGGTTACAGAGATAAGGAGAGACGAGGCCATGGAGGGATTTGAAAACAAGAATGAGAATTTTTAAATCGAGGTGTTGCTGGACCGGGAGCCAACGTATGTCAGCGAGCGCAGGGGTGATGAGTGAACGGAACTTGGTGTGAGTTAGGATACGGGCAGCAGAGTTTTGGATGGGCAATTTCCCCTCCGCAGTGTAAATGACCCAATATTCTGGAACAAACTGCCTCGTAGATCCAATGAAAATGTGGGTATACTAATGTATCACTGCCTTAAAATTGCTGTGTCAAAAGAAGAGATTAGTTCTTGAAGGAGAACAAATTCACATCAGTAATAGGACAAGCAGTTGTGCAACAGCTGTGGTCTCAGTGCACTGTGATAACAATTTCATTGGGACTATTTTTGAAATGTAGACACAACAGATGATTACCATATTTCCCACACACCACAGACAATAACAGACACCAAGAACACCAAGCACCATCTCTACGACCAGGCAGACTGGGAAACTAGGTAAAAGCCTGCAAATTTATTTTTAAAATCTGTTTACACTTTACTCTCCCCGACTCCAAGCCTATTTATCCTACGCTAAGCTTGTTCTTTTCTCTCTTGTATTACTCGTTTCACTTCCTACATTTCCTTTTATTTACTCCACACCTGCTTAGCTATTTAATTTGTTTTGTGTCTCGTTGTCATCCTGTCAAAGCCATAGAATAGTGGACACAAATGCCCCTTCCAGAGTAGGTGAGCAAGCTGTAATGCCCCAATTGCTGCCCTGGCTGGAATCAGCTAACCTAGTACAGATCAGGAATCAAATCTGGGCCCTTGTACCATCTTTTTTAATGATGAATGAATTAACACAACCAATTTCAAATGAAAGAATGGAAAGTCCTTTCTCATTTTACTATGGCTTATATTTTAACTTTGCACTGTACTGCATTTGTCAACTATACAAACTGCACAGAAACTAAACAGTTAGCACTGTATCTTCACAGAGCAAAGTATACAATGTCCCCTTCATTAATCTTTGTAAACAATTTTACAACACCAAGTTATAGTCCAACGATTTTATTTGAAATTTACAAGCTTTCGGAGGCTTCCTCCTTCCTCAGGTAAATGTCACATTTACCTGAGGAAGGAGGAAGCCTCCGAAAGCTTGTAAATTTCAAATAAAATCGTTGGACTATAACTTGGTGTTGTAAAATTGTTTACAATTGTCAACCCCAGTCCATCACCGACATCTCCACTTCATTAATCTTAGCATTGTAGGGGAACGAGGGGACTTCACTATACTCATTTTCAAGGCACTTAAATGCAATCCACAGGACAATATACCGCAATTCAATACTTCAAGCAATGAATTTCTTTTACAGTTTAAAGCTCAAGGTTTTTGTTCATCTTATGACAATACGAATCCCTCCTTTATCCCAGTACATTTTCTCCCATTTGGCCATCATTTCAACATAAAATGTATCAGCAGTCTCGCCTCTGAGTCAGAAGGTTGTGGGTGCAAATCCCACTCCAGAGACTTGAGCACAAAATCCACGCTGACACTTCATAGAATTTTTAAAGCACACAAGCAGCCCATTCAGCCCAACTGGTCTGTGCCAGTGTTTATGCTCCACGCAAGCCTCCTGCCACACAACTTCATCTAACCCTATCAACATTTCTTTCTATTCCTTTCTCCTGCATGTACTTATCTAGCTTCCCCTTAAATACATCTATGGCTATTTGCTTCAGCTACTCCATGTAGTAGCAAGTTCCACATTCTAACCACAAATCTGCATAAAGAAGTTTATCCTAAATTCCTCATTGGATTTATTAGTGACTATCTTATATTTATGACCCCTAGTTTTGGACTCCCCCATAAGTGGAAACATCTCCTCTACATCTACCAACTCTCCCCACCCCAAGCGAAGGAGCAGCCCCCACTCTCCCACCTCCACTTCACTCTCCTGATCCCGTTATCCCCACTTCTCCCAATTTCCTGACCCCCCCTATTACCCCCTCTCCGCACTCTCACGATCCTCCATTATCTTAACCATTAACCAGTCTCTCCACACCCCCCCCATTTCCCCTGTTACCCCAGCGCTCTCCCCCCCCCAGTTATCCCAGCTCTCTTCCCCCCACCCCCCAGTTATCCCAGCTCTCTTCCCCCCCCCCCCAGTTATCCCAGCTCTCTTCCCCCCCCCCCAGTTATCCCAGCTCTCTTCCCCCCCCCCCCCCAGTTATCCCAGCTCTCTTCCCCCCCCCCAGTTATCCCAGCTCTCTTCCCCCCCCCCCAGTTATCCCAGCTCTCTTCCCCCCCCCCCCCGTTACCCCAGCTCTCTTCCCCCCCCCCCCCGTTACCCCGGCTCTCTTCCCCCCCCCCCCCCCAGTTATCCCAGCTCTCTTCCCCCCACCCCCCAGTTACCCCAGCTCTCTCTCCCCCCCCCCAGTTACCCTGCTCTCCCCCCCCCCCCCCAGTTACCCTGCTCTCTCTCCCCCCCCCCCCCCAGTTACCCTGCTCTCTCTCCCCCCCCCCCCCAGTTACCCTGCTCTCTCTCCCCCCCCCCCCCAGTTACCCTGCTCTGTTACCCCACACTCCCCGTTCCCCCCTCACCCCCGGGTTCCTTCCCCCCCGAGTTCCTTTCCCCCCCACGGTTCCCCCGTTAGCCCCCTCTCTCCCGGTTTCCCCCCACTCTCCCCGTTCCCCCCCATCCCCCCCCCTCTCTCTCTCTCTCTCTCTCTTTCCCCCCTCGGTTCCCCCCCCCCCCGGGTTCCTTTCCTTCCCCCCCCCCCCCCCGGGTTCCTCCCCCCCCCCCGGTTCCTTCCCCCCCCCCCGGTTCCCCCCCGGTTCCCCCATTAGCCCCCTTCCCCCCCCCCGGTTCCCCCGTTAGCCCCCTCTCTCCCCCCATTCCCCCGGTGTTCTCCCCCCCCTATTCCCCCGGTGTTTCTTCCCCCCCCCCATTCCCCCGGTGTTTCTCCCCCCCCCCCCCATTCCCCCGGTGTTTCTCCCCCCCCCCCCATTCCCCCGGTGTTTCTCCCCCCCCCCCCCATTCCCCCGGTGTTTCTCCCCCCCCCCCCATTCCCCCGGTGTTTCTCCCCCCCCCCCCCATTCCCCCGGTGTTTCCCCCCCCATTCCCCCGGTGTTTCCCCCCCCCCCCGGTGTTTCCCCCCCTATTCCCCCGGTGTTTCCCCCATTCCCCCGGTGTTTCTCCCCATTCCCCCCCCCCCCATTCCCCCGGTGTTTCTCTCCCCCCCCCCCCCATTCCCCCGGTGTTTCTCCCCCCCCCCATTCCCCCGGTGTTTCTCCCCCCCCCCCCCCCATTCCCCCGGTGTTTCTCCCCCCCCCCCCCATTCCCCCGGTGTTTCCCCCCCTATTCCCCCGGTGTTTCCCCCATTCCCCCGGTGTTTCCCCCCCTATTCCCCCCGGTGTTTCTCCCCATTCCCCCCGGTGTTTCTCCCCCCCATTCCCCCGGTGTTTCTCCCCCCCCTATTCCCCCAATGTTTCCCCCCCCCTATTCCCCCAATGTTTCCCCCCCCCCCTATTCCCCCAATGTTTCCCCCCCCCCCTATTCCCCCAATGTTTCCCCCCCCCCCTATTCCCCCAATGTTTCCCCCCTCTCCCCCCGGTGTTTCTCCCCCCCCTCTCCCCCCGGTGTTTCTCCCCCCCCTATTCCCCCGGTGTTTCTCCCCCCCCTATTCCCCCGGTGTTTCCCCCCCCCCTATTCCCCCGGTGTTTCCCCCCCCCCCATTCCCCCGGTGTTTCTCCCCCCCCTATTCCCCCGGTGTTTCCCCCCCCCGGTGTTTCTCCCCCCCCTATTCCCCCGGTGTTTCTCCCCCCCCTATTCCCCCGGTGTTTCTCCCCCCCCCCTATTCCCCCGGTGTTTCTCCCCCCCCCCCTATTCCCCCGGTGTTTCTCCCCCCCCCCCTATTCCCCCGGTGTTTCTCCCCCCCCCCCTATTCCCCCGGTGTTTCTCCCCCCCCCCCTATTCCCCCGGTGTTTCTCCCCCCCCCCCTATTCCCCCGGTGTTTCTCCCCCCCCCCCTATTCCCCCGGTGTTTCTCCCCCCCCCCCTATTCCCCCGGTGTTTCTCCCCCCCCCCCTATTCCCCCGGTGTTTCTCCCCCCCCCCTATTCCCCCGGTGTTTCTCCCCCCCCTATTCCCCCGGTGTTTCCCCCCCCCGGTGTTTCTCCCCCCCCTATTCCCCCGGTGTTTCTCCCCCCCCTATTCGCCCGGTGTTTCTCCCCCCCCTATTCCCCCGGTGTTCCCCCCCGGTGTTTCCCCCTATTCCCCCCGGTGTTTCCCCCCTATTCCCCCGGTGTTCCCCCCCGGTGTTTCCCCCCTATTCCCCCGGTGTTCTCCCCCCGGTGTTTCCCCCCTCTCCCCCCGGTGTTCTCCCCCTCTCCCCCCGGTGTTCTCCCCCGGTGTTTCCCCCCTCTCCCCCCGGTGTTTCTCCCCCCTCTCCCCCCGGTGTTTCTCCCCCCTCTCCCCCCGGTGTTTCTCCCCCCTCTCCCCCCGGTGTTTCTCCCCCGGTGTTTCTCCCCCCGGTGTTCTCCCCCTATTCCCCCCTATCCCCCCCGGTTTTTCCCCTTTTACCTCACTCCCGTCGCCTATAATTTTTTCCTTCAGACGATACGAACGCGCGCCGCCGGCAAACAAACAGCTCCGCACGGCGGCCGCGCCGGGCCAGAAAGTACGGAGCGGCGCAAACGCACAACTCAAAACTCAACCCAGCCACAAGCTTAAGGTACCAAGCACATCGGCATAACAGACTCTCACCAAGTCTTAATGATTTTTTTTTGCCTGTGCTGCTTTATTTTTCTCGTACTGTCCATCGAAATTAGCTGTTCAACTGTCGCTTAGTTACATCTTAATGAACGCAGCTACCTAAACTGGAAAGTTCTTTATGTCTGGATAGCTTGCTTGAAAGTAGAAAATCCCAACTCCAAGGTACACATGTACAGTTCCAACTTGAATCAAACTTTATTAAACAATGACTTGTATTTATATAGCGTCTTTAACATAGAAAAATGTCTCAGGGCACTCCACAGAAACATAAGGCAAAGAAATATTAGGAGAGGGGACCAAAAACTTCGTCAAAGAGGTGGGTTCTAAGGAGGGTCCTAAAAGAGGAAAGGAAGGTGGAACAGCAAAGGGGTTTAGGAAGGGAATTCTAGGATGTGGGGTCTATGAGGCTGAAGGCACGGCCATCCCAATGATGGCGCAAAGGAAATGGGGCAATGCAGAAGAGGCTAGAGATAGAGGAAGATAGTGTTCAGGAGGGAGGGATGCATATCTAAATTATATATAAAAGCAGATTTTCTGTGGTGTTGCGCTCAATGAATCGGCAGTTCTATAAGAATAGAAATATTATGGCAAGTAGTATTACCAGGGACACTGACTTACCAACACTGAGGGCAGCCCTGGGATCTGGAAGCACTGGAAAGGGGGCCCAGCATCTTGCAGTACTGGGATGGGGTCTCAAGGTCTAACGGTATTTTGAGAGTCTGGAAGAACTGCGACAGGTGTTTCAGGAATACTGGAGAAAGAAGTTGGGATTTGGGGCCATTAAGGAGAAAGAGATTGCAGAATCTGGAAGCAGTGGGGTTGGTTCCAAGATTAGGGAACACTGGGATTGTGGCCTAGGAGTTATTGAGCACGGGGATCTGGAAGTGGGGGAGAAGTCTGGGAAAGGGAGTTTTGGGGTCCAACACAGAGTTGCCAGGGTCTCCAGGAATTGAAGATTAATCTCCAGGACACTCTGCGAGCAACACCAGGAGAAAAATCATAGGGGCATTAAAAAACTATTGTGTGTTTTTTTCATTCTCTTTGAACACTTCTGTTTATTGGTTATAAAATATTGGAGATGGGAAAAAAAGATGTTTGACTGACAATCAAGAATAATCCAATTGGGTAATGAAGAGTCTTTTAGTTTCCCAATTGGTGTGGGAAGGCAGGGCGCCGCATCCAATGGCAGGAGCATAGGGGCAGTTGGAGGCACAAGGTCATGTGAAGAAACCTCCAGGAATACATTTAACCAGAGTTCGCAACCTTAGTCCAGTAGATCTGAACAAATGGTTCTGGAGCACTGAGGGAGCAGAGTCCACCAGTAGTGGGCCTCAGCTTGCCACAAAAGTCTAGGCTATTTTTTACCTCACGACAGCTAAGGGAGAGCTTTCAATCACATCTGTGCCTTCCAGGCATGTACTATTTACTGACTTTCCCAGCACGCAATGTATCCATTGAGCATGTCCTGTTGGCAGAATTTCCCAACATTTCATCTGTACTTCAGCAGGGTTTGAAGAGTAGAAGGCGCAGCTGTCAATCACCAACCTGTCAGTCTTTTACAAAGAAAAACAGCTTTTATCACAGGCACTGAAGATTATGAGAATCAAACTAATCAGATCATCTGGAAATCAGAACTGGGGCCTGTCAGAACCAAATAGGTTGGAGGACAGGATGGAACCAATCAGATATTATCATCTCCCAATTATTTTTTGTGTTCAAACTAGAGGCAAAAATAATTAAATGAATTGTTGGTATCTGAGAGTCCCTGTTACAGGTATGTTTATTTAGTGGACAGGAAAGGATTTGTCTTTATATAGCACCTTTCATAGTCTCAGGACGTTCTAAAGCATTTTAAAGCCAATCAAGTACTTTTTGAAGTGGTTTGAAGTAGTCACTGTTGTAATATAGGGAAAAAATAGTGTTTGCCCCCAAAGAAGTTATAAACAAGAAATAATTTGCTAAAATGCAGCTTCTAAAACCCTTTTATATTCCTCAAAAGGAACTTTCTGGGACATGTCTGATTATTGTTTTATGTGAATGTTTATTTTCTTCAATATTGATCACAGATTTGGTTTAGATAAGGTGGATGCTCCCAAGCATGAATGTATGAATTATCTTTATTTGGCAATTCCTGTCACTTGACTTGAGGAAGTGCTGAGGTTTAGAAATAGAATATAGAGTAGGGTCAAAGTGAAGATACATTTAACTAAATTAAAAAGCCACTGAGATTCATTCATAATTGTAGTAGGCTCTAAAATGGTAATAAATGTACCAAATCAGGTATCAAGAATCAAAATGTTCTAGGGTGTTGTGCCCCCATAGAAAATAATACTTATAACTGCAGCACTCACATCCCCCTTTAATAATTTCTAAATCACCACTGCTGCTGATTGTGCTTTTCGGTACTGCAATTCGATACACCTGCAGCATAGGTTATATCAAGCCCATGTCTCCTTTGCACTATCAGTCTACCCGGCCTCTCATCTTCCACTCTTCATAAACTTCCAAAACTCTGCTGCCTGTATCCTAACTCGCATCAAGTCCCGTTCACCCGTCACCCCTGTGCTTGCTGACCTGCATTGGCTCCCGGTCTACCAACAACTCAAATTTAAAATTCTCATCTTTTGTTCCAATCCCTCCATGAATCTCACCCCTCCCTATCTCTGTAACCTCCTCCAGACCTACAAGCTTCCGAGAACTCTGCATTCCTCCAATTCTGGCCTCTTGTGCATTCCAGACTTCCTTTGCCCCAACATTGGCAGCCATGTCTTCAGCTGTCTAGGCCCTAAGCACTGGAGTTTGTTCCATAAGGCTCTCCGCCTCTCTACCTCTCTCTCCTCCTTTAAAATGTCCTTAAAACCTACCTCTCACCTGTTCTAATATCCCCTTCTTTGGCTTGGTATCATTTTTTTTTGTTTGATTACGCTCCAGTGAAATTGAGATTTCCCTGTGTCCATGCGTAAAACCAAGCTTGTCAGTTGTCTCATGACCAACTAGTTACTATCCTCCTTGGGGGACGATGCCATGCGTCATAATGGATGTTTAGCCTGCAGATGGAAGCTTAACCTGGAGATGGAACTTTGGAACTGATTCAATTTTCTGTGGTAGATTTGGCAATCCAATCCCCAAGCCAGGAGTGCCTCAGGTACTCCAGGGCTCGGTTGGTGATTGACCATCCAACCTGCCTCACTAAAGGGAACTGGAGGGGTAGACCTGTCACTGGAAGCTGGGTCCGTCTCATTCATCCCGTATAACCTCATAAGCCAATACCCTAATGGGTAGGGTTCAACTGACTGGTCAAGCCACACGAAGCATAACACAGCCCTTTGCTGATAGACTCCCCGTTGAGCTCCCTGTTGCTTAGTCGGGTAAACTCTAATAAAACCCCTTTACTCACTGGGGTTCCTAAGCCTTGACTCTTGCCAAGTTATGCCTAAGCTCTCTGGATTTTTGGGTAAGTGTGCTGAGCTTCTGCAGAGAAATAGTTCACATAGCGGGCAACCAGAAACTCTACCTGTGCTGATTTCTCAACAGTTTAGCCTGGAGACTTTAACAACAGTGATGGGTTCATCCGCGTGGCAAAGACCTGGCCAACCAAAAATAATAGTTTTAAAGTGGCATTATATTTTCACCATAGGTTACCATAGTTACCACAGCGACTGCAGTACATGATGTAAATTAGCATTGCCATAATGATATAGTGTCATTATGTTTGAGAAATGAGAAAAATTATAAACCGAGTCGAGAAATGAAACTAATTAATTGAGGAGAATGTTTGGATTACAAAGACGGGTTATTATACAGCTAGTTGCAGAAAAACGTTAACCAAACTTGTTTCATTATTAAAGAAAAGAAAATATAGCAACATTCTTGACCTCAGGAAGTCACAAAATGTTTCACAGCCAATGAAGCATTTTTAAAATGTAGTCACTGTTGTAATGTAGGGAAATGTGGCAGCCAATTTGCGCACAGCAAGATCCCACAAACAGCAATGAATAAATGACCAGTTAATGTGCTTTAGTGGTGTTGGTTGAAAGGTGAAGATTGGCCAGGATTTTACGCGAAAGCGGACATTACATCCACTGCGGTGCTAACATTCCCCGTCATCAGTATGTCATCTATTGCAAACTGAATGTCTGATCCTCTGAAGATGGGTCTTTTTTTGCTCATTTTTTCCTTCTTTTCTTGAAGCTGCGTGTCGACAGGCTATTCAACCTTGGGAGGGGCCCAGGAAAACTGATCTTGTTCTCACCCGACATCCACACTTGTGCACTTTCCAGCAGGAGTCACTGAATGGTGGTGAGGAGCGGCAAGCCTGTTTTATTTTTCTCTCCCCGTCCTATTTCAGTGCCTGGCCTCAGGGCTACTGGGGGAGACCATGGGCACGATTTTAACTTTGAAGTCCGGGGGCGGTGGGGGCAAACAAAATTGCCGGGATTTCCGGAGCGGGAAGGAATCCTGGCTCCAACCCGCCGAAAAACACGCATGACTCAGACCCATCTGGGTGCATGCGATTCACGAACCCAGAAGTCCCGCCTGCAATTGAAGCCTGTGGGACGATATTTAAAGCAGGAATTAAAGTACTTAAACTTGTTGAAATCATCATTAATCTTGTTATTCATGCTGGGTAACAATCTCAATGCTGCCTCAACCTGTTTCCTGTGCTGAGTGACGCATGCCATGGGAATCAGGGCGGGTTGCAGCCGGCGGCCATTTGGTCATTTAAATGCCTGTTTGACGGATGGGGATAAAAGGTGAGTTATTGCAGCAGGGCACTCAGTTCTCTCAGACAAACTTTTGGCTGGGAGATCTTTGTGTTTAGACTGAAAATTCTTGGTTCACACTCAGAATTGTTCTGTTTACACAGATTTACCTACTTTTTGGACCCCCTCAAATTGACTACATCAGAATGGGGGGTGTGATGGCTGCATTCACGAGTACATCCAAGGAGGAGGAACATCACCATCCTCCCCAGGCACGGCATGCACTTCTGCCCCTTGCAACTCCTCAACACAGAGATGCGCCACAGGGACCTGCACAAGAGCAGAGAGGGGAACAACAGAGGGAGCGACGTCGCAGGAGGCACTACCCTCGTGAGAGGGTCTACAGACAGAGGCTCAGCTTCCTGGACCTCTCTGAGGAGCAGTGCCTACAGAGGCTGAGAGTGAGTCGCCAGGTGGTCGCAGACATCTGCAGCCTCCTTCGTGCCGAGCTGCTCCCGGCTGGGCCTGGCAGCATCTCATTACCTGTCGCTGTTAAAGTGACCACTGCCCTCAACAACTCCGCCTCCGGATCATTCCGGGACGCCACCAGTCATATCGACGGGGTCTCTCAGTCGTCTGCCCACAATGCATAAGACAGGTCACTGACGGTTTGTCTCGCAGGGCGTCCCACTATGTCAACTTCCCCATGGACAACCTCAGCCAGACGGAGAGGGCAGTGGGATTCCACTCTGTGGCTGGCTTCCCACAGGTACAGAGTGCAATTGATTGCACACGTAGCAATCCGAGCACCTCCACACGAGCCAGGAGTGTTCATCAACAGGAAGGGATATCACTCCATCAATGCTCAGCTCATTTGTGACCACTGCAAAAGATTCCTTCCCGTGTGTGTGAGATTCCCTGGCAGCTGCCATGATTCATTCATTCTGAGGGAATCCAACATCCCGGCCCTGTTCCACGCACCAAACAGCCTTCAGGGCTGGCTCCTCGGGGACAAGAGCTACCCCCTGCACACGTGGCTCATGACACCTCTGAGGAACCCCATCAGCGAGGAACAGCGTTGATACGATGACAGTCACATCGCCATCAGGTCTGTCACTGAACATGCGATAGGACTGCTGAAGATGCGATTTTGGTGCCTCGATCGTTCTGGGGGAGCGTTTCAATACGCACCAGCGAGAGTGGGTCGAATTATAGTAGTGTGTTGTGTCCTGCACAACATGGCGCAACAGAGAGAGTTACCGGTTGAGGAGGTCCCATCCACATCTGCCATCGACATTGAGGAGCATCAGGAGGAGGAGGAGCAGCAGCAGGAGGAGGAGGAACCCATTGGCAGAGCAGCGGCTCACCTGGCTGCTCGTGAGGCCAGGGAGTCACTAATATTTGAACGATTCTGATAAGGACATCTGCAAAGTGAGGATAGTCCAGTCCTCACACCACCTGGAAAGAGCAGCGCCAACACCATCCCCTCCCCCTGCACAAAACAGTCCTGCAACTACACATACACGCACTGTAACTGCACCCACTGAGTGGCATCAAGTCTCACCGTTCATGATAAAGCACATGAAAGGGCGCTATCACAAAAGGCACTCAAAAATGGGCAAGATGTGGCAGTAGTGGTGAGAATGCTAACATGTAATGTGAATTTACAAAAACCAAATAGAAATGAAAAACGTGACAGTCTGTCAAACACCCTTCATGATCACAAAACCTTAGCCTTTTGCTTCCTACTACTTCTACGTGCTGCATCCCGTGTGGCTGCAGCAGAGGTAGTGGCGGGTTGCTCTTGTTCATGCCCTGACTGATTAGATGCTTTGGGCCTATGTCCTCTGGGTTTTGGAGCCCGTGAGGGCCCCACCAAAGACTGCTCCACCTGCACCTGTGCAGGGGCAGACTCGGCCACCTGGAGAGGAGGCAGCATTGTGGGTACTGGTTGGGGGCAACGCGTGATACTTGGGAGCGCTTTGAGTGGTGTCCCCACTTCCATGTCCTCTTTCGCCATCATCCCTCTCCTGATCCAGGTCCACATCACTCCTACCACCCTGCTGGACAAGTTTGAAGGACATGTGTGATGCCTTGGAAGCCCACCTGTAAAGTTTCTGTCTGCCTGTTTAAGGCGGCAGAATGTTGTTCACCCTGAGTCCAAACGACCGTTGTTAGGGCCCGAATGGACTCATTTGTGAGCCGTGCTTGTAGCTCAATGGAGGCTAGCCTTCCCTCCATCGCAGACATTCCCGCACTTACCTGTGCCACCAGTCTATAATGCAGGAGTTGGACTCCTCCATCCTCTGCGCTATTGTGGAGAGTGCGCATGGCACCTGCTCCAGTACCTCGCAAATGTTTTGCTGCCCCTCGATCATTCTCCTTTTAAAGGATGGCCCCCAGCATTCAGCATCTGAGTCCAGTTGAGCAGAGCTTAGAGAGGAGTGCTCCCACCAATGCGGACTCTCCACAGCTGCCCCTGCCACCAGTGTCTGCTCCTGCTCATTTGTGTGTGGTGACTCACCAGGTGCCAACCCAACTAACTGAGTACTAGGACCCACTGAGGTGTGAGTATCTGCGCTGGTGGATGGCTCGCTAAGATGTGACGGTGCACCCTCGGAGGCCGGAAGCTTCTCTGAGGAATCGCCCTTTCCCGTCACTTTGGTCGCTGAAGTGCCTGGAAGAGAACAGAAGGCAATATTAAGAATGACCACAGATGTGTAATGTTGCGATGAGCATACTGAGGTGTTCAACATGCCAATCATTGTTAACATCTATTCATGTTGTGCGTGATGAATGTTAAAGTTGTGTCACCAGATGTTTGTGGGGTGCCAGTCTCGGCATCCCCAACAACCAGGCATTCCAGCGTCTGGCTGATCTGCAGGGCCTCCTCTTCAACCTCTGTGAGGGCCACTATTTATTGTGGCCCCCCTCCAGTCCTCGCCCTTTCCCGTGCATTTTGCGTTCTCTTCTACAAGGGGAGAAAGTACAGATGTGTGAGTGAGTGAGGGTGAAGTGGTCAGCTGGTGATTCCATTGCTTTGGGTGAGGCTGACCATGAAAGAGGTGCACCAGAGGGTGAGTATCAGAGAGAGACATCACATTGGATCAGGATTGGGGTGAGTGGCAAATGGGGAGGTGAGGAAGTGAAGGTGTGAGGACGGATGTGACAGAGTAGGCTTGGCAGGGCAGAATATGAGGGGGGGTGATGTGCACCACGGAATGCAGGAGAATCAGTAAATGTACTCACTTTTGCTGATCTAGTTAGGTCACTGAAGCACTTCCTGCACTGGACCTAAGAGTGGGATATGTTGCTGCTGCTGGTGACCTCCTCTGCTGCCTCGAGCCAGGCCTTCTTGGTAGCAGAGGCAGGGCGTTTCCTCCTGTCCGCCGCGTACAGTGTTTCCCTCCTCCTCCTCCTCACCCCGGCCAGCAGCAGCTCAAGTGAGACGTCACTAAATTGTGGAGCTGGCTTGCCCCTCTGCTGCTCCGTTACGCCTGCTTGCTTCTTTGTCCAGCAAAAGCCATTGATGCTGTGGCCCTTTAAATACAGACACCCCAGCTGACAGCAGGTCATGCGGGTGCGCAGTCCGCCTGCTGGGCACCATTCAGACGCCAAACCCGGAAGCCACGTTAAGGGCTATCAATTAGGTCGCGATCCCGTGGGGAACGGTAAGGATTTATTTTTTGGGTTTGCCGCGCGCCCATTGATCCTCCCACTGCCATCCCACCGTCTTATTAAAATCGTGCCCCATCTGATTGGAGACTTTCTGGGCTGTATGGCAGGTAGAGCATTTTTCAGACCTTCCAACTCACCCTCATTTGGAGGGTAACACCCTTCTTTCTGTACAGTATACGTGGACAGATTTTAGTATTTAGTTTAGTAGTTTATATTCTATAATAATAAATTAAGGCTCTGTTATAAAGCAAAACTTCTGGGGTCTAAGGCAATGACCATCTCCAACAAGACAGAGTCTAACCACCTCCCCTTGACATTCAACGGCATTACCATCGCCGAATCCCCCACCATCAACATCCTGGGGGTCACCATTGACCAGAAACTTAACTGGACTAGCCATGTAAATACTGTGGCTACGAGAGCAGGTCAGAGGCTGGGTATTCTGCGGCGAGTGACTCACCTCCTGACTCCCCAAAGCCTTTCCACCATCTACAAGGCACAAGTCAGGAGTGTGATGGAATACTCTCCACTTGCCTGGATGAGTGCAGCTCCAACAACACTCAAGAAGCTCGACACCATCCAAGATAAAGCAGCCCGCTTGATTGGCACCCCATCCACCACCCTAAACATTCACTCCCTTCACCACCGGCGCACTGTGGCTGCAGTGTGCACCATCCACAGGATGCACTGCAGCAACTCGCCAAGGCTTCTTCGACAGCACCTCCCAAACCCACGACCTCTACCACCTAGAAGGACAAGGACAGCAGGCGCATGGGAACAACACCACCTGCACGTTCCCCTCCAAGTCACACACCATCCCGACTTGGAAATATATCGCCGTTCCTTCATTGTCGCTGGGTCAAAATCCTGGAACTCCCTTCCTAACAGCAATGTGGGAGAACCGTCACCACACGGACTGCAGCGGTTCAAGAAGGCGGTTCACCACCACCTTCTCGAGGGCAATTAGGGATGGGCAATAAATGCCGGCCTTGCCAGCGACGCCCACATCCCGTGAACGAATAAAAAAATTTTTAAAAAAGTTAGGGTTACCAACTCAGGTTGGGCATATTTCTGGAGGTTTCATCACATGACCTCCGGCCTCCAACCGCTCCGCGCCACCCCCCCTCGTTCTCGCCATTCGTTGCTCAACATGTCCATCATCACGGTGCCCCGCCTTCCCATGACAGGAAAGCAAACAGACTTTTCGTTACCCGAGTGGATGATTCTCTACTGTCGGGCAAACAGCCTTTTTTACCCCAAAGATTAAATGAATGAATGCATTTTTATAATGAATAATTGAAAGTGTTCGAAAAAATTTTTTTTAAAAAAACAATTTTTTTCTAATGCCCCTACGATTTTTCTGTTGGGTTGCTCGCAGCAGTGTCCAGGAAATGAATCTTTAATTCCTGGAGACTCCAGGGCAATCCTGGAGAGATGGCAGCTCTAAAAGTGCCCTTTGAATGCCCAGCAAATGTGGCTACACCTGCACCTCATGTAGGGGTTGCCAACCCTCCAGGATTGTCCTGGAGTCTCCATGAATGAAACATTAATCTCCAGGACACTGTTGCAAGCAACCTGGGAGACGAACCATAGGGGCATTAAAACAAAGTTTTCTTTTCATTTTCTTTCGACACTTTCGTTTATTAGTTATAAAAATACTGAAGATGGGGAAAAAGGCTGTTTTGCTGGGTGGAGGTGGGAGGTCATGGGGTGAAACCTCGAGGGACACCTAACCTCATGCCTTTGGGACTTGTCAGAGACTATAGTATATGAAAATGTGCTTAGGCTGAGAGGTCTGATAAACACAATGGACCATCAGGGAAGCATTAAAATATAACCTTAACAATCTGATGCCTCTAATACTTGCAAAATACTAAATACAAACTGGTAAAATCTTAAATTGTCACTTTGTACCAAATCCCTGCTCTGATGCACCTACAGGGGGCAGCAAACAGCCAACAACCCACATCAGTCCCTTCTGACACCTCTTGGCCCTTTCTGCCCTTGTTGGTGGGAGTCTGAGTTTGCACCACCGTGTGGGAGGAGGAGGAAACTACAGGCAGGGGTAAATATCACGTGATAAGAACGGCCCAATCAGTAGCCCCGATGCCTCAGTGACCGTTGTTCCGGACCAGCGCGCAGTCAACCAAACTTGGACGTCAGGGCGTAAGTCCCGCCTTCTCTTAACGGTGATTGGATGAAAGGGTCGGCGACGCGCTTCATTCCCGATTGTGATTGGAGAGTGACCCCGTCAGTCATCCCAGCAGCGCTGTGCAGTTAGGTTGCGGGGGGGCGGGTGATGCGGCGGCTGAAGTGAGGGAAAGATTGGGAACTCCGAGCGGCCCAGCCCTTCCCCAGCCATGGAGTTCGATGCCGCCGCCGCCGCGGGGTGTGTGCTCTCCTGGGGCCTGATGGCGATCGCCTTTGGCTCAATTCTGATTGCGGCTTGGAAACTCGGGTTGATGCACCGGCTCCTCTACCGGGTAAGGGTCAGGTCGGGGCGGGCGGCCCCCGCGCCGGGTAAAGTTCAGGGAGGGGACGGGCGCCCACCGACCGACCGACCGGGTAAAGGTCAGGGGGTGAGCGCCCCCCCCCCCCGCCGGGTAAAGGTCAGGGGGTGAGTGCCCCCGCCCCCCTCCCCGCCGGGTAAAGGTCAGGGGGTGAGTGCCCCCCCCCCCCGGCCGGGTCAAGGTCAGGGGGTGAGTGCCCCCCCCCCCCCCCCGCCGGGTAAAGGTCAGGGGGTGAGTGCCCCCCCCCCCCCCCCCCGCCGGGTAAAGGTCAGGGGGTGAGTGCCCCCCCCCCCGCCGGGTAAAGGTCAGGGGGTGAGTGCCCCCCCCCCCCGCCGGGTAAAGGTCAGGGGGTGAGTGCCCCCCCCCCCTGCCGGGTAAAGGTCAGGGGGTGAGTGCCCCCCCCCCCCCCCCCCCGCCGGGTAAAGGTCAGGGGGTGAGTGCCCCCCCCCCCCCCCCCGCCGGGTAAAGGTCAGGGGGTGAGTGCCCCCCCCCCCCCCCCGCCGGGTAAAGGTCAGGGGGTGAGTGCCCCCCCCCCCCCCGCCGGGTAAAAGTCAAGGGGTGAGTGCCCCCCCCTTGCTGGGTAAAGGTCAGGGACATGGACACAGGGGGAGGTGTTGGGCACTGTGACTCTTGCCCAGGAGAGGCTGGCAATGCACATCTGTGCTTCATGTTGCATATTGAAAGTGTGCTGCACATAAGAATTGAGGCTATTTCAGTGGGTGTGTGACATGTTCCTATGATTCTCTGGGCAGGTGGAAGCTACAAGCCCCAGACATGGTGGCGAGAGAGTAGCAGAAGTGTTAAAGGCTCATGGTGTGAAGTACATCTTTACTTTGGTGGGCGGACACATCTCGCCCATCCTCGTCGCTTGTGAGAAGATTGGGATCCGTGTGGTAGACACGCGGCATGAAGTTACAGCTGTATTTGCTGCTGATGCGGTGGCCAGACTTTCAGGTAATGAGGTCCAGTAACTGTAGGTACTTGCTCGCTGTGCAGAAACATGGGGTACCACTCACTTAGCCCAGGCTCAGAGGAATCCCCTGATTGCACCAATATGGTGCTTCTAATGCTTGTGGGTTCTCTGATGAACTTCCTAATTTAGTGTTTAATGTACGGTCAGGTTTATGATTTTTGATCTTCATTGGAATGAGAGGGTTCTCCTATGAGGAGAGATTGAGTAGAATGGGCCTATACTCTCTGGAGTTTAGAAGAATGAGAGGTGATCTCATTGAAAATTATAAGATTCTGAGAGGGCTTGACCGTGTGGAGGCTGAGAGGCTGCTTCCCCTGGCTGGAGAGTATAGAACTAGGGGATATAGTCTCAGGATAAGGGGTCGGTCATTTAGGATTGAGATGAGGAGCAATTTCTTCATTCAGGGTTGTGAATCTTTGGAATTCTCTACCTCAGGGAGCTGTGGATGCTCAGTCATTGAGTATATTCAAGACTGAGCTCGATAGATTTTTGGACTCTAGGGGAATCAAGGGAGATGGAAATCGGGTGGGAAAGTGGAGTTGAGGTCAAAAATCAGCTATGATGTAATTGAATGGCGGAGCAGTCTTGAGGGGCCGTATGGCCTACTCCTGCTCCTATTTCTTATGTTCCAGTTAGTTGGCTGGGTGAGGATACTGGTTGACAATATATCGGACTGCCCTGTCCTTGTATCATTGCTTCCATCAGTCCGAACTGGATGCTAATCCAAGCCCCAAAGTGAGCTAACCGACTGCACCGCTCAGAAAAGTGCTTTGATTCCTTCCCTAAACCTCTCCACCTCTCTCTCCTTTAAGACGCTCCTTAAAACCTACCTCTTTGACCAAGCTTTTGGTCACCTGTCCTAATGTCTCCTTCTTTGGCTCGGTGTCAATTTCTGTCTGATTACGCTCATAAAGTACATTTTAAGGCTGTAACTTGGATTTAGTTACATTAATCTGCAAGAACTTTGGATAGTGTCTCACTTAATACGATGTCAGATAGATGCACTTTGTGAGGAGGTTTCACAAAATTGGGACAATTCGTATTTAATTCAGAAACACTCGGGATCTCTGTAATGTGAACAGAAATATTCTATCATCTTCTGGTCGTCTGGGGCCAGCTGTGTTGCCCTGGATTCTTGGCTTCAAACATCTAACTTCCTCCAGCTTTACACCCCACCCCGGCTGAATTCTCTGTTCATCTAACTCTTGTGCACCCCCCCCCCCCCACCCCTTCGCTCCACTATTGACGGCTGAGTCTTTAGCTGCAAAGTTCCCACTTTTTGGAATTCCCTCCCAAATCCCTCTGCCTATCCATCTCCCTCTCCTTTTTAAAACCTTCCTTAAAACCAACCTCTTGGATCAAGCTTTTGTTCTAACCTCCTAATCTCGCCTTTGCCTTGGCATCGGTTTTCGTCATGCTTCAGTGAGGCATCTTGAGACTTTTTTTAATCTTAAAGGCACTAAAGTTGAAGTTGTTGCTGTTTAGTCTGCAACTTGATTAATGACTGATCCCTCCGATTTACAAAATCAAAACCCTTTTGATCTGATGGATACTTTTGCCTTGGTTTGATATTGGCAACGATTGTGTCCATTTAAAATTCCTCTGCACTATTCTGAGGGAAAAAAAGCTATGATTTTAACCTGATAAAATCCTTTATTAAAATAGAAGGAATTTCTTATCAATGCATTTGTTATTAATTGTACAGTGGGTTTTCAAGTCATATTTTGAAGTACAGTATGTGCCCCATAATTGCTGATGTGTGCATGTACAGAAGCTGTGGCATTTGCAAGGGGGTACGTTATTCCACTGTTCATAAGGGGGTACGTTATTCCACTGTTCAGAAGGGGGTACGTGATTCCACTGTTCATAAGGGGGTACGTGATTCCACTGTTCATAAGGGGGTACGTGATTCCACTGTTCAGAAGGGGGTACGTGATTCCACTGTTCAGAAGGGGGTACGTGGGGAAATGACTAGAAGTAAAACAATTTTACCTTTTCAGTTAATGCAGGTCTCCATCATCTGTTTCACCTTTGTGCTTGCCACAAACTCTTTCCTCACCTTCCCCTTTCCAAAAGTGAGATTGATTCCAAACAGGCCACAAATAAAGTTTATTTTAAACACTGAATGGGGTTGCCACTTGATTATCTTCAGTAGCCACGTGGCATTCTCCCATTCTTTTGCTGATGATTGCACTGATGTTGGCTTGTATTCCCTCCAGTACAGAAGATTAATGGGTGATCCAATTGAAGTGTTTAAGATGATTAAAGGATTTGATAGGGAGAAACTATTTCCTCTGATGGGGAAGTCCAGAACAAGGGGGAATAACTTTAAAGTTAGAGCAAAGGGTGATGTCAGGAAGCACTTCTTCACACAAAGGGAAGTGGAAATCTGGAGCACTCTTCCCTCAAAAAGCTGTTGAGGCTGGGGGTCAAATGAAAATTTCAAAACTGAGATTGATAGATTTTTGTTAGATAAAGAATATGGAACCAAGGTGGGTAAATGGAGTTAAGATACAGATCAGCCATGATCTAATTGAATGATGGAACAGGCTTGGTGGGCTGAATGGCCTACTCATGTTCCTATGTTTCAAATTCTACATTCATCAACTTCCTTCAGATTGCAGCCTCTTGATGCTCACAACCTCTGTACCTTTCAGTGCAGTGGTTGATTCATTACATCTTGATCTGCTCCATTGCCTTTGGGCAACACTTAGTTTCTTCTTGTCTCTCACACAAACAGCTATCGCTTCTTAACTTTCGCTCCAACCTTAGTCCTCCATATCTAATTACTTTCTTGGATCACTGCCTCCAGTGATCTCAGATGGGAACTCCCACATCTCCTCCACTCTAAAGCTGACTGCAAAAAGTTCAGTTTCCTCCTTGATCCCAAACCATCTTCTCTTCAATTTTTAAAAATGTAATAGAAGCATAGGAATAGAAACATCCACTAATGCCATTCCTCTAGTTTCCCTACATTACAACTGTGGCTACAAAAGCTGTGAAGCCCTTTGAGACACCCTGAGGTCATGAAAGGCACTTTATAAATGCAAGTTCTTTTATTTCTGTCCTCCCCCACACCCCCACCTCTCTCCCTCCCTTCCTCCTTCGTACCTTGACTCCTCCATCAAAGCTCATCCCACGAGCACCCTAAATCTCCCTTCTTAGTATCCCAATCCACTTTGAATTCTTTGGTCTCTTTTACCTTGCCCAGTAAACTATTTCAAACATTTATCACTTGAAATATGCCATGTTATGTTCCCCCCCTTCACCCTGCATCCTCATCATGTTGAAATGGAGACTTATCACACTGTCCCCTACTCTGACTCAATCTTTCCCATGATTTTAACATTCCTTATCTCTCGCACTTCCTTTCCCCCTGCAATCTGGAGGATTTTAAACCTAAACTTTGTGTTACCGAAACATTGCTTACTGATTTATTGCCTCTTCTCTCCTACTCTTTTGAACCTTGCTGGTGTCCTGTACCATGGGACTGGGTCCTTCACATTGGTAACTGTATAATGTGCAACCAACCGTTCAGGCACAGAATGCCTTGCATTACAGTCTCAGGCTTGTTTCATTAGGCCCACTTTGGTAAACATTTTACAGAAGATAACTTGATCAAGAAGGTCCCTCAGTCCACTGTACCCTTTGTTTGCAGGCCCACTACTTTGTTCCATAGCTTGCACCTTGCTTATCCAAATATCAGCGCCTATCCTGCCACCTGAACCTGTTCCTCTGCGTGTGGGATGATCACATTGAGTTAATGTCTGGTACAGCGACAGAGAAAGAAATGGAGAATGAGCTAGAGATAAAAGAGTGGAAATGGATTTATGCCTACCTTTTTTTTAATTTTTCCTAGTTTTGCTATCTTAATCTAATATAAGACCTCTCCTGGGCGACCTTCCATCTTCCATAAACTTGAGCTCATCCAAAATTCTGCTGCCCGTACCCTAACTCGCACCAAGTCCGGTTCACCTATCACCCCTGTGCTCGCTGATCTACATTGGCTCCCAGTCTAGCAATGCCTCAATTTTAAAATTCTCGTCCTTGTTTTCGAATCCCTCCATGGCCTTGCCCCTCCCTATCTCTGTAATCTCCTCCAGCCCTACAATCCTCCGAAATCTCTGTGCTCCTCCAATTCTTGCCTCTTGCACATCTTCGATTTTAGTCACTCCACATTGGTGGCTGTTTATGCTACGGGATCCTGTTTACGCTACGGATTGCAACCAACAGCAGTTGCTCTGCACCCCTTAGTATAAACAGGCCGCTCTACCTGCAGCTGACTGCAGGTAGATCCAAAATTGTGGGTCTGCTGATCTGCCCCCTATATTTGCCCTGTGCGGTGCTCCTCCCAAACTGTAGGACTCTTCACCTCACAATTGATTCTCGACATTACACAGCAGAGCCCAGCAATGTTCAGCCTCCGACCGAAAAGTAAAAAGAGAGAGTGCAGCGCGGAGGTCACTCTCCCTCGACAGGAACGATGAAAAGAACATGTAAAAGTGCCTTTGGACACGGGCGATGAAGTTAATCTCGTGTATCTGGGAGTCTGCTGCTTCTAGTGGCTTTTGAATGTGTGTACTGAAAGCTCACTGGCTCTGTGTTTCAGGCTCTATTGGTGTTGCTGCGGTAACTGCTGGTCCTGGGTTAACCAACACTGTGACTGCGGTTAAAAATGCACAAATGGCAGAGACTCCAGTGCTGCTGATTGGGGGAGCAGCTGCAACTCTTCTCCAGGTAAACGTGGTGTGGTGTATGTGGTGTGGCCTGTGAACAGTTCCTGTCTATGATGGATGACTGGCTTCTTTCTTGTTATGGTACGTATGTGCTTAAAACCAGGTTCATTTAAGAAGCTACCCAATCTGGTTCATGTACATCCATTCAGGAACAGAGGCCATGCAATGTAACAATATATGGGTTTTAATGTTTTCCCTGTCTTGTGCAAAACTGCTCCTGTCGTTCTGTCTGCAAGCATCCCTGCTGTTTTTCTACATGGGTGTTGGTGTCCTCCAACACAGATAGGACTTTAAAAGAAACAGCTACAAATAGATCAATTGAATTGTTTCAGCAGTTGTTAGATGGGTTGCGGTCTGACCTGGGCTTTTTGATTAGCTGCGTTTGCAGACGTTCTTCACAAGCTGTTTACATGCAGACTATTGACTATGAGCAGTTTCTGAAAACTCTTTGGAGAATTTCTTGGAATCATTGCACAGATGTCATAGATAATGGCTATCAGGAGAAATTTGATTTCCTTTGTGTTCCATAGCTGCGTTTTAGACTTGCCCCAATTTATCAATCACACAGGGGGAAAGAGAGAGAATGGTCAGGGATCTTGTTTCAACTCCAGTTTTACAATGAGCGCAGAAGACATTACTGTTATTTTCTAAATTCCAAGGAGGAATGGTTAGGTCTCTATCTTATTTGCTTAAATTTGTATCTAAATTTGTTTGGTACTGTTTTATTGATCTGTTTGGTGGACGATCTTATGGAATTCTTCGATCTTATGGAATTCTTCTATCTTCCAAAGTCAAGTGAGGAATACAGTTTGACCCCTGGGCTCACCACAATTAACTAGCTATTGGGCCGATAAAGGTGCACTCCAGTTTGTAAGGAGTAAGGGATCACCTAAAGGAGTGGCCTTTGGCGCTGAGCACGAGGAAAGTGTCTGAGGCAAGAACCCAAAAGCTTAAACGTGTGCAATGCGGATGTGTGTGTGTTGGGATTGTGTGTATTTAACAGACTTGCATTCACCTGTATCCAAAGTATGACCTCTACTGAACACTGACGTACCAAAATGCTGGCTTTACCAAAGGTCCATATTTTTGGGGTGAATGATTAATAATAGAACTCTGGTGCTACAAGATTTCTGGCCAATGAATGGGCCCTAGTCCAGTTTATTGGACTGGGGAGGGGTTTTATTTTTGAGGAAGAGGATGGTGGTGGTTTTGAAAGAGCGGGGACCACTTACAATGTCAGCTAGTATGGGGGCCAGGAAAGGAAGTTTGTGTGGTTCAAGATTTTAGTGGAAATGTGGTCGAGGAAACAGAAGGTGGGTCTTTATGGAATGAGCTCGGGGGGGGGGGGGGGGGTGGGTAGGGGTGCGCTGGGGGACATGAGAAAAACTACACAGACTTGGGACTCAGGGCTAGGGGAGGGTGGGTTTGGAGTGAAGGAAGAAACAAAGCTAACTGAATGGATGAAGAAATCCACAAGCTCCTTGCCTTATTGCTATAGATGATGGTGAAGGGGCCAGGGGAGAAGGATTTAAGGAGGCTGTTGGAAGTAGAGATAAGAAGCCTGGGGGTTAATCTCTGCTCTGCAGGATGAACCTAGAATAATCGGTGGTTTTAGCAGAGGAGTGGGAGGCCCAGTAAAGCTTGATATGGTAATCAGGAGCAAGTTGGAGCCTGAAATCCAATCTAGGGGATCGGATGGTTTTTGTATAGAACACTGGACACGCAGGCATGAGTGGAGGGCTGGAATCTAATTGAGGCGTTCAGAATCTCTCCAGATCGGCGTGGGTTTATTTTGTGACCGTTGTTTCTGCTCGCTTCCTAGGGCCGAGGTGCACTGCAGGACATTGACCAGCTGTCTCTTTTCAAAACTCTCTGTAAATTCTGTGGTACAGTTCGGACAGTCCGGGACATCATTCCAGTGCTCCGGAAAGCAATTGCAGTGGCTCAGTCTGGTACTCCAGGTATGAAATTAGACTGACTAGAAAGTGCCGTTTCTACAGTCCCTGTACCCGGTGATAGAATATTCCTATTCGGGCCCAAAACAGCCGCAAATAAATTTCTATTAAAAACAGAAAACGTTAAAAATACACTGCAGGTCTGTTGGGATCAGAGGGCGAAAGAACAGGTCAATATTTATGTCCTCAGAACTTAGCGTTTTCTGATTTTATTTCAGACTTGCAGCATTTACATTTATTTTGCTTATATTTCTGGTTTTCAGATGTCACAGTGTTAGTGCAGGACCTGTTACTATTGTTCTGTTGTCAAATGGCTGAGGGGTGACAAGAATTTGGCCAAGTCTAATGACACGGGTGTAAATGGATCCTTCTGTTCACTCCATACAGGGGCTTGCTCAAGAGCAGCATTGGCAGAGCCCCAGGAGCGAAGTTCCCATCCTCCCTCTCATCCAGGAAATGGTGTATTCCCTAGAAATGAAAAGGGGGGCATTAAAAATCTCTGAGCGACAAACACAGTAAAGTAGAAATATCAGTTTGAATTTATTTACTAATGATTTGAGTCGTCATGGGAAACTTTACTCAGTTTTTTTGGGGGGGGAATTTACGTGCTTCTCAATGTGAAGGATGTTAATGCTGGGGCATGGAATATGCCCTACTTTCAGGCACCATTTTATCAGCGTCAAGTGCTCGCCGTTCAGGTACACAGGTTAGATGCAGAGTAAAGCTCCCTCTGCGCTGTCCCACCAAACGCTCCCAGAGTAGATACATCACGGGTTAGGTACAGAGTAAAGTTTCTGTATCAAGAGCATTCCGTTGCCTCAGCCTCAGAAAGGTCCCTACCGTCTGTGCCAATAGGACCCTAAATCGTCCGATCAATTTCTGTCTTGGGATTGGGAGCAGGTAAGAACTTGTGCATGCTGAGATTGAAGTTTGATGTATGACTCCTCCACTGTCAAACCCAGTTAGTTTGTATTTAACAACTTTTTATTGTAAAACTTACTGCTGTTTATTTTTGTGCTTGTATTTCCTGCACGCCTAGGACCTGTGTTTGTTGAATTTCCAATTGACGTCCTCTACCCATACCATATAGTCCAGAAAGAGGTCATACCGAAAGATGCACCCAAAGGAGTTGTGGGAAAAGCCATAAACTGGTGAGCTTACTAAAATCACAAGGTGCAAAGAGAATAAAACCGATGTTCGCTGCTTAACCTAGACTGTTACCTTCAGTTCCATGTTTTAACGGTGATTTTGATTACAATTTGTGGGTTGGAAGGTACATTTAGTTTTTTTCATTAAGCTTTGTAAAGGCATATTTCAGACACTAAGTGGACAATACTTGCCACAATACTTTGTGTTTCAGGCTTTGGTGCAAATTAATATGGTTGTGCTGGAGTGGGAGGTGGGATTAGTGGATCTACCATCAGCAGAAGCTGTTACTGCTTTTCCCCCCAGTTTTCTGCTCAATTTAGCCATCCTGTCCAGGGGCACTAACTAAATGTGGCCACAAGTATTGCTTTCCGATTTTCTCTCCCTAGTTCGGTGACTCGTGCTGCAGGACAGTTCCACGGGCACCCTTCAGCACTTCACGCAAGTGGCCATTTTTCCCAATGTGAGCCCAGAAAGTGAGTGCGAATGGGCAATTCAACCGTGGAGGCATCACAGCAGAGCTCGACCCTGTCTTCACCCAGCATCCACACACTTTCCAGCAGAGGTAAGCTGGCTAGGGATTGGGAACTGGAACTCTGGCTGTTTTTCTTTTCCCCTTTCCTAGGGTGTTGGGGCTAAGCACAGTCCCTTTTACAGCAATGCCAATCAAACAGCCATTTAACCAGCTCCTCAAAAGAGTTAACTGACTTGGCACTAACTGCCATTATATATTCAATGTAAACGCTGTGGGAGTGAAGAGCAATCTCCAAACCTGCCAGTTCTGTTTGGGTCAAGGGGCGTTCGGTTAAGGTTGCAGCAAGTAGTGGAAGAAGAAATTCAGATTTGATCCACCATCACTCCGTCCCCACCCCCAGCCTCTGAACCAGAAAAATGGGAGGTCAGTACAGTAATTAAAACATTGAGTGTTTGTTTTCAATAAGCAGAACTGAACGTTAAATGTCAAGTCTACGCACCTTTTTATGCGTGTCATGTCGCAACGCAAGGACATGGGTTCATCGTACGACTCCCTTATGTGCCTTTGGCTGTGTTGCGAAGAGGGAATTGGGTACAGAGAGTGGGAGAAGAATTGGCTGGTCATTTACCCCAGCTTGCTCTTGTGTACCATGTGTAGGTGGGTCTAGGAGTGGCAGAGTACTGGGTGGGTTACTGGTCTTTTCCTGTTGGTCATGCTACAGGAATAAAAATGAAACTGTATTGTCCTTGAGCAGCGGAGGGGGCACATTCCAGGGAGGGGGTGGGGGGGGGGGGAGAGAGGAAATTCAGCGTGGGTTTCTGATCGCTATCCAGTGATCCCTGCTTTTTAAAAAAAAAGAGTCAACTTCAGGTGAGTCTTTTACTGTAGTACTTTCTTTTGAGTTTGATAAAGGAGATGAGCCAGGCTCTGAGCAACTTACGTTTTATACACAGGGCATTCCTCCAAAATCTAGTCACGACCACTTAATTTAGGTTAGGATTAGGCTCACTTATGACTTCTTCAGCACGCGCCCCTCCCCTATAGCTGAATTTTGCTACCAATATTCGCTGCCTGGGCTCATAGATAAAGAATCAAATGGATGACTGGAGGGCTGATGACACTTTGAAACTGTACTCCAGGGAGGTGAGCCATTTGTCATTGAAAGCGTTAATTCCCATCTGTCTATTGTGTTAATCTGATGTCTCCGTTTCACTGAAGTCTGGGCCTTGGTGAGAGTGTCTCACATAAGAAATAGGAGCAGGAGTAGGCCATACGGCCCCTCGAGCCTGCTCCGCCATTCAGTCGGATCATGGCTGATCTTCGACCTCAACTCCTCTTTCCCGCCCGATCCCCATGTCCCTTGATTCCCCTAGAGTCCAAAAATCTATCCATTTCAGCCTTGAATATATTCAGTGACTCAGCATCCACAGCCCTCTGGTTGGAGAATTCCAAAGATTCACAACTCTGCATGAAGAAATTTCTCCTCATCTCAGTCTTGAATGGCCGACCCCTTATCCTGCATCTATGCCCCCTAGTTCTAGACTGCCTAGCCAGGGGAAACAATCTCTCAGTTTTAAGTTGAGGATAGGTTTCTCTCTTGTGCAGTAACTTGCAATCACTTCTCTCACTTTCACTTCTCAGGTATCTTCAGAACCATCTAAATAACCTATTTGCTGGAGCCTGGGACACCAGGGACATCTCTCCTTTGCCAGTGGACCTTCCCATGGCCACAGCTGCCGAGGTAGATTCCTGAGACTTGTGATATTCCATGTGGAAATGAGCATTTATACAGCATCGTGAGCAGTAGTTACTGCGACCGCACAAGAACAGTGTTATTTAGGAAAAACCACTTCGCACCTCTTTAAATCTCTCTTTAAACTGATATTGCACGCAAGGCGAGAGATGTTGGTGCTGGGGAATTAACACGGTCCACTTTTGCCACCCAATGTTAGCCTCAAATATTCCCAGGGCAGGTACAGTATGGGTTGAGTGCAGGGTGTTAAAATTGGATAGCCATGTGGTGAAGGATGGAACACTAGAGCCCGGTCTTTAGTTGCTCCGAGCCTCTCTCTCTCTCTCTCTCTCTCTCTCTCTCTCTCTCTATCTCACTAGTTAAGCTGTTCTATAAAAAGGAAGCGCGAGAGTCCCCAACATAAAATTAACATAGGGCTTCATGCCTACTGCAGCAGTGTGACATTTCCATTACCCACATCAGCCACTTTTGTGTCTCGTCTCTGAGTGAGGTTATCAATTTAGTAATTTTCTGCTGTTGGCCAGTAGGAGCTACGTTGACCCTGCCTTCAAGTTCATTTCACTGTGACCTTTGGAGCTGGCAGACACAGGGGACTTTCATCCCGCCAGCCTCTGTAGGATTTAGACGCTGGTCCCAGCGGTGAGGGGATAGTGTCTTCATTCACAGTCTCGCCCGGTCCCTCTTCATTACACGTAACTGTGTTTCGACAGCATCGTCACACCGGCTAAAACCGAAGGAAAGAATCTTAAAATGACGGATGCAGAAACTGCCGCACTTATCGCCACAAACAGGAATGACATCACTCCATCAAAGGACTCAATACCTAGTGTGTCACAAGATCTGGATGTATTCCCACAGCCAGTTAAACATTTTCTTTTCTTTACTGCAGTAAAAGGTTCAGTTCACAATCCCTGATCCCTGCATTCCATTTTCCAGTCTGTTAACAAAAGCTTAAACAAACATTACTAGGGGCACTTTTTAAAAAAAAAAAGCCCAGCAAGTTCACTTAATCTGTTCAATCCCCTCCAACATTAGTTGCCCCTTTTTAATTTTCCTCATTGCTGATTTCTGTCTCCCAGCTTGCTCCACTGTTTTCCCCCCCCACCCCCCCCCCCCCCCAAATCTGTGTTTTCAGTATTCCACAACTGCACTGCTCAGTGCGGTGCTGAATATCCCTCTGCCAGTCGTCTATGTTGTCTGACCTTCATTAACAATCCACAAGAAGTACAGGAATTTTTCTCTCAAAGCCTGTTGGATATCATTTTTAAAACGAACTAGGTTTAATGTCTGGTCTGCACGTCTTTAGATGTCCTTACTAGGAGTGGCAGTAGACTTTGTGCTCCTGGGCTTGGCAAACAGAACAATCTGCCAGGGTTTCTGCTCCCAATTACTATCCAGTGACTCCCGCTGGAAGTGTGTGCGTGTGGACGCTAGGGAAGGAAAAGAGCAGACTAGGCTGTGATTTACACATATGAATAGCCTCCCAACACTCACTGTCTAGGGTCAGAATGCCCTTTCAGGCAAAGAAGGAGAGGGTGATTGCCATTTGTAGAACCAGAGCTGAGCAAAGAATCAAAGCCTTCAGGAAAGGAGAAAGAAGAGGGGGAAAAAACAACAAGCACAGAGCTCCAGTATTGCTGAATTTTCTTTGTTCTTACTCCAATTTGCTCCTGAAGGGACTGACCCTTGCTGGGGTGCAAGTTCCATGGCCACTGGCCAAGCACCTCACCTAAGTGGCCATTCTTCATGTGAACCTGGATCTAGCGAGTGTCGGCAGGTTATTTGACTGGTGGGTATAACAAATTAGCCCAAAGATGCCCTTACCCGACAGCCACAGACACACACTTTCCAGCAGCGATTACTGGAAAATGATTAGGAACAGGGTTGTTCGTCCATCCCCTCCCACAATTGAGGGGTGCTGAGGTCAATTGAAACGGTCTTGTCAGCACTGTAGCTGAGGTCAACTAACTCGGCACAGACCTGTTCAAACATTCCTGGTCTATGGCTCAACTATTCGGTATTAACCAACATGGACATTGGGCGAGCGCTCCCAGTTTAGTGTTGTGAAATTACTGTGTTTTGCATACACTGTTTTTGCAATGATTTCTGAAGGTTTAATTTTTGTGTTTCTTTAGGTACAGTGCTGTGTGGAGATGGTGAGCAGGGCTAAAAAGCCAGTCATCCTCCTGGGCAGCCAGGCAACGCTCCCACCCACGCCTGCAGACAAAGTCCGGTAAGCCAGTGATCTGTTGATATCCACAGGCTGGCTCTAACTCTCTTCCCTGCAGTATCGAAGCTTGTATCCCAGCTTAGTACCTTCTCCCTCAAGAGTATGTGAAATGATCACTTGGGATGGAAATACCTGAGATGCTCTGCTGTTTGAGGATTGGGTGGTGTGTCGAGCTAGTGTACTGCTTTCACCTCTAGGATCTGGGTTCGAATGTGGCTTAAATCGTTGCAGTGAAAGTCTCCTCTCTGCCAGTTGTAGGAGTTAAAACATCAACGCCAATTTGCATTTTGATAGATGACACCCCTTACGTAGAGAAATGTCTCGGAGCACTTTAGAAGAGGGAGAGGAGAAGGAGGAGCAGGGCCTGGAACCCTCCTCAAATGGCGACAAGAAAAGGGGGCACAGGTTTCAAACTAATGAAGGACAAGCTTTAGGAATGATATCTGGATGTTCTTCACGCACAGGCTGACCAGTGGACTTTCAGGCAATGAAGTAGAGATTAACCTAGAATCATTTAAGAAACTGTTAATGCTGCAATGGTGAGGGAGGAGCTGTGTGTGGTCTGCCTGGATGGATGGAACAGGTGATTTTCCTCATCTGAATCTTGTGTGGGGAGGGGAGCTGATGGAATGGTCAGAGAGGGGGTTTTAAGAGACTTGGAAGGGGAGAGGTAGTGAGGCGTGATGGCTTAGGGAAATTATGAAAAACGGGGGCTTAACGACTGAAGGAGCAGGCGAAGCGGAGGGTATGGGCTGGCCTGTAACATCTGGACATCACTTACACAAAGTTGGGCGCTACCATATGTCAGTCCTACGTGAAATGAGTTTGGGGACAATCTTAATCTGCTTCCAAATGGGCACAAAACTGCTTGCGGTTTGGCCCAAACTACCACTGGGCTCCAGGCGCTGTTTATAGAACACCCTGTGTACAGTAATAGGCTGCAGGCGATTGAGCAACATTCCCATATCTACAGGGAGTATACTTTTACCAAAACTTGTCAAAGTTGGAGTTGGGGAAGAAAATATAAAAACTGTTAAATCAACAACATTTTGGCTTTTGCATTTATTTCTATTCTCGCACCCCCTCTCCCTTTTTTTTTGTTGGGATTAAACACCGTTCATGATCGACTGTAATCACAGTACAATGACTTATAACCTGATATCCAAAACTTTCCTACTAGGGCAGCGCTGGAATCTCTGGCTATCCCTTGCTTCCTGGGAGGCATGGCTCGAGGAATGCTAGGAAGGGACAGCCCCATTCACATCCGCCAGAACCGAAGGGATGCATTGAAAGAGGCGGACCTGGTCATACTGGCAGGTCAGTGTGTGGAGTACAGTGAGGTCCTGACCGAACTAAAGGAGGAGGTCTTCAACTGAATTATTCAAGTACCTGTGCAGACACCTTCTACAGTAATCTTTAAAGCTTTACAGCTGAATGATAAAGACTTGCGTTTATTGAGCACCTTATCCGATCTCTCTGACCACTTCACGTGTCATGATTTACTTTGAAATGCAGTAACTATTAATGATGGCAATAGCCATTCTGTGTACATGGTGCCGTGTGATACACAAATCACTAAAAGTAACGACACAGGTTAATAAGGCCATTTAAAAAAAAAAAAGCAAACCAAGCACTCATTTCTAGAATTGAAAAGCAGAGAGGAGTTATGTTAAACTTGTAAAGGACTTTGGTTAGACCACACTTGGAGTACTGTGCACAGTTCTGGTCTCCATATATCAAAAAGGCACTGGAGAAGGTGCAAATAAGATTCACAAGGATGATACCAGAGCTGAGATGATATACTTATCAGGAAAGGCTGAACAGGCTGGGCTCTTTTCTCTAGAAAGAGAAGGCTGAGGGGTGACCTGATAGAGATCTTTAAGATAATAAGAGGGGAGACGTAGAGAAAATGTTTCCACTTGTGGGGGAGACCAAAACTAGGGGACGTAAATATAAGATAGTCACTAATAAATCCAGTAGGGAATTCAGGAGAAATTTCTTTACCCAAAGAGTGGTGAGAATGTGGAACTTGGAACAAGGAGTAGTAGAGGCGAATAGCATAGATGCATTTATGGGGAAGCTAGATAAGCACATGAGGGAGAAAGGAATAGAAGGGTATGCTGAGAGGGTTGGATGAAAAGTAGTGGGATGAGGCTTGTGTGCAGCATAAATGCCGGCATAAATCAGATGGGCTGAAGGGCCTGTTTCTGTGCTGTAGACTCTATGTAACTCAGTGCTAGGAAACAGGCTGTGCCTGCGATTCTCCTAGATTTCTGGCACCTGTTGACAAGGGTCTCCGAAAGGCCCCAGACGTAGTCAAGACGGTTTCTTACGTGACTGGGAAATCAGTGAGTGGCAGCCTGCCCTATTTTGCAGCACGTTGCGCCACTACTGTCATGAGGGAGAGAAAAAACGGTGAGCGATTAGTGATCCTCAGAATGGACTGGGCTGGTGGTGGATGTGAAGAGGTGATCAGCCTCAGCCTTTGATTTTTTTTGTAGAAGATATTTCTTCTCTTTCATGGACTTGTACCATGTGTCGCTCCCAGGCAGCTACACTGATCTGGGCACTGACTCGGTGCCCTGGTTGGCAAATGATAAAGAATTGAGTGGGGAAATCTGTATTTAATTTTTTTTTATTCGTTCATGGAATGTGGGCATCGCTGGCGAGGCCAGCTTTTATTGCCCATCTCTAATTGTCCTTGAGAAGGTGATGGTGAGCCGCAGCCTTGAACAGCTGCGGTCTGTGTGGAGCAGGTTCTCCCACATTGCTGTTAGGAAGGTAGTTCCAGGATTTTGATAGTGTTCAGTCAGGAAGGGGGAGGAATAAAATTCTGCCCTTAAATCAGACCTCTGTACGATCCCATCCTGCTCTTTGGGGTCGGTGATTACAGCTCCACTCAACCCCTCAGACTGATGGTTTCTGTTTTGTTGCAAACAGGTACAGTGTGTGATTTCCGCTTGTCCTATGGGCGAGTTCTCAGCAGACGCAGTCGGATAATTGCTGTGAACCGTGACCGCTCGCAGCTGCTGAAAAACTCGGACATGTTCTGGACACCGACACTCGCTGTGAGGGGTAAGTGGTGATGGTTTAGTCTTTGATCTCTGGTGGGACTAAGCAAGGCTGGTCTCAGTTCTCCTGGGCAAGAATCAGGCTAGGTTCCTACTCCTGCTTGGTTTTTGGTTGGAAAATGGATGTATGTGGATGTCTGGTCAGGGCTTGACTGATGCCCACCCAATATTGAATGCCCTGCCAACGTTCATACATGAAGGGTGCCTAGTTGGGCGAGACACAGGGCAGTTGCTAGCGCTCGTGGGACTGTAACCCAGCAGCAATCTGCACCTTCAGGAGGGGAGATGAACGGTGAGGAATTAGCAAACGTCAGACTGGGTGGGCTGATGCAAGATGTGGTTTGGATGCGAACAGGAGGCCAGCTTCAGATTTAGTTGTTTTTAAACAAGATATTTCCTTTCCACAACCACCCACCCAAATGGATGTGAATGTGCCAAGGCCCATTCCCAGAGGAGAGGGGCCAGTCAGCCACATCCCCCTCCCCACCTGAACCCCTGCCAATGATTCTTTCAAACTGGCTGCACAATTTTTACACTGACTTGTAACAGCGACCTGACGAAGGAGGAAAGCTCCGAAAGCTTGTGATTTAAAATAAAGCTGTTGGACTATAACCTGGTGTTGTACAACTCCTTGCGTGAATGTAGGATGGTTGACCTTAACTCAGATTTATTCTCCGTGCCTTGGTACTTCACAGCCAGTATTGGTTTTAAAACAAAAGAGGAATTGCTGCCCAAAGGCCGACAGTCTCGGCTGCCGTTGGCCTGTTGAAGGGGGTAATTGGTTGACACCTGGCCGCATTACGGCGTTTTGCGAGGGTATTTGTCTGGATTGGGACTGCCTGTCCACCATTGAATTGACCCAATCAGAGCACTGTATTCTGAGAAATTATGAGCTGATTTGTTTAGTTGTACCTCTGCTTACAGTTTATCTGAATATTGTATCTTTGTTTCTCTTAGGTGATTCTGGTTCCTTTCTGGTTCAGTTGGCAGAGGGGCTGAAGGGTTACCAGGCTCCCAGCGACTGGACCCGGTGCCTGAAGGAGGGAGATGTTAAGAAGGAGATGGCTAATAGGTAGGAATATAAAAAGACAAAGAATATGAACACTACAAATCTGAAAAATTGGGTTTTTTTTTTGTTAGAACAGCGCGGATTACATGGTGATATGACAGTGTTTAAGTTATGAAAGGATGAGACCGGGTACATAGAAACTAACTGTTTACAGTAGTTGTGGTGTCTTAAACAAAAGGCAAAATTAAATGTAAGATTTAGAACAGAGAGCAAGAGAACCTTCTGAGTTGTGAGGCTATGCAGTTCACTTCCAGGGTTAGTGGCTGAGACAGCAACTGTGAACATTTAAGATTAGATCGGATAGTTGGATGAAGGGATGTGGGACAGGGCTGGTAAATGTGACTCAGACTATTTGCTCGCATTGAGGGTAAATGCCGACACGGACTGGTTGAGAGAAATGGCCGGTTTCCATTTTGTAACTTGTGTATTCCCCTATTGATCTATTGGGGGGAAAGACCCAAGATAGTCAGAAAGCTGTTATTGGTATTTTACTCCTATTTGCTGCATGCTTCTCTACAAAGGGTCTGATGAAAGGCTCCTCTGATGACTGAGAGTTTATCCAGGGAATACCTAAACCATACAACCCAGCTTTGATCTCTGGGGCTTAGAGGGTTAAATTATGAGGACAGGTTGCATAAACTTGGCTTGTATTCCTTGAGTATAGGAGATTGAGGGATGATCTGATCTAGATTTAAAATGTTAAAAGGATTGGACAGGGTAGATACAGAGAAACTATTTCCTCTGGTGGGGGAATCAAGAACGAGGGTCATAATAGAAGTAGAGCTGGGCAGTTTAGGAGCAAAATTAGGAAGCACTTTTTGACACACAGGGTGGTAAAAATCTGGAACTCCCTTCCCCCAAAAGGCTGTGGATGCTAGGGGACAATTGGAACTATCGAGACTGGAATTGATAGATTTTTGTTAGGTAAGGGCATTAGGGCATATGGGACAACAGAAAGAAATATTGGGGATAATTTTCATTTTCACTTTCACGCCTGGATGGTGATCTGGCAGAGCCAATTGCCCATCCGTTCCAGAACCTGCCAGATTTTTATCCCGTTGAAATGATGATGGGTGGGTGATGTACGCCACCAGATTACCGCGTGTGAGCTCGAGACACAAATTTACTCCATTCAGGCAATTATCTGCCATGTGCTACATATGGACCTGCTGTGATTTATAGAACTTTTCTGATTCATTAACAATCATTATGATGGATTCACAGAGGAATTTTAGGACTTGGAAGCAATCTCCAATTATTAGAAAACAGCTAAAATGATTAAACTATATTGTGTTGGATATTTAAAGGGGCAATTACAGTAAAAATTGAAGAAGAGCAGAGAGACTTAGGGATTCATATACACAAACCTTTAAAAGTGGAAGGACAAGTTGATAAAGCTTGTGAAAAAACACAAAGGGTGGTAGCAGTGTGGAATTCTCTCCCCAAAAGGCGTTGGTGCTGGGGGTCAACTGGAGCTTTCAGGACTGAGATTGATAGATTTTTTTTTTGTTGAGTAAGGGTATCAAGGGATTTGGAGCAAAGGCAGGTAAATGGGGTTGAGGTACAGATCAGCCATGATCAAACTGAGGCTCGAGGGGCTGGGTGGCCTCCTCCTGTTCCTAATGTTCCCATTGCCTGTGCCAAGTTAGCTGAGCTTGGTGTTGGAGGCTGTAAGCGTGTTACAATTGGCCCCGTGACCCAGTGTTTGAGAGGAGTATCAGCCGAATATCCCACTCCCAAGCTCTGGCTAGTGAGCCCTGCAGGAAACTGCATGAGCGTTAGTGTCTGGTGAGGACAGCATCGTACTGTGATGCCCCAATGGTCAAACAGCCTGATTGCACTCGCTGTCGAGGCTTACGCATGGATAGCAGCTGTTGATCAAGTTGGCAGATGCTGATGAAACAGTAACCATTGAGGAGTTGATGCCTTCAGGAGAGGGGGGAGCAGAGCAGATTGGTGAGTAAAGGGCGAGGGAAAGATTCAGCTGGTGCTGGACCTGTTGCTACAGTTTAAACTCCAGCTCATTGTTGGAAGCTTAAATGTTTGTATTAAATTTAGAAGTGTAAATGAATTTTGCTTGCGGGATGGGTCATGGGCTCCAACGGGAATAATGGGGTAGAAAGTACGGTGAAAGGTTCAAACATTGGGGAGGGCGCGAGTTAAACGTTAAGAAGTTAGCACCTAAGAAGGGAAGTCTGGGAAACGTTTTCACCCAAATGGTAAAAGACTTAACAGGTTATCAGGGACGGTCATGAAGCAGAAAGTATAAATGTTTCAAGAGACAGTTCGCTGCTTTTCTGGAGATTACAGCGATGAGGGCGGGTAGGTGGGGCTGAGATCAATCAAAGGGGATGGGCTTGTAGCATCGAATAGACTTTTTCTTGTGTTTTCATAAAGAAGTTGTATTTATGTAGCGCCTTACCATGTCCTCAGGGCATTTCAGTGTGATTCATATATGATTTATTTTTGAATTACAATCACTGTTATGTAGGAAAATGCAGCAACAATTTGCACACAGCAAGGTTCCACAAACAGCAAACGAGACGAATTACCAGATAATTTGTTTCTGGCTGTCTTGGTTGAGAGGTGAATATTGGCCAAGACACCAGGAGAACTTCCTGCTCTTTAATTAGTGCCCTGGGTTCTATTGCGTCCACCCAGATAGGGTGGCATTTTAATGTCCAATCCAAAAGGTGGTGCCACTGACCATGCAGCGCACTCTCAGTACTGCTCGCTAAGGTCAGTCAAGTTTATGTTCTCAGGAGTTGGACTTGAAGCCCATTTCTGACTGAGATGCGTGTGCTACAACCTGAGTCAAACTGACAGACAATATTTCAGGGTTTAAAAGGTGGGATGGGTCGGATGTGGTGTATTTTGAGCTGGTGGAGAGAAAGAGAGAGAGAGGAAGTTTCTGAAGTGGATTATCCATTTATCTTCCAGTGAAAAGTCTGAGGAGGAAGTGGAGAAACACCTGAACCCCCTGAAGGTTCTGCATCGTGTTGAGCATTTGATGGAGGAGGACAGCATAATTGTGACAGACGGGGGTGACTTTGTGGGCAGTGCTGCCTATATCTTAAAACCCCGAGGACCGCTGCGATGGCTCGATCCTGGTAAGTACAAACTGAATTGTCGAAGGAGCCCCTGCGTTAGTAGGTTGGGGGGGGGTGGGGGGCGGAAATTAACCAGAGTTCCTGCTTCTGGCGTAGTCGACTGACCCTTGCTGGAAAATGGTCTTTGGTGAGAGCAGGGTGGAGTTTAGCTGTGATTTCCCCATTGTGGTTAAATAACCAGTTAACACTCGCTAACTAGGCTCAGAGACTGGTTACTGGTTATTCTGGGGTACCAGAGAGTGGAAGTCAGCAAGAGTTAGTACCTCCAGGAGAGGTGTGGGGTGGGAGGAGAATATTTACTATAAAGAGCAATTCTTGATATCAGAACTTTTTAGCTATCAAAAATTTGCAGTGAATTATAGATAGAACTTGGATTCATATAGCACCTTAACACGTCCTTGTGACATCCCAAAATACTTTGCATCTAATGAATCACTCTTGAACCGCAGTTACTGTTAGGAGGCAAATGCAAGAGACAATTAACATACAACAAGGCCCTACCAACAGTAGGAGTGAATGATCCGATAATCTGTTTTTGGCAGTGTTGGTTGAGGGAGAAATATTGGCCAGGATACCAAGAGATCTCACTGCTCTTCAAATAGTGCCAAAGATCTTTTATTAGCAGGCAGATGGGACTCAGTATAATGTTTCATCTGCAAGGCGGCACCTCTGACAATGCAACGCTACCTCGGTAGTGCACTGTAGTGTCTGCCTAGATTATGTGCTCAAGACTGTAGTGGAGTTTGAAGCTGCAACATTCTGACCGAGAGGATGGTGCATTAATCTTAATGTCTGCTTTTTGTGTCCATTTTCGAAAGAAATATTTTTATCTCAAATTGAGCGCTGATGTATCCAATCTGGCTGAGAGGAGGGGGCTGGGTTAACATCAGTAGAGATACAGTCATTAACACAGAACATGATGCTGGATGAAAGGAGTTAGTGAGCATGGCCTGTTTGATGCTGTCCCACAAGTTGTATGGCAGGTGGGGTGGGAAGGCACAGCTATGGTCTGCATCCTTCCGTGTTCTAGATGTGTGTGGTTGATTATCAGAAACACTATTCTGCTTGAGATTTTTAAAACCAAGATTTGCGCTTTGAGCTAGTAAGATTGCGGTATAAGATTGTACCAACTGGAGGGACTGTTGCCTCCTTATGCGCAGTTTTTTAAGTGCTAGTAAATGGCCTGTGGAATAGTCCCTGGCTAGTTGATGATTTTCAATGTGAATAAGATGGTGCCAGAGTTGGGAGAGACTTCAGAAGCTGACTCCACAGTGGCCACAACCTGCAACTACATAGCGACAATCGTAGCAAAATTGAATGGGAATCTAACAATTCCCAATGGTAAATGTTGACCCAAAAGTGTGACCAGGATATCGTGACAGCAGGAAGTAGAGATTTGTGTTCGTGTGCTCCCCACACAAGAATATGTTGGATCAGAGAGGTAAGCACAGATGATTTGATGAGATGAATTCAGGAATAAAAACAGAAAATACACAGTAGGTCCATCAGGTCCGGGAGAAGAAAAGACAGGTTAGCATTTCACCTGTTCTGTCTTTTTGTTTATTTGGGTGTAAAATCATGTGGGCGTGAGCCTCTGCCCTGGGTGTGCTAATTCATAAAATCTATCCTTGCATGTCAAAATTGGCATGCATTGTATATGTAAGCTGAAACTGCTTCTCTCAAAATGGTTGCATAATCTATCTAGCTAATATATAGCAAAGGCCTTTGGCCCATTTGATCTAATCCTTCCAGAATGCTAACCTATCATTCCCATTATACCTTAACATCCACTGGAACCTGACAAGGCAGCACTCCCTCAGTACTGCACTGCAGTGTCGCCCCAGGCTGCTAATTTTACTCCTGGTGTGGGACTTGAACCTATAATTGTCCGATCTAGAGGAGACACTGACCCAAATGTTCCCCATTGATGCAGTCTGTACATTGAATTATTTAAGACTGCCACAAATCCATAGCTCTTGTGCTTTGAATCTGTTCTGTAAGCAGTGTCTGCATTTCTAACAAACACTTCATCTCTCTCTCTCTCTCTCTCTCTCTCTCGTCTTTCTGTTCCCAGGAGCCTTTGGGACACTCGGAGTGGGTGGTGGGTTTGCCCTTGGAGCCAAGCTTTGCCGACCAGAGTCGCAGGTCAGTGCCATCAGCCTTGCTTCCTCATGGGCGATGTACGCACACAGAGGGCTTCTCTGGCCTATGGATGTGTACTGAGCAGATACCTTTAGAAAGAAGGGGAAGAGAGTCGTACCAAATATTAAAGATTTCATCAAATCGTTTCAATCTCTTGTTAAAGTTTTTGATTAATTTAAGAGAGACTCTGTGAAAGAAATCTTGCCCATGAATGTCTTGATTCATTGGTGCCATGTTAATACAGCGTGCCTGCGTCTGGTGGGCAGGGTGTTGCAGTGGGCTAGACACTGGCCTTTTATCTTTGGGATCTGAATTCAAATCCAGCCCAGACCGTTGAGATGAGTCTCTGCTCGGTGTAATGGTTTCGGTAGAAGGATCAAGTACAAGTCCCACGAAGTGACCTTTTGCAAAGCACTGGTTCTGCTGCTATTACAGTGGATTTTGGTCCAGATAATGGAGGAAAATCCAGCTCCATAGCCTGTGTTTTTTTGCTTTAGGACCAGCGAGCTGGGCTGCAGGGGTCTCTTCCAGTCCAGTACTGCTTTAAAATGCGATTGGGGCAGTCTTAACCCAGTTGCTAATGGCTGTGATCCTATAGCATTAATCTGCCCACAGGTTGGCAAGTTCACTCCCGAGAGTGTAAGGATGGCTGGAATTCCCAGCTATGGTGCAGTAGGGATTTATTTTCTCAAGGTTAGGATTAAGGCACATTGGCCCAGAATTTGCTGGGAAAATAACAGCGAGTTCATGGCGCACGCCGTTATGAGTGTGTAAAACCAATCCCCCAGCAATTTGGGGCACGGAAGAGATACGACTTGCGTTGCGAATTGCCAGAAATTGCTGGACGATTAGCACCGCTCCACCATTAGCCTCTCAATAATAGAGCTCACCGATAACCTCCCCGTGACGGTCCAGACATTGCTGCATTCGTGCCGTAAATACGAATTAAACTCATCGCAGAAAGTTAGGAGTGCTGTTTCATGGTTTAAGGACGCCATTAATGCGGTGATTTAGGCTCCTGACGTGCCACTCAACCTCGGAGGCCCAGAAAGGGAACAATTGAAACTGGAGTCTCACTCTTACAGGTAGTAAATTGTTCCTAGAGGTTTTCAAAATTGTACATTTTTAAATTTTTTTCTTACATTTCCTCTCTCTCTTCTCAATCCAATCTTTCTTTCCCTCTCTCTCTTTCTTTTTCTGTATCTGTATCTAATTTGACTCTAATTCACCCTGTTACCTCCTCTGTCGTTTGCTCTGTTTCTTTCTTTCTGTATCTCATTAACCAATGAAATTTAAGGATAGACTCTTGGTCTCGTCGTTCACCAAGGTCTCAGGTACCCCGTTGCCCTTGCCATGTCATTATAAGAACATAAGAAATAGGAGCAGGAGAAGGCCATTCTGCCGCTCGAGCCTGCTCCGCCATTCAATAAGATCATGGCTGATCTTCGACCTCAACTCCACTTCCCCATATCCCATGATTCCCCTAGAGTCCAAAAATCAATCTATTGATCTCAGACTTGAATATACTTAACGACTGAGTTAAGACACCCTCCGGGGTAGAGAATTCCAAAGATTCATAACCCTCCTAGTGAAAAAATTCTCTTCATCACTGATGTAAATGTCCGACCCCTAGTTCTAGACTCTCCAGCCAGGGGAAACATCCTCTCAGTATCTATCCTCAGAATCTTGTATGTTTCAATGAAATCACCTCTCATCCTTCTAAACTCCAGAGAATATAGGCCCATTCTACTCAACCTCTCCTCGTAGGACAACCCTCTCATCCCAGGAATTAATCTAGTGAACCTTTGTTGCACCGCCTCTACGGCAAGTATATCCTTCCATAGATAAGGGGACCAAAACTGTACACAGTACTCCAGGTGAGGTCTCAACAAAGCCCTGTACAATTGTAGTAAGACTTCCTTAGTCTTGTGCTCCAACCCCCTTTCAGTAAAGGCCAATATGCCATTAGCCTTCCTAATTGCTTGCTGTACCTGTATGTTAACTTTTTGTGTTTCTTGTACGAGGACACCCAAATCTTCCTGTTCACCAACATTTAATAGTTTCACACCATTTAAAAAAATTCTGTTTTTCTATTCTTCCTACCAAAGTGAATAACCTCACATTTCCCCACATTATACTCCATCTGCCACCTTCTTGCCCGCACACTCAACCTGTCCATATCCCTTTGCAAATTCTTTGTGTCCTCCTCACAGCTTACTTTCTCACCTAGCTTTGTATCATCAGCAAACTTGGATACATTACACTCGGTCCCTTTATCTAAGTCATTAGTATTGATTGTAAATAGCTGAGGCCCAAGCACTGATCCTTCCTGCACCCCACTAGTTACAGCCTGCCAACCTGAAAATGACCTGGTTATTCCTACTCTCCGTTTCCTGTCCATTAACCAATCCTCTATCCATGCTAATATGTTACCCAAACCCCATGAGCCTTTATCTTGCGTAACAACCTTTTATGTGGCACCTTATCGAATGCCTTTTGAAAATCCAAATATACTTCCTCCACTGGTTCCCCTTTATCTACCCTGCTAGTTACCTCCTCAAAAATCTCTAATAAAATTGTCAAACACGATTTCCCGTTCATAAAACCGTGTTGACTCTGCCTAATCGTATTATGATTTTCTAAGTGCCCTGTTACCACTTCCTTAATAATGGATTCCAACACTTCCCGACGACTGATGTCAGGCTAACTGGCCTGTAGTTCCCTGTTTTCTCTCTCTCTCTCCTTTCTTGAATAGCGGGGTTACATTTGCTACACTTATCAGCTCACACTTTCGCAATTTGCGGCGCACAAATAATTGGAGCTGAAGGGTGAGAAAAAATAAATAAAATCACGGTGCTCGCCGTGAGATGCCCCCCTCCAGCAAATTCTGGGCCATTGTTTGGGTACAGGGAGCTTTACTGTGCATCTGCCCTCTTGTTTCTGGCTTGCAATTACTGGATACCAACACTGGGTGCCCCAAGTGTATTCCCAGCACTGGCTTAGGTCACCAGCATTGATCATGAGTTTAAAAACAGACTCCCATTTTTAATGATGTGTGTTTGTTCTTACTGCACCCTGGGGAGTGACACCATTCTGCTGTTCCACAGAGATCACTAAACCCTTGCACTCAGAGCCTGTGTCTTTTATTTTGTGTATAGGTTTGGATTGTTTATGGAGACGGTTCCCTTGGCTACAGCATTGCCGAATTTGACACATTCACGCGTCACAGGGTACGTGCCGCGTCTCTGCTGGTATTAAAAGGGCTTTCGTTACCATTTCACAATCTGTTCTTGTAACCTTTGGCTGTCGTGCAGTAAGGGGATGTCGCCTGCAGTCTGCGAACACCTTCATTGGGCTTCAATTGGTATATTCATGCTGTCCTGACACTACCTTTTTGCAAGCTACCCCTTTGCACTATTTCTTTTCTCGTGAAAGTGGTTTTTTTCACTTTCTTTGGTTTCCTGTGCCACATTTTGTCCCCAGTTGAACGGGCAGTGTGACCTGTTCCCAACTGTGCTCTAGTGACTCACTGAAACCAGTGGGAGGATATCATAGGTGTGTCTAATGTCTCCTCCTTTGGCTTGGTGTCAATTTTTTTTGTCTGATTACACTCCTGTGATGTGCCTTAGAACATTTTACTACATTAAAGGCGTTGTATAAATACAAGTTGTTATTCTGTGACTCTAACCTTGTGGACATCAAAAACCCCACCCATCCCGCTCCACACCTTGAAATGTGGGTGTGGCTGAGATTACCACGTGGGGAGACGCGAGTATGGACCTGCATCCCAGCCAGTGTACAATGCCGCACTGTCGAGAGGGTGCTTTCATTTACTAATGTAGTTTAACAACACAAGGAACCTGTTTTGACCTTCTGTTTAATCAGGATGAGAATGTTCTGATTGAAGGAGCAAGGTGTGAAGAATTGTAATATTGGGATAGTTGATGTGCCCTGTGTTACTGACTGTATCTCTACTGATGTTAATCCAGCTCCCTCACACCGTCACTCAGTAACCCCTCCCCCCCCCCCCCCCCCCCCCAACCAGCACATCTGAAATGGCAGTTTGCTTTTGATACATAATGCAGGTACCAGGGGGCATAATGTCCACATTGCATGTGCATTTTAATTCATTTTTCTTTGTTTTTATTAACCTGTGTTCTTTTAGACTCCTGTAATCGCCTTGGTCGGCAATGATGCCGGCTGGAGCCAGATTTCCCGAGAGCAGGTTCCATTGCTGGGCAGTAACGTGGCCTGTGGCCTGGCCTACACTGGTATGTGGCTGGCTGTTCAACTGTGGCTACACAGGACTAGATTGAATTGAAATGTACATTTTCTGTCTTTACAAACTGTTCCCCACCCACTCCCTTGCTGGTTTGATGTTTCGATGGCAGACAGGGAAATGGAAGAGAGGAGGGGTGTAATTCATATAGATGCATGTGAAAAGCAAATGGCCCTTTAATGGCTTGCAAGCTGTCTATTTGCTGGATCTGAGTCAGTTTTACTTTGCATCCAGTATGGACTCCACTCGTCATAAGAATGGTGAGAATGGTTACACGGGCACAGAATGTAAAATGAAAACTCGCCTTTGCCTGTTTTCTTTGCTCTTTCCTTAAGGCACTGACTTGTTGTGATACAGTTTCATAAGTGACTGCCACCACCTTGGCCCACGCCCAAGTGCCCATTCTTCACGTGAGCTTGGACAGAGTGTCGGCAGACTGTTCTATCGTGGAGAGCATCGCAGCTTAGCCTAATTATTTCTGCGTTGTCCCAACACCCGCGCTCTCCCGCTCTCGTCTACTCTCACTATCTTCCCAGCAGGAGTGAGTGGGCAGCAATTGGGAGTGAGAACCTTGGTTGTGTTTCGAGCCTGGGGAACTGTGGCCAGTTTTAGCCGTCCCGGTGGGAATCAGCTAACTCAGTGCAGCACAGTCTGGGAGTAGAACCTGGACTCTGGAATATTGGCGCGTGTAACATGCACCTCCAGGGGGCTGAGAGCAGCAATGGTAGAGATTTGAGCCTTGCCCACCAGCCTTTAACCACGGTTACCCCAGGCATAGTGAGGACTTGGAAGGAGTAATAACCTCAATACACCTTTTCTCCACAGATTACCACACAGTTGCTGAAGGATATGGCGGAAAAGGCTTTTTACTGAACAGGGAGAATGAAGAGCAAATGGACGATATAATAAGGGCAGCTCAGGAGGAGTGCCGGAATGGGAGTCCAACCCTCATAAATGTCCTGATAGGAAAATCAAACTTCAGGGAAGGTTCCATCTCTGTGTAATAATGGCTTCTGTATGGATCATGGGTTTGATGTTTCGTGTGTGCCTTGCCTCATTATATTCTTGCCCTAGCGGGCATAGACAGACAGAAAACTGAGCAATTAGAAGATTGTGTATAATCATGCAATAACATTTGATGCAAAAAGAAAACTTGATGCACAAGTTACCAAATCAAAGACTAATTTACACTTACGACCACTGGGATTTTGATTTTTAAAAAAAATCAGTGTAAATTTTATGAATTTTTAGATTGACCCCTGTGTTAATTTTGATGAGTTCCTAATAGTTGTACAGCTTGGTACCTTGTACATTGCTGGTTATTAGTGGTATTCATTATACAGCCTGGAGGCCACTGGAACCATCGTTCCTTCATCTGAGGACCCTGGAAGACTTGCTGGATGTGCCTCTGTGGGCTGTCCAGCTGTGTTGCGTAGACTGATCTAGAGCACAGCGCTGTTCCCTCTCCGGCAAAAGAAAACACGGGAATGCTATCGGAAAGCGAGATGATCCCAGCTCCCACACAGTGAGTCGAAGGGTCCTGCTAAAATAGAGCTAATGGTCCTTTTTTAGTTTTACTTTTTATTTTACCCTTGCCTGCTTGATAAGTGCCCGGCCTCCACTGCCCATGGTGACATGATGGAATCCAGGAGATGACCATTGAATCGCAGGCACAGGCCCCACCCCATTTCTCTCTGGGACAGTCGGTTGCAGCACTTCTGAGGAAGGAAGCCAAGTTGCCCATTGCACCCTGCCACCCCTAGCTCTTCAACTAGAGCAGACTGCTCTAATTCCGTATCCCTGCCCTTTCCCTCTATCCTTTTATATTCTTATTCAAATACTTATCCAGTCCCCGTTTCAGTGATCTAACTTAGCTTCAGTAGCCACTTGTCATAAAACATTCGATGTTCTAATAATCTGTGTGGGAAAAAAAATTTTCTGACTTCTCCCTTTCCTCCTCTTGTGATGATCCCGAGTCTATGGGTCTTGTTGGCAATTTCCCAACCAGTTGAAATAATCTTTCACCTATTGACCCTCTCAAAATTCCTCATGATTTTGAAAAAAAACTTATCCGATGCACCGAAACTTCCTCTTGTATGGCAGCTTGAAAAGCAACATGGAGAGAATAGCTATTCCACCAGGGAAGGATCTTGGCAAGCAATGGTTCACAGGATGCTCTGTGGTTTGGAGCCTCTCCACAGTCCCACATCGGGCTGCCCTTCACCTTGCATTTATGTAGCAGGTGGTGGCAGTGCCTGTATGAAGTTCTGACACGGTTGGCAGTGGCGAGGTGAAGCCGGGGGGGGGGGGATCGATCCCTGAGGTCCGTGATCAGGTCCTGATTCTTGACCCCGCTGGTTTCCCACATCCTCAGCTTGTCTTCGGCTGAGAGTTCCGAGGTTTTGAGAATTTCGGCCGCTAACCCGGAAGGGGTGCCTGGACCAAAAGCGGCATCTCTGGAGCATCGGGAGATCCTCATTAACCGTCAGGCCTGAGTTTGCCAGGGGCCTGGTTGTATTCTGATTATTGCTGCTTCTGTTCTGAGAGGTGGTGGCAGGATACGTGCGAAGACAGGGAGTCAGACTGTGGGTGCTGCTTTCAGCGCTCCGGCGAGGATTCTCTCAGCTCTGGTCAGTTGCGCGTCAACAGGATTTGTAGATGCACTTCCTGCTGGTTCCCAATATTCAGCTCGTGAGAAAACAAGGACCAAGGTCACTGTCCGCAGGGAGTGAGCATCTGCTTCCCAGCTAATTTGTGTATTAAGTTGATCCTGATTTTCACCTTGGCTGCAGATGTTGACTATATTGCGACCATCACTTGGTCCTCTCTAGTGCTCCAGCACGACCAATGCCATCAACAAGGTGACCAAACTCCAATCAACGGCAACACGGTCGACATTTCTTTGATCCAGTGAGACAAGCTCAGTTTTCGAGCCTTTCTTTATACCGTCTCCTCTCATTCCTGGTGTCGTTGTCATGAATCTTCATTGTACCCTTTCCATAGATCTAATATCCTTCCTATAATGGGGTGACCAGAACTCTATGCAATGCTTTCAACTGTGGCCCAACCAAAGTCTTGTGATAATTCAACATCACCTCCTTGCTTTCAACTGCCCCATGTACAAAGCCCAGAATCCAATTTGCCTTTTTGTGGTCTGCACTTATGATCTCTGTATCTGAACCGTAGATCTCTCTGTTCCTCTGTTAAGAAGTTTACTATTTAGGGTACATTTCCTTTCTGGGTTCTTTCTCCCCCAAAATATATGACTTGACAGTTCTCTGCATTAATCAGGATCTGCCCAATCTGCTAGACCCACCTACCTCCTTCTGCAATCTCCAGCATTCTGCCTCAGTTTGCCATCCCCCCCAACTTAGTACAGTCCCTACCCACTCCCACTAACTTAGTACAGTCCTACCCATTTGCCCGTACTTAGTACAGCCCCACACCCACTCTCCCCCTACGTGTTGGGGACCATTCAGATTTTGTTGGCAGCAGTTTGTTGAAATAAGCGGATGTAATGTATAAATTTAGGCTCCTCAGCTTCCTGGCTGTCATATTGACCCTTCTGAGGCGACTATCTTTCCATCTGCCAGTGCCGCAGTGGACAGATTAAGTGCATCCACATTAACAGCAAGATTTGTGAACTCTTGTAAGCCATGAGCTTCATACAGAACCTGATCGTTGGTGTTCTCTTCAGCACTGATCGACTGTGAACCGGCAGAAGTTGTCATCGTGTGCATCACAGAGTAAAGTGCACACAAAACAGTTTTTAAAATTGTCTCGTTTTACCTATCTCCAGGCTTTTGTGCGTTGCTCCCTGTAGGTTTTTCTGTAAACTTTTCCTTGGGTCGATGGCTGCCAACTTTTTAATGAGCTAAAGGTTATCGGTAGTCGTACTTAAGATTTTGAATAATCCCTTGATCTATTGGCTGGATTAAGGATGTGGTACTTGGAGGAAGAAAATTTAACTTAAAGGCTCGTAGGCCATTGACATGAGGGTGGACAGAGCAGTTATCAACTAAAGCCTCGATCCAGCCAAATGTTGTCATCTTTCAAGTTTTTGGATCCACCTTGTACAAATATCAGATGTCACCAGACTTTGGCCTCAATCGACTGGCAGATGTTTTATGTTTTTAAAGCATCGTGGGTTTTATTGACTCCTTTTACGAGAAGCTGCAGCTCATCTGCTCCAGTCATGTTGGCGGTGACAGGAATCTTTCTTTAAAACCAGTACACAGTTGTCCCTTGATGCAGTAGGTTTTGTCCAGGGTGTACTTAAAGAACAAGGCTGCCTTATCCATGTTGTAAACATCCAAAAGTTAAGGCCAAGGTATTTCAGTGGCGACCAAGCAGGTGCTGTAATGATACTTAGCCCCTAGAAATCTGTAGTACTCTTTGGAAATGCATTAATGACATCTGGTGGCTGTACTGTAGTAGCCTTTCTCTTAATTTTGTTGATTGACTGGTCGGATGCCTTGATTTCTTTCTAAAGTTGAGATGTCGGCCATCTATTGATCAGTTGGCTAAACACTCATACAGTGTTAAAACTAGACTGAGAACGTGAAAGATGAGCCAGAATATATTATCCTGAAACAGTTAAACTCCCATCTCTCTCCTACTTTTTCTTTGTGTCTCTCTCTCTCTCTCTCTCCATCCCCCCTTCACCCCGCTAACTAAACCAGAGATGAACCAACTCTCTTGGGAGAGGAGTACAGTGTCTAAACCCAGAGGCTGGGTTCCACAGCTCAGTGTGGTAATGACTCTCTTCCACTGAGGGATTCCTTATATTTTCCAGCCTATTTTTCCAAGTTGACAGAACATAAACTGTCAATATATTCAATGAATAAAACTTTCAAATAGTCAACAGCAGGTTACAGTTATGGATTTGAGATTATCCATGGAACTCCTTTTTAGTGTGATTGACTTGCAGAGATTGGGGATTAGTTAAATTTTTTATTGGATTTGATTTTATTATTGGATTTCTGAACACTGAATATGGCCTAATTTCAGAAGCACAAGAGGAATGTATTGAATTATACCCACTTAGCTAAACCCATTTGTTAAAATCCCATTTATTTCAACACCTTTTTATATTGTCTGAAATCTATTCTTTTAGGATATTAATGGAATTGGGAAATTAGTGGTTTTTTTTTCAGGACTCCCTACTTGTTTATGGGGTAATACTGAATATTTATCTACAGCTTCTTAAGTGGTGTAATATTATTGAAATAGTGGAGTTGGATGAAGCTTGTAGTTCAGAGAGTTGATGGTGTAACTGGAACATGGTGACGGAATGCCAGAGGCTGCTCGTTGCTCAGGGGCTCCCTGCCTCAGTTGGTCGAGCCTCGGTGGGGGGTCCTCCCTGCCTTAGTTGGGTGAGTCCCAGAGGCTGCCTGTCAGGGCTAGGCTAGGGTCCCTTCCAGTAGACTGAAGCAAAGTGAGGCTTAACCCACATGAACTATGGGTTCTACCAGACAATTGCAGAGCTTCAGAGAAGCTACTAACTTGGACCTTGTGTCCTTCTCAGTGAAGGAGTTTGATGAATGGTTTTCGAGTGCAGTGTAGACACAGGGAACCAAGACACCAACAAAACTAGGGATTACTTTTTAACTTCTAATCAGTTGACTACAACACTAAGGGATTTTTTTAAATTTTTGAAATAAGAGTAAATTTAAAGTTAATAATGGGCAATTGTGGTCTGGGTTAAGTTCTACCTCCACTTAATGGTAATAGTTGTGTTCTTTATACTGTACCTTTTATTGTGTATTAAAACGATTTATTTCAATCTGAGCCTCACGGTAACTTGTGCTTTTAATTTGAAACTCTTGTCACCATTACACCCTCTACTTTCCTTTCCACCTACTAAAGAGAGCCTTGTGGTTTTTGATTGGGATTGTTTTAAGCTGTTTGGTTAGTTACGTGAAGGCATTGCCATTGCTTTAAGAGTGATCTTGACTCAGGTAGTAGCACTCGTCTGAGTCAGAAGGTTGTGGGTTCAAACCCCACTCCAGGTTTTGAGCCCATAATCCAGACCAGTGCTGTCCAATATATTAGCCAGTCGCTAATTGGGAATCCAGATGTGGCTAATTGTATTTCTGATTATTAAATGAGTAATAGACCCTGTTGGGCAATTGACCTCAATACTCATTCACATGGCCAATGCATGTTAACTTTAACCTTTTGTGTGTTTGTTGGTAAAATGATAAGATGAAAAGCAGTGTGAGTGAGTGTAAGATTGTACCATCACCTGTGAAATCTATATCAAACATGTAGTTCAGGTAATTCACCTTTTGTATTATTCAAACATATATCTGATGATTATTAACCAAAGTATTGCTATAATCACACATGTACCTTGACTCATTATACCACATGTATTTGGGACATGTACCTTTTGCTATCCTTATATGAACACACTTCTCTCTTTAAGCAAGTATATAGTAATTAACCACACAACTTAGAATCCATCAAGTTTTGCAAAAACCCTTCAAAATCCTTTATTAAAACTAATAGAAGTATGAAAGTTGCTAGCACAGCACATACACTGCTAGGCAGTAACCATAGCTAGGCAGATGTGCTCAAGAGATACCTGTCCGTATGAGACAGTAGAGTCTTAGAATTTCAAGCCTGAGACCCAGACGAAAGCATCAGATAATAGACCTAGAAGTTGCCAAAGGTGATCTTGAGAGGATCACGACAGGATGAGATGAGGGGCCAGTCCTGTGGGAATGGTGGTAATTGGTCAATCGGAGGAATATGGCATTTGGGGGGGGGGGGGCTACTCCATCAAATATACAGAGGGTGATCTAGTCCCCCACCCAGAATGTACTCTGGGTGGGGGACTTCAATGTCCATCACCAAGAGTGGCTCGGTAGCACCACTACTGACCCAGTTGGCCGAGCCCTGAAGGACATAGCTGCCAGACTGGGCCTGCGTCAGGTGGTGAGCGAACCAACGTGAGGGAAATACCTACTTAACTTCGTCCTCACCAATCTACCTGTTGCAGATGCATCTGTCCATGACAGTATTGGTAGGAGTGACCACCGCACAGTTTATGTAGAGACAAAGTCCCGTCTTCACACTGAAGACACCATCCAACGTGTTGTGTGGCACTACCACCGTGCTAAATGGGATAGATTCCGAACAGATCTAGCAGCTCAAAACTGGGCACCCATGAGGTACTGTGGGCCATCAGCAGCAGCAGAATTGTATTCCAGCACAGTCTGTAACCTCATGGCCCGGCATATTCCTCACTCTACCATTACCAACAAGCCAGGGGATCAACCCTGGTTCAATGAGGAGTGTAGAAGAGCATGCCAGGAGCAGCATCAGGCGTACTTAAAAATGAGGTGCCAACCTGGTAAAGCTACAACACAAGACTACATGCATGCTAAACAGTGGAAGCAACATGCTTAAGACAGAGCTAAGTGATTCCACAACCAATGGATCAGATCAAAGCGCTGCAGTCCTGCCACATCCAGTCTTGAATGGTGGTGGATAATTAAACAACTAATGGGAGGAGGAGGCTCTGTAAACATCCCCATCCTCAATGATGGCAGAGTCCAGCACGTGAGTGCAAAGGACAAGGCTGAAGCGATTGCAACTATTTTCAGCCAGAAGGGCCGAGTGGATGATCCATCTCGGCCTCTTCCCGATATCTCCACCATCACAAAAGCCAGTCTTCAGCCAATTCCATTCACTCCACGTGATATCAAGAAACAGCTGAGTGCACTGGATACTACAAAGGCTATGAGCCCCGACAACGTCCTGGCTGTAGTGCTGAAGACTTGTGCTCCAGCACATTGTGGAAAATTGTCCAGGTATGTCCTGTCCACAAAAAGCAGGACAAATCCAATCCGGCCAATTACCGCCCCATCAGTCTACTCTCAATCATCAGCAAAGTGATGGAAGGTGTTGTTGGCAGTGTTATCAAGCAGCACTTACTCACCAATAACTTGCTCACCGATGCTCAGTTTGGGTTCTGTCAGGACCACTCGGCTCCAGACCTCATTACAGCCTTGGTCCAAACATGGACAAAAGAGCTGAATTCCAGAGGTGAGGTGAGAGTAACTGCCCTTGACATCAAGGCAGTATTTGACCGAGTATGGCACCAAGGAGCCCTAGTAAAGTTGAAGTCAATGGGAATCAGAGGGGAAAACTCTCCAGTGGCTGGAGTCATACCAAGCACAAAGGAAGATGGTAGTGGTTGTTGGAGGCCAATCATCTCAGCTCCGGGACATTGTTGCAGGAGTTCCTCAGGGCAGTGTCCTAGGCCCAGCCATCTTCAGCTGCTTCATCAATGACCTTCCCTCCATCATTAGGTCAGAAATGGGGATGTTCGCTGATGATTGCACAGTGTTCAGTTCCATTCGCAACCCCTCAAATAATGAAGCAGTCCGTGTCCCCATGCAGCATAACCTGGACAACATCCAGGTTTGGGCTGATTAGTGGCTAGTAACATTCGTGCCAGACAAGTGCCAGGCAATGACCATCTCCAACAAGAGAGAGTCTAACCACCTCCCCTTGACATTCAACAGCATTACCATCGCCGAATCCCCCACCATCAACATCCTTAAATACTGTGGCTACAAAATCAGGTCAGAGGCTGGGTATTCTGTGACGAGTGACTCACCTCCTGACTCCCCAAAGCCTTTCCACCATCTAAAAGGCACAAGTCAGGAGTGTGATGGAATATTCTCCACTTGCCTGGATGAGTGCAGCTCCAACAACACCCAAGAAGCTCGACACCATCCAAGACAAAGCAGCCCGCTTGATTGGCACCCCACCCACCACCCTAAACATTCACTCCCTTCACCACCACAGTGTGTACCATCCACAGGATGCACTGCAGCAACTCGCCAAGCCTTCTTCGACAGCACCTCCCAAACCCGCGACCTCTACCACCTAGAAGGACAAGAGCAGCAGGCACATGGGAACAACACCACCTGCACCTCCATCACACACCATCCCGACTTGGAAATATATCGCCGTTCCTTCATCGTTGCTGCATCAAAATCCTGGAACTCCCTTCCTAACAGCATTGTGGGAGAACCTTCAGTACAAGGACTGCAGCGGTTCAAGAAGGCCGCTCACCACTACCTTCTCAAGGGTAATTAGGGATGGGTAATAAATGCCGGCCTCGCCAGTGACGTCCACATCCCATGAACGAATTAAAAAAAGAGATAAGGAGTAGGCCGACTAATTTTCCTTTGAGCTGAAAGATGCTCAACACCCAATTGTCAACCCACCTTTTGGCAAGATCCCCATAGGGTCAATTACCCGTGTCAATAATAGCCCTTGACGCCACCCCCAAAAGTGGCATAATAGGAGCACCCCTTGCTGGCGTGAGGTTGTAGAAACTTAGCAGGAATAACGTAACTATGGCTGACTTTGGAGGCCCATCAAACAGCTATTTGATGAACGATTGGATCAACAGAAGTAGGACTGAGGACAAGGAGTCCAAGAGGCCAACCCTGGCGGGGCTAAAGAGTCATGTGAATCAAAGTGGATGAAGGACCCCAGGCGGGGTGGAAAGCGCTTCCTTCTAGACTCCTGAGGTGGATACAACTCTACCCAGTGTGGAACGGCTGGTATGACCTCTTGCTCTGTGCTGTGAACTACTGCCCCCAACGTTACGTGTGTTCGTTCTTGTGTGAAATCTAATAAAGTATCTTTATACCAAATTGGGGTGTCACATCAATTACACAGCAACAGGGAATAAATAAAAGTCCCTACATGAGTGTTTGTTTTTGATGGGTGTGAGTGCATTAATTTCTGGGGGATGGTAGTAGATGTTTATTAAGTAAATATACACGAGAAGTATATTTACCTGTATTGTGTAAGGTGTATTCTACTAAAATTAGTGCATGTGGCTAAAATGGTGGCGCCATGGCCACATCTGTGGCTAGTCAGTGATTTCTACTGGACAACACACCGGGAGAGTGCTGCATTGCCTGGTGTGTCGCCTTTTGGACAGGAAGTTAACCGAGGCCCTGTCTGCCTGCTCAGGTGAATGTAAAAGATCCCACGTCACTATTCAAAGAAGAGCAGGGGAATTCTCGCAGTGTCCTGATCAACATTCCTCAAACAAGATCAGTAAAACAGATTAACTGGTCATTCGTCTTGTTGTTGTTTGTGTGATCTTGCTATGCCAAATTGTGTTTTCCTACACAAGAATGGCTGTACTTAAAAAAAAAAAGTGATTCATTGGTATGAAGTGCTTTGGGAGGTCCTGATGATATGAAAAATGCTGTATAAATGTGAGTTCTTGTTGGTGTAAGAGTCTGAATCTTGTAATGTTGAATTACACAAGGGCACCATTGTGCAGTTCATCCAGAAAATCTTCAGCATCAGACCTATGGCTTCCCTCAGGAGGTTAGCACACGGTTCAATCAACCTCTTTGATTCCTTTTTATGGTGTTTATTTAAACTGGTCCCTCTGTGCCAGCAGCTGGCAGCTGTGCGATCAATGCTGATGAAGATATTCGCTCTCTGCCTAAACTGCAGTCCATAAGATGTCCACAAGAGGTCACAAGTAACGATTCAAGTCCTGATTCTAGACAGGGATCACATATACACGGGGGCGTGTGATATGTAAGTGTACAAGCTGCAGCCTGTTACAAAATACGGCCAGCGTGCAATATGTTACACACAGGTAATGCATGCACTGGTCTGCAGATAGCACATGATTTGCAGAGCCTCATACATGGACTAGCACATGTCACAGTGCTGTAACATATTTGGTTTCAGGTGATGGCTCAAATTGTAAAAGTTGAACTGTTGGTATTTAAATGCATTGTGTATATCCCAGTAATCTTTATTGCAATTTTACATTGTATTCTAATGGAAACTGGGCACATTATCGGAAACAACAAAAGTTAGGATAAAACTAGGGCAGTAGGGGTGTATAACGGGCGGAGTGTATAACGGGCGGAATGTATAACAGGGGGTGGGGGGTGTATAATCAGCAGGCCAATCCGATATCACCTGCTTTACACGATCAACCAAAAATTACAATTACCCTCATTGGATGAAAGTGAGACAGTAGAGTGGGTGAATATTGGAGAGAAAAAAAATGCGGTACACTCCCACACCCCTTATTAGTTACGTTACACTCCACGCCCCTTATTAGTTACGTTACACTTCACGCCCCTTATTAGTTACGTTACACTCCCACGCCCCTTATTAGTTACGGTACAGTCCCACGCCCCTTGTTAGTTACGTTACACTCCCACGCCCCTTATTAGTTACGGTACAGTCCCACGCCCCTTGTTAGTTACGTTACACTCCCACGCCCCTTGTTAGTTACGGTACAGTCCCACGCCCCTTATTAGTTACGTTACAGTCCCACGCCCCTTATTAGTTACGGTACAGTCCCACGCCCCTTGTTAGTTACGTTACACTCCCACGCCCCTTGTTAGTTACGTTACACTCCCTCGCCCCTTATTAGTTACGTTACACTCCCACGCCCCTTGTTAGTTACGGTACACTCCCACGCCCCTTATTAGTTATGTTACAGTCCCACGCCCCTTATTAGTTACGTTACACTCCCGCACCCCTTATTAGTTACGTTACACTCCCACGGCCCTTGTTAGTTACGTTACACTGCCACGCCCCTTATTAGTTACGTTACACTCCCACGCCCCTTGTTAGTTACGTTACACTCCCACACCCCTTATTAGTTACGGTACAGTCCCACGTCCCTTATTAGTTACGGTACACTCCCACATCCCTTATTAGTTACGTTACAGTCCCACATCCCTTATTAGTTACGTTACACTCCCACACCCCTTATTAGTTACGTTACACTCCCACGCCCCTTATTAGTTACGTTACACTCCCACGCCCCTTATTAGTTAGGGTACAGTCCCACGCCCCTTGTTAGTTACGTTACACTCCCACGCCCCTTGTTAGTTACGTTACAGTCCCACATCCCTTATTAGTTACGTTACACTCCCATGCCCCTTATTAGTTACGTTACACTCCCACTCCCACGCCCCTTATTAGTTACGGTACAGTCCCACGCCCCTTGTTAGTTACGGTACAGTCCCACGCCCCTTATTAGTTACGGTACACTCCCACGCCCCTTATTAGTTATGTTACAGTCCCACGCCCCTTGTTAGTTACGGTACACTCCCACGCCCCTTATTAGTTATGTTACAGTCCCACGCCCCTTATTAGTTACGTTACACTCCCGCACCCCTTATTAGTTACGTTACACTCCCACGGCCCTTGTTAGTTACGTTACACTCCCACGCCCCTTGTTAGTTACGTTACACTCCCACGCCCCTTGTTAGTTACGTTACACTGCCACGCCCCTTATTAGTTACGTTACACTCCCACGCCCCTTGTTAGTTACGTTACACTCCCACACCCCTTATTAGTTACGTTACACTCCCACGTCCCTTATTAGTTACGGTAGAGTCCCACGCCCCTTATTAGTTATGTTACACTCCAAAGCCCCTTGTTAATTACGTTACAGTCCCTCGTCCCTTATTAGTTACGGTACAGTCCCACGCCCCTTATTAGTTACGTTACACTCCCACGCCCCTTGTTAGTTACGGTACACTCCCACGCCCCTTGTTAGTTACATTACACTCCCACGTCCCTTGTTAGTTACGGTACAGTCCCACGCCCCTTATTAGTTACGTTACACTCCCACGCCCCTTATTAGTTACGGTACAGTCCCACGCCCCTTATTAGTTACGTTACACTCCCACGCCCTTTGTTAGTTACGGTACACTCCCACGCCCCTTATTAGTTACGTTACACTCCCACGCCCCTTATTAGTTACGGTACAGTCCCACGCCCCTTGTTAGTTACGGTACACTCCCACACCCCTTATTAGTTACGTTACACTCCCATGCCCCTTGTTAGTTACGGTACACTCCCACGCCCCTTATTAGTTACGTTACACTCCCACGCCCCTTATTAGTTACGGTACAGTCCCACGCCCCTTATTAGTTACGTTACACTCCCACGCCCCTTGTTAGTTACGGTAAAGTGCCACGTCCCTTATTAGTTGCAGTGCACTCCCACGCCCCTTATTAGTTACGTTACACTCCCACGCCCCTTGTTAGTTACGGTACAGTGACACGACCCTTATTAGTTACGTTACACTCCCACGCCCCTTGTTAGTTACGGTACACTCCCACTCCCACGCCCCTTATTAGTTACCGTACAGTCCCACGTCCCTTATTAGTTACGTTACAGTCCCACGCCCCTTATTAGTTACGGTACAGTCCCACATCCCTTATTGGTTACGTTACAGTCCCACGCCCCTTATTAGTTACGGTACACTCCCACGCCCCTTATTAGTTACGGTACACCCCCACGCCCCTTATTAGTTCGGGTACAGACCCACGCCCCTTATTAGTTACGGTACAGTCCCACGCCCCTTATTAGTTACGGTACACTCCCACGCCCCTTATTAGTTACGGTACACTCCCACGCCCCTTATTAGTTACGGTACAGTCCCACGCCCTTTATTAGTTACGGTACACTCCCACGCCCCTTATTAGTTACGGTACAGACCCACGCCCCTTATTAGTTACGGTACAGTCCCACGCCCCTTATTAGTTACGGTACACTCCCACATCCCTTATTAGTTACGTTACAGTCCCACATCCCTTATTAGTTACGTTACACTCCCACACCCCTTATTAGTTACGTTACACTCCCACGCCCCTTATTAGTTACGTTACACTCCCACGCCCCTTATTAGTTAGGGTACAGTCCCACGCCCCTTGTTAGTTACGTTACACTCCCACGCCCCTTGTTAGTTACGTTACAGTCCCACATCCCTTATTAGTTACGTTACACTCCCATGCCCCTTATTAGTTACGTTACACTCCCACTCCCACGCCCCTTATTAGTTACGGTACAGTCCCACGCCCCTTGTTAGTTACGTTACACTCCCACGCCCCTTGTTAGTTACGGTACAGTCCCACGCCCCTTATTAGTTACGTTACAGTCCCACGCCCCTTATTAGTTACGGTACAGTCCCACGCCCCTTGTTAGTTACGTTACACTCCCGCGCCCCTTGTTAGTTACGTTACACTCCCACGGCCCTTGTTAGTTACGTTACACTCCCACGCCCCTTGTTAGTTACGTTACACTCCCACGCCCCTTGTTAGTTACGTTACACTGCCACGCCCCTTATTAGTTACGTTACACTCCCACGCCCCTTGTTAGTTACGTTACACTCCCTCACCCCTTATTAGTTACGTTACACTCCCACACCCCTTATTAGTTACGTTACACTCCCACGCCCCTTATTAGTTACGTTACACTCCCACGCCCCTTATTAGTTAGGGTACAGTCCCACGCCCCTTGTTAGTTACGTTACACTCCCACGCCCCTTGTTAGTTACGTTACAGTCCCACATCCCTTATTAGTTACGTTACACTCCCATGCCCCTTATTAGTTACGTTACACTCCCACGCCCCTTATTAGTTACGGTACAGTCCCACGCCCCTTGTTAGTTACGTTACACTCCCACGCCCCTTGTTAGTTACGGTACACTCCCACGCCCCTTATTAGTTACGTTACAGTCCCACGCCCCTTATTAGTTACGTTACACTCCCGCACCCCTTATTAGTTACGTTACACTCCCACGGCCCTTGTTAGTTACGTTACACTCCCATGCCCCTTGTTAGTTACGTTACACTCCCACGCCCCTTGTTAGTTACGTTACACTGCCACGCCCCTTATTAGTTACGTTACACTCCCACGCCCCTTGTTAGTTACGTTACACTCCCACACCCCTTATTAGTTACGTTACACTCCCATGCCCTTTGTTAGTTACGGTACACTCCCACGCCCCTTATTAGTTACGTTACACTCCCACGCCCCTTATTAGTTACGGTACAGTCCCACGCCCCTTGTTAGTTACGGTACACTCCCACACCCCTTATTAGTTACGTTACACTCCCACGCCCCTTATTAGTTACGGTACAGTCCCACGCCCCTTATTAGTTACGTTACACTCCCACGCCCCTTGTTAGTTACGGTAAAGTGCCACGTCCCTTATTAGTTGCAGTGCACTCCCACGCCCCTTATTAGTTACGTTACACTCCCACGCCCCTTGTTAGTTACGGTACAGTGCCACGACCCTTATTAGTTACGTTACACTCCCACGCCCCTTGTTAGTTACGGTACACTCCCACTCCCACGCCCCTTATTAGTTACCGTAAAGTCCCACGTCCCTTATTAGTTACGTTACAGTCCCACGCCCCTTATTAGTTACGGTACAGTCCCACATCCCTTATTGGTTACGTTACAGTCCCACGCCCCTTATTAGTTACGGTACACTCCCACGCCCCTTATTAGTTACGGTACACCCCCACGCCCCTTATTAGTTACGGTACAGACCCACGCCCCTTATTAGTTACGGTACAGTCCCACGCCCCTTATTAGTTACGGTACACTCCCACGCCCCTTATTAGTTACGGTACACTCCCACGCCCCTTATTAGTTACGGTACAGTCCCACGCCCTTTATTAGTTACGGTACACTCCCACGTCCCTTATTAGTTACGGTACAGACCCACGCCCCTTATTAGTTACGGTACAGTCCCACGCCCCTTATTAGTTACGGTACACTCCCACATCCCTTATTAGTTACGTTACAGTCCCACATCCCTTATTAGTTACGTTACACTCCCACACCCCTTATTAGTTACGTTACACTCCCACACCCCTTATTAGTTACGTTACACTCCCACGCCCCTTATTAGTTAGGGTACAGTCCCACGCCCCTTGTTAGTTACGTTACACTCCCACGCCCCTTGTTAGTTACGTTACAGTCCCACATCCCTTATTAGTTACGTTACACTCCCATGCCCCTTATTAGTTACGTTACACTCCCACTCCCACGCCCCTTATTAGTTACGGTACAGTCCCACGCCCCTTGTTAGTTACGTTACACTCCCACGCCCCTTGTTAGTTACGGTACAGTCCCACGCCCCTTATTAGTTACGTTACAGTCCCACGCCCCTTATTAGTTACGGTACAGTCCCACGCCCCTTGTTAGTTACGTTACACTCCCGCGCCCCTTGTTAGTTACGTGACACTCCCACAGCCCTTGTTAGTTACGTTACACTCCCACGCCCCTTGTTAGTTACGTTACACTGCCACGCCCCTTATTAGTTACGTTACACTCCCACGCCCCTTGTTAGTTACGTTACACTCCCTCACCCCTTATTAGTTACGTTACACTCCCACACCTCTTATTAGTTACGTTACACTCCCATGCCCCTTATTAGTTACGTTACACTCCCACATCCCTTATTGGTTACGTTACAGTCCCACGCCCCTTATTAGTTACGGTACACCCCCACGCCCCTTATTAGTTACGGTACAGACCCACGCCCCTTATTAGTTACGGTACAGTCCCACGCCCCTTATTAGTTACGGTACACTCCCACGCCCCTTATTAGTTACGGTACAGCCCCACGCCCCTTATTAGTTCCGGTACACTCCCACGCCCCTTATTAGTTACGGTACACTCCCACGCCCCTTATTAGTTACGGTACACTCCCACGCCCCTTATTAGTTACGGTACACTCCCACGCCCCTTATTAGTTACGGTACACTCCCACGCCCCTTATTAGTTACAGTACACTCCCACGCCCCTTATTAGTTACGGTACACTCCCACGCCCCTTATTAGTTACAGTACACTCCCACGCCCCTTATTAGTTACAGTACACTCCCACGCCCCTTATTAGTTACGTTACACTCCCACGCCCCTTGTTAGTTACGTTACACTCCCACGCCCCTTGTTAGTTACGTTACACTGCCACGCCCCTTATTAGTTACGTTACACTCCCACGCCCCTTGTTAGTTACGTTACACTCCCACACCCCTTATTAGTTACGTTACACTCCCACGTCCCTTATTAGTTACGGTACAGTCCCACGCCCCTTATTAGTTATGTTACACTCCAAAGCCCCTTGTTAATTACGTTACAGTCCCTCGTCCCTTATTAGTTACGGTACAGTCCCACGCCCCTTATTAGTTACGTTACACTCCCACGCCCCTTGTTAGTTACGGTACACTCCCACGCCCCTTGTTAGTTACATTACACTCCCACGTCCCTTGTTAGTTACGGTACAGTCCCACGCCCCTTATTAGTTACGTTACACTCCCACGCCCCTTATTAGTTACGGTACAGTCCCACGCCCCTTATTAGTTACGTTACACTCCCACGCCCTTTGTTAGTTACGGTACACTCCCACGCCCCTTATTAGTTACGTTACACTCCCACGCCCCTTATTAGTTACGGTACAGTCCCACGCCCCTTGTTAGTTACGGTACACTCCCACACCCCTTATTAGTTACGTTACACTCCCATGCCCCTTGTTAGTTACGGTACACTCCCACGCCCCTTATTAGTTACGTTACACTCCCACGCCCCTTATTAGTTACGGTACAGTCCCACGGCCCTTATTAGTTACGTTACACTCCCACGCCCCTTGTTAGTTACGGTAAAGTGCCACGTCCCTTATTAGTTGCAGTGCACTCCCACGCCCCTTATTAGTTACGTTACACTCCCACGCCCCTTGTTAGTTACGGTACAGTGCCACGACCCTTATTAGTTACGTTAAACTCCCACGCCCCTTGTTAGTTACGGTACACTCCCACTCCCACGCCCCTTATTAGTTACCGTACAGTCCCACGTCCCTTATTAGTTACGTTACAGTCCCACGCCCCTTATTAGTTACGGTACAGTCCCACATCCCTTATTGGTTACGTTACAGTCCCACGCCCCTTATTAGTTACGGTACACTCCCACGCCCCTTATTAGTTACGGTACACCCCCACGCCCCTTATTAGTTAGGGTACAGACCCACGCCCCTTATTAGTTACGGTACAGTCCCACGCCCCTTATTAGTTACGGTACACTCCCACGCCCCTTATTAGTTACGGTACACTCCCACGCCCCTTATTAGTTACGGTACAGTCCCACGCCCTTTATTAGTTACGGTACACTCCCACGCCCCTTATTAGTTACGGTACAGACCCACGCCCCTTATTAGTTACGGTACAGTCCCACGCCCCTTATTAGTTACGGTACACTCCCACATCCCTTATTAGTTACGTTACAGTCCCACATCCCTTATTAGTTACGTTACACTCCCACACCCCTTATTAGTTACGTTACACTCCCACGCCCCTTATTAGTTACGTTACACTCCCACGCCCCTTATTAGTTAGGGTACAGTCCCACGCCCCTTGTTAGTTACGTTACACTCCCACGCCCCTTGTTAGTTACGTTACAGTCCCACATCCCTTATTAGTTACGTTACACTCCCATGCCCCTTATTAGTTACGTTACACTCCCACTCCCACGCCCCTTATTAGTTACGGTACAGTCCCACGCCCCTTGTTAGTTACGTTACACTCCCACGCCCCTTGTTAGTTACGGTACAGTCCCACGCCCCTTATTAGTTACGTTACAGTCCCACGCCCCTTATTAGTTACGGTACAGTCCCACGCCCCTTGTTAGTTACGTTACACTCCCGCGCCCCTTGTTAGTTACGTTACACTCCCACGGCCCTTGTTAGTTACGTTACACTCCCACGCCCCTTGTTAGTTACGTTACACTCCCACGCCCCTTGTTAGTTACGTTACACTGCCACGCCCCTTATTAGTTACGTTACACTCCCACGCCCCTTGTTAGTTACGTTACACTCCCTCACCCCTTATTAGTTACGTTACACTCCCACACCCCTTATTAGTTACGTTACACTCCCACGCCCCTTATTAGTTACGTTACACTCCCACGCCCCTTATTAGTTAGGGTACAGTCCCACGCCCCTTGTTAGTTACGTTACACTCCCACGCCCCTTGTTAGTTACGTTACAGTCCCACATCCCTTATTAGTTACGTTACACTCCCATGCCCCTTATTAGTTACGTTACACTCCCACGCCCCTTATTAGTTACGGTACAGTCCCACGCCCCTTGTTAGTTACGTTACACTCCCACGCCCCTTGCTAGTTACGGTACACTCCCACGCCCCTTATTAGTTATGTTACAGTCCCACGCCCCTTGTTAGTTACGTTACACTCCCACGCCCCTTGTTAGTTACGTTACACTGCCACGCCCCTTATTAGTTACGTTACACTCCCACGCCCCTTGTTAGTTACGTTACACTCCCACACCCCTTATTAGTTACGTTACACTCCCACGCCCTTTGTTAGTTACGGTACACTCCCACGCCCCTTATTAGTTACGTTACACTCCCACGCCCCTTATTAGTTACGGTACAGTCCCACGCCCCTTGTTAGTTACGGTACACTCCCACACCCCTTATTAGTTACGTTACACTCCCATGCCCCTTGTTAGTTACGGTACACTCCCACGCCCCTTATTAGTTACGTTACACTCCCACGCCCCTTATTAGTTACGGTACAGTCCCACGCCCCTTATTAGTTACGTTACACTCCCACGCCCCTTGTTAGTTACGGTAAAGTGCCACGTCCCTTATTAGTTGCAGTGCACTCCCACGCCCCTTATTAGTTACGTTACACTCCCACGCCCCTTGTTAGTTACGGTACAGTGCCACGACCCTTATTAGTTACGTTACACTCCCACGCCCCTTGTTAGTTACGGTACACTCCCACTCCCACGCCCCTTATTAGTTACCGTAAAGTCCCACGTCCCTTATTAGTTACGTTACAGTCCCACGCCCCTTATTAGTTACGGTACAGTCCCACATCCCTTATTGGTTACGTTACAGTCCCACGCCCCTTATTAGTTACGGTACACTCCCACGCCCCTTATTAGTTACGGTACACCCCCACGCCCCTTATTAGTTACGGTACAGACCCACGCCCCTTATTAGTTACGGTACAGTCCCACGCCCCTTATTAGTTACGGTACACTCCCACGCCCCTTATTAGTTACGGTACACTCCCACGCCCCTTATTAGTTACGGTACAGTCCCACGCCCTTTATTAGTTACGGTACACTCCCACGTCCCTTATTAGTTACGGTACAGACCCACGCCCCTTATTAGTTACGGTACAGTCCCACGCCCCTTATTAGTTACGGTACACTCCCACATCCCTTATTAGTTACGTTACAGTCCCACATCCCTTATTAGTTACGTTACACTCCCACACCCCTTATTAGTTACGTTACACTCCCACACCCCTTATTAGTTACGTTACACTCCCACGCCCCTTATTAGTTAGGGTACAGTCCCACGCCCCTTGTTAGTTACGTTACACTCCCACGCCCCTTGTTAGTTACGTTACAGTCCCACATCCCTTATTAGTTACGTTACACTCCCATGCCCCTTATTAGTTACGTTACACTCCCACTCCCACGCCCCTTATTAGTTACGGTACAGTCCCACGCCCCTTGTTAGTTACGTTACACTCCCATGCCCCTTGTTAGTTACGGTACAGTCCCACGCCCCTTATTAGTTACGTTACAGTCCCACGCCCCTTATTAGTTACGGTACAGTCCCACGCCCCTTGTTAGTTACGTTACACTCCCGCGCCCCTTGTTAGTTACGTTACACTCCCACGGCCCTTGTTAGTTACGTTACACTCCCACGCCCCTTGTTAGTTACGTTACACTGCCACGCCCCTTATTAGTTACGTTACACTCCCACGCCCCTTGTTAGTTACGTTACACTCCCTCACCCCTTATTAGTTACGTTACACTCCCACACCCCTTATTAGTTACGTTACACTCCCACGCCCCTTATTAGTTACGTTACACTCCCACGCCCCTTATTAGTTAGGGTACAGTCCCACGCCCCTTGTTAGTTACGTTACACTCCCACGCCCCTTGTTAGTTACGTTACAGTCCCACATCCCTTATTAGTTACGTTACACTCCCATGCCCCTTATTAGTTACGTTACACTCCCACTCCCACGCCCCTTATTAGTTACGGTACAGTCCCACGCCCCTTGTTAGTTACGTTACACTCCCACGCCCCTTGTTAGTTACGGTACAGTCCCACGCCCCTTATTAGTTACGGTACACTCCCACGCCCCTTATTAGTTATGTTACAGTCCCACGCCCCTTATTAGTTACGTTACACTCCCGCACCCCTTATTAGTTACGTTACACTCCCACGGCCCTTGTTAGTTACGTTACACTCCCACGCCCCTTGTTAGTTACGTTACACTCCCACGCCCCTTGTTAGTTACGTTACACTGCCACGCCCCTTATTAGTTACGTTACACTCCCACGCCCCTTGTTAGTTACGTTACACTCCCACACCCCTTATTAGTTACGTTACACTCCCACGTCCCTTATTAGTTACGGTACAGTCCCACGCCCCTTATTAGTTATGTTACACTCCAAAGCCCCTTGTTAATTACGTTACAGTCCCTCGTCCCTTATTAGTTACGGTACAGTCCCACGCCCCTTATTAGTTACGTTACACTCCCACGCCCCTTGTTAGTTACGGTACACTCCCACGCCCCTTGTTAGTTACATTACACTCCCACGTCCCTTGTTAGTTACGGTACAGTCCCACGCCCCTTATTAGTTACGTTACACTCCCACGCCCCTTATTAGTTACGGTACAGTCCCACGCCCCTTATTAGTTACGTTACACTCCCACGCCCTTTGTTAGTTACGGTACACTCCCACGCCCCTTATTAGTTACGTTACACTCCCACGCCCCTTATTAGTTACGGTACAGTCCCACGCCCCTTGTTAGTTACGGTACACTCCCACACCCCTTATTAGTTACGTTACACTCCCATGCCCCTTGTTAGTTACGGTACACTCCCACGCCCCTTATTAGTTACGTTACACTCCCACGCCCCTTATTAGTTACGGTACAGTCCCACGCCCCTTATTAGTTACGTTACACTCCCACGCCCCTTGTTAGTTACGGTAAAGTGCCACGTCCCTTATTAGTTGCAGTGCACTCCCACGCTCCTTATTAGTTACGTTACACTCCCACGCCCCTTGTTAGTTACGGTACAGTGCCACGACCCTTATTAGTTACGTTACACTCCCACGCCCCTTGTTAGTTACGGTACACTCCCACTCCCACGCCCCTTATTAGTTACCGTACAGTCCCACGTCCCTTATTAGTTACGTTACAGTCCCACGCCCCTTATTAGTTACGGTACAGTCCCACATCCCTTATTGGTTACGTTACAGTCCCACGCCCCTTATTAGTTACGGTACACCCCCACGCCCCTTATTAGTTACGGTACAGTCCCACGCCCCTTATTAGTTACGGTACACTCCCACGCCCCTTATTAGTTACGGTACACTCCCACGCCCCTTGTTAGTTACGGTACAGTCCCACGCCCTTTATTAGTTACGGTACACTCCCACGCCCCTTATTAGTTACGGTACACTCCCACGCCCCTTATTAGTTACGGTACACTCCCACGCCCCTTATTAGTTACAGTACACTCCCACGCCCCTTATTATTTACGTTACACTCCCACGCCCCTTGTTAGTTACGGTAAAGTGCCACGTCCCTTATTAGTTGCAGTGCACTCCCACGCTCCTTATTAGTTACGTTACACTCCCACGCCCCTTGTTAGTTACGGTACAGTGCCACGACCCTTATTAGTTACGTTACACTCCCACGCCCCTTGTTAGTTACGGTACACTCCCACTCCCACGCCCCTTATTAGTTACCGTACAGTCCCACGTCCCTTATTAGTTACGTTACAGTCCCACGCCCCTTATTAGTTACGGTACAGTCCCACATCCCTTATTGGTTACGTTACAGTCCCACGCCCCTTATTAGTTACGGTACACCCCCACGCCCCTTATTAGTTACGGTACAGTCCCACGCCCCTTATTAGTTACGGTACACTCCCACGCCCCTTATTAGTTACGGTACACTCCCACGCCCCTTGTTAGTTACGGTACAGACCCACGCCCTTTATTAGTTACGGTACACTCCCACGCCCCTTATTAGTTACGGTACAGACCCACGCCCCTTATTAGTTACGGTACAGCCCCACGCCCCTTATTAGTTACGGTACACTCCCACGCCCCTTATTAGTTACGGTACACTCCCACGCCCCTTATTAGTTACGGTACACTCCCACGCCCCTTATTAGTTACAGTACACTCCCACGCCCCTTATTAGTTACGGTACACTCCCACGCCCCTTATTAGTTACAGTACACTCCCACGCCCCTTATTAGTTACGGTACACTCCCACGCCCCTTATTAGTTACAGTACACTCCCACGCCCCTTATTAGTTACGGTACAGTCCCACGCCCCTTGTTAGTTACGTTACACTCCCGCGCCCCTTGTTAGTTACGTTACACTCCCACGGCCCTTGTTAGTTACGTTACACTCCCACGCCCCTTATTAGTTACGTTACACTCCCACGCCCCTTGTTAGTTACGTTACACTGCCACGCCCCTTATTAGTTACGTTACACTCCCACGCCCCTTGTTAGTTACGTTACAGTCCCTCACCCCTTATTAGTTACGTTACACTCCCACACCCCTTATTAGTTACGTTACACTCCCACGCCCCTTATTAGTTACGTTACACTCCCACGCCCCTTATTAGTTAGGGTACAGTCCCACGCCCCTTATTAGTTACGTTACACTCCCACGCCCTTTGTTAGTTACGGTACACTCCCACGCCCCTTATTAGTTACGTTACACTCCCACGCCCCTTATTAGTTACGGTACAGTCCCACGCCCCTTGTTAGTTACGGTACACTCCCACACCCCTTATTAGTTACGTTACACTCCCATGCCCCTTGTTAGTTACGGTACACTCCCACGCCCCTTATTAGTTACGTTACACTCCCACGCCCCTTATTAGTTACGGTACAGTCCCACGCCCCTTATTAGTTACGTTACACTCCCACGCCCCTTGTTAGTTACGGTAAAGTGCCACGTCCCTTATTAGTTGCAGTGCACTCCCACGCCCCTTATTAGTTACGTTACACTCCCACGCCCCTTGTTAGTTACGGTACAGTGCCACGACCCTTATTAGTTACGTTACACTCCCACGCCCCTTGTTAGTTACGGTACACTCCCACTCCCACGCCCCTTATTAGTTACCGTACAGTCCCACGTCCCTTATTAGTTACGTTACAGTCCCACGCCCCTTATTAGTTACGGTACAGTCCCACATCCCTTATTGGTTACGTTACAGTCCCACGCCCCTTATTAGTTACGGTACACTCCCACGCCCCTTATTAGTTACGGTACACCCCCACGCCCCTTATTAGTTACGGTACAGACCCACGCCCCTTATTAGTTACGGTACAGTCCCACGCCCCTTATTAGTTACGGTACACTCCCACGCCCCTTATTAGTTACGGTACACTCCCACACCCCTTATTAGTTACGGTACAGTCCCACGCCCTTTATTAGTTACGGTACACTCCCACGTCCCTTATTAGTTACGGTACAGACCCACGCCCCTTATTAGTTACGGTACAGTCCCACGCCCCTTATTAGTTACGGTACACTCCCACATCCCTTATTAGTTACGTTACAGTCCCACATCCCTTATTAGTTACGTTACACTCCCACACCCCTTATTAGTTACGTTACACTCCCACGCCCCTTATTAGTTACGTTACACTCCCACGCCCCTTATTAGTTAGGGTACAGTCCCACGCCCCTTGTTAGTTACGTTACACTCCCACGCCCCTTGTTAGTTACGTTACAGTCCCACATCCCTTATTAGTTACGTTACACTCCCATGCCCCTTATTAGTTACGTTACACTCCCACTCCCACGCCCCTTATTAGTTACGGTACAGTCCCACGCCCCTTGTTAGTTACGTTACACTCCCACGCCCCTTGTTAGTTACGGTACAGTCCCACGCCCCTTATTAGTTACGTTACAGTCCCACGCCCCTTATTAGTTACGGTACAGTCCCACGCCCCTTGTTAGTTACGTTACACTCCCGCGCCCCTTGTTAGTTACGTTACACTCCCACGGCCCTTGTTAGTTACGTTACACTCCCACGCCCCTTGTTAGTTACGTTACACTCCCACGCCCCTTGTTAGTTACGTTACACTGCCACGCCCCTTATTAGTTACGTTACACTCCCACGCCCCTTGTTAGTTACGTTACACTCCCTCACCCCTTATTAGTTACGTTACACTCCCACACCCCTTATTAGTTACGTTACACTCCCACGCCCCTCATTAGTTACGTTACACTCCCACGCCCCTTATTAGTTAGGGTACAGTCCCACGCCCCTTGTTAGTTACGTTACACTCCCACGCCCCTTGTTAGTTACGTTACAGTCCCACATCCCTTATTAGTTACGTTACACTCCCATGCCCCTTATTAGTTACGTTACACTCCCACGCCCCTTATTAGTTACGGTACAGTCCCACGCCCCTTGTTAGTTACGTTACACTCCCACGCCCCTTGTTAGTTACGGTACACTCCCACGCCCCTTATTAGTTATGTTACAGTCCCACGCCCCTTATTAGTTACGTTACACTCCCGCACCCCTTATTAGTTACGTTACACTCCCACGGCCCTTGTTAGTTACGTTACACTCCCACGCCCCTTGTTAGTTACGTTACACTCCCACGCCCCTTGTTAGTTACGTTACACTGCCACGCCCCTTATTAGTTACGTTACACTCCCACGCCCCTTATTAGTTACGTTACACTCCCACACCCCTTATTAGTTACGTTACACTCCCACGTCCCTTATTAGTTACGGTACAGTCCCACGCCCCTTATTAGTTATGTTACACTCCAAAGCCCCTTGTTAATTACGTTACAGTCCCTCGTCCCTTATTAGTTACGGTACAGTCCCACGCCCCTTATTAGTTACGTTACACTCCCACGCCCCTTGTTAGTTACGGTACACTCCCACGCCCCTTGTTAGTTACATTACACTCCCACGTCCCTTGTTAGTTACGGTACAGTCCCACGCCCCTTATTAGTTACGTTACACTCCCACGCCCCTTATTAGTTACGGTACAGTCCCACGCCCCTTATTAGTTACGTTACACTCCCACGCCCTTTGTTAGTTACGGTACACTCCCACGCCCCTTATTAGTTACGTTACACTCCCACGCCCCTTATTAGTTACGGTACAGTCCCACGCCCCTTGTTAGTTACGGTACACTCCCACACCCCTTATTAGTTACGTTACACTCCCATGCCCCTTGTTAGTTACGGTACACTCCCACGCCCCTTATTAGTTACGTTACACTCCCACGCCCCTTATTAGTTACGGTACAGTCCCACGCCCCTTATTAGTTACGTTACACTCCCACGCCCCTTGTTAGTTACGGTAAAGTGCCACGTCCCTTATTAGTTGCAGTGCACTCCCACGCTCCTTATTAGTTACGTTACACTCCCACGCCCCTTGTTAGTTACGGTACAGTGCCACGACCCTTATTAGTTACGTTACACTCCCACGCCCCTTGTTAGTTACGGTACACTCCCACTCCCACGCCCCTTATTAGTTACCGTACAGTCCCACGTCCTTTATTAGTTACGTTACAGTCCCACGCCCCTTATTAGTTACGGTACAGTCCCACATCCCTTATTGGTTACGTTACAGTCCCACGCCCCTTATTAGTTACGGTACACCCCCACGCCCCTTATTAGTTACGGTACAGACCCACGCCCCTTATTAGTTACGGTACACTCCCACGCCCCTTATTAGTTACGGTACACTCCCACGCCCCTTATTAGTTACGGTACACTCCCACGCCCCTTATTAGTTACAGTACACTCCCACGCCCCTTATTAGTTACGGTACACTCCCACGCCCATTATTAGTTACAGTACACTCCCACGCCCCTTATTAGTTACGGTACACTCCCACGCCCCTTATTAGTTATGGTACACTCCATGCCCCTTATTAGTTATGGTACAGTCCCACGCCCCTTATTAGTTAGGGTACACTCCATGTCCCTTATTAGTTACGGTACACTCCCACGCCCCTTATTAGTTATGGTACACTCCATGCCCCTTATTAGTTATGGTACAGTCCCACGCCCCTTATTAGTTGTGGTACACTCCATGCCCCTTATTAGTTATGGTACACTCCCACGCCCCTTATTAGTTATGGTACACTCCATGCCCCTTATTAGTTACGTTACACTCCATGCCCCTTATTAGTTACGGTACAGTCCCACGCCCCTTATTAGTTACGGTACACTCCATGCCCCTTATTAGTTACGGTACAGTCCCACGCCCCTTATTAGTTACGGTACACTCCATGCCCCTTATTAGTTACGGTACAGTCCCACGCCCCTTATTAGTTACGGTACACTCCATGCCCCTTATTAGTTACGGTACAGTCCCACGCCCCTTATTAGTTACGGTACACTCCATGCCCCTTATTAGTTACGGTACAGTCCCACGCCCCTTATTAGTTACGGTACACTCCATGCCCCTTATTAGTTACGGTACAGTCCCACGCCCCTTATTAGTTACGGTACACTCCATGCCCCTTATTAGTTACGGTACAGTCCCACGCCCCTTATTAGTTACGGTACACTAGTAGTTTATAGCCTGAGTCAAGGTCCGATAGATTGTTTATTCTTCTACCTACCAAAGGTGTATCAAATAAACCAGAATATGGGACAAGGGTTCTCTGTTCAACCGCTGGGCTCGTTACATTTATCTGGATATTGGGCAGTTGGGACACACTCCAGATCGTAGAGAGCGAGAGCTCGCTTATGGGAGTGATCTATAGCGCTCAATTCACAAAACAAATAACTAATGAAGGAATCCAAAAACGTAACAAAGCTTCATTCCAGAGACTTCAGCACATAACCCAGGCTGACACACCAGTGCAGTGCTGAGGGAGTGCTGTATGGTTAGCAGTGCTGTCTTTTGGAAGAGATGTTAAACCGAGGTCCCGTCTGCCTATGCCTGTGGTTCTGGAGGTTAGGGTTCCCATGGCATTATTTGAAGAAGAGCAGGGAATTCTCCCAGTCTCCTGGCCAACGTCCCTCCCCCGGCCAACGCCCCTCCCCTGGCCAAGCCACCAGGAGCAGGTCATCTGCATTGCTGTTTGTGCGACCTTGCTGTGGGCAAAATGGCTGCTGTGTTAGCTGACATGACCGTTGCTTTGAGGCGTCTCCAAGACAGATTTTCCTCTGGTGTTTAGAGGCAGCATGTAGAGGTAAATCATGCAGGGTGGATTGTAGGGTGTAACTCAGGCTGTCTTATCTTCTGCTATGCGCTGGGCCCAGGGCTCCATTACAGTCGAGAACAAGAGAGGAATCGTTCCCTGTGATAACTCAGCGTAGTTGCAAGTCCTGTTACTGGAAAAAGTTGAGTGACTGTAGTGACCAGCCTGACCTTTGAGATACAGCAAAACAGGGCGCAGTCAATCAAGAAATGAAATGATACGTGTTTGAATGCAAATCGCCGTGTAGTTTTGTTATTCAGACACAGTTCGACGACGGAATTCTGGTTCCCGGGTTATTTACTTGGTTTCAGGTTTCGTTCCCTCCACCGTTCCCGAATCTGAGGAACGAGGAGAAGCAGAGGGTCAGGGTGATAGTAAAAGATTCCAGAAAACACTGGAAATATACAGCAGCTCCATCAGTCAGGAAGAGAGTCTGGTTGCACAATACGTCCGCACCTGAATGAAACGTTAACTTTTCAGCTGATGATGACTGGCTGTGTTTTTATGTCTCTCTATCTCTATCCAGTTTTTAAAAAACCCGGAAAGAAAAAGCTGGCATCAGTAAAAAAATAGCCATTAAGCTGTTTGATTGTCCTTTAAGGAAGGAAACCTGCCGTCCTTACCCAGTCTGGCCTATACGTGACTCCAGTCCCACACCAACGTGGTTGACTCTTAACTGCCCTCTGAAGTGGCCTCGCAAACCACTCCGTTGTATGAAGGCAGCTCACCACCATCTTCCCTAGGCAATAAATAAGAAGAACGTGTATTTATATAACGCTTTTCATAAGCTCGACGTCCCAAAGCGCTTTACAGCCAATGAAGTACTTTTTGAAGTGTAGTCACTGTTGTAACAAAGGAAACACAGCAGCCAATTTGTTCACAGCAAGGTCCCACAGACAGCAATGAGATAAATGACCAGATAATCTGTTTTAGTGATGTTGGTTGAGAGATACATATTGACCCGGGACAACTCCCGTGTTCTTCTTCCAGTGTCAGCCTGGATTTTGTGCTCCAGTCTCTGGAGCTAGACTTGAATCCATAACCTTCTGATTCAGAGGCAAGAGAGTTACCACTGAGCCAAGGCTGACACATCTGCTGGAAGAAAAGGGAAAAGATGCAAAATGGCTGCTTGGGTGATGTCACTGTGAAATCCAGACTCCACTTTCTACTCAACTTGCCAATGGTTGATCATCATGTGATCACGAGGTGGGAATGGTTTCTATTTGCCTCACACCCACCCTCTGAACTGTTGGTTGGTACTTGGGCGCACAAGAACATGTGAAATGAGGCGGAGGCAGGACAAATTATAATGGGGAATAAGGAAATGGCAAGAGGTTAAACAAATATTTTGTATCTGTCTTCACAGTAGAAGACACAAAAAACATACCGGAAATGGTGGGGAGCCAAGGGCCTAATGAGAGGGAGGAACTTAAAGTAATTAAGATTAGTAAAGCAAAAGTCCTGGAGAAATTAATGGGTCTAAAAGCCAACAAACCCCCTGGACCTGATGGCCTACATCCTAGAGTTTTAAAAGAGGTGGCTGCAGAGATAATGGATGCATTGGTTTTGATCTTCCAGAATTCCTTAGATTGGAAGGTAACAAATGTAACCCTGCTATTCAAGAAAGAAGGGAGAGAGAAAACAGGGAACTACAGGCCAGTTAGCCTGACATCGGTTGTCAGGAAAATGCTGGAATCCATTATTAAGGACATAGTAACGGGGCACTTAGAAAATCATAATATGATTAGGCAGAGTCAACATGATTTTATGAGAGTTTTTTGAGAGTGTAACTAGCAAGGTAGATAAAGGGGAAACAGTGGATGTAGTATATTTGGATTTTCAAAAGGCATTCAATAAGGTGCCACATAAAAGGTTGTTACATAAGATAAGGGCTCATGGGGTTGGGGGTAATATATTAGCATGGATAGAGGATTGGTTAACAGACAGAAAACAGAGAGTAGGAATAAACGGGTCATTTTCAGGTTGGCAGGCTGTAACTAGTGGATGCCGCAAGGATCAGTGCTTGGGCCTCAGTTATTTACAATCTATATTAATGACTTAGATGAGGGGATCGAGTGTAATGTATCCAAGTTTGCTGACAATACAAAGCCAAGTGGGAAAGTAAGCTGTGAGGAGGATGTAAAGAGTCTGTAAAGGGATATAGACAGATTAAGTGAGTGGGCAGGAAGGTGGCAGATGGAGTATAATGTGGGGAAGTGTGAGATTATCCACTTCGGTAGGAAGAAAAGAAAAGCAGAGTATTTTTTAAATGGTGAGAGACTAAGAAATGTTGGTGCTCAGAGGGATTTGGGTGTCCTTGTACACGAATCACAGAAAGTTAACATGCAGGTACAGCAAGCAATTAGGAAGGCTAATGGTATGTTGGCTTTTGTTGCAAGGGGGTTGGAGTATAAGAGTAAGGAGGTCTTGCTGCAATTAAATAGGGCTCTGGTGAGACCACACCTGGAGTACTGTGTATAGTTTTGGTCTCCTTACCTAAGGAAGGATATATTTGTCTTAGAGGCAGTGCAACGAAAGTTCACTAGATTGATTCCTGGGATGAGAGGGTTGTGCTATGAGGAGAGATTGAGTAGAATGGGCCTATACTCTCTGGAGTTCAGAAGAATGAGAGGTGATCTCATTGAAATGTATAAAATTCTTACAGGGCTCAACAGGGCAGATGCTGAGTGGCTGTTTTCCCCTGGCTGGAGAGTCTAGAAATAGGGGACATAATCTCAAGATAAGGGGTCGGCCATTTAGGACTGAGATGAGGAGGAATTTCTTCACTCAGAGGGTTGTAAATCTTTGGAATTCTCTACCCCAGAGGGCTGTGGATGCTGAGTCATTGAGTATATTCAAGGCTGAGATCGATAGATTTTTGGACTAAGGGGATCGAGGGATATGGGGATCAGGTGGGAAAGTAGAGTTGAGGTCGAAGATCAGCCATGATCTGATTAAATGGCGGAGCAGGTTCGAGGGGCTGAATGGCCTACTCCTGCTCCTATTTCTTATGTTCTTATGTTTTAGACAGGAATTGGTGTCCTTTTGCAGTGAAATTAGCCTTGTAACTTCTGTGTGTGCGGACCAGTGGGGGCACTGCTTGAAAAGGTGGTGGAAGCAGATTCAATAGTAACATTCAAAAGGTAATCCGATAAATACTTGACAAAGAAGAAAATGCAGGGCTGTGGGGAAGGAGTGTGGGAATGGGACTGATTAGATAGTTCTTTCAAAGAGCTGGCACAAGCACAATGGGCCGAATTGCCTCCTTCTGAGCTGTAAGATTCTATGCTTCTATCTTTGTCCAGTTACACCTGTGCATGTTTCATCATTACATATACTCACTGCCACATATAAATATCATAAAATCATAGAATGATGCAGCACAGAAGGAGGCCATTTGGCCCATTGTGCCTGTGCCAGCTCTTTGAAAGAGCTACCCAATTAATCTCACTCCCCTGCTCTTTCCCCATAGCCCTGCAAATTTTTCCCCTTCAAGTATTTATCCAATTCCCTTTTGAAAGTTATTATTGAATCTGCTTCCACCGCCCTTTCAGGCAGCGCATTCCAGATCACAACAACACGCTGCGTAAATTTATTTTTCCTCATTTCGCCTCTGGTTCTTTTCCAATTATCTTAAATCTGTCTCCTCTGGTGACCGACCTTTCTGCCGGTGGAAACAGTTTCTCCTTATTTACTCTGTCAAAACCCTTCATGATTTTGAACATCTCTATCAAATCTCCCTTTAACCTTCTCTGTTCTAAGGAGAACAATCCCAGCTTCTCCAGTCTCTCCACATAACTGAAGTCCCTCATCCCTGGTACCATTCTAGTAAATCTCCTCTGCACCCTCTATAAGGCCTTGACGTCCTTCCCAACATGTGGTGCCCAGAATTGACCACAATACTTCAGCTGGGGCCTAATCAGTATTTTATAAAATAATTTTTTAGCGAGTTCCACCGATGTGTGGTGATTTAATAAAAAAACAATTTCCTTCCACATTTGCAGGGGGAGAAATGACATTTTCCTTTGTTTTACCAAAAATCAGGTGCGAGATGTGTGTGTGCATCCACGATGTAAGAAAGCTCACTTGATATGACTACAGCCATGTAATTAAAGAGTTTGGACACCCTGCGTATAATGATCACAATATACTGTTCATAGTGCACACCACAAAATTACATTTTACCATCAGCTATTTCATATTTCTGTCATGTTTTAAAAATGTTTGTGCTTCATGATGCAAAGCTGATGCTATGCTACTTTAAAAACAAATTTTAGCAGGCAACATTTTGCAATGCGTAGCCCATTCCCAAACTCTATCAATGTACATAGAATTACATAGAATGTACAGCACAGAAACAGGCCATTCGGCCCAACAGATCCATGCTGGTGTTTATGCTCCACACGAGCCTCCTCCCTTCCTCCTTCATCCAACCCTATCAGCATATCATAAGAACATAAGAACATAAGAAATTGGAGCAGGAGTAGGCCAATCGGCCCCTCGAGCCTGCTCCGCCATTCAATAAGATCATGGCTGATCTGATCCCAACCACAAATCTAAAGAACACAAGAAGTCGGAGCAGGACCCGGCCACATAGCCCCTGGGCCCTCTCCGCCACCCACAGGGCATTGACCGATCCGAACTCAGCTTCATGTCCAATTTCCTGCCCGCTCCCCATAACCCCTAATTCCCTTTACTTCTAGGAAACTGTCTATTTCTGTTTTAAATTTATCTAATGATGTAGCTTCCACAGCTTCCTGGGGCAGCAAATTCCACAGACCTACCACCCTCTGAGTGAAGAAGTTTCTCCTCATCTCAGTTTTGAAAGAGCAGCCCCTTATTCTAAGATTATGCCCCCTAGTTCTAGTTTCACCCATCTTTGGGAACATCCTTACTGCATCCACCCGATCAAGACCCTTCACAATCTTATATGTTTCAATAAGATCGCCTCTCATTCTTCTGAACTCCAATGAGTAGAGTCCCAATCTACTCAACCTCTCCTCATATGTCCGCCCCCTCATCCCCGGGATTAACCGAGTGAACCTTCTTTGTACTGCCTCGAGAGCAAGTATGTCTTTTCTTAAGTATGGAGACCAAAACTGTATGCAGTATTCCAGGTGCGGTCTCACCAATACCTTATATAACTGCAGCAATACCTCCTTGTTTTTATATTCTATCCCCCTAGCAATAAAAGCCAACATTCCGTTGGCTTTCTTGATCACCTGCTGCACCTGCATACCAACTTTTTGATTTTCTTGCACTAGGACCCCCAGATCCCTTTGTACTGCAGTACTTTCCAGTCTCTCGCCATTAAGAAAATAACTTGCTCTCTGATTTTTCCTGCCAAAGTGCATAACCTCACATTTTCCAATATTATATTGCATCTGCCAAATCTCCGCCCACTCACCCAGCCTGTCTATATCCCCTTGCAGGTTTTTTATGTCCTCCTCACTCTCTACTTTCCCTCCCATCTTTGTATCATCTGCAAATTTTGATATGTTGCACTCGGTCCCCTCCTCCAAATCGTTAATATAGATTGTAAAGAGTTGGGGACCCAGCACCGACCCCTGTGGAACACCAGTGGTTACTGGTTGCCAGTCCGAAAATGAACCATTTATCCCAACTCTCTGCTTCCTGTTCGATAACCAATCCTCCACCCATGCCAGAATATTACCCCCAATCCCGTGATTTTTTATCTTAAGTAATAATCTTTTATGTGGCACCTTGTCGAATGCCTTCTGGAAGTCTAAATACACTACGTCCACTGGTTCCCCTTTATCCACCCTATACGTTATATCCTCGAAGAACTCAAGCAAATTTGTCAGACATGACTTCCCCTTCATAAAGCCATGCTGACTTTGTCCTATTAAATTATGCTTATCTAAATGTTCCGTTACTGTCTCCTTAATAATAGACTCCAAAATTTTACCCACCACAGATGTTAAGCTAACTGGCCTATAATTTCCAGCCTTCTGCCTACTACCCTTTTTAAATAACGGTGTTACATTAGCAGTTTTCCAATCTGCCGGGACCTCTCCTGAGTCCAGGGAATTTTGGAAAACTATCACCAAAGCATCCACAATCCCTACTGCCACTTCCCTCAAGACCCTAGGATGGAAGCCATCAGGTCCAGGGGATTTATCCGCCTTGAGTCCCATTATTTTACTGAGTACCATCTCTTGAGTGATTTTAATCGTATTTAGCTCCTCCCCCCCGAGAGTCCCCTGTTTGTCCAGTGTTGGGATATTCTTAGTGTCCTCTACTGTAAAGACTGAAACAAAATATTTGTTCAGCATTTTTGCCATCTCCATGTTTCCCACCATTAATTTCCCGGTCTCATCCTCTAAGGGACCTATGTTTGCCTTAGCCACCCTTTTTCTTTTTATATAACTATAGAAACTCTTGCTATCTGTTTTTATATTTTTTGCTAATTTCTTTTCATAATCTAACTTCCCTTTCTTAATCAATCCTTTAGTTACTTTTTGCTGTCTTTTGAAGAATTCCCAATCTTCTATCCTCCCACTAAGTTTGGCTACCTTATATGTCCTTGTTTTTAGTCGGATACTATCCTTGATTTCTTTACTTAGCCACGGATGGCTGTCATTTCTTTTACACCCTTTTTTCCTCAGTGGAATATATTTATTTTGAAAGTTGTAAAATAACTCCCTAAATGAACACCACTGCTCATGTACCGTCTTACCCTTTAATCTATTTTCCCAGTCCACTTTAATCAATTCCGCTCTCATACCATCATAGTCTCCTTTATTCAAGCTCAGTACGCTTGTTTGAGAATCAACCTTCTCACCCTCTAATTGGATATGGAATTCAACCATGTTGTGGTCGCTCGTTCCAAGGGGATCCTTAACTAGGACATTATTAATTAATCCTGACTCATTACACAGGACCAGGTCCAAGGTTGCCTGCCCCCTTGTAGGATCAGTTACATACTGCTCAAGAAATCCATCCCTGATGCACTCAATGAACTCGTCCTCAAGGCTGCTCTGCCCAATTTGATTTGTCCAGTTAATATGATAATTAAAATCCCCCATAATTATGGCTGTTCCCTTATTACATGCCCCGACTATCTCCTGATTAATACTTCTTCCAGCAGAGTTGCAACTATTAGGAGGCCTATATACTACGCCCACTAATGTTTTTTTTCCCTTATTATTCCTTATCTCCACCCAAACTGTTTCATTATCTTGATGCTTTGTCCCAATATCATTTCTCTGTATTACAGTGATTCCTTCCTTTATTAACATAGCCACCCCACCTCCCCTTCCTTCCTGCCTGTCCTTCCTGATTGTTAAATACCCTGGCATATTTAATTCCCAGTCGTTGTCACCCTGCAGCCATGTTTCTGTAATGGCCACAAGATCATACCCATACGTAGTTATTTGTGCCGTTAACTCGTCCATTTTATTACGAATGCTATGTGCATTCAGATAAAGAACTTTCAAATCTGTTTTGTGACGCTTAGTTCCTGCTTTTTCCTTTTTTAACACTTTACCTATTACTCCATACCTTCTGTCCCTTCCGGTTACGCTTTCCTCTCTCTCCCTGCTCAGGTTCCCAACCCCCTGCCACTTTAGTTTAAACCCTCCCCAACAGCACTAGCAAACACTCCTCCTAGGACAGCGGTCCCGGCCCTGCCCAGGTGCAGACCGTCCGGTTTGTACTGGTCCCACCTCCCCCAGAACCGTTTCCAGTGTCCCAGGAATTTGAATCCCTCCCCCTTGCACCATTCCTCTAGCCACGTATTCATTTGAAATATCCTCCTATTTCTACTCTGACTAGCACGTGGCACTGGCAGCAATCCTGAGATTACTACCTTTGAGGTCCTATTTTTTAATTTACCTCCTAACTCCCTATATTCTGCTTTTAGGACCTCATCCCCTTTTTTACCTATATCGTTGGTGCCTATGTGCACCACGACAGCTGGCTGTTCGCCCTCCCCCTCCAAAATGTTCTGTAGCCGCTCCGAGACATCCTTGATCCTTGCACCAGGGAGGCAACACACCATCCTGGAGTCTCGGTTGCGGCCGCAGAAACGCCTGTCTATTCCTTTCTCCCTCATGTGTTTATCTAGCTTCCCCTTAAATGCAACTATGCTATTCGCCTCAACTACTCCTTGTGGTAACGAGTTCCACATTCCAACCACCCTCTGGGTAAAGAAGTTTCTCTTGAATTCCCTATTGGATTTATTAATGACTATCTTATATTTATGGCCACAAGTGGGAACATCTTCTCTACATCTATCCTATCAAACCCTTTCATAATCTTCAAGACCTCTGTCAGGTCACCCCTTAGTCTTCTCTTTTCTAGAGAAAAGATCCCCTGACAGTAGGAGTGAAATGTGATTATAGAAACATGTTACATTACTTTTGGAACTGCCATTAAACCCCTTAAAAGCGTTGTTTGTGAATATTGTAAATAATTGTGGGTTGTCATTTAATTTAACTGTGCCTAGTGAATTCCTTGCTTGTTTTCTTGAGGTTTTTCGGATGAGACATTAAACCGAGGCCCCGTCTGCCCTCTCAGGTGGACATAAAAGATCCCTCGGCACTATTTGAAGGCGAGCAGGGGAGTTCTCCCCGGTGTCCTGGCCAATATTTATCCCCCAACCAACATCACTAAAAACAGATTATCACATTGCTGTTTGTGGGATCTTGCTGTGCACAAATTGGCTGCCACGTTTCCTACATTACAACAGTGACTGCACTTCAAAAGTACTTTATTGATTGTAAAGCGCTTTGGGATGTCCTGAGGTCATGAAAGGCGCTGAATAAGTTCTTTCAAGTCTTTCTTTCTTTACTGCTGTTCAAAATAAATATTGATTCTTACTGCTTTTCTCTGAACTTATCCAGGTTTCTTTTGTTTCTCTGATTTTTCTCCTGGTTCTTGATGATAAAAATAAACTGAAGAAAAACACCCCAAAAAAACCCAAGTATTAAATCAACAATAAAAATAGGCTTCGAGGAGCTCCTGAACATTTACCTGAGGAAGGAGGAAGCCTCCGAAAGCTTGTGAATTTAAAATAAAATTGCTGGACTATAACTTGGTGTTGTAAAATTGTTTACAATTGTCAACCCCAGTCCATCACCGGCATCTCCACATCAATAAAAAAACTGACATTAAAGGTCCTCACGTATAAAATGCCAGCGAGCGAACGCTCTTGGCCATCAGGTGGCAGCATTGCCCAGGTTATGTTCAGAGGATGTAGAGTGAACCGCACACTGAGTGACAAGATGCACTGAAAGCTTCCACAGGCTGGTTGTGGTTCTGTTGGATGAACTCAGCATATTCCAATAGCACCGTGTTTTCTGATTTGTCTGCAGCTCTTTTCCCCTCAAAAGCTCCGCACCCTGCTCTCTCGCCTCTGAGTCAGAAGGTTGCAGGTGACCTCGTTGAAACGTATAAAATTCTTAGAGGGCTTGACGGGGTAGATGCTGAGAAGCTGTTTCCTCTGGTTGGAGAGTCTAAAACTAGAGGGTATAGTCTCAGGATAAGGGGTCGGCCATTTAGGACTGAGATGAGGAGGAATTTCTTCACTCAGAGGGTTGTGAATCTTTGGAATTCTCTACCCCAGAGGGCTGTGGATGCTCAGTCATTGAGTATATTGAAGATGTGGAGATGCCGGTGATGGACTGGGGTTGACAATTGTAAACAATTTTACAACACCAAGTTATAGTCCAACAAATTTATTTTAAATTCCACAAGCTTTCGGAGGCTTCCTCCTTCCTCAGGTGAATGGTGTGGAAATGACATTTTCGAATCCTTCGCATTTGAAAATCACAGAACAATGCCTGGTGATTACTGCCCGTTGCCAAGGCAATCACAGTGAGCAGACAGAAAGGTGTCACCTAAAAGGCCACCGAATATACAAACCCCCCAAAAAAAAGAGAGAGAGAGAGAAGGAAGACAGTCAATGACCCGTTATATTAAAAACAGATAACATTTGTTCGCTGGTGGGCTTACGTGTAGTGTGACATGAACCCAAGATCCCGGTTGAGGCCGTCCTCATGGGTGCGGAACTTGGCTATCAATTTCTGCTCGACGATTTTGCGTTGTCGTGTGTCTCGAAGGCCGCCTTGGAGTACGCTTACCCGAAGGTCGGTGGCTGAATGTCCATGACTGCTGAAGTGTTCCCCGACAGGGAGAGAACCCTCCTTTTTGGCGATTGTTGCGGGGTGTCCGTTCATCCGTTGTCGCAGCGTCTGCATGGTCTCACCAATGTACCATGCTCTGGGGCATCCTTTCCTGCAACGTATGAGGTAGACAACGTTGGCCGAGTCACAGGAGTATGAACCGTGCACCTGGTGGGTGGTGTCCTCTCGTGTGATGGTGGTATCTGTGTCAATGATCTGGCATGTCTTGCAGAGGTTGCCGTGGCAGGGTTGTGTGGTGTCGTGGATGCTGTTCTCCTGAAAGCTGGGTAATTTGCTGCGAACGATGGTCTGTTTGAGGTTGGGTGGCTGTTTAAAGGCGAGTAGTGGAGGTGTGGGGATGGCTATAGCGAGGTGTTCGTCATCATTGATGACATGTTGAAGGCTGCGGAGAACATGGCGTAGTTTCTCCGCTCCGGGGAAGTACTGGACGACGAAGGGTACTCTGTTGGTTGCGTCCCGTGTTAGTCTTCTGAGGAGGTCTACGCGATTTTTCGCTGTGGCCCGTCGGAACTGTCGATCGATGAGTCGAGCATCATATCCCGTTCTTACTAGGGCGTCTTTCAGCGTCTGTAGGTGTCCATCGCGTTCCTCCTCGTCTGAGCAGACCCTGTGTATTCGCAGCGCCTGTCCATAGGGGATGGCCTCTTTGACGTGGTTAGGGTGGAAGCTGGAAAAGTGGAGCATCGTGAGGTTGTCCGTGGGCTTGCGGTAGAGTGAGGTGCTGAGGTGCCCGTCTTTGATGGAGATTCGTGTGTCCAAGAAAGAAACTGATTCTGAGGAGTAGTCCATGGTGAGCTTGATGGTGGGATGGAACTTGTTGATGTTATCGTGTAGTCTCTTTAGTGATTCCTCACCGTGGGTCCATAGAAAGAAAATGTCGTCGATGTATCTGGTGTATAGTATTGGTTGGAGGTCCTGTGCAGTGAAGAAGTCCTGCTCGAACTTGTGCATGAAAATGTTGGCGTATTGGGGTGCGAATTTGGTCCCCATGGCTGTTCCGTGTGTTTGGGTAAAGAACTGGTTATTGAAGGTGAAGACATTGTGATCCAGGATGAAGTGGATGAGTTGTAGGATGGCGTCTGGAGATTGGCTGTTGTTGGTGTTGAGTATTGATGCTGTCGCAGCGATGCCGTCATCGTGGGGGATACTGGTGTAGAGTGCTGAGACGTCCATCGTGGTGAGAAGTGTTCCTGGTTCAACAGGTCCATGGGTACTGAGTTTATGTAGAAAGTCTGTAGTGTCGCGACACTACAGACTTTCTACACTATTGAAGGCTGAGATCGATAGATTTTTGGACACTAAGGGAATCAAGAGACATGGGGAGAGGGCGGGAAAATGGAGTTGAGATCGAAGATCAGCCATGATCTTATTGAGGAGGCTCGAGGGGCCATATGGCCTACTTCTGCTCCTATTTCTTATGTTCTTATGTCAAGTCCCACTCCAGAGACTTGAGCACATAATCTAGGCTGACACGCCAGTGCAGTACTGAGGGAGTGCTGCACTGTCTGAGGTGCTCTCTTTCGGATGAGGCATTTTGAAGAAGAGCAGGTGAGTTCTCCCTGGTGTCCTGGCCAATATTTATCCCTCAACCAACATCACTAAAATGGATTATCTGGTCATTATCATGTTGATCTGTTCTCTGCACATCTGATGACATTGCCAACATCCTCCATTTTAGCCTGAATGTTTTCATTGGCTAGCTTTGCAATGTGTCATGACTTTAGATGCACTAAACCTGCTCTGTGCATTTAGAAAGAACTTGCATTTATATAGCATCTTTCATATCCTCAGGACATCCCAAAGCTCTTTACAGCTAATGAAGTACTTTTGAAGAGTAGCCACTGTTGTAATGTAGGAAACATGGCAGCTAATTTGCACACAGCAAGATCCCATGAACAGCACTAAGATGCTAATTAGATCATTGATAAATATTGGCCAGGACACCAGGGAGAGCTCTGCTGCTCTTCTTTGAAATAGTGAAGGGGGATCTTTTACATCCATCTGAGAGGGCAGACAAAGCCTTGGTTTAACATCACATCTGAAAGACGGCACCTCAGACAGTGCAGCGCTCCCTCAGTACTGCAGTGGGAATATCAACCTAGATTAATGTGCTTGAGTCCGTGGAGGGGATTTGATCCTACAAACTTGCTGACTTAGAGGCAAGAATGCCTCTAAGCCACACCTGCCCCCCACAGTTAAGCAGCAAGATGCTGATGTATCCCTTGGCAGGTCCCAAAGTCACGTAGCGTGTTGCCGCTGCTGGTAGTACAGAGGGCCATTTATCGGGGTGTTCTGCTGGGAACGCCGGATCTGGGAATCACCCAATTTATCTCTCTAAGTGCAGCAGTTGCTGGAGAACGGTAAAACAAATCAACCTTGAAAAATCCACTCCCACTTGCAATTGCCGTAGCGACACGGTAACCAATATATTTAATTGGAGAACAAAAGTAGCACAGTTTAGAAAGTCGCTAAAAAAAAAATGGCTCCCATTGATGGAATATTCTACAGTTGGAAAGGTCCCATTGGTTGAATTCGCACCATGTGATGGTGGTTACAAATGTGTTGATATGACTTTTGTCTGTAATTTTAACAAAAATGTTAAAAGTCAGACTGAACAGGCAATTTCACCTCAGCGCATCAACCTGCTCATCACGGATACTGCACTGTGCAATTCAACTACATTTATATCATCTGACGCCTTCAGGCTCTGCGTACCTGAGCTACAGAATGTTGACAGAGCACATGGTACTTGAACAGGATAGAAACCAATTCCAGGTTTAGACGGTAACGTTAGTTAATTTACAGAGTCACTTTTCTCCATTTACTCTCCATCCCCTCTGTCTCTACCTTGCTGCACTCTCTATATTTAATGATTTAGTTGGTTACCAGGGCGATGTCTCTCGTTGCTGGGTATTGTGTTGCTTTGAACTTTGTCTGGAGAACTGATTAAGGCCAGGCCGGGGCAGGCCTTGTGCCAACATTTCTTTTTATTCCCAGGTTTTCGCAGTTGTCCTTTTTTTCTCCTGTTTGTTTCATCCTCGTTTAAACTTTTCTTCATTCCCTCCAATTTTATTTCCTCTTCTCAAGGTGCAGAGTCACGTTAGGGTTTGGGCCTCTGGGTGCCCGTTTCTCTCTTGCATTTCACTCGAGTGGCCGTTCTTCATGGGTAAGGGTAGATGGTGAGCGTCAGGCCGGGGGGGGGCGGTGGGAATACCGGGGTGGGAGGAGAGATATTGGACGGGAAGGGCGGATACCAGGTGGGCGGATACCAGGGGAAGGAGCGGATACCGGGGTGGGGGTCACAGGGCGGGAGGGGGGGAGTACCAGGAAGTGGGGCAGATACCGAGGGGGGGATACCGGGGTGGGAGGGGAGATATTGGGGGGGAAGGGCAAATACCAGGGGGTGGTCGGATACCGGGGGGAGGCGCGGATACTGGAGGGGACACGGGGCGGGGGGGGGGAGTACCAGGAGGAGGGGCAGATACCGGGGCGGGGATACCGGGGAGGGGGGGATACCAGGGGAGCAGGTACCAGGGGGAGGGGCGGATACCGGAGGGGGAACCTGGGGGGGGGGGGGAATACCAGGAGGAGGGGCAGATGCTGGGGGGCTTACCGGGGTGGGGGGGATACCGGAGGGAGGGGGAGTTGCCAGAGGGGATACCGGGATGGGGTGGGGGATCGGTTATCACAGACGAGTCCAATTCTACCCTTCGTGATGTTCACACACGCACCGGTATGATCAGGAGCAGGAACCCTGGCTGAGTTTCCCCATCTCTAGCGCTGAAGATACTGAGGCAAATTGTGACACTCTATTGTTACCCCATCTCAGATCAGCACAGAACAGGTCACAGAACAGACCTCAAACCATTCCTGGTCTAGACGGGTCATCCTGGTCTAGACGGGTCATCCTGGTCTAGACGGGTCAGTACCACACCGGGTGGTGCATTCACCCACTGGGCCATCTGGGGAGGAGGGGCCATTTTGTTTTGTTGCTCGTTACTCTTTAAAACTTTAACAACATTAGAAAAGTCAGGGAAGAGAAAAGACCATTGGGTCCAATGGGGCCCATCTCTCTAGTACATTAACTCTTCCAGAATGGCATCTAATTGATCTTTTGCCTCTGAGAATAAATGATTTGTTTGTCACCCTTTCTTGCTGACAGCTGATTGCACTGTTTTCATTAATTCCTATTTCTGTTCTCTGGCCCTAATTCCTGGGCTTGCTCTTGAAGTCAAGCATGGCAGTGGGAGGTGATTGTGTCAGTAAACTCAGGAGAGAGTTCGATAAGTACTTGGAGCAAAATCTGATACAAGGGCGTGAGAGGCCCCTAGACACTGGGACAGGTCAGGTGGACTCAGTCTTGTACCTTCCTTTGTCCCTGTGTAATAATCTGGGCAGACCTTGTCTTGATAATTTAGGACCTCAGTGAGATTCCTCCTCTTACCCATTGTCCTTACATCCTATACACCCTAAGTTACTCTAATCTCTCCCCATAGTTTACCCACTCAACACTTGCGATCAATCTTGCTGCTTCCCTGTATCTTTGTATCTTCTGTTGTGTGGTGTAGTGATGCTTCAGTTGTATAGAACCTTGGTCAGACCCCGTCTGGGGCACTGCGTTCAGTTTTGAGCTCCGAACCTTAGGAAAGATATATTGGCCTTGGAGGGGGTACAGCGCAGATTTACCAGAATGATACCAGGGCTTAAAGGGTTAAATTATGAGGGCAAGTTGTATAAACTTGGCTTGTATTCCCTTGAGTATAGACGGTTGAGGGGTGATGATAAATAGATTTGATAGGGTAGATGCAGAGAAATTATTTCCTCTGGTGGGGGAATCTAGAACAAGGGGGCACAATCTTAAAATTAGAGCCAGGTCGTTTAAGGAGGGAAATCAGGAGGTATTTTTTCACACAATGGGTAGTGGAAATTCTGGAATTCTTCCTTCAAAAGGCTGTGGATGCTGGGGGTTAATTGAAGCTTTCAAGAATGAAATAGATTTTTATTGGGTAAAGGTATCAGGGACATGGGTCAAAGGTGGGTATTTGGGAGTTGAGGCACAATCAGCCATGATCTCATTGAATGGAGCCACAGGGTCGAGGGGCTGAATGGCCTCCATCTGCTTCAATGTAGAGACCAAAACTGAAAATGATACAGTATGGGATTGATCTGGTTCTATATCACAGCAATCTATCAGCTGTTTATTTGCTTTTCATATTGTCTGAGCACCGAAAGTGTTTAATCTACCATTGCTCCCAGATCACTGTCTAAGTCTCTGTGCTAATTCAAATCCACTCATTGAATATTTATTGCCCATATTTTCTTGACATATGTGTTACACTATACACTTATCAGTGTCAAATTTCATTTATTATGGGTCTGCTGAATTGCAGGACTGATCTAAGTCCTATTGCAAATCTATTAGTGAATTCTCTGTTGCCTGCTCTCCCTATTTTGTGTATCCAGCTCCTTTATCCTCAGGGATCATCCCGATCTCCTGCTGGAGGTTGGCAGAATTCCCTGGGAAATGGTGTAAATGCTATTTCTAATAGAGTCCCACTGGTCTCCTGGCAGGAGACGCAATGAATCCTCACCGAAATCCAGAGCCAGGATGATCCAGTTTCAGCGCTGACGACCGTGGGTCTCCACTCGACACTCCTGCACTTCCAGCCTGCAGGGCTTATAATTCTCCAATATTTTCTCACAGCTCTCCCCCCTTAACATTCGGATTCAGTCTCGCAGGTCTGCTCTGTGGGGTTGGGTTCCCACTGGAGTTCTCCCGATTGAAGATCTGGAGAGATGGAATAAGCTGCATTTACGCCCCAGGACGATCGAGACAATCCTCGCTGAACTTTAACCTCCTTACATGGTGCAGTGACCAGAACTGAACATAGCGCGTAGAACGTGACATACCAGTGCCTGGCTAAAGCTTAGTGTAATACTCTGGACTTGCAAGACTCGTACTCTACTGTTCTGTGAATATTCTGGCCTCCCGGACAGTAGAAAAGGTTCGGGGGGTGGGGGTGTCAGCGCCCTGAAAATGGCGGGTAACAACCGACTGCCCCATTTCCCTGCGGCTGCGACAATGCTCCCCCCAGCCTACCGCTGGGTGGCCCATTTAAGATGCAAATGGGGGTCCTATGATGTACTGAGGATCCCGATTGCCATTTTTGGCCTGAACTGGCTGGAGCCCGTGTCCTCTCCAGCCTCTATCACCCACAGAGGTAAATTCCTCCTGATTTTTGTCGGATTGGGATGAGCAGGAGTGTTCCTCCGGGCTCCACAGCATCAGTCTGGGTCTCTGCCCTGGGCCCTAAGCTCTGGAATTCCCTCTCTGCCTCTCTCTCCTCCTTTAACACACCCCTTAAAACCGACCTCTTTGACCAAGCTTTTGGTCACCTGTCCTAATATCTCCTTATGTGGCTCGGTGTCAAATTTTGTCTGATATTCGCTCCTATGAAGCGCCTTGGGACGTTTTACGATATTAAAGGCACTGTATAACTGCAAGTTGTTATTGCCGCACTGGCTACCCCTCCCCCCACACTCCCCCTCCAGACATCGGGGACCCTCCCCACGGACCCAGCTTCCTCTGGCCCGGAGGCGGGCCGGGTCACCCCATGTTGTGACGGCCTGGAGCAGTCGGGCTGTCTTGGGGCTCCCGATCCCCGCGGGCAGCTCACCGTCCCGATACTGATGGGGCCTGGAACCCACCGAGGGTATCGGGCAGCCGATTGGCAGATTCCGATGACCGATGAAGTCTACTCAAAGGGGTGGGGGGGAGATGTCTACACCTGAATCTCATCTAACGAGATAAAGGCACAGTTCGGAAAGTGGAGACACAACACAGGCCCATTTCCTACAGCAATGCCTCCCGCAGCTCTTCTCTGTACCTTTGTGCCTTTGGTGTTCCAAAATGAAACCCAGTATCGATGAGATTACACCTCTCACCAGTACCAGTCTCTGATCCACCCATGTCCTACCCTGGATTTCTGCAGCTTTTAGTTTAATGAGGCTCACTGTTAAAAAAATCTTTCATTTTGTGAGGTTCAGATTTTGGAATGGGCTGGTCCTGCTTGGATCAGTGGATCTTTTGTGCTATTTTTACAAGCTCTCAGTACATCCAGGAAGATCCCAGATCCACTGCGCCAGTTCCCAATTCTCAAAGCAACAGGCAAACCTCTGACTGCCCTGTTCCAGACACGGCCATGGGGCACTGCAATATCAGGAGTAAGCCATCGAGCCAGAATCCTTCGGAGATTGTAGGATGTAATACCGAGTCTCTCATCCAAACTGTTTTGTTGATGTTAAATATCCTTTGAGCATTGATAAACTCTTAATTTACATTACTATTTCCACTTGTAGGGGGAGATCAAGACTTGTGGCCATAAATAAAAGATAGTTTCCAATAAATCCAATAGGGAATTCAGGAGAAACTTCTTTACCCAAAGAGTGGTTGGAATGTGGAATTAGAATGAGATGAATAGCATAGATGCATTTAAAGGGAAGCTAGATAAGTACATGAGGGAGAAAGGAATAGAAGGATATGTTGATAGGGTGAGATGAAGTAAGGTGGGAGGAGGCTCGTGTGGAACATAAACACCAGCATGGACCAGTTGGGCCGAATGGCCTGTTCCTGTGCTGTGAATTCTATGTAATATGTAATTACGGGCTGTGAATTAATTCCAGGTGTTATCGCCAAAGTAGCAAATAACCAGCGAAGCTAATATTTAAGTTGTGGTATAGATTAAATTAACTTGATTATGATTATGTATCATTTCTTAGAGTGCTAACCATATTTGTAATCGAAGCCCGTGTGTAAGTGAAATATTGGTCATAATTTTCACTTTCACCGCCTGGGTGGCAATCTGATGGAGCCAATTGCTTGCCCCCTCTGTAACTGGGTACGGTAGTGTAGTGGTTATGTTACTAGACTTAGTAATCCAATGGCTAATAATCCAGAGTTGTGAGTTCAGATCCCATCACAGCAACTGGGGCATTTAAGTTCAATTAATAAAATAAAATCTGGCATTTAAAAAACACTAGTATCAGTAATGGTGGCCATGAAGCTACCAGATTGTCATAAAAACCCATCTGGTTCACTAATGCCCTTTAGGGAAGGAAACCTGCCGTCCTTACCCGGTGTGGCCTAAATGTGACTCCAGACCCACAGCAATGTGGTTGATTATTAATTGTCCTCTCAAATGGCCTAGCATGCCACTCAGTTGTAAAATCTTGCTACAAAAAGTCACAATAAGAATTAAGCTGGACACGACAAAGGCAAACAAAAGCCCAGTCGACCCTACAAAGTCCTCCTCACTAACATCTGGGGACTTGTGCCAAAACGTGGGAGAGCTGTCTCACAACAACAGCCTGACATAGCCATACTCACAGAATTATACTTTTCAGCCAACGTCCCAGAGTCCTCCATTACCATCCCTGGGTATGTCCTGTCCCACTGGCAGGACAGACCCACCAGAGGTGGCAATACAGTTAGGAGGGGGTGGCCCTCGGAGTCCTCAACATTGACTCCGGACCCCATGAAATCTCATGGCATCAGGTCAAACGTGAGCAAGGAAACCTTCTGCTGATTACCACCTACCGCCCTCCCTCAGCTGATGAATCAGTCCTCCTCCATGTTAAGAAGCACTGAGGGTAGCAAGAGCACAGAATGTACTCTGGGTGGGGGACTTCAATGTCCATCACCAAGAATGGCTCGGTAGCACCACTACTGGCCGAGTCCTGAAGGACATAGCTGCCAGACTGGGCCTGCGGCAGGTGGTGAGCGAACCAACACGAGGGAAAAACTTACTTGACCTCGTCCTCACCAATCTACCTGTCCATGACAGTATTGGTAGGAGTGACCACCGCACAGTCCTCGTGGAGACAAGGTCCCGTCTTCACACTGAGGACACCATCCATCGTGTTGTGTGGCACTACCACTGTGCTAAACGGAATAGATTCAGAACAGATCGAGCAGCTCAAAACTGGCCATCCATGAGGTATTGTGGGCCATCATTCAGCAGCAGAATTGTATTCAAGCACAATCTGTAACCTCATGGCCCGGCATATTCCTCACTCTACCATTACCAACAAACCAGGGGATCAACCCTGGTTCAATGAGGAGTGTAGAAGAGCATGCCAGGAGCAGCACCAGGCGTACCATAAAAATGAGGTGCCAACCTGGTTGAAGCTACAACTCAGGACTACATGCATGCTAAACAGCGGAAGCAACGTGCTATAGACAGAACTAAGCGATTCCACAACAAACGGATCAGATCAAAGCTCTGCAGTCCTGCCACATCCAGTCGTGAATGGTGGTGGACAATAAAACAACTAACGGGAGGAGGAGGCTCTGTAAACATCCCCATCCTCAATGATGGCAGAGTGCAAAAGACAAGGCTGAAGCATTTGCGTGGAGAGTTGTGATCAGACTGCGGTCAGTACTCTGCGCTGTGACCACACCACCTTCACATCGATCCCGAGTCACCGTGGAGGCTGCCATCTGTCTGTTTTAAGTGTCGTTCACTTGCTGCTGATTCAGACGGTTGGGGGTTCGAGCCCCACTCTAGGACTTAAGCACCTGGGTGGGGGGGCGTAACAGCCAATCAGCAGCCTCCTCAGTTTGAGGGCGCACTTGTGCAGTTGCCTTTCTGTTAGTGACACCGGGGGCAATCCAGGGGGAACCTGGGACAACCCGGGGCAACACAAGGGAACCCTGGGCGACATAGGGACAACCCAGGGGAACCCGGGGCAACGCAGGGGAACCCGGGGGAACGCAGGGACAACCCAGGGGAACCCAGGGGAACCCGGGGCAATGCAGGGGAACCCGGGGCAATGCAGGGACAACCCAGGGGAACCCAGGGCAACGCAGGGGAACCCAGGGGAACCCGGGGCAATGCAGGGACAACCCAGGGGAACCCAGGGGAACCCGGGGCAACGCAGGGACAACCCAGGGGAACCCAGGGGAACCCGGGGCAATGCAGGGGAACCCAGGGGAACCCAGGGGAACCCGGGGCAACGCAGGGGAACCCAGGGGAACCTGGGGCAACGCAGGGAACCCGGGGCAACGCAGGGGAACCCAGGGGAACCCAGGGGAAACCGGGGCAACGCAGGGACAACCCAGGGGAAACCGGGGCAACGCAGGGGAACCCAGGGGAAACCGGGGCAACGCAGGGACAACCCAGGGGAACCCGGGGCAATGCAGGGGAACCCAGGGGAACCCAGGGGAAACCGGGGCAACGCAGGGACAACCCAGGGGAACCCGGGGCAATGCAGGGGAACCCAGGGGAAACCGGGGCAACGCAGGGACAACCCAGGGGAACCCGGGGCAATGCAGGGGAACCCAGGGGAACCCGGGGCAACGCAGGGAACCCAGGGGCAATGCAGGGGAACCCAGGGCAACGCAGGGGAACCCAGGGGAACCCGGGGCAATGCAGGGGAACCCAGGGCAATGCAGGGGAACCCAGGGGAACCCGGGGCAATGCAGGGGAACCCAGGGCAACTCAGGGGAACCCAGGGGAACCTGGGGCAACGCAGGGAACGCGGGGCAATGCAGGGGAACCCAGGGGAACCCAGGGGAACCCGGGACAACTCAGGCAACCCAGGACAACCCCTATTGCTTTATTTAAAATAGACAAACTGCCGGTTGGGCCATCCTGGTGGCGCTCAGTACAAAAAAAAGAGCAAAGCTGCACATCGTCAATCGTCGCCTGAGAGGCAAAGTATTCCTGGTGAATGAGAGACTGGGAGCAGCTCCACATTTCTGCCGTTACTACAAGACAGCCACAACACGGAACCCTGTTTGTGCCAACCACATCAAAGAGACCGTGTCTCAACGTTTTGGCCTATTCAGACCCTTAATTCAAACTTACTGAAAACATACTCTCTACACTAATGTTCCCACCAGTGTTCCTGAGATTGGGCTGGCATAGCTTCAAGTATGAAGGGTGTAATGATGGTTAAAGCCTTGGGCTATCGCGAGGCATCTTTCAACAACAGCTCCTGATCTACTGCGTCGAAGAATGATAAAGAGAGCGCATTCCTGTTTCCCATGAAGAAGCGGCTCCTGGTTGTTAACTGCTGGGATTATGTATGGTTTGGTTATTGGCCAGCCCAAACCAATGGCTGGTTCATCACAGGAAATGGAGACAATGGAGCATTTCTTCCACACGCAGGGCGGTGCCAAATGTACCCATACCAGCCCCAGCAGCAAATTCAGCTTTCACTAAATTTTCATTCTTTTAATTCTCAAGCGTTTTGTTCATGAGTAAACCGTCCAGAAAGAAGAAACTCACATTTCTATAGCGCCTTTCACAACCCTCAGGATGTCTCAAAGCGCTTTACAGCCAATGAAGTACTTTTGAAGTGTAGTCACTGTTGTAATGTAGGAAACGCAGCATCCAATTTGCGCACAGCAAGATCCCACAAACAGCAATGTGATAATGAGCAGGTAATGTGTTTTAGTGATATTGGTTGAGGAGTAAATATAGGCCAGGATACCGGGGAGAACTCTCCTGCTCTTCTTTGACATAGTGTCATCGGATCTTTTACATCCACCTGAGGGCACCTCAGTTTAACATTCTCATCCTCCAACAGTGCAACACTCCCTTAGCACTGCACTGGAGTGTCAGCCTACATTGTATGCTTAGATCTCTGGAGTGGTAATTGAACCCACAACCATCAGATTCAGAGGTGAGTGTGCTGTCACTGAGTCCATTCTTCACACGTACCTTGACCCTGAATATGGGTCAATTATTCAACCAGAGGGGGTGCACCAGTCTAGACTGATCCTGTGTTCAACTGATGTCCACACACATGCACTTGCCAGGACTGGCTACTGGATAACAAGTCACTGGATAGAAAATCACTGGATAGAAAATCACTGGATAGCAAATCACTGGATAGCAAATCACTAGATGACAAGTCACTGGATAGCAAATCACTAGATAGCAAATCACAAGATAGCAAGTCACAGGATAGCAAATCACTAGATCACAAATCACAAGATAACAAATCATTGGATAGCAGATCACTAGATAGCAAGTCACTAGATAGCAAGTCACTAGATAGCAAATCACTGGATAGTAAGTCACTGGATAGCAAGATATTGAATAGCAAGTCACTGGATAGCGATCAGGAGCGAGATCTCTTACTGACTATTTCTCATCTCAGTTGCAACCCCAGGTTCAATCTCCACTCTGTGCTGAGTTGGCTGATCTCAGTCGGAATGACAATAGGGGAACTAAGACTGGCCACATTGCAACGTCCCAACTGCCATCCCAAGCTGGGATCAGCTAACTCAGCACAGAGTGGGGATTGTAACCTGGGATTGTAGCCCTGCTGTTTCTAGCCTGTATGAGCCAGTGCCACACCTGGAGCTGCGTTAATCCACCGATCCATCGCGGGGCAGGAACATTCTTCAACAAGCAGGTTCTTACATTACTAAACCATTGTGCTTCTCAGTGTGAGTTAACCAATGATAAATATTGTAAAACAAGCAGCTGAATTATTGACGTTAGCTGCTCAGACTCTTTCAGCAGTGCGTAAATAGGATTAGAAATTCAATCTGCCACACATTCTCAGTTACACTGTGAATTATTCAGTAGGACAGGGCCGTGCATGAAGCATATCAAGCCTCCATCGGCTATATATCTCTTTCGTTACAGAGATGACACGGGTGAGGAGCTGCGTTTGATGTTGCCCGATGTTTTCCTGAAGCTGCTATGATCCAGCAGCACATGGCACAAAGAGTTCGAATCCACTTCAGTCCGAAAGGCAAACGGATCATGAACATCCGCGCCTGCAAGATATCCGAATCTGTGAAGAAATTGCCCCTTGCTTTGTAATCTGGGTGAAACCTTTTCCATAGCTAGACACATTGGGATAATTTTAACCCAACCTGCCCGTCGGGAAGCTGATGGGGTCGGGTGTATCGCTGGTTTTACACCTCTCCATTGAAGTCAGTGGAGACCAATATTAGGCAGGTTGTAAAATCAGCGTTCCGCCCAATCCCATGGGCTTCCTGCTCGGTGAGTTAGGTTAAAATTACCCCCTGTATATCAGGGGTGCTGTTGGTCTGCAATGTTCAATTAAACAAAAACCTGCACATTTTGTGCAGTGATGTCCCGTTCGCCCTACTGCTCAGGCAGATATACTGGTTAAATGCAAAACACATAGCAAGGGTCAAACCTGCACTGGGTCAGTTACTTAATAACCAACTAGCGACCATCCCTCTTGGTGTTGGGGAGGTGTGCAGAGTTTATATGGAGTTTAGTTGGCTCTAAGTTGATATGCCTTGATATTGGAACTGTCCTCAATCCCTGGGGAACACTGGGTAATCAGATATCTAAGAGCAGGGGAGTTTTCCCTGTGTCCTGGTGCCAATATTTATCCCTCAACCAACATTACTAAAACAGATTATCTGGTCATTATCACTGTGTTGTTTGTGGGATCTTGCTGTGCGCAAATTGGCTGCCGCGTTTCCTACATTACAACGGTGACTACACTTCAAAAGTACTTCATTGGCTGTGAAGCACTTTTGGACATCCTGAGGTCATAAATGGCGCTATATAAATGCAAATCTTTCTTTCTTACCCGAGCTGGGAAGATGCATAGTACTCCAGTGTGGTCTTCAGGACTGGCCAGCTCTTTGATGAAACTCGGAGCTGAGACTTCACAAGATGTCTGGACCATCCTGGGATGATCCCTGATCACCTCTGTAGGCTGTGCCGACCCTTATTATTTCAGACAAACCTCCACCCGATCACTGCACTGATTCATTATTCTGCATGCAGCAATGCAGCCAGGTTTCCCTGAAGCACTGGGAGTCGGGATCTGCTCCAGGTATCCAGGGACCTGAGGCGATATGTAAAGCCATACACTGACGGAGATCCAATTCTTACAGTAATTACCAGAACTTTGCATTATCAACGTCACATTAAACACAACTTTAATTCATGGTAGAGGTTGAACTGAAACACCAATTCAGGCAATCATTAGAGGGTGGAAAGGGTGAAGTTTGTTTTTGCCAGTAACCCGATAGCGAATCGGAAGTCTGTTTTACACCATGACTGCATTTATTTTTTTTGACTTCAGTGGAAATGAAAATTGAGCTTGGTGTAAAATGGGTTTCTGATCCGCTATCGCCCATCGCTGGAGGCCGAGACCAATTCCATCCCGTGGATCTCACTTGAATAAACCAGGTTGCCCCTTTCCTGCCTTTCAGCCACGGAACCCCGAAATGGCGAGCCTCCGTTCCCTGCGCGGAGCCTCGCTCGAGAGGAGCACAGGTTGGAAAATCAGAGGAGGTCAGCCCGCCTGACCTGTGGCCACTTTCCAGCCATTCATTTTAATTGTGGGAAAATTGGGTGCTCTGCTAACTGGGCTTTCCCCACCTCGTGCCCCATTCTCCGACTGAACCAGGAGCCCAGCTATCAAATTGGAGTTAGGTTTAATGCCTTCCTCTCTCTTCTACCTGCTCATCAACAGGCATATTTCTTAAAGTATGAATTTGCTTAGTGATGTTCAACTATACAGCCTTCACTATGGGACTGTGCCTGATGCATTTCATTTACCCAATTGTTTCTCCCTTTTCTCCCATTCCCTTCAGGACGTGTAACTTGTGGAGTGCGGTTCCACAGTCACTAGTAGCTCTCTTCATGTGTAAGTGAGTGCCAGAAGGTTATTTATCATGGGAGGCATCACAGTCTTGATCCAGAGATGGATGCAACAGCTGAATGCCGGAGGACAGGTGAAAGTAGCTGTCCTCGCCACCAAGTATGGCACCAAGGAGCCCAAGCAAAACTGAAGTTACTGGGCGTCAAAGGGAAAACCTTCAGTGGCTGGGGTTATGCCTTACGCAAAGGAAGATGGTCGTGATTGTTGGAGGTCAGTCATCACAGCCCCAGGACACCACTGCAGAAGTTCCTCAGGGATGTATCCTCGGCCTAAGCTGCTCCATTAGTGACCTTCCCTCTTTCTTAAGGTCAGGAGTGGGGCTGTTTGCTAATGGCCCTACAGTGTTCAATTCCATTCACAAGCTGCCTGATAATGAAGCAGCCCATGCCAGCTTACAACATGACCTAGATAACATCCAGACTTGGGCTGACAAGTGGCAGGTGACATTTGTGCCACATAAGTGCCAGGTAATGACCACCTCAGACAAGAGAAAGCCCAGTCACCTGCCTTGACTTTCATTAGCACCATCATCAAAAGACCCACACCTTAAACATCCTGGGGCTCACCATTGACCAGCCATATCAAAACAGATGTTATAAACTGGATAGCCAGGTGGTGAAGGATAGCATACTAGATTATATCTCTTATATATGGATACAAGAGAGCCCCAATTGATACGCGCCACCTGAATACAATTAACACTAATTGGTATAATCACATGGATACAATTAACACCATCACTACCAAGACCCCCCACCATAAACATCCTGGGGGTCCACCATTGACCAGCCATATCAACATAGTGGCCACAAGATCATTATAGAGGCTGGATATTCTGCGATGTGTGATGCACCTCCTGGCCCTCAAAGCCCCTCCACCATCTACAAGGGTCAAGTCAGGATTGTGACAGGATCTTCACAACTCGCCTGGATGGGTGCAGCCGTATCAATACTCAGGAAGCTCAATACCATCACGGACAGTGCAGTTCACTTGATTGGTGCCCGTACCATTGGACCCAGTCTCCACCCCTCCACTACTGGTCCCCTGTGACTGCAGTATGTATGGTCTACAGGATGCACTGAAGCAACTCACCAAGGTTACTGTGACAGCACCTCCCCTGTGACCTCCACCATCAAGAAGAAGAGCAACAGCAATGCTGTGGGAACACCATCATCTCCAAGTCGCACACCATACTGACTTAGACATATATCGGCTGTTCCTCCATCGCCGCTGGGCCAAAATCCTGGAACTTCCTACCTAACAGCACTGTGGGAGCATCTTCTCCAAACGGACTGCAGCGGTTCAAGAAGAAGGCCCACCACCACCTTCTCAGGGCAACTCGGGAGGGGCAATAAATGTGCCCTTGCCCATGTCACCCCCATCCCAAGAACAATTTTTCTTTTAAAACAGCTAGCTAAACCCTGACCCCAACCAACTTAGCTCAACATGTGCACCAGTGGCTGGGAGGGGTCACCTGATAACAAACAGGAGTGGGATCCCTGGCTGATTTTTAAAAATTAATCCTAACTCTAACCAATACTGAGTGGGACATTTGACTGGTGTAATGTGAACCTCAACTCAATAAGGCTGCCCTCCACCCATTAGGTTGTCAGGGATAGTGCGACCATATCAAGTTGCATGGACTAGGCTTGTATTCCCTCGAGTATAGAAGATTAAGGGGCGATCTAATTGAGGTTTTTAAGATGATTGGTGGGAGAGTCCAGAATAAAGGGGCATAACATTAAAGTTAGAACTAGGCCATTCGGGAGTGATGTCAGGAAGCACTTCTTCACACAAAGTGTAGTGGGAATCTAGACACTGAAACTTCAACAGACGTTCTTAATCAACGCAAATGTTTTAGCATAACAGGGAGATGAAAATATCCATCTTAAGCTGCACAATATATCTGCTGTTCCTTTGTATTTTCTCCTGTGTAATTGGAGATTTTTTTCAGTGACATTACTCCAGTTAACATTTCTACTTAAAGACCAAAGTGTTGGCATTGAAAGGATTGGCATATAAAACCATTTCACTCATAAGCAATAGAATGAAACGTAATGTAAGAATTTCACATCTGTAAGAGAATGGTTTATAAATTACTTGGTGGCGAAATTGTTTTTCTTAGTCATTTAGCAGAACCATGTAGAAATAATGCAAACCACATTTGGGGCACTCCTACGAGGGATGAGAACCGTTTGCCAAGGCCGGATGCATTGGCCTCTATTACAGATGAAAGTGGAGGACAATGTGAAGCAGCACAGTGCCAGGCCATATGGTCCCATCTGGCAGAATGTCAAGGGATTCTGCTTCATGAAAGAGCCGAAGGAGTCAGGAGAGCATTTACCAAGTCAATGAATTCCAGAGAGACCGGTCGTGCCAGTGCTCAAGAACCTTACATTGTAATCCTGTGAAAGGCTAACAGGTTCATCAACAGCAACAGCTTGCACTTAAAGCACCTTTAACATAGAAAAAGCCTCCCAAGGTATTTCACAGTGGGGTGGTGAGAAATAGGCGCTGAGCCAAAGAGGGAGAGATTATGAGGGGAGAACAAAGTCCCGGTCAAAGTGTGAGTTTTAGGAAGGAACTTAAAGGTGGAGAGGTGAAGGCAATTGGGACGAGAGTTCCAGAGAATGGGGCCTAGGCAAATTAAGGCATGACCATCAACGGTGGGGTGAAAGGTGAGGGGCTAGTCCACAGCTGCTAGAGGAATGGAGAATTCTGGAGAGGTCGTAAGGTTGCAGGAGGTCGCATAGGTAGGGAGGGGTTGGGCCATGGATGGACTTAAAGACAAGGATAAGAATTTTAAATTTGAGTTGTTGGTAGATTGTGAGCCAATGTAGGTCAGTAAGGAAGCGGATGATGGGTGAAGCAGGATTTGGTGCTGGATAAGATACAAGCAGCAAAGCTTTGGATGAGTTTGTGGAAAGAAGGGGTTGGGAGCCCGGTCAAAGCATCATTTGAGTAGTTGAGTCTGGAGGTGATGAAAGCATGAATGAGGTTTTTGGTGGTGGATGGGCTGAGGTAGGAGCAGAGGTGGAGGTAAGCCTTCTTTGCGATAGAGAAGATATGGGGATGGAAACTCAGTGATTGTGAGCAGTCTGGTTAAGGCTGAGACAATGGCATAGGAAGCTGAGTCAGTGGCGAGTGAGTGGAGTCTTCGGCAGGGCCCAAGACAATGGCTTCAGTCTTACCAATATTTAGCTGTAGGAATCTAAGGCTCATTCAGAATGGTATGTCAGACAAGTAGTCTAACAAAACAGAGACAACGGAGGGAATAGATATGGTGGTGGGGAGGTGGACCAGGTAGAAGCTGACTTGATGCATGTGGATGGCCCCAAGGGGCAGCTTATGGATGAGAAAGACAAGGATGCCAAGAATGGACTCCCGGTGGACTTTGGAGGTGACAGTGCAGAGATGGAATGAGAAGCCATTGCTTGAGATGCTCTGGCGATAATTGGATAGGTAAGGTTTAAACCAAGCGAGGGCAGTCCTACCATAATGGCGTAGGAGGAGGATAGTGTGGTCAATGATGTGACAGGCTACGGAGAGACTAGGATGGATAATGCGCCACAGAATGTCATTTGTGATTTTGATAAGGACTATCTTGGTGAAAGGGGCGGAAACCAGATTGGAGGGATTCAAACATGGAGTTACAGGAGAGATGGGCATGGAGCTAGGAGATGACAACATGTAGGAAAGGAAGGTAAACTATTACCTCAGTCGTGACTGCAGTACCTCAATCATGGCTATAGCACTCTAATAATGACGTTAGTACCCCAATCATAGATCGAGTACTCTAATAATGACAGTATTACACAGAATTACATAGAATCTACAGCACAGAAAAAGGCCATTCGGCCCAACAAGTCCATGCCAGTCTTTATGCTCCACAAGAGCCTCCTCCCTCCTTACTTCATCTAATCCTATCAGCATATCCTTCTATTCCAAAATAAAAACAGAGAATGCTGGAAATATTCAGCAAGTCAGGCAGCATCTGTGGAGAAAGAAACAGAGTTAATGTTTCAGGTCGATGACCTTTCAATCTGAAACGTTCACTCTGTTTCTCTCTCCACAGATGCTGCCTGACTTGCTGAGCATTTCCAGCATTTTCTGTTCTTATTTCAGATTTCCAGCATCTGTAGTATTTTGCTTTAACCTCCTATTCCTTTCTCCCTCATGTGTTTATCTAGCTTCCCCTTAAATGCATCTATGCTAGTCACCTCAACTACTCCTTGTGGTAGTGAGTTCCACATTCTAACCACTCTCTGGGGAAGAGGTTTCTCCTGAATTCCCTATTGGATTTATTAGTGACTATCTTTTATTTATGGCCCCTAATTCTGGTCTCCCCCGAAAGTGGAAACATCTTCTCCATGTCTACCCCATCAAACCCTTTCATAATCTTAAAGACCTCTATCAGGTCACCCCTCAGTCTTCTCTTTTCTAGGGAAAAGAGCCTCAGCCTGTTCAATCTTAATGAACAAAACCTTCACCATTATGTATGGTAATTAGCAAATTATGAATGACTTTCAATGGGTGCCCATTCCACTAGCCCAGTACTCTGTGCGGAAATGTCTTATTCCTAGTCTCACTTGAAGCTTGTCAAATATTGCACTCCAATCCCTCAGGACTGCAATCACAGTTTAACCTAACTTCCTTACTTCTGTATTATCTGTATATCTCAAAGATCTGGATCATGTCTCCTTCTCAATCTTCTGTACTCATTTCTTTGTCTCCTGTTCTCTTAACAAGAAAGAAAGGACATGCTTTTTAAAGCACCTTATCACCTCCTCAAGACATTGTAAAACACTTCACAAATAATGAATGCCTTAGAGTTCTGTGTCTCAGAGTTATTCTTGCTGTCCATCTCCAAGCATTCTCCAATGACTTTAGGAACTTTGGAACATAGACCAAGGTCCATCTAGTTCGCCTTCTACCATCCTGGTAGTTGTATGATACAACGATAATGGAGTTATTGACCAATCATAGCAATCAATCTCTATCAATTAGTCTACAACAGGTGAGGAAAACTCCTGTGGTGAAACATAAGAACATAAGAATTAGGAACAAGACGAGGCCATACAGCCCCTCGAGCCTGCTCCGCCATTCAATGAGATCATGGTTGATCTTTGACCTCAACTCCACTTTCTCGCCCCATCCCCATGGAGAGCTTTGGGAACCATAGGTCCAAAGTCACCTGTTCCTCCCAAGCATGTTACACTTACCAAAGGTCACGTCTCAAATTACTGATATACTGTATCCCAAAATGATATTTTCTAAAAGAAACCTATCTAATTTGCATTTGAATGAATCAGTACTAACTGCTTCCATTGTCTCCCTAGGGAGCCTGTTCCATTGATTGACCACTCACTCACTGAAATATTGTTTCTGCAGATTAGTTTTGAATTTATTCCCTTCAAGCGCAGGCCGTGTCCTCTCTGAAGAATTACCTTAATACATTTGCCACTTTCTAATGCCCTCTCCTCGCTCCCTGGTATTTCTTTGTGCCTTGCTGCTTAAAAGGACAACTTGCAAAAGAAAATACAGTTACATTTGTCAATAGGGTACGTTAGTATAGACTAACACCCCAGAGCTCATGAGTCCAAATCCCACCATGGCAAGCTGTAAAATTGAGTTCTGGTAATTTGTGGGCTGGCACCAGGAAAAATGACCATGAAAGTTGTCAAATTGTTGTAAAAGCCCAACTGGTTCACTAGTGTAACCCCTACCTGGTCTGGCCCACATGTGACTCCAGTCTCATGATATATGGTTGACTCTTAATGCTCTCAGGGCAACTAGGCAAGAAATAGCGTTGCTCCCATCTCAAGGACATTTTTTTTAAAAAAGCACTATGTTTCCAGGCAACAAGAATGACTGTTATGGGAAATGGAGACTGTGATTAATGTATATTACTGGGGCAGCACAGAGAGGCAATGGGTAACCTGAACTGGGAATAGTTGATATTAGGTGCCCTAGGTGGAAAAATGTTCCAATCAACCAGAACTGACATCCCTCACCTTGATAAATGCAGAATTCCACTTCCCCATAGTTATCGGGCTCTGATTTTGCAGTGTGACTTTAATTAGTCTTTGCCTCATGCAGTCCTGGTGCTGCGGCTGGACACCACACATCACATTTAGAATCTACCTCCCTTCTTTTACATTAGATGGTGCCATCTGTGGAACAGACTACCAGAAAAAAAGGGATAATTCTGGGTCAATTGATACCTTTAATAAGGAACTATCAATAAGGATTGATAGATTTTTGTTAGATAAGGGTATTAAGGGATATGGAACCAAGGGAGGTAGATGGAGTTAAGATACAAATGAGCCATGATTTATTTGAATGGTGGAACAGGCTCGAGGGGCTGAATGGCCTACTCCTGCTCATATGTAACTGCATCAATGAGAAAGGGGATTGATGGTTATAGAGCTGAATTGTCCGTGCTCTTTGTCTTCTTGGGACCTTTAGGTATGAATCACGGAGCTTCATGGGACACAAAGAAAATTTCAATCAATGTTTCCATTAATTTATTTAATTTCGTTTATTTCCCTGGGCTTCATGAGCCTGACTGCCAAGGCTGCACACCCCTGTTATAGATTAATATCATAACATTGGGGTTAGGAAGTGGTCATAGAGAATTGGTGGGGGAGGTTGAGTCCATGGTTGAGGGAGGAGTGGCCTTGATCGGATGAATGGCTTCTCTTATTCCAAGCTTTCTTATGGTCGTATGTGACAAGAATTTGCAGCCAGAGGCAACTAGAGCCCAGACAGATGTCTCACAAGGCTGACCTTGTTGTTTGCTGGAGGCACAGTAAGACTTGGAGAAAGAGTACCACGAGTTCAAAGGCTGGTGACTGATTTTTCACAACCCAGTGCACACTCATCCACCATATCCTTTCTTCACAGGGCCTGTGGGATGGGTTACAGCTATGCACTTTCTTTACTTCTATTGTGGCTTGGAGCTTGTTGCGTATCCTTCAAGTACATTTGAGCCCAAGTCCTATCATATTATTTGGAGCCCAAAGAATTAATATCAACTCTTTGTGGTTAAACCTCTCCGCCTCTCTCTCCTCCTTTAAGATGCTCCTTAAAACCTACCTCTTTGACCAAGCTTTTGGTCACCTGTCCTAATATCTCCTTATGTGGCTCGGTGTCAAATTTTGACTGAAAACCCTCTTGTGAAGCGACTTGGGACATTTTACTACGTTAAAGGCGCTATATAAGTGCAAATTGTTAATACTTTTGTTAGGTGTGTTTCATTGAAAATTTGCAGGATGTAATTTAACATTATGTTAATTCTTAGAGCCTAATTATGATACTGTTGGTGCCACTTTCATCCAATGTTAGTGACGTGGCTGTTTGAGCTACAAATGCACGATATCCATAGGCATTAATAACATGGAAGATTAATACCAGACATGATACTCGAGAATCAAGCTGAATGATTTATTATCGTTTGCTTCAGTTTTCTAATAGATCTGAGGTTTCGTTGGCTGTGTGCCAGGCGTGTGAAACTGGAGCTCGAGTTTTGACAAAAAGAAGAAAAGGGGTACAATCGTAAAACTGTATTTTCTCACGGTACTGACGCCTGCTGTACAAGAATTCAGAGTGCAGTCCATTTGAGCAAAAGGTGGTAATTTAATTGGAGCCTGCGATGCTTCCCGTTCTTTCGGTGATCGGCTTGTGTGGTCTGTGCATTGCTCTGTAAGTCTATCTGTCTCCAAGGAACCCGTTGTCAAGGAGATCTGTGGCTGACTAAAGCCACTGAAGAGCTTGGATTTCTTGATGATGAAGACTAGCTATTGATAGGCCTTGAGGATCTCACAGGGGATTATTACAGTCGCATTGTATATGTTAGCTCTTATTTTCCAGAATTCAACTGTCTGCTATCGCTGTTAGTACTTGCAGTGATTACATTACAGCTGTTAGTCCTGTGGTATGGATAAGTTCATGGGTCGGCTGCATGGAGACTCCACTTTATTTCCTTCATCTAATGCTATCAACATAGCCTCCCATCCCCTTCTCCCTCATGTGTTTATCTAGCTTCCCATTAAATGTATCTATGCTATTCGCCTCAACTACTCCATGTAGTAGCAAGTTCCATATTCTAACCACTCTCTGAGTAAAGAAGTTTCTCCTGAATTCCTTATTGGATTTATTAGTGACTATCTTATATTTATGACCCCTAGTTTTGGTCTCCCCACAAGTGGAAACACCTCCTCTACGTCTACCCTATCAAACCCCTTCATAATTTTAAAGACATCCATCAGGTCACCTCACCTTCACTTTTCTAGAGAAAAGTGTATGTGTGCCTTTTATAAAGATATATTAATAAAGAAACAACACAGTTGCAGGCTGGGTAGATCTTTCACCCACTGCTTTCTGCACTCACTGTACCAACTGGTTTCCCCTGGTTGTGTATTTAAGCAAAGCATGTAGATTACCTACGCAACTGCCAGACAGCATGGAATGGTCCCAGAACATTCTTAAAGTAACACTAATACTATACAGGACTTCACAACCAACTCCACTATATTGAAACATGGATATTTGGGAGTGATTCCAAGACAGGGATCTGATCTTGGCTTCAGGCAAAGGTTACAAACTACTTGAGCTTCAGTCTCATAGATCATGAGATCACCCGAACTCCTCGATCAGATTCCAGCCTGCAACTCATTCCTGGATATCCAGTATTCAATATATATACCACTCAAACACCTCGATTAAATTCCAGCCTGTAACTCACTCCCGGATATCTGTTATTCTATATATAAACCGCCCGAACCCCTCAATCAGATTCCAGCCTGTAACTCACTCCCGGGTATCTGTTATTCTATATATAAACCACCCGAACCCCTTGATTAGATTCCAGCCTGTAACACACTCCCGGGTATCTGTTATTCTACATGTTTTTTTTATTCGTTCATGGGATGTGGGCGTCGCTGGCGAGGCCAGCATTTATTGCCCATCCCTAATTGCTCAAGAAGGTGGTGGTGAGTTGCCTTCTTGAATCGCTGCAGTCCGTGTGGTGAAGGTTCTCCCACAGTGCTGTTAGGAAGGGAGTTCCAGATTTTGACCCAGCGATGATGAAGGAACGGCGATATATTTCCAAGTCGGGATGGTGTGTGACTTGGAGGGGAACGTGCAGGTGGTGTTGTTCCCATGTGCCTGCTGCCCTTGTCCTTCTAGGTGGTAACGGCCGCGGGTTTGGGAGGTGCTGTCGAAGAAGCCTTGGTGAGTTGCTGCAGTGCATCCTGTGGATGGTACACACTGCAGCCACGATGTGCCGGTGGTGAAGGGAGTGAATGTTTAGGGTGGTGGATGGGGTGCCAATCAAGTGGGCTGCTTTGTCCTGGATGGTGTCGAGCTTCTTGAGTGTTGTTAGAGCTGCACTCATCCAGGCAAGTGGAGAGTATTCCATCACATTCCTGACTTGTGCCTTGTAGATGGTGGAAAGGCTTTGGGGAGTCAGGAGGTGAGTCACTTGCCGCAGAATATCCAGCCTCCGACCTGCTCTTGTAGCCACAGTATTTATATAGCTGGCCCAGTTAAATTTCGTCAATGGTGACCCCCAGGATGTTGATGGTGGGGGATTCAGCGATGGTAATGCCGTTGAATGTCAAGGGGAGGTGGTTAGACTCTCTCTTGTTGGAGATAGTCATTTCCTGGCACTTGTCTGGCGCGAATGTTACTTGCCACTTATGAGCCCAAGCTTGGATGTTGTCCAGGTGTTGCTGCATGCGGGCTCGGACTGCTTCATTATCTGAGGGGTTGCGAATGGAACTGACCACTGTGCAATCATCAGCGAACATCCCCACTTCTGACCTTATGATGGAGGGAAGGTCATTGATGAAGCAGCTGAAGATGGTTGGGCCTAGGACACTGCCCTGAGGAGCTCCTGCATCAATGTCCTGGGGCTGAGATGATTGGCCTCCAACAACCACTACCATCTTCCTTTCTGCTAGGTATGTCTCCCTGATTCCCATTGACTTCCCCCACCCAGAGTTTTCCCCCTGATTCCCATTGACTTCAATTTTACTCGGGCTCCTTGGTGCCACACTCGGTCAAATGCTGCCTTGATGTCAAGGGCAGTTTCTCTCACCTCACCTCTGGAATTCAGCTCTTTTGTCTATGCTCGGACCAAGGCTGTAATGAGGTCTGGTGCCGAGTGGTCCTGGCGGAACCCAAACTGAGCATCGGTGAGCAGGTTATTTGTGAGTAAGTGCCGCTTGATAGTACTGTCGACGACACCTTCCATCACTTTGCTGATGATTGAGAGTAGACTGATGGGGCGGTAATTGGCCGAATTGGATTTGTCCTGCTTTTTATGGACAGGACATACCTGGGCAATTTTCCACATTGTCGGGTAGATGCCAGTGTTGTAGCTGCACTGGAACAGCTTGGCTAGAGGCGCAGCTAGTTCTGGAGCACAAGTCTTCAGCACTACAGCCTGGATATTGTCGGGGCCCATAGCCTTTGTTGTATCCAGTGCACTCAGCCGTTTCTTGATATCACGTTGAGTGAATCGAATTGGCTGAAGACTGGCTTCTGTGATGGTGGGGATATCGGGAGGGGGCCGAGATGGATCATCTACTCAGCACTTCTGCCTGAAGATGGTTGCAAATGCTTCAGCCTTGTCTTTTGCACTCACGTGCTGGACTCTGCCATCATTGAGGATGGGGATGTTTACATAGCCTCCTCCTCCCGTTAGTTGTTTAATTGTCCACCACCATTCACGACTGGATGTGGCAGGACTGCAGAGCTTTGATCTGATCCGTTGGTTGTCGAATCGCTTAGCTCTGTCTATAGCATGTTGCTTCCGCTGTTTAGCATGCATGTAGTCCTGAGTTGTAGCTTCACCAGGTTGGCACCTCATTTTTAGGTATGCCTGATGCTGCTTCTGGCATGCTCTTCTACACTCCTCATTGAACCAGGGTTGATCCCCTGGCTTGTTGGTAATGGTAGAGTGAGGAATATGCCAGGCTATGAGGTTACAGATTGTGCTGGAATACAATTCTGCTGCTGCAGATGGCCCACAGTGCCTCATGGATGCCCAGTTTTGAGCTGCTAGATCTGTTCTGAACCTATCCCATTTAGCACGGTGGTAGTGCCACACAACACGTTGGATGGTGTCCTCAGTGCGAAGATGGGACTTCGTCTCCATGAGGACTGTGCTGTGGTCACTCCTACCAATACTGTCATGGACAGATGCACCTGCGACTGATGGTGATTGGTGAGGACTAGGTCAAGTAGCTTTTTCCCTCATGTTGGTTAGCTCATCACCTGCCGCAGGCCCAGTCTGGCAGCTATGTCCTTCAGGACTCGGCCAGCTCGGTCAGTAGTGGTGCTACCGAGCCATTCTTGGTGATGGACATTGAAATCCCCCACCCAGAGTACATTCTGTGCCCTTGCTACCCTCAGTGCTTCCTCCAAATGGTGCTCAACATGGAGGAGGACTGATTCATCAGCTGAGGGAGGACGGTAAGTGGTAATCAGCAGGAGGTTTCCTTGCCCATGTTTGACCTGATGCTATGAGATTTCATGGGGTCCGGAGTCAATGTTGTGGACTCCCAGGGCCACTCCCTCCTGACTGGATATCACTGTACCGCCACCTCTGGTGGGTCTGTCCTGCCGGTGGGACAGGACATACCCAGGGATGGTGATGGAAGAGTCTGGGACGTTGGCTGAAAGGTATGATTCTGTGAGTATGGCTATGTCAGGCTGTTGCTTGACTAGTCTGTGGGACAGCTCTCCCAATTTTGGCACAAGTCCCCAGATGTTAGTGAGGGGGACTTCGGAGGGTTGACTGGGCTTGGTTTGCCTTTGTCGTGTCCGGTGCCTGGTGGTCCGATTGGTTTTATTCTTATTATGACTTTTTTTAGCAATATTGTACAACTGAGCGGCTTGCTAGGCCATTTCAGAGGGCAATTAAGAATCAATCACATTACTGTGGTCTGGAGTCACATATAGGCCAGACCGGGTAAGGACGGCAGGTTTCCTTCCCTAAAGGACATTAGTGAACCAGATGGGTTTTTCCGACAATCCGGTGGTCTCATGGCCACCATTACTGATACGAGTTTTTTTTTAATTCCATATTTTATTTAATTGAATTTAAATTCCCCAGCTGCCAGTAGTGGGATTTGAACTCATGATTCCGGATTATTCGTCCAGGCCTCTGGATTACTAGTCCAGTAACGTAACCACTATGCTACTGTACTGAAAACCACCATCCAAACCCCTCGATCAGATTCCAGCCTGTAACTCACTCCCGGGTATGTGTTATTCTATATATAAACCACCCGAACCCCTCGATTAGATTCCAGCCTGTAACTCACTCCCGAGTATCTGTTATTCTATATATAAACCCCCCGAACCCCTCGATTAGATTCCAGCCGGTAACTCACTCCCGGGTATCTGTTATTCTATATATAAACCACCCGAACCCCTCGATTAGATTCCAGCCTGTAACTTACTCCTAAGTATCTGTTATTCTATATATAAACCTCCCGAACCCCTCGATTAGATTCCAGCCTGTAACTTACTCCTGAGTATCTGTTATTCTATATATAACCCATACAAACCCATTGATTAGATTCCAGCCTGTAACTCACTCTCGGGTATGCATTCTAAAGTGATAACAAACACTGTGTGAAGCAATATGAGCTCATTTCCCAGTTTATTCACCATTGTACTCCCATCAGTTATGGGTTACTTTCAATGTTTATGCAAGCACAAGTGAGGAAGGATAGAGGTTTATGCAAGCACAAGTGAGGAAGGATAGAGGTGGGAGGAAGGGGTTTGCTGAGACACCTGTGATAAACACTAAGTGAATGAGGAATATGAACATCTTCAGTATTCCATGTGTAAAAGGCTGACCTGTCCTGAGAATGGGACAAGTGTTCCCAGTTGGATCCCGTTTTGCTTTTTGTTTGACTGGGGTAAGGTCATCACGCAAATGATTGGGACTGAGGGGGGAAATGTTTATCTCTGCACGATAGATAGAGCGTGAAGCACATTGGTAAACAGAGACTGGTTTATCAAAGAAGAGGCAATAAATAATTCAGAGTCAATCTGAGAACATTTCAGATGCTTCATGGATCTTGGGTCCCGCTCCTGTAAGTCAGTCCAGGTATTTCACCGTGATTACACCAGCCCTCCCAAGAGACAGTGCACCAAGGCTGGAAATGCATATGAAAGGAGTGAGAAAAGTTGCCCAGAGCAGCTCGTTCTGACAGCACATTAGTCGAAGGGGGGTGTTCTCCGCACATCCTGTGGCCTCTCCAGCAGCATGGTCCCGAAATGGGTGATGGATTGACTTGGAATTTTCAAATCCTGTTTAAGTTCCTCTGGATCCTTGCTTCGGTCTCCCATGGTAAGAACTTGGAGTATGTCTTGTCTTGCTCCTCAAACCAGTGAGAAAGTAATTTTAAAGTTAAGGAGATATAGGATGAAATATAATTTTAAGGCAAAATCCCTTCGGATTGGATCATGTGTAAATGTATTCAGTGCTGTTGCAGGAGAATGTTCTGCAATGTATTTGTGTTTATGTTGCAGAAAAGTTCGGCAATAAGATAACTGTCTTAAACTACTCATAGAATCATAGAAACATAGCTACTCACTTCAGGAAAACAGTGTGGTGCATTGGGTTAAAACTATCACTGCTGGGACCTGGGTGAAGTCCAGCCCAGGGTTGAGTGTCCTCTCTGTGGGCAGTAAGGATTATGTGCGAAAAAGAGTTTGGGACAACAGGCTTCAAGGGGGACTAGAGATGAAAAGAATCCCTCCCCCACTTCCACCAGAGTAGTTAGTGGAACAGACTCTCAGTAAGTGGTGCCCTAAATGCAATGTTTTGTTATCCAGAGCAGGAAGATGCCAAGTTAGATCCCTAGTCTGTGCTGAGTTAGTTGGACTGGTGGTGAGTGCAGTACAGTTAGCTTCAATGGGGGCAATTGTCACCTTCACCAACTGGGCAGAGCGGATTGCCCACCCGATTAGGAAATGAACATCAGGCAGGTTCTATAACAGGCGGGCGATTCACTCCTCCAGCTTACTACCCAAGTGGGGAAGGTGGAAATTATACCCAATGTTTCCGGGATAAGGAGAGGGGAGGGGAAAAAGCCCATTCCTTATTGCTATCAAGTGACTCTTGATGGAAAGTGTGTGCCTGTGAGGACACGGCCTGGCTTAATCTGATGCCTCCCATGGTCGAACTGTCTGCTGACGCTAACTCCCTGAACTCACAAATGAAGAATGGCCATTTGGGTTGCGAATGGACAGAGGATTGGATGGAATATGTAAATCCACCACACCCAATGTGCTACTGCCGTGTGGTGCACTGTACCGGGAGCGCAAAGGTGGAAATTTAACCCTTTGGTGTAAAGTAACTCCTTTAAAGAAGCAATGATGGAGTATCTGGTTGAGATTGGAACTCAAGGTTCTGGGTGTAGATAGAGATAGTCGCACTCTTCATGGCTCCTGTGTGACTGGGACCAAGGAATTGTCATTCATGGAAAGTAACCAGCCAGAGTTGAACTGTGGAGATGTGGGGCAGGACAGATATTTTGGAGTTTCTCTCAATTATATTTGCGCGTCGGGGACAAACTGCTGAGCTCTCAACCTAACCAGTGGTGGACGCAGGTCCATAGCATAAAAACTGTCCCTAAATTGGCACTGGTTCACAATCTCACAAGGTTGATGTGGGCATGGAGATGTTACATGAGGTGAGGGTGCTCTTTTGAGGTTAAAGAACATACCTGGGCAGAGTAGAGCTAGCTTTACTCGGCAACTACCTGGTGCTACACCTGATCTAGAAGTGGTTTGATACTGACACTGGGAGCAAACTCCTCACCCAATATTGGCATCCCTTACTTTGAAGAGTATAAAAGTAAGACCTATCAATATGATGTGAACCAGGGACCATAGCACCAATCTCGTCCTACCTGCTTTCCTCAGCTATGCCATGAACTATTTCTCCTCTATGTCAATGAGAACTGACTTCAAACTATTTAAGAACAATTTTTGAAAGTGGTTGAATTACCTGTATTGGGCAGTTTACTGAAGGAAGCAAAGAATATTGTTCAATTGCAGGACCAGGTAACCAAAGCTCCTGTTTTCAGGGGGCACCCAATGGGTCTTTTGATGATATTTATCCTGAATATATTAACATCCAATTGAGGGTTATTCATTGAGTGTATCAATAAAATGGGAATTCATTTCAGTCCTGAATTCATTCTGCCTCTCCCCTCCCCTCTCCCTTTCTAGAAACATCACAAGGCAGAGATCTGGGGAGTTTCACTTGCCATATTTTACCTTTCAATTTACCTTCTATTCAAATGACTTGCCCCAAGAACTCTCCCCCAATGTTGCTTTGTCACTGGCAGGAAGAGTGGAAGAGTGATCTGAGGTGGCTTGTTTGATGAATTTTCTGTTCTATTCCCCACCAGGAGGGTAGCTTCTCATCTCTCCCTAGCATCTCCTCCAATTCACTGGGCGAAAATCAAGGATTAGGGAGTCATGTGGGCAATTGTGAGGAGGAACCCATTACCTACCAATCTGTGCCATGGCATGCAGTCTTCTGGGCAACTTCTGTTATGAAAATAGCCCCATTAAATATACATTAAGCCCCAAGGCCAATTCCTTCCTGCAATAAATAAGTTCCAGTTGTGATCTGTCAGCATTTGGGAGCATTGTCAGAATGTAACTTCTCCACAGAAACAGTCAGTGTCTTGGAGACAGTGGTCACTCTTTGGTGGGACGTCTACATGGATATGTGAAAGGTTCTGATCATAGACTAGGATTGCATACCCTACCATAGAGGCAAGAGCAGAGTTCACACAATTCAATTCTGCTAAATATTTGAAAGAACAGAGTCAAAGTATCATTGTATCATAGTAGGTACAGCACAAGAGGAGGCCATTTGGCCCATCGTGCCTGTGCCGGCTCTTTGAAAGAACTATCCAATTAGTCCCATTCCACTGCTCTTTCCCCATAGCCCTATAAATTTTTTCCCTTAAAGTATTTGTCCAATTCCCTTTTGAAAGTTATTATTGAACCTGCTTTGACCTCCCTTTCAGGCAGTGCATTCCAGATCATTACAACTCGCTGCCTAAAAAAAATGTTTTCCTCTGGCTCTTTTGCTGATCACCTTAAATCTGTGTCCTCTGGTTACCAACCCTTCTGCCACTAGAAACAGTTTCTCCTTATTTACTCTGTCAACATAAAGACTATTTTATTTGACCTTTATTGGAAAAAGGACATCCAAAAACCTAAAGAACACAAGAACGAATGGAATGAGAAAAGACCATTCAGCTTATCAGTCTACTACCTTCACCGAATCTGTTTCTCATGGCCAACTGTTTAACCTCCTGAGGGAAAGCCAAGAACAATATCCCCTCAAATGTAATCAAGCAACAAGGCAGAATTCTGATCTCTCCTTACATCTTCATTGCTCAACTTTGGTTTGTTACTTTTTACAGGAGATACCTGGGTGGTCCAGCACTACAAGGACCATTGTGTTCCTTGGAGCATCATGGTCCAAGGAGTCAGTGAATGGGAAGGTGCGGGAAGGGTGGTAATAAAGGCAGAAGGTGGTTGAATGCAGCCCTGCACTCCCATATTCTGAGCCTAGAGTGCATGGTGTAACAATGATGGGCCTCCATGTGCTTCTGTGTACTTCTGACTAGTGGATGTTGTTTGTTGAATTTCCTTTCCTACTTCTAACTAGTATGTTAGGACTAAGGAAGTTGGTGGAAGTTTTTCACCAACTTCCACCAACGGTTGGTGAAAGGGTAATAAAGTTTGGAATAAGTTACTAGGGAAGGGCATAAAGTGAAGATTATAAATCAGTGTTTCTGGAGAGAGAAGGGATTGAGGATTTTTCCCCAGGCCAGGGCCATGGTAGATCTCACCCTGTTCACCCACTAACCCCCCGGCTGAAATTAGCTCACTTAGTAAGACCACAGCTGGAGTACTGTGTGCAATTTTGGGTTCCACAGTATAGGAAGGATGTTGAGACAATGGAGAGGGTACAGTGCAGATTCACTAGGATGCTGCCTGGGATGAGGAAATACAAACACAAAGATTTGAAAAATTGCTACTGCTACAGAGGAGATTATGGGGTGATTTGATAGAGGGATTTTAAATTATCAAGGGATGGGACAGAGTAGATAGAAACAGGCTGTTTCCAATGGTTGACGGGTTTAGAGTGAGGGTTCATAGATATAAGATTAAATGTAAGTGATTTAGGACAGAGAGCAGGAGAAACAGGGGGTTGTGAGGCTGTGGAATGCATTGCCAGAGTTAGTGATTGAAGCAGAAACCACGTCAGCATTTAAGAACAGGTTAGATAGGTGTATGAAGGACAGGGGAAAACATGATATGGGAACTGGGTGGGCTCATGGGATTAAGACTAAACACTAACACGCACTGGTTGGGCCAAACAGCCTGTTTCCATGTTGTAATTTCTGTGTAATTCTAACAGGGATTGAGGCCGGCACCTTCCTGGCCTGTATGGTTTAGTGCCACACTGAGCAAAGCATTTACCTAATAAGTCTCCAGAGGTTCTGAGTCTGAAGATCATGGGTTCAAGTCCCACTCCAGAAACCTGTGCACAAAATCTGGGCTGACACCCCAGTACTCAGTACTCCAGTGCAGTACTGAGGGAGTGCTGCACTGTCGGAGGTGCCGTCTTTCGAATGAGATGTTAAACCAAGGCCCCGTCTACTCTTTCAGGTGAATGTAAAAGATTCCATGGTACTATTTTGAAGAAGAGCAGGGGAGTTCTCCCTGATGTCCTGGCCAATATTTATCCCTCAACCAACATCACTAAAAAAACAGATTAACTGGTGATTATCACATTGCTGTTTGTGGGACCTTGCTGTGAGCAAATTGGCTGCTGTGTTTCCTACATTACAACAGTGACTGCACTTCAAAAGTACTTCATTGGCTGTAAAGCGCTTTGGGATGTTCTGAGGTTGTGAAAGGTGCTATATAAATGCAAATCCTTTCTTTCTGTCACCACGGACGCTGCCTGACCTGCTGAGGGTTTTCCAATATTTTCCATTTTCATTCATGTATTTAACTTGTTCCCTTTCATTCACAGCGTTGGTCATCCTGGATCCAGAGGAGGTCACGTACATCGAGACCCAGGTGAAAGGGGTCATTGGTCGATCTGTAGTGCTGGAATGCGGGCAGTCCCTGCCAACCATTTACATCTGGGGTTTCACCAGGCCCGGCTTCAGTGACATTCGCGCGGTCCTGTACAATTATGGGATGGGGGCCAAACTGCAAAAAATGGCCTCGATGTTCGGCGACGTGAAGGTCCTCTCCGACAGTGCGTCCCTGGTCATAGACAACCTGCAGCTCGCTGCCGAGGGGCGCTTCACGTGTCAAAGCTTGTACGACACTAGCGATGGGGCGAACCTTGTCTATGTCTTCGTCACTTTACACGTCCTCGGTGAGTATGAGATTTTAATTTTTTGGGGTAAAGTTCCACTCCGGGGGGGCAGCAAGGAAAATTCGGCCAATCCGCTCCCCCCTCGTTTTGCGCCGCCACTGAAGTTGAATTGCACCCACCCCTCCAATATCTTGCAGCAGCCCTTAAAAGAACATTCCAGAACTGAAACAGATCTAGCACCCGAGGCAGCCTTTCTCACGGCACTTTTTGTACGAATAGACTAACAATGACAGACAGGAAAAGGCCCTCTGGTCCATCCAGCCTGTCCCACACAATTGCGATGCCTTGTGCATCACAATATATAGACTCCGCAGATGTAGACTAACAGATATCCTCTGGCATTGCTCACGGTAAATCAGAAGGTTCAATGTTTTATGGGAATTGGTGCATTATAGTGTGTAACGCACAATGTATTACTCTGCTGCTGACCTGGAGCTGTGTGTAAACTGGCCTGTCCCATTAAGGACCCCACCATAATTGCTCTAAACAGGCACAGCCTGGGGCCAACTAGAGTTTAATTGCTGTGAGTGAGGCCTTTATTTATGGGAAGATTGATTAAGAGCCTGCAGATATTGTTGCTCTGGTATGTGTGTTCTGGAGAATTTTGTACATTGTACATGGTTGCCTTTGTTTCTCTATACTTTTTTAAGCGTGACACAGAAATTTGGATTAGACAATGCTTAACATCTGAATCATGATGGACAGGAACTGTATAAGTATGAAATATTTTTATAATATTACTAGCAAACCTCCGATGCAGTGACTCACAGTAAGTCAGAGGATGTGCTCGACAGGAATATTATACCAAATGAAACGCCAAGGGGCCTAAATTCACTAGCGCCCAAAACCGGGCGCAATCTGTGTGGTGAGCAGCCAAGGCGCGCCGGGACAGATAGGCCCCAGCACCATCCCAAATTGTTCCTCGGGCACCATAATTGTGGCGTAGTGCGGGCACCAATTGGGCACCCCAACGCAGCTCGCCGGCCGGGGCCTGGCAAATTTAGTCCGGCTCGGATACTAGCCGTGGCCCACAGGGTGAGTCTAGGGGCGTGGGTGGGGGGGGGCGAGCACAGACTGGCAGCCACTACAGTTTTAATGTGGAGGAGAACCCCTGCTCCTCCTGGCTCCGCATTAAGGTAGGTTTAAAAAAAACTTACTTGCAGGCTTGCGATCCCTGGTTAGGCCTCTGTAGAGCCTGAAAAGGTAGTTGCAGCTCAATTTGTCTGTGTTGCGCTTAATTTCCGCCTGCAATGGGCACAACACATACTAATTTCTACCCCTTCTACTCTACTCTAATTTCCCTGTCCTTTCCCCGTATCCTTTTATATTCTTCCTTGTCTAATTCCCTTTCAACTGATGATACAGTCTCTGTCTGAATCGCCCCTTGTGGTAAAACATTCCACGTTCTGTGTGAAAACTTGTCTCCTAACATCTCCTTTCAGTCTTCGAGTGATAATCCTGACTCCGTGCCCCCTTGTTACTGATTCACCAGCAGAAACAATTCTTCACTACTTAACCTCTGATAACTCCATAATGATCAGAAGCAGAAACACCAGCTGAATTTTATCTTCCGTGATTAGAGGCCACTTGTAACAACCTCAGGACCACCACACCTGAGAACCAGCTAACTCGGCATAGGCCAGAACACCTTTCTAAAAAAAAGGAAGGGTTCCCTTGCATATTGGCAGGAGAGGCAGTGTAAGGCAGTGACTTATTCTCAGGGTTCGGAAGTTAATTGACTGCCCAGGTTTTGTTCTTGCGAGTTGTGATAGGATTGCAGTCTTCTAACTCCCACCAAGCCCTGTCATTATGTAGTTCTGAAATAGGGCGAAGGGGGGAGGAATCACCTTTTTTGGGAATATTGAGCTTATTTGGTGCCATCTTACGGATGAGATGTTAAACCAAAGCCCCGTCTGCCCTCTCAGGTGGATGTAAAAGATCCCATGGCACTATTTCCAAGAAGAGCAGGGGAGTTCTCCCCGGTGTCTTGGCCAATATTTACCTCTCAACCAACATCACTAGAACAGATGATCTGGTCATTATCTCATTGTTGTTTGTGGGACTTTGCTGTGTGTAAATTGGCTGCCATGTTTCCTACATTACAATGGTGACTACATTTCAAAAGTACTTCATTGGTTGTAAAAGCGCTTTGGGACATCCTGAGTTCATGAAAGATGGTAAATACATGCAAGTCTTTCTTTCTTTGAGGGATGTTAGTGCTGGAGAATGGATCATTTTCCATTTCAGGTCAGTGTCACACACTCCCAGGTCAGGTACACGTAGGTTGGATGCAGACTAACAATCCCTGGCCTCCGGTCCAACATAAAACAACATATCTTCCTACACAGTTGCAACATTTCCATTTCCCACACCAGGCGTCCTGTGGCCTTTCTGAGAGAGATTGCCAATTTAGGGTCAATTGGTGGCAGATTAAGGGGAGGTAATCACCTTTGAGATTGCACAAACTCACTTTCCATAAGATGCTACAGGAGGTGGAGGAGATTTTGAACTAAACTCCTAGAGGTGACAGAGATCAGCTTATTCTGTGGAAATAACCGTGTTCCTTTTACCTTACAGTCCCAATTACCAAACCGTCCATTCAGATGAGCATCTCAGCTCCTGTTGAAGGGGCCGCGATTTCTATATTGTGTTCTGTGGAGAATGGAACCGGCCCCCTGGAGTACACCTGGAACAGGCAGGCAACTCTGTCCAGGAATCCCATCAACGTCTCCGAGACAACTGACAACCTGCTCAACCTCACCTCAGTAAACAGGAACCACACGGGCTGGTACACCTGCACTGCCAAGAACGAGGTGAATGAAGTGACCAGCGACCGGGTTTGGCTCGACGTGATCTGTGAGTCCCTTTAACTACTCGGAGAGAAGGCTTTACGAAATTTACAGTCAGAGAGCTCACCTAAAGAAATCTGGCTCTGTGTCCAACTAATTGCACTCTACTCTGGAAATATAGGAACAGGAGTAGGCCATTCAGCCCCTCGAGTCTGTTCCGCCATTCAATTAGATCATGGCTGATCTAACAGGAGTGACTCCAGACCCTGGGAAAAATCTTCCTCCTCTGGCATACAGTGTAATTGGTTCCCATTGAGGTCCATGCTAGCTGGCCCTTGTTGGCTTGCTGCTGGTTTTTATTGAAATTGGCTGAGGTGTAGCTACAAGTGCCTGCCGTGGCTCAGTGGTCGCCTCGTGGGTTCAAGTCACGCTCCTGAGACTTGAGCACATAATCCAGGCCGACACTCCAGTGCAGGACTGAGGGAGTGCCGCACTGTTGGAGGAGCGGTCTTTTGGATGAGACTTTAAACTGAGGCCCCGTCTGCCCTCTCAGGTGGACGTAAAAGATCCCATGGCACTATTTTGAAGAAGGGCTGGAGAGTTCTCCCTGCTGTCCTGGCCAATATTTATCCCTCAACCAACATCACTAAAACAGATTATCAGGTCATTATCACATTGCTGTTTGTGGGATCTTGCTGTGTGCAAATTGGTGCGTAAATGCGTTCCACGGGGTTCGGCAGCCCCCCTGCACCTTGCCCACGATCCCTGTCCTGGTGGCATTGAGGCTATTTGAACACAGGCGGCATCACAGCTAAACCTACCGTCATCTGATGTCCACACACTTTTTTTTTAAATGATAGCTTGGCTTAGAGTCAGAAGGTCGTGGGTTCAAGGAACACATCAGGACCTAAGCATGTAACCTAGGCTGACACTTTAGTGCAGTGCTGAGGGAGTGCTGAATTATCAGAGGTGCTGTCCTTTGGGTGAAATATTAAAATGAGGTCCAATCTGTCTGTTCTACAGGTTTATATTGGCCTTGGAGTGGGTACAGTGCAGATTTACCAAAATAATACCGGGGCTTAAAGGGTTAAACTATAAGGACAGTTTGCATAAACTTGAGTTGCATTTCCTTGAGTTTAGAAGGTTGAGGGGTGATCTAATCGAGGTATTTAAGATTACAAAAGGATTAGATAGAGTAGATAGAGAGAAACTATTTCCTCTGGTGGGGGAATCCAGAACAAGGGGGCACAATCTTAAAATTGGAGCTAGGCCGTTCAGGAGTGAAATCAGGAAACACTTTTTCACACAAAGGGTAATGGAAATCTGTAACTCTCTTCCCCAAAAGACTGTTGAGGTTAGGTCAATTGAAATCTTCAAAACTGAGATTGCTAGATTTTTGTTAGGTAAGGGTTTCAAGGAATAAGGATCAAAGGTGGGAAAATGTAGTTAAGGTACAGATCAGCCATGATCTAACTGAATGGTAGAATAGGCTTGGGGGGCTGAATGGCCTTCTCCTGTTCCTATGTTGCTGCTACAGAATAACTGCCATGGTTATCTTCATAAGACCAGTCACTGTACTCCAAAAGTCATTCATGTGTGAGGCACTTTGGAAAAGAGAAAAAGAAAGACTTGCATTTATATAGCGCCTTTCACAACCTCAGGACGTCCCAAAGTGCTTTACAGCCAATGAAGTACTTTTGAAGTGTAGTCACTGTTGTAATGTAGGAAATGTGGCAAACAATTTGCGCACAGCAAGGTCCCACAAACAGCAATGTGGTAATGACCAGATAATCTGTTTTAGTGTTGTTGGTTGAGGGATAAATATTGGCCAGGACACCGGGGAGAGCTCCCCTGCTCTTCTTCCTATAGTACCATAGGATCTTTCACATCCACCCTGATTGGACAAACAGGATGTACTGAGTTCCTATACTGAGTTCTTGGTCTCAGAGGAGAGGAAGAATTGAATGCGGGGTCTCCAGTGGGCTGGTCTCAGATATCCACTGATGGTTGACCAAGAGCAGGACCAGCAGTAGTCTGAGAGCAGGTTGCCTATCTCACTTCCTGACCACAGTGGGCTCGTGATCTGGAGAAGGCCAGCAGTAAAAGCTAAGAATATGGGGAAAAAAAGAGGGTTTAAAAAAAAATGAAACTGCATCACTTAACTGGGCTACAGTTTTCTAAACCCTTACCACGTATCCCATGTACCATTAGATTTAGTGCCATTCGCACCAAAATTTTACAGCGTGATATTGTATGATATCAGCACATCGCTGTGGTGACTTGCATGTAGTCAGAATGTTTTTTCCATGAAGGTTAAAATGTTTAAAATTCAAATTAAAAATCAAGAAAGACTTGCATTTATGCAGCACCTTATCACATCTCAGCAACATCTCAATGCACTTGATGTACAAAGAATTGCTTTGACGTGTAGTCACATTATTACAGCAACTACACTTCAAAAGTACTTCATGGGCTGGAAAGCACTTTGGGATGTCCTGAGGTCATGAAAGGCGCTATAGAAATGCAGGTTCTTTGTTTCTTGCACTGTTGTTACGTAGGCCAAAACAGCAGCCACCTTGAATACAGTAAGATTCCACAAACAGCCATGAAGTGAATGATGAGTAAATCTGATTTTTTGGAGGTGGTGTTCTTCGAGAAGTGTTATCGGATTTGTAATGGCCACCTGAACCACTGGAACTGGCAGTCGGGGCCTTCATTTAATATTTCAGCTGAAGGACGCTGCATGACCTCTGACAATGCAGCACACCCTCAGTACCGCACTGATGGCTGACTGGCAGCGTCAGATAACTGGCAACTTAACCAACTGAAGGGCTGTCCTTTCCCTTCTTGGGTGTGGGTTCTAGTTCAGCCCAGTTTGGGAGCATACAGTTCTCCTCAATGTGGTCATTGGGTTCCTACATGAACTGAGTTTGGGGGCAGTTCAACCCAACTGGCACAAAACTGCCCCCAGTTTGGAATAAATCAATACCAACTGGCATGAAGGTGGCGATCTCGATCAGAGAGGATGAAACGTTCGATAGTTGGGTGTGGCAATTGGAAAAAATCTTGCAGTAGATCATGAGGTGGGCTCGAGGCTTTAGCCTGAATTTAATCCCAACAATACTTTCTGCTGAGTCTAAAGGGCTAGTTTTGAGAGGCTCCTCTTCCAACGTGGAGCCTCGCTGGACAGGAGTGCAGGTTGGAGGTAGGGCCAACTCTGATTCAGAAGGTTGTGGGATCAAGTCCTACTCCAGAGGCTTGAGCACAAAATCCAGGCTCACAGTGCAGTGCAGTACTGAGGGAGTGCTGCACGGTTGGAGGTGCCGTCTTTTGGATGGGACGTTAAACTGAGACCCCGTCTGCCCTCTCAGGTGGACGTAAAAGATCCGATAGCACTATTTCCAAGAAGAGCAGGGGAGTTCTCCCCAGCGTCCTGGACAATATTTACCCCTCAACCAACATCACTAAAACAGATTATCTGGTCATTATCTCATTGCTGTTTGTGGGACCTTGCTGTGTGCAAATTGGCTGCCCTGTTTTCTACATTCCAAAGTGAGTACACTTCAAAAATATTTCATTGGCTGTAAAGAGCTGAGGTCGTGAGGGGAGCTATATAAATGCAAATCTTTTTTTATCACTATGGGACCAATTCTACAACCCATGTTCCCGGCTGGTAAACTCAGTGCCAGGAGAAAAAATACCCCTTCACTGCAAACAGCCTTATTATCAATTATCCAGTGTTGATCAATGATGTTGCATCCAAATGTACGATTGTGGCATTCAGCAATGCGTAGTCTCTAAAGTGAAGCTGGCTCGCCTTGTTTTTTTCCTAGATGGTCCTGATCAGCCAGCCATCAACGTCACTCCTTACTCTCTCAACTCAGTAGGTTATTCAGCCATTGAGCAGGACACCGTCTCCATGACCTGCTCAGCCTCTTCCAATCCGCCCAGCCAGTACGTCTGGTTCCACAACAACTCGCAGATTTACGCGGGACAGCAGTTTGTCATCGAGAGAATTGGCCGAAGTCAGACGGGAACCTACATGTGCCTCGCGCACAATACAGTCCTCAACGCCAGGACTAAGACCGCCATCGTACTCACTGTCTACTGTGAGTAGAATTTAATATGAAATCATTTTGGTTTGAAGAAACTCTGTATTTTGTTGTCCTCAGTTATTTTTCTGCCTTTGATTTTACCTTTAGCTCCAATATTTCTCAGCAAACATGCAGATTATAGATGACCTGCAGAGTTTTTCTCTATAATATGAGATTAATAAATATTTGGTGTGTAAGGTGCTGTCAGTATATTATTGTAATGTCCTGCACTAATTCATAACACAATGAGAAAACTATAGAGGCAGTTTACGCAATTGGGATAGTTTTTATTTGTATTGTAAGTACAATTCAGGGCAATTACAGGTTTCTGCCATGTTTTGTTGAAAAATTGTGATGTGCTTCTTTAAAACCTTAATTGAAAATTCATATTATTCCCAACCAATTGTCTGTCAACCAAACTCTAGTAAAAGAGCACTCTCCAGCATGGAGTAATGCATTACCATGCACAGAATACACAGCTGATAGAGCCTGAAACAGACTGTTACGGTAGTGCACAAGTTGCATGGGTGAGACAACCTGTCACATCCTCTGCCATCACCCTGTCTAAGATCAGTCACTGCAGCACAGGTTAGGGCCTTCCGTTGAGGAGAGGTCACCCCGAATGCATGAAATCGGGTAACAGGAGAGAGTTATAGGCTCCTATAAACCTCTTTTCCCAAAATAGATAACCTTAGGACATTCCCAAAGAGTATGCATCAGGGTTACTCTCTTTCTCTCCATATCTCCAGCTGCTTGAGTCTCAACACACTTTTAAGGCATTCGAACACTGGCTTAGTATTTTCAAATCAATAAAATCTTTGAATTCTAGGTATCTAGATCTCTCCCTCATGTTGTTCTTGTGGCGTTAACTTTGCAGGTTAACTATGTTCCACTTTGCCCCATTATTAATCTCCTTAAACTGTTTGTGATCTTAACCTCAGCATGAGATGACTCTTTCTCTCTATATAATTTTGACACTTGGAGATGGATGTCTGAAGTGTGACGGACACTCTCAAACCTTTTATATGGATAGTATATATCACAGGTGGTTACATTGGTCTAATTTCTACCTCGATGGCTTGGGCCTATCTGGGCTTCTGAGAATTCTGACTCCCTCCATGTACGGCAGAGGGATGACCCTTTGTAACTCGAAGCAAGGTTCTGGGATGAGTGTCGATTAAATCTGCGCCATGTAGGGGATTCACTGCAAATTGACTTGTACAAGAAATGCCAATAGGTGACAATAGGTAGCCCAGAGACAAGCCTGAGTAAAATGGCCGCATCTTTAAAGGTATTTTAAAGAGTCTAGGTAAACAATGATTCACAACTATATAAAGTGACTTGCTTCCCTATACTGTTACCATATATGGGTTTGCTCCTATAACAACAACTATTACAACTTATATTTATATAGCACCTTTAACATAGTAAAACGTCCCAAGACACTTCACAGGAGTGATTATCAGACAAAATTTGACACTGAGCTACATAACGAGATATTAGGACAGGTGACCAAAAGTTTGGTCAAAGAGGTAGGTTTTAAGGAGCCCTTTAAAGGAGAAGAGAGAGGTGGAGAGGTTTAAGGATGGAATTCCAGAGCTTAGGGCCTGGATGGCTGAAGGCACGGCTGCCATTATTTAAGAAAGGAGGGAGGGAGAAACCTGGAAACTACAGACCTGTCAGTTTAACATCAGTTGTGGGGAAGTTACTGGAATCTATCATCAGGGACAGAGTGACAGAGCACTTGAATAAATATGAGCTGATCAAGGAGAGTCAGCATGGATTTGTGAAAGGTAAGGCATGTCTGACTCATCTAGTTGAATTATTGGAGGAGGTCACTAGTATTGTGGATAGGGGAGTGTCTATGGGTGTTGTCTATATGGACTTCCAGAATACATTTGATAAGGTTCCGCACAAAAGATTATTAGCAAAAATAAAATGGCATGGAATTGGAGGTAGCCTTGAGATATGGGTTGGTAATTGGTTGGGAGGTAGGAGACAAAGAGTAATAATAAAGGGGATGTACTCTGATTGGTGGGATGTGACAAATGGTGTTCCCCAGGGATCTGTTCTGGGGCCTCAGCTTTTCACCATGAGTTGAATGAAAGAATAGAGAGTTGTGTATCCAAGTTTGCAGATGACATTAAGGTAAGAGGCACAGTAAGCACTGTAGGTGGGAGCAGGAAGTTACAAAGGGACATAGACGGATTAAGTGAGTGGGCAAAACTGTGGCAGATAGAGTTCAATGTGGATAAATGTGGGGTCATCCACTTTGGATCCAAGAAAGACAAATTGGAATATTTTCTTAATGGTGGGAGTCTGGGAACTGTGGAGGAGCAAAGGGATTTGGGTGGCCAGGTACACAAATCACTAAAAGCTAGTACACAAAATGTATTCAAAAAGGCTGATGGAATGTGGGCCTTTATCTTAAGAGGGCCGGAATACAAAGAGGAGTTCCTGATGCTTTAGTTGCACAGAGCCTTGGTCAGATCCCATCTAGAGTGCTCATTTAACAAGTTTGCCAATTCCTTATTATCCATTATAGTATCACCTGCATCTGTTTTTAATGGGGCAAAATTCTCCTTTGCTACTCTATTTTTCTTAATATATTTATAAAATCTTTTACTGTTAGCTTTGATATTCGTTGCTAGTGTACTTTCATATTCCTTCTTTGAAGCTCTTAATTCTTTCTTTGTATCCCTTTATTGCTTTTTATAGCTCTCCCAGTTTGCTGGATTTCCACTTTTCTTTGCATTTGTGTAAACCTTTTCTTTTAGCTTGATACTACCTCTTACCTCATTTGTTGACCATGGTTGATTAACTACACAAGTGGAGATTTTGCCTTTTAGGGGTAGGTACTAGTTATTGTATTGTATCCAAAACTTCTTTGAATAATTGTGTTTGTCTGCAGGTTTACTCATTAACAATTCAGCCCAGTTTACTGTAATCAGTCTATCCCTTTGAAATTTGCATTACTTAAATTTAAAACTGTGATTTATGACTCTCCCTTCTCCCTCTCAAACCTAATATCAAAGTCAATCCTATTATGGTCACTATTTGCAAAATGCTCCCTTATAGTCAGATTGTTAACTAATCCTGGTCCATTACTCATCACAAAATCTAATATGACCTGCTCCCTTGTGGGTTCAAAAACATAATGTTTCAGAAAACTGTCCTGAAAAAATTCTAGAAGTTCGTTGCCTTTGCTACTTGAGTAATTCCACTTCTCGCAGTTTCTGTGAAAATTAAAATCTCTCATTACAACCCAATTGTTTCTGCTACATAGTTACATTTCTCTTTATTTATATATCCTCTCACTACATCACTACTTTGAGGAGGCAACTCCCACCACAGACTTTCCTGTTCCATAGTTCGACCCATACTGTTTCCACTGCCTGTTCACCCTTACTGAAGTCCTTTCTTTCCACTGCTGGAATTGTGTCTTTAATCAATATTGTTACTCCTCCTCCTGTCCCAATTTCCCTGTCCAAAGCTGTGTACCAAGCTTACAACTGGCTAATCCAGAGGTGGTGAGCTTTGCCAAAGAGATGTGCCGTCTGAGGGCTTGCAGTGATTGGACTCTGTTTGCCTCCCTGTTTTTTCCATATAGTTTGATCTTGGATCTCTCACACAAGGGGGAAATTTTAACTCTCTCCTCCCGGTGGAAACTGGACAGAATGGGAATTAAAATCCTTACTGCTCATTTCCCTCCCCACAGCCATTTTAACGCCGCTGTGGCACCTCCTGACTCGGGCGGGTGCCTCATAAATATATACAAATTGGGGTCTTAACACTTAGATAGGACCTCAAGGCTATTTTAACTGCTTACTGATTGGGGCACCCACCGTGGACTCCATGCTTAATAAAGCCTGATGTGGAGAACCTTTTCACTCATTCATCTGACGAAGGGGATAATCTCCGAAAGCTTGTGATTTTAAAATAAATTTGTTGGACTATAACCTGGTGTTGTAAGATTCCTTAATAAAGCCTGGGCAGACAACCAATGGAGACCCTGTCAGGTAAGTTTAAAACTTATTTTTGTGGGGCCTGGAGGAACAGGAGTGCTGCCCTGGGCTCCTCCCCCTTCTCACCCACAAAACCCTCCCGAAACTACCACCGCAACTTACCCGAATGCCAGCCTGGCCGCCTGATCTTTATAGGCCCAAATCTGTCCCAGTTGCCTCTGGACTCATTTTGGGCGGTGGCATGTTAATGAGGCCCGGCCATTGAAATGGCCTCTCGCGGGCCGCTGGCTTGGGAGCTACAGTGTGTCCTGTCGGTTCCTGCCCAGGAGTTAAAATCCCCCCTGTAGGTGAAGGAAGCCTTTCTGTTCAATGTACCATGAAAGAGAGCTGTCTCGGCTTACGTCTTACACGCAATGTGCTTACCCTGCATCGGGGTATTTGCTATCATCGAAAGAAGGCCAAAAATACCAAAGAACCCTTCGTGCTTTCTTAGTACGGTTCCAAAGGATTTTTTCCAGGCTAAAGTTGACCTCCACCAGAACCCCCAGGTGCTGGTACCAATCACTGAACTCTGTGTCTCCAAAACACACTCAGGCAAAGTTGTCCATGTCATTCATTCTAGTTGATGTCTTCATTAGTGATGTGTTGCTTAGTCTCCGAGTTTCTGTTCTAGATAATTCTGAAAGAATTGTGGCCCTGCTTCTTGCAGATGATATTGGGGGTAATATTCACCTTCACTGCCTGGGTGGTAATCCGATGGAGCGTGTGCACCGCCCACTGTAGAACCTGCCTGATCATCACATTGAAGTCAATGGGATGAAAATCAGGCAATTCTACAACAGATGGGTGATCTGCTTCACCAGGTTACTGCCCAGACGGTGAAGGTGAAAACTGCCCCCTCTTGGGCTGTTGGCAACTCATCTGGAGATCTAGTGTGATCTATTCACCATCTCAAGCAATGGGCTAACCTGTCATGGGTGCCACAGTGGGGTATGTTGGTTTAAGAGGGGACTTCAAAGGTTATTATTGCTGGGAATTTCCTCGGAGTTGCCCCTGCTCCGTCGTTATATCTTCGCTGGAAGTGTGGAGGGAAATCCTGTATACTTGCGTAAACGAGGTTCCTGCCGCATTTCTGGCGAAGTTATGGCGGTGGAGTGGGAGCAACTCCGAGGAAATTCCTGGCTGCGACTAGTGCCACACTGCTGCAGTGGTGGTGGTTTTGGGAGGGGGGGGCGTCAGGGGGGCTCTTCTGAGTTTGGGATTGAGGCACATTCTTAGGCTGAGTCGGGGAGACTTCGCTCTGTGTCTAACCCATGCTGTGCCTGTCCTAGGAATGCCAAAGTGTAAAAGCATTCCACTCCCATCTCTGATGCCCCTCAAACAAACAAGAGGTCCTCACTTTTTTTAACACAAAAATTTGTTGCATCATAAAAAAATCTGGTGACTCATTGTACATAGTTTTGATATAAAAACTATTGGATGAAAATTAATTTTGCATGAAACTTATTCCTTACAACCATGAGCAGGGTTTGTTGTAAAGTATATGGTGTACATCAATTGTTGGCAGCCTAGACTACAGATAGCTCACTTGTGCTTGCTCTATGCTGTAGGTCTGTTATCAGGGGTACAACTTCTAAGAGTGTGACCATTGTATCTGGAGTTGCCCGCAGGTTACTGGTAACATTGGCTTGTGCATTAACTGTGCTGTTTGTAATCATCTTAAACCAGTTAAAAGCAAGTACAGAAAATAATTCTTCAGACAAAAGACTGTGCAACTGTAGGATGTGCTGGCCCCAGAAGGTCATGGGGCAGAATCAACTGTGGTTGTTAAAAAGGGGATAGATACTTACTTGGCGAGTGACGGTATTAAAAGTTATAGAGAACAAGCAGGAAATTGGGATGTAGAGCTGCTGAAGCTAGCTAAACAGGCTCAACGGGCTGAATTACCGACTCCAATTCCTACATTCCTATCTTCCCTCTTGAGCTGTTCATGTTGACCAGATGTATCTCCATGATACTCTTTATTGGAGACAGGTTGTCCACTGGCTAATTGTAAATGGGAAGAGGTGGCGGAAAGAGTGAAGGTAGGACCAGGTTCAGTTTTGTTCGTGACGTGTCCTTGTCATACTGAGTTACTAACCTCTGCAGTCCTTCATACCATGTATAGATCTGCCTGCTGGGAGGCCCATTTGCACCGTGCTATCCGTTAATGATAACCGGGATATAGCTTTGTGGTGCTCATGGGAAGGTGGAGACCCGCCAGCGACTCTCCACTGGGTTAATACGGTGAGAGATGGCATTGAAGTGGAGGGACAGTCCAGTATTTCAAGAGTAAAACCGGGACGAGAGACCTCAAACAATAGTACCTATACCTGCCGACCCTCTCACCCAGCTCTGAGGGCAGACTGGTCCTGCAGAACCACAGCACGTGAGTATCAATGATTAGTAACTGTTGGCGTGGGTAGCTTTATGTTCATTGCTCTTTTCCCTTGCCCCCTCCATTTTTTTCCTCCCCTCTCCCGAAGGTGCTGACTATTTGGCTGTGGGAAGCACCACAGTTGAGTTTGATTCTGTCCTCACTCAACGCGCACTATCCAACAGGAATCACTGGATAATGATCAGGATTGGGAGCCCCATTTGCTTTTATACAGCACCTTATCATGTCTTCAGCAAGTCCAAGTGCATTTCTTGCTCTCAGTAATGACGCTGGGCTTTTCTAGACTGGACCAATATTATGAAAAATATAATTAACCCCCAAACCCAACCCCTCAACTCCTGAAAGTGCCAACATGCAGAAGGACATGATAATGTATAGCACAAACTCCCGCCGAGGTTAAATTGCATGAAATAAAGCTTCTGCGTTCTTTTTGCGACAATGGCGGAATGAATAAAAGAAAATGGCAAGTGTATGCGTTTTTTTCTTAGGATTTAATTTTGAAACCGCCATCTGAGAAGAAAATTCCAACTTGTAAAGAACAAAATGGCTGATGGAGACAAAGTAGAACTTTTAGTGAGAACATATAATGGGAGACAAAGCATGACATTGGGAATGTAGAATGCTCTATAAATCATGCATCTGTTGAGATATAAACCCCCTCAATTGAGGATATGATTATAAAGAAAGTCCCATTTCGGGATTCAGATGACAACAAGCTGGTCTTGTGGTTTATGACATCTTTTTGAACTCACTCTTGAGATTACTTTCTTGTTCCCACTTTCACCCATGGGTTGTTCAATGTCTAATATTGTTTTTAAAGTTCTTTTGTGCTTTCGTTTCCGGCTAGTGTTGCCTGAAGGAAGACCCAAATGCTCAGCTACTGCCGTGAAGAGTCTGGAGTACACCATGCTCTCGTGTAGTTGGGAAGGAGGCCTACCTCAGGCTTCACTGCAGTGGAAGAACTGGAGAAGTAGCTTCCTGGGTAATTCTGAACGGTCCATCAATAATCAGGTGCTAAAGTCCAGTCCAACGTACAACGGCAAGGAATTTATCTGCCAAGCGACACATCCTTTGACCAGAAGCAGGGCATGCAGCATCCGACTAGGTACGGACTCTTTCCTAGAAGATTCTTCATTTTCAAATAGTCACTACTCTTCCATCCTGAACTCAAAGCTTCTACTAACGTGTAGGAGAGTAGTTAGTCTTTGACTATCATCTTGCTTAACTCTTATCACTTCAGTTAAAGATACTGCCCTTGAGCAGGTACTGAGGCAAGGAACCAAAATGGTTCTGGATATCAAGGATCTAAATTATGAGGAAAGGTTAAGGACGCTGGGCTTGTTTTCTGTAAAAAAAAAGAGGAGACTTTGAGGTGACCTAATTGAGGTTGTCAATATTATGAAGGGAATTGGCGGACTTCAGACAGACTGTTCACTGTGGTGAAAGGTTCAATAAGCAGCAATCACAAGTTAAAGATGGGAAAGTTCTGAGAAAGGGGGAGTGTTTTTATTCAAAGGGTGAGAAACTTCTGGAACGGGAAGGCCTTTGAAACTGAGAGTGTGAGTAGGTTCAGGAGGGATTGAGGAATATGATGAGAAGTTGAGTAGGTGGGGTTGATCTATTAAAAAGTGACGGGTGGTTTGGCCTAATGACTTTTCCCTAAAGATTCTTGTTGGCCAGAAATCCGTCTATTTATGGTCCATGAATGGAAGATGTAACCGATGTTCTTAGCATCAGTTAGGGAACCATTTAGTGGTTGGGGGTGCTCTTCTGATGGGGTTCAAGCACAATGTTGGGGCAATGTTGGGCCTGTACTTGATGCTGTAAACAGTTGAAATGGGAGAATCATCATTTAAAAAACCCAATGAAGACATCGATTGTATTGTCCTGTTGATGCCAGCCAGCATTAGCCCTGCTACTTGCAGCGGAATTTGAGTAAAAAAAATTAACTCCGCTCTGACGTCATGATGTTTGATTTCTGGTCGAATACCTCTTTAAAAAATCTTCTCAACAACAAACGCAAATAGAAGATAGTTTAAAAGAGTCACATGTACAATGGACAGAAAAATCTGTTACTCTGCTTATGAAGAGCTGCTCTAGGGCTCGAGTTGACTTTATCCTTGAAAAGAAGAAAGGAAGAAAGAACTTGCATTTATATAGCGCCTTTCACAACCTCAGGATGTCCCAAAGCGCTTTACAGCTAATTAAGTACTTTTGAAGTGTAGTCACTGTTGTAATGCAGGAAATGCGGCAGCCAATTTGCGCACAGCAAGATCCCACAAACAGCAACGTGATAATGACCAGATAATCTGTTTCAGTGATGTTGGTTGAGGGATAAATATTGGGTCAGGACACCGGGGAGAACGCCCCTCCTCTTCTGCGAAATAGTTCCAGGGGATCTTTTACGTCCACCTGAGAGGGCAGACTTGGCTTAACATCTCACCTGAAAGACAGAAGTCTAATTCAGGTTCATCGTTAAACAAAATGTCAGATCTCAGGTTGCCATCCCATTCCCAGGCCCCTGTCCTGCTCCCTATTTGGTTTTGAACCTATTCACAAGTGAAGGAAACAGTTATGATCCACGTGAGATGGCTCAGTCCCTTCCACAGAGAATTCACACTCATTGAAGAGCATGGAGAAGAACCAAAGACATTTTAATTTGTCTAAACTCTAAAGGTCCATCTCTTTGACCATGCCTTTGGTCTCCCTTCCCAAATTTCCTCGCTTTCCTACCTAGTATCCTATTTTCTCCTTTTCTAGTGTGTTTAGACTTTTTTTTCCATGTAAGGAGCATCATCTCCTTGAGTATAGAAGATTAAGTGGTGATCTAATTGAGGTGTTTAAGATGATTAAAGGATTTGATAGGATGGATAGAGAGAAACTATTCCCTCTGGTGGGGAAGTCCAGAACAAGGGGGCATAACCTTAAAATTAGAACTAGGCCGTTCAGGGGTGATGTCAGGAAGCACTTCTTCACACAAAGGGGAGTGGAAATCTGGAACTCTCTCCCCCAAAAAGCAGTTGAGGCTGGGGGTCAATTGAAAATTTCAAAACTGAGATTGAATTATTTTTTTTAGGTAAGGGATATGGAACCACGGTGGGTAAATGGAGTTGAGAAATAGATCAGCCATGATCTGATTGAATGGTGGAACAGGCTCGAGGGGCTGAACGGCCCAAGCCTGTTACTATGAGCGCTCTACAAATATAAGTTCTTGCCTTAAACTTTAGCTTTTGGTTCTGAACGTCCAGATTTCAGCCCTCCCGGGTCCAAACAGCCTTCGACCTTTAAGGGCAAGTGAATTAACCAACAGCCGACTTACATTTTTCCTGGCTTGCAAAATTGAGGATAAGACGGAGTTTGGGAATAAAAAGCAAGATTTGATTCAAATGCCATATCAGGGAGGGACAATGGGAGGAATTTTAACTCCTCCGGCTCGACGGGAAAGGAACAGGGGAGCAGTTAAAATGGAGCGGCTCCAAATCCCGCTCTATTCTCGCTGATTTTACCGCCGGCAGTTTTGGCGGAGGATGAGGTGCCCTGAGGCGGGAGCCTGGTGCTCATCTGCCAATCGGGGCCCTGTTGCATCAACTGATGGCATTTTAACTGGGGCCTGGGTGGAGAAACCGCCACGGCTTTCTCACTGGGCTGAAGCAGGTCGGCAGCTGGTGGGGAGGGTGAAGGGGCCTCTCTAGGTAACTCAAATGATTTCCTTTGTGGGGCCAGGAGGGGCAGGAGTGTCTCACCGGGATCCACAAGGAAAGTCGCGGCCTCCCCTTCCCCTGGACTTCCCTGCCCCCTCCCCGATACCTACCGGCCAGCAGCTCCTCTGTGCTGCCTTCCCGCCTGGAACCAATGGCATTTAAACGAGGCCCAGTGGTTAAGATCACGGTGGCCTCCTGCTGTCTCTGCCAGGCGGGATATTAACTCTCCGGCATGTTTTCCTGCTAGAAACCCACTCTGAGTTAAAATCCACCCCCCGGCAGCCTGATCTGGATTTAATTTGTGTCACAGAAGTCAAAGGGCAACGTCTGGTTCCCCCACTCCTAATTTTTTTACGCGTCGAATTGTAATGATCTGGAATGCGCTGTCTGAAAGGGCGGTGGAAGCAGATTCAATAGTAACTTTCAAAAGGGAATTGGATAAATACTTGAAGGGGAGAAATTTAAAAGGCTATGGGGAAAGAGTAGGAAAGAGCCGGCACGGGCATGATGGGCTGAATGGCCTCCTTCTGTGCTGTATGATTCCATGATTTTATGAAATGAAGTAAACATGTTATTTGAAAGTTATAATCCGCTGTGTTTATTCTGCTTTCAGAGGCGCCCAATCTTCTCACCCCAAAAAACGCCCTGACAATGTACGAGGGGAGTGACGTCCATCTGACCTGCATCCTTAAAGCCGCTTACCCGCCCTCGGAGATCGTCTGGCACAACAACAGGAATGAAAGCATCTGGCTAATGCCCAAAAAGTACCTGCTGCACCAGGAGACCTTCTGGTCCAACCTCACCATTCGGGAAACAGATGGAGACAGGGACAATGGGACCTACTGGTGTACAGCAAGCAACGTGGTGGGGAGTTCCACCATCGGGATCCAGCTCCATGTGAACAGTGAGGGAGCCTCTCGCTAATGATTGTTACCGTGGCAATTTGTGTTTGAATTGTACAATTCTTTGGCTATTCTTTTCATTGTGTGCGCATGTATGTGTATCTGTGTGAATCTGTATGTGCGTATGTTTATCTGTGTGTGTGTGCATGGTCATCTTTGTGTGCATGTGTACATAATCTGTGTGTGTGTATCTATGTGTGAATTTGTTAATATCTGTATACCAGTGCGCGCATATGTGTGCATCCGTGTGTGTGTATATATGTGTGTGCGTGTGTGTATATCTGTGCATGAGTGTGCGGTGTGTATATCTGTGTGAGTGTGTGTGCATATCTGTGTGCATATATCTGTGTGCATACATGTATGTGTATTTCTATGTGCGTGTGTGTGCATCTGTGTGTGCGTGTGTGTGCATGTGTGTATATCTGTGCATGCACATGTGTGTGCATCTGTGTGCATATGTATGTATCTTTATATCTGTGTGTATATCTGTGTGCATATGTATGTATCTTTATATCTGTGTGTATATCTGTGTGCATGTGTATGTATCTTTATATCTGTATGTGTATATCTGTGTGTGTATGTATATATACCAGTATATCTGTGTGCTTTTGTGTATACCTGTGTATGCGTGTGTGTGCACCTGTGTGCACATGTGTATAGCTGTGTATGTGTGTTTATATAATCTGTGTGCACGCATCTGTATGTGTGTGTATATCTGTGTACATGTGTGCGTATCTGTGTGTGCATGTTTATATCTGTGTGCTTGTGTACACTGGTGTGCAAGTGTGTATGCATCTGTCTGCGTGTGGATATACCTGTGTGTGTGTATCTGTGGTGTGTTTGTGTGCACGTGTATATCTAAGTCTGTGTGTGCGCATCTGTGTGCGTGTGTGAATATCTATGTGTGCATGTGTGTATATCTGTGTGTGTGTGTGTATATCTGTGTGCGTATATTTGTGTACGTGTGTATACGTGTAAGCTGGTGTGGGCAAAACTTGACGAGGCAGCCTCACCTGAGCGACTGCTGGTCACCAGATGTCCTTTTGCAGTTTGAGTGAAAACCACACAGATTGTAACACATATCACACGCACACCGTAACACATATCACACGCACACCGTAACACATATCACACGCACACCGTAACACATATCACACGCACACCACACACACCGTAACACAAATCACACGCACACCACACACACCGTAACACATATCACACGCACACCACACACACCGTAACACAAATCACAAACATACCACACACACTGTAACACATATCCCACACACACCGTAACACACACCACATATGCTATAATACATATCACACGCACACCTTAACACATATCACACGCACACCACACACACCGTAACACATATCACACGCATACCACACACACCGTAACACAAATCACAAACATACCACACACACTGTAACACTTATCCCACACACACCGTAACACACACCACATATGCTATAATATGTGCCACGCACACCGTAACACATATCACACGCACACCGTAACACATATCACACGCACACCTTAACACATATCACACGCACACCGTAACACAAATCGCACACATACCACGCACACCGTAACATAAATCGCACACATACCACACACACCGTAACACATATCACACACATACCACACACACCGTAACACATCACACACATACCACACACACCGTAACACATCACACACATACCACACACACCGTAACACATATCACACACATACCACACACACTGTAACACACACCACATATGCTATAATACGTGCCACACACACCATAACACATACCACACTTCTAGTTATGTCAGTTGGTTTGTGAAGCCACTGCTGCTAAGTTTTACTCAGTGGGTTTGCTGCTGGATGGGACTTCTGACCCGCCCAGTTAAAATCCCATCGGCATCCTAATGACATCATTGGATCCTTATTTAAATTTATGATTGAGACTGGGGGCCAATTGAAAATTTCAAATTGAGATTGATAGATTTTTGTTAGGTAAGGGTATTAAGGGTTACAGAACCAAGGCAGGTGGATGGAGTTAAGATACAGATCAGCCATGATCTAATTGAATGGCGGAACAAGCTCGAGGGGCTGAATGGCCTCCTCTTGTTCCTATATTCCTATGTAATCTTGAGGGGTGGCGGAAGCGTTTCCGATCGGCGGGTTTCTGGTGGGAAAGGGGCGGTAGGTTGATTTTTAACCACCCACCCACCCCCTTCCCACCAGGTGGGTTGGGTCAGAATTGGGGCCCCTTCTTCTTCAGAAGGCGCTGACCTTTGCTGGGGTACAGTTCCAAGGGTGCCCGCAATCCGCTGGTGTGTCCTTCCCACGTGTGGACCTGGATCGTGCATGTTGGCAGGTCACCACTGTGCCCACCCAATGTCCACATCCAATGTCCACACAGGGGCCAATGGACAGTGATCAAGAGCACGAACCCTGACTGACCTTTGGCCTCACTTCCCCAGTGACACTGAGGTCAGCAATAGCTGAGAACAACATCAGTAAAAATAGAGTCAGTAACACAGGGTACCCTTGAGATTGCACGTGCGTGTGCGTATGCGTGCGTGCATGTGTGTGAGCGCGCATGTGTATACACGCGAGTGGGTGTATGTGCATGCACGCTTGTGTGAGCATGTGTGTGTGTGCGTGTGTGCTGGAGGGCCTATCAGTTTCCCACTGTAACTCTAACAGGGGACTGGTTGGAAATATCAGAAATGGCTGCTCCAGCTGTTTCCCTGGAGGTTTTGTGAGGAGAGACCGGCAGATTCCCTGTGGAAGTTCAGCCTATTGGTTTTTAGGTCCTGTGTTTGTGAATATCATTTTATCGGGTAAAAGGGTACATTTTTGAATTGCCTGCTCCCAGCACAGAGTCTCACCCGTCGGGAGCACATATCAAAGGAAATTGAACATGTGTAGTTCACGATTTTCCAACCATGAATTTTGATGGTCAAAATCATGAGCTACACACCCACAATTTCCTGAGCGATGCTCCTGGTGGGCGAGGAATTGCAACCCATACCTTGCTGTGTTCGACAATATTAAGGTTTCCCCTTTTATACCAACTTATTTCTTAATGTTAAGCATTTGAGAAATGTCCGCCAAAATGATTTGCTGAATTTTGGTGCTAATCAGGTGAAGGAACATTCATGCCAGAAAATAAGAATGCTTCACACTTCGGGCAGCTAGTGTTGACATCAAGCAATTCTAGTCAGTTCCCTCAACTCAACCCCAACAAAGGGCCTCAGGCCCAACCTCAGAGGAGGGCTCATGCTTGGTCCAGCCTGAATATTTCCATTTCTCATGCCAGCTGCCCTTGTGCGGTTTGAGTGAAAACCATACACACCGTAACACATACCATACAAACCATAACACATACCAGACAAACCATAACGCATACCAGACAAACCATAACACATACCAGACAAACCATAACGCATACCAGACAAACCATAACGCATACCAGACAAACCATAACACATACCAGACAAACCATAACACATACCAGACAAACCATAACGCATACCAGACAAACCATAACACATACCAGACAAACCATAACACATACCAGACAAACCATAACACATACCAGACAAACCATAACACATACCAGACACACACCACGCACATCATAACATGCACCACGCACAATGTAACACACACCATGCACACCATAACACATACCAGACAGACACCATGCATACCATAACACACACTACACACACCATAACACACACTACACACACCATAACACACACTACACACACCATAACACACACTACACACACCATAACAGATACCACACACACCATAACACATACCACACACATGCTATAACACATACCACACACACCGCAACACATACCATACATGTTATAATACATACCACACACACCGTAACACACACCACACATGCTATAACACATACCACACACACCATATTACATACCACACACACTGCAGCACAGACTATAAACACTATAACACATACCACACACACTGTAACACATACCACAAACACTGTAACACATACTACACATCATAACACATACCACACATACCATAACATATACTACATGCACCATAACACATGCCACACACACCATAACACATACCACACACCATAACACATAGCACACACATCATAACACATACCACAAACACTGTAACACAGACCATAATAGACACCACACACACCGTAACACAATCACACACACTATAACACATACCACACACCATACCACATATCACACACACACCTCAATATATATTACACCACATAGAGCCACCCACCCCAAAACCATGTACACTTTTGTTGTGCTGCAGAATTTTACTGGCCTGTGTAAATTGAACATAAACCTACCCAGAGCAAAGTCCCACGCACAACACTGTACCTCAATAATTTCACCCGGTTTATCCGAGATTGATGCTCTTGTGCCATTTGGATTCCTTATCTCAGGAGTTCTCAGATCTCCCTTTAATAAGTTTGGCTCCACCGAGGGTCGGGAGGGTCATTGGTAGATTGTTGCTCAGGTGCAGAATATTTACACCAGGATTGAGAGCATAATATATCGTCATCATATATTCTACTGCTGGCAAAGTCATATCCTGTATATATCCCATTCTGTCTGTGTCATATCCTGTATATATCCCTCACCTGTCTGTGTCATATCCTGTATATATCTCACTCCTGTCTGTCATATCCTGTATATATCCCACTCCTGTCTGTGTCATATCCTGTATATATTCCATTCCTGTCTGTGTCATATCCTGTATATATTCCATTCCTGTCTGTGTCATATCCTGTATATATCCCACTCCTGTCTGTGTCATATCCTGTATATATTCCATTCCTGTCTGTGTCATATCCTGTATATATTCCATTCCTGTCTGTGTCATATCCTGTATATATCCCACTCCTGTCTGTGTCATATCCTGTATATATCCCCACTCCTGTCTGTGTCATATCCTGTATATATTCCATTCCTGTCTGTGTCATATCCTGTATATATTCCATTCCTGTCTGTGTCATATCCTGTATATATTCCATTCCTGTCTGTGTCATATCCTGTATATATCCCACTCCTGTCTGTGTCATATCCTGTATATATCCCCACTCCTGTCTGTGTCATATCCTGTATATATTCCATTCCTGTATGTGTCATATCCTGCATATATCCCACTCCTGTATGTGTCATATCCTGTATATATTCCATTCCTGTCTGTGTCATATCCTGTATATATTCCATTCCTGTCTGTGTCATATCCTGTATATATTCCATTCCTGTCTGTGTCATATCCTGTATATATCCCACTCCTGTCTGTGTCATATCCTGTATATATCCCCACTCCTGTCTGTGTCATATCCTGTATATATTCCATTCCTGTCTGTGTCATATCCTGTATATATCCCACTCCTGTCTGTGTCATATCCTGTATATATTCCATTCCTGTCTGTGTCATATCCTGTATATATTCCATTCCTGTCTGTGTCATATCCTGTATATATTCCATTCCTGTCTGTGTCATATCCTGTATATATTCCATTCCTGTCTGTGTCATATCCTGCGTATATTCCATTCCTGTCTGTGTCATATCCTGCGTATATCCCATTCCTGTCTGTGTCATATCCTGCGTATATCCCATTCCTGTCTGTGTCATATCCTGCATATATCCCACTCCTGTCTGTGTCATATCCTGCATATATCCCATTCCTGTCTGTGTCATATCCTGTATATATCCCACTCCTGTCTGTGTCATATCCTGTATATATTCCATTCCTGTCTGTGTCATATCCTGTATATATCCTACTCCTGTCTGTGTTATATCCTGTATATATCCCACTCCTGGCTGTGTTATATCCTCTATATATTGTATTACTGTTGTGCCACAATGTTGTTTGTGGGACCTTGCTGTGGGCAAATTGGCTGCTGTGTTTCCTAATTTACAACAGTGACGACACTTCAAAAGTACTTAATTGGCTGTAAAGCGCTGTGGGACATCCTGAGGTCATGAACAGCACTATAGAAATGCAAATATTTTCTTTCTTTCTTACTGGCTCTTTATCTGTTTCCGTCTGTACCAGTTTTCACTGGGCGTTTTCTGGATTGGAGCGGCTTGGAGCCTCTACAGTCTGTTGTCTTGCTAACAATGCGTTTTCCCTAAATCCTTCACAGAGTACCCTACCCCACCGAACGTGACCATCAGCAAGCTGCTGTACGGCCGCCAGCGGACGGAGGTGGTTCTGGAGTGGATGACCCGAGGCTCTGGCGATTTAACAGGTTTCATGGTACAGAGGAGACCCGCAAGGCGATCCCTTCGGGGACGTGACGCGACCAAATCCGAGGAGTCTATCGCCGACCCACACATCCCCTGGCAGATCGTGGCCAGTGCCATCGAACCCGCCATCAGAGGTCACAGGCTGGGGGGCATGGACCCCAGGGTCTTATATGCTTTCCGCATTTTGGCTGTCAATCACAAGACAACAGGATATCCTTCGGAAGTCAAAACTCCAGGTAAAGTATCAAATCTTTCGGAAGAATTTAAAATGAGTTCACTTCGATTTTAAAGGAGCAGTAATCTTTTTCCCAATTCTTTTCTATTGTGTATTTGGAGATGTGGCTGACACTGGCAAGGAACCTTTTACTGCCCATCCCTAGTTGTCCTTAGAAGATGGTGGGTCTTCTTCTTGAACTTTCTTCAGTGATTGTTTCTACAATTGCTTGCTGGGTCACTACAGAGGACGTTAAAAGTCAGCTGGAGTCACTTGTAGCTCATAGAATCATAGAATCATCACAGACCAGGTAGGGTGGAAGGTTCCCTTCCCCGAAGGACATTCATGAAGGAGTTGAGTTTTGACGACAACCTGCCAGCTTTCATCGTTACTTGTCTTTCCCGGTGTCACAAACTACCAGATTTATTGAATTCAACTCACAACTTGCCATTTAAGCACATGGTCTCTCCGGGTTGCTAGTCCAGTGTCATAACTACACTGCTGTATTAATCATTAAAAAAACCCGACAACTTAACTTCAAGGTGATCCAAACCAGCTCAGATGGGAGTGAAGCTGGGGGGAGATGGGGTTTTTCTAATATAAACCCCACCGATCAACACAGCAGGGGAAAGTATGGGTCCCAAGGTCTGGAGGCAGCTTCTCAGCAGTTCTATCATCGGAACATAGGAGCAGGAGTAGGCCATTCAGATCCTCGAGCCTGTTCTGCCATTCATTGAGATCATGGCCGATCTGTATCCTAACTCCATCCACACGCCTTGACTCCATATCCGTTAATATCCTTGGCTAACAAAAATCTATTGATCTCAGATTTGAAATTATTAATTGAGCTAGCATCTACTGCTTTTTGTGGGATTGAGTTCCACACTTCTACCGCCCTTTGTGTGAAGAAGTGTTTCCTGACTACTCTCCTGAATGGCCTGGCTCTGATTTTAAGGTTATGTCCCCATGTCCTAGACTCCCCCACCTGCGGAAAAGGTTTCTCTCTATCTACCCTATCAATTCCTTTCAAAACCCTAAAAACCTGAATCAAATCACCCTTTAACCTTCCATAGTCCAGGGAATACAAGCCGAGTTTATGTAATCCCTCCTCATAATCTAGCCCTTGGAGCTCTGGTAACATTCTGGTGAATCTGCGCTGCCAAGGCCAATATATCCTTTCTAAAGTGCGGTGCCCAGAACTGTACACAATACTCCAGATGTGGTCTAACCAGGGCTTTGTAAAGCTGTAGCAAAACTTCCTCCCCTTTATATTCTAACCCTCTAGTTATAAAGGTTAACAGTCCATTAGCCTTTTTGATTACTTTTTGTTCCTGACTGCTACATTTTAGTGATCTGTGTACAGGGACCCCATAATCTCTTTGGACCTCCATTGTTCCTAGCTTTTCACCTTTTAAAAATATTCGGATCTATCCTCTTTTGGTACAAAATGGATGACCTCACACTTTCCTGCATTGAAATCTATTTGCCACAGTTTTGCCCATTCACTTAATCTATCAATGTCTCTTAGTAATTTTATGCTCCAGTCTACACTACTTACTATGCCACCAATCTTTGTGCCATCAGCAGACTTGGATATATGGCTCTCTATTGTGTTATCTAAGTCACTAATAAATAAAGTGAATATTAACGCTCCAGCACAGATCCTTGTGGGGCACCACTAGTCACTTCCTTCCAATTCGAGTACATACCCATCATCCCTACTCTCTGTCTTGTACCGCCTAACCAATCTCCTAACCAGGTCAATATCGAGAGTCCACAAGACAAGGGTTACTGTAGTGGGGAGAGATCTTGGTTTTGAGAGTGATTTTGTAGGGAGGGAGACAGATAAATTGGTACTGAGCCATTTTGCTGGGAGTGGGAAACAGAGCTTATTTGATATTCTTCTCCTTTAAAAGCACTTTAAAAACATTGACTAAAAGCTCCCAGTTGCTTAATAGGTAAAGGGAGCACTTACTGTGGGACTGAGCCATACAGTCCAGAGGGTCTCAGGGTCAATCCCTGGTCTCTGTAGACTTAGCGTTTCTCAGCCTTAGCAGTAGGAGAAGGACTACTATTGATCTCAGCATGCTTTGGTTAGGCATGAGAAACATTAGCCAAGGTTCCTGCTCCTGGTCACAATTTAGTAATTCCTGCTGGATGTTGGGTGAAAACAGGCTTGAGCTTTCCAGTGATGCCTTCTATTGTGGAATAGCTTGGTGTCACAAACAATCTATTCCTCTCACATGAAAAATGGCCACTTTGGCAAGCTACTGGAGTTTGACCAATACCCATGGGGAACCCTACTGCAGGAAGAGTAAAGAGCTTCAAAAGAGGAAGAGAAAAACCCGAAGAGGTCCACAAAGTTTGCTCCAACCCATCAGCAGATCCAAAGCGTTCGATCAGCCAGTGAACCCAGCACCAAATACACCTGGCAGGGCCAGCACACCCAGTGCATTCAGCACACCCATCACACCCAACACACTCAACACACCCACCCAACCCGACACACTCAACACACCCACCCAACCCAACACACTCAACACACCCACCCAACCCGACACACTCAACACACCCATCACACCCAACACACTCAACACACCCACCCAACCCAACACACTCAACACACCCACCCAACCCAACACACTCAACACACCCACCCAACCCGACACACTCAACACACCCACCCAACCCAACACACTCAACACACCCACCCAACCCGACACACTCAACACACCCACCCAACCCGACACACTCAACACACCCACCCAACCCGACACACTCAACACACCCACCCAACCCGACACACTCAACACATCCATCACACCCAACACACTCAACACACCCACCCAACCCGACACACTCAACACACCCACCCAACCCAACACACTCAACACATCCATCACACCCAACACACTCAACACACCCACCCAACCCGACACACACAACACACCCACCCAACCCGACTCACTCAACACACCCACCCAACCCGACTCACTCAACACACCCACCCAACCCGACACACTCAACACACCCACCCAACCCGACTCACTCAACACACCCACCCAACCCGACTCACTCAACACACCCACCCAACCCGACTCACTCAACACACCCACCCAACCCGACTCACTCAACACACCCACCCAACCCGACTCACTCAACACACCCACCCAACCCGACTCACTCAACACACCCACCCAACCCGACTCACTGAACACACCCACCCAACCCAACACACTCAACACACTCACCCTTACCTAACACACACACAACCCAACATATCCAGTGCACCCAACACACTCAACACACTCACCCAACCCAACACACTGAACATACCCACCCAACCCAACACACTCAACACACTCTCCCTTACCTAACACACACACACACAACCCAACATATCCAGCACACTCAACACACTCACCCAACATGACACACACAATCCAACACACTGGACACACTCAACACACTCACCCAACCTAACACACTCAACACACCCACCCAAGCTGACTCACACAACACACCCACCCAACCCAACATACTCAACACACCCACCCAACCCAATACACCCAACACACACAAACAACCCAATACACTCAACACACACAACACACCCACCCAACCTGACACACACACCAACCCGACACATCTAACACACCCAACACACTTAAAACACTCAACACACCCACCCAACCTGACACACAACACACCCAATACACACAGCCAACCCGACACACCCAGCACACCCAACGCACTTAACACACCCACCCAACCCGTCACACCCGACACACCCAACACACTCAACACATCCACACAACCTAACACACCCAACCAACCTGACACACCCACCCATCTGACACACCCATTCAGTTTGCAGGCCAGTAAACTGAGCTCTTACAGCATGTCCACCAAAGCCAGTATGATCTGCGCACAAAATGTAGTGTTGTATTGTGTTGTGTTATGTACCAGGATGAGAAAAGGCCATCAGGCCCATACGCACTTGTCCCATTTTCTGCTGGGATCATCCCCATGTACATCCCCTTCTTCCCCTACCCCATCTACTGAGAGAGGGAAAAATAGAGAGAGGCAGAGCCAATTCAGGAATCCTCTGTCAAAATTTCCTCTCCAACCTCAATCAGCAGTCCCCAAACCTGTTAGTTATTCCCCGGAATAATTAGTCTCTCTTGTCATGTGCTGAGATCATGTCATTTTTCAAAAATACCTTGTTGAAGGGTTGCAAGGAGCCAGTATTCACTTTACCTCAGGCTGACCGTTCTCTGAGAAAAATAAAACTTCTGAATATCTAACTTTGCCCCCTGCTCACTGAAGTTATATTGTTGGTCCCTAATTTTACCTGGCCCCATCACCTCAAACAATCTATCTATTTGTATGTTATCGATGCCCCTAATCATTTTAAAGACCTGAACCAGATCCTTCTAAGTCTGCACCTCTTCAACCAACATCACTAAAAACAGATTATCTGGTCATTATCACATTGCTGTTTGTGGGATCTTGCTGTGCACAATTTGGTAGCTGCCTTTCCTACATTACAATAGTAACTACACTTCAAAAGTACTTAATTGGCTGTAAAGCACTTAGGGACATTCTGAGGTCGTGAAAGGCGCTATATAAATGCAAGTCTTTCTTTCTTTCAGTGAACCTAAACCCAAAGCATGATGTGTAGCTCCATAGTTCAATGGACTTAGGCCAGGGGTCACCCTTGTTGACCCTTTCGGTCCCGTCTCTAGAGTCACAGTGTCCTTCTTGAGGTGGGGGAGGGGAACCAAAAACTGGACACAATAGACCAAACGAGGTTTCACCAAAGCCTTATATACCCTGATTATCTTGACCCTGATTTTATACTGAACAGTCCGGGCAATACAGCCCTGGACCCTGTTCAGTTTGTCATTTTCTGCACACCCAGGATGCTCTGCACAACTAACACACACTGTACTCTGCTTGATATCTAGACTGTTTGAATTGTGAGTTCAGTTACAGGTACAAGGCCCACCTGCGTTTGGTACAAAGGTTAATGTAATTCATTCATCTACTTATTTTTTAATCATCTCTGAAAACACTTAGAGGTTAAATTAACATTTTGGCTAACTAATTACTTTAAAAGGGTTTGGCTCTCATTCTGTCCTCAGTTACATCACTACCTCTTAAGATCACAGATCTCAACTATCCCCGGGTTTCCTTCAGCGTCCCTGTATTTCCATAATTCACAGATCAATTCAGTTTTATTCCAGAATGAAACTTCACCCGACCTGCAGAAAAGCAGGCTTTTCTGTCGATTGTGGTAATTCCATTCCCCACATTAGCTGTTATATCACCATAGAATCATAGAACACAGAAGAAGGCAATTTGGCCCATTGTGCCTGTGCCAGCTCTTTCAAAGAGCTATCCAATTAGTCCCACCCCCCTGCTCTTTCCCCATAGCCCTGCACATTTTTCTCCTTCAAGTATTTATCCAGCTCCTTTTTGAAAGTTACTATTTGGAAACTGCTTCCAACACCCTTTCAGATCATAATAACTCGCTGCGTAAAAAAATTTCTCCTCATCTCACCTCTGGTTCTTTTGCCAATTATGTTAAATCTGTGTCCTCTGGTTACCAACCCTTCTGTCAGTGGAAACAGTTTCTCCTTATTTACTCGATCAAAACCATTCATGATTTTGAACACCTCTATCAAATCTCCCCTCAACCTTCTCCGCTCTAAGGAGAACAACCCCAGTTTCTCCAGTCTTTCCATGTAACTAAAGGCCCTCATTCCTGGTACCATTCTAGTGAGTCTCCTCTGCACCTTGTGTCCATGGCCTCTCTGAGTGATGTGACGATTTAACACCATTGATGACATTTTGTGTGGTGAACTCACATCCTCTGGCTTGAGACTGCCCTGAATTAATTTCACTCACCATCCTCACAGCAGACGGAGGAGACTTTCATCCCATCAGCTAGGGCTGGACAACTTTAACCAACCACACCCTCCAGCCTCCCAAAAAACAGCCCATAAATGTGGAGCAATAGAATGTGCTTTGTTATAGTTATTTCAAGCGAAGGCCCCAGGTTTCTGCTAAAGATTCTACTGTGGTCCCAGTGGGGGGGGGGGGGGGGGTGGGGTGGGGAGGGTGGGGGGATGGTGGGTGGGGGGGGGGGGTAATTTTAACATTCGGTGATGTGTAAAATGGGCAATATCTGATTGATCACCTGATATACATCCCATCCATTCACTTCACTGGAATGGAAAAAAAACGGGCAGGTAAATCGTATAACGGGGGGGGGTGTATAACGGGCGGCCAATCCGAAATTGCCTGTTTTATACTATCGCCAAGAGCTAAAATTACCCCAGGGAATAGGAGAGCAGTTAAACAATGAGTGAGAATGGAATGGAGGTTTGAAAAGAGATAATTATCCTTAGTGAAACAGTGAGGGAGGTGACTGATTAACTCATTGTGATGCCTTAACGAGAGGGATATGATATCGTGTGAATCATACAAGATAATTATAATTTCTTTGACATTTTAATACTGTGCCTCATGTGGAATACAAATCTACAGCAACAGGACTGAGACTCTCTGACTGTTGTTTGCACCCTGACCCAAGGACCACTGAAGGCCACAAGCAGTACGATCACGCTGGGTGTGGGTCAAGGGCAACAGAGGTCCTAGGTTCAACCTCTGGTCTGTGCTGAGTTAGATATTCTCAGCTTGCACGGAGCAATGCAGCTGCATATTGCTACATCCACAGGTTTGTCTCCTCACCCTGCCCAGTGCCTCAGGATTAGGGGATGGCCAATAAATAATTCGGCCAGGGCCCCCACTGCTGAGGACTATTCTGTGACCCCTGCTGGGAAGTGTGTCTGGATGGTGGGTGAGGACAGGGTCTGGTTTGTTTGTGATGCACTCTACGGTTAAATAGCTTGCTGACATTCACCGTTTGAGCTTGCAGATGAGTACTTCGATTACTGTGCACAGTTCTAGTCTCCAGATTACACAAAGGATATAGAGGCATTGGAGAAGAGATGCAAAAAGATTTACAAGTGTGATACCAGAACTGAGAGATTATAACTATCAGGAAAGACTGAATAGGCTGAGGCTTTTTTCTCTAGAAAAGAGAAGGCTGAGGGGTGACCTAATATAGGTCTTTAAAATTATGAAGGGGTTTGATAGGGTAGATGTAGAAAAAATATTTTCACTTGTGGGGGAGTCCAAAACTAGGGGTCATAAATGTAAGATAGTCATGAATAAATCGTTACCCAGAGAGTGGTTAGAATGTGGAACTCACTACCACATGGAGTAGTTGAGGCGAATAGCATAGATGCCTTTAAAGGGAAGCTAGATAAACACGAGGGAGAAAGGAATAGAAGGAAAGGCTGATAGGTTTAGATGAAGTAGGGTGGAAGGAAGCTCTTGTGGAGCATAAACACCAGCATAGACCAGTTGGGCCGAATGGCCTGTTTCTGTGTTGTACGTTCTATGTCGGGCAGCCAGAGCACTTCCCGGTGAGAGTCACTTCCTTTAGGAGAAGAGGGCGGGAAAGGAACATATTGGCGGAACTATCAAATCCAGTATCTTCCCACAGGAGCTGTCCTGGGTAGAGAAAGAGTTTATTGGATTGATCCATGGCAGCAGAGGATTCCTGAGTTGAACCCGGAAATTGTGAGGAAAATTCCATGACTGCAGAACCACGGATTCCGAGGGAACTGTTGTGACTCTAGTGTTAAGACCAGTTGATCCCTGGTGATCCATTTGGTACCTTTACACCTGATTTTTGGAGGCCTCTTCATTTTCCAAAAATGCTGTCCATTCTATCTTTTGTTTATTTTTATTTTGCACGTTAGAGTTTGATGTGTCCACTTAACAGTTATAAATGCATATGCTTATTGATGTATTTTTAAAAAATGACCATTTGTTACTTTTAGGCCCTCATGAAAGGACAATTCAGTCTAAGTGTTAAATTGAAAGGAGTTCTTTGTGTAATCTGAGCACTCAGATCTAACCCTTTTTCCCACTTATTCCAGTTTACAGCTAGCCATTGGACTGCAGAAGGGATGGATTCCAGCATCGTGCCTCTTCCCATTTACAGCTGGCTTCCTGAATTATAACTGTAGTAGCCACCTGGCCACCCGTTTCCCAATGGAGAGCAACAAGGAGCTATATTTAGCCAGAGTGTTAAAATACCTTCCAGAGGAATGTACATATGGTAAACAGGAAAAGGAAGAACATAAAATGGATATGGGAAAAGGGTGGGGAGATGGGATTAGAGTAGATACCTGCAGTTGAAGAGCTAATAATGGCATAGGCTCAATGGGCCAAATGGTCTTCTGTGCTGTCATTTCTATGATTCAAGAATCAGCAAATTCTTTTTTAATGAACAAGAATTTTCGTGTTGCCTGTGCTGAATTTTGATTGCACTTCATTGAAGCCTGATTGTTACAAACTCTCTCATCGCAAACCTCCTCAAAATACAAACATTCCCCCTGAATTGGCTAAAAGCCTCTATTTGTTGGGAGAGAAGACTCAGTCTGAATAAGATGGACCCTTGAGAGACACAATAACTTCCTGGAACCTAGGAGTTTGTAGTAATGAGTACTGGCTGTGTATAAGTGATTATTTAAATCTTAATTTGTAAGGTTTCTAGGAATAGTGTTGTTTGAATGCTAGTTGGACAAAGAACAGGCTTGAAATGAGAGGTCCTGATCTATGCCTTATTGTGATCGATACTCCTTCTACAGATGTTGGTGTTGTAGATTAAGCTGCTGGAGTTTGTGGGAGTTGCAGTGTCTGTAACAGCATTCAGTTGAATCTTTGTAAATTAATACTTAAAGATAAGAGGATGACACTGTCCTGTCATCAGAGGTCACCATCAAAGGCTTCTCTTTAAACAGACTGGACTTTTCACCTGAGCCTGTTTCAAATCTAACTCAGTGAGAGTAGATGGCAATCTTCTATCTCTCTGATGGAAGGCCAGGTGATACAGTATACGAGCGCACTCCTCTTTCCGTGTAGGGTAGTAAGATGGTGGGTTCAAATCCAGCCCAGCTCACAGCAATGAAAATATTTTGTCTTTGATGATTGTTAACACAGAAAAGTCAAGGACGAGGAAAGGTCATTTGACTCATGGGAACTTTCCCCTCAGGTATCCCAACCCTCTGGCACCCTAACTGGGTAACATTCTAACTGGCTAGTACACTAACCCTCTGGTACACTAACTGGGTAACATTCTAACTGGCTAGTACACTATCCCTTTGGCAACCTAACTGGGTAACATTCTAACTGGCTAGTACACTAACCCTCTGGTTCCTGATCTCCATACCCATCCAGTTATTACACTAATCCTCTGGTACCTCAACTGTCAGGTACCCTAATCATATAATAACCTAACTGGCTAGTACCCTAATCCTCTTGTACCCTAATCCTCTTGTACCCTAATCCTCTTGTACCCTAACCATCTGGTATCCTTAACCCTGTGTTAGCCTAACCATATGATACTTTAACCATCTAATACCCAGCCATCTAGTACCCTAACCCTCAGGCATCCTAACCATATGGTACCCTAACTGGCTAGTACCCAAATCCTCCGGTTCCCTAGTTAGTTAATACCCTAACTCTCAGGTACCCTAAATGGGCAATGCCCTAATTCTCAGGCACCCTAACCATCTGCTATCATAATTCCCTGGGATGCTACTCTCCTATAACAGCAATCACCTGCATTTTGAACGGTCCAATGTTTTTACCTCCATTACCTCATTTGGCAGATTATTCCAAACATTTAGCCCTTTTCCTGACGTTTTCCTGATAATCCTTTGAAGTGAATTTCTAATCAGATTTTTAATTCTGACAGCTAATGGCTCTGTTATTAACCATTAGTCTCTCTCTTACAACTGTTTGATTTTACTTATACAGTCGATGCTGGCCAGGTCATTGAGTAAACTGGGTTGGAGGAGTTACTGAGCATGACAATGGGAGGGAGTTAAGCTAACATTGCAAAGTTACTGTCATTAACTGGGGTGATCTTCAGACAGAGTATCATTTGAACCAAATTTTGATCTTCTCAAATTTTTGTTCACCTCTTTGCACTGTTGGGCTGACCTCCTCACTGTTGGATTCATCTTCATTGTTGGATTCATCTTCACTGTTGGGTTCATCTTCATTGTTGGATTCATCTTCATTGTTGGGTTCATCTTCATTGTTGGGTTCATCTTCACTGTTGGGTTCATCTTCATTGTTGGGTTCATCTTCACTGTTGGGTTCATCTTCATTATTGAATTCATCTTCATTGTTGGGTTCATCTTCATTGTTGGGTTCATCTTCACTGTTGGGTTCATTTTCATTATTGAATTCATCTTCTCATTGTTGGATTCATCTTCACTGTTGGGTTCATCTCCTCATTATTGGGTTCATCTTCATTGTTGGGTTCATCTCCTCATTGTTGGTTTCATCTTTACTGTTTGGATCGTTGAGCAGCATGTTAATTCATTGAACTTTTCTTATGCAACCTGCATCATTCCTAATGTCTGTCTATTGTCTACTGCTGCATTATAGGGCTGATTTTAACCCCCTGTGCCTGATGAGAATGGGATGTGTGAGTAGGGGGTGGGGGTATGTGTTCAAATAGTGGCAAGGTCTTGCCCTTCGGCTTGGTGCCGCACTCATGCCGGCGAGTATTTCAACTCCTGCGTTTCGGGAGGGGTATGGGGCCCTCGCTGCAGACTGGTGAGGTGCTCACTAAAATGCAGTCATCAGGGTCTGATGATGTCATTCAGATCCCGACGCCATTTTAACGTGCAGTCACCGGTCAGGGTCTGGTGCAGGCCTCGCCAGGAACACCAGGTGCCAAGGAGCAGTGGGCCCAGAAGGGGGCCGAGAAAGTTCGTCAAAGATCATTTTTAAAGGTTTCCTTGTGGGGCAGGGGGAACAGGAGTAGTAACTTTCAAAAGGCAATTGGATATATACTTGAAAAGGAAAACTTTGCAGTACTATGAGGAATGAGCAGGGGTGTGGGACTAATTGGATAGCTCTTTGAAAGAGCCAGCACAGGCACAATGGGCCGAATGGTCTCCTCCTGTGCTGTAAAAGTCTATAGGAGTGCTCCTCCGGGTCCCACAAGGAAATCTAGGGCTTCCCCTGTCCCGGGTTTTCCTCCCCCTCCCCCCAACAATCACCTCCGAACACCCCCCTCCCCAGACCTACCTTTGCTGGGGACGGTTCCCGTGGGTCCTTGGCAGCGGCCTCCTTGCCATGCTTGCCCGCCAATGCCACTTCTTTGATGCCCGGGCATAACCTATTTAAATGAGACCTGGGCCTCACGTTGGCAAGTTGGGCAATCCTGCCTCTCACCCCATCTCCCTCATGTTTGCCCCTCACCTCCAGTTAAAATCGGGGCTATATTCATCTGAACTCACCGCCAGTGCCAACATTCTTATATCTCTCCATGGCATCTTTCTCCTACGATCCACAGGCTTTAAATAACCCGAGCATATGGTCACCAAACCACTAATTTATGGTTCATTTTGTCTTCTTTTCTGTTCTTCTCAACACTGTGGTGTTCTCTACAATGGGCCTTTACAGTTCACAGGTTTCTCAATGAAAAAAAATTGCCACTCAATAAGAGTGACTGAATCCATTGATCAATCCTTAGTCATTTACCTATATTGTGTGCGTAAATATGTTTCCTGGGAAACAAATATATCAATGCAAGGCACAAATCCACAGAAGTAAGTAGCACATCATTTATTTTTGACAAATGTACGTGTGCCTATTTTATTTATTATATCTTTCACCCCATCAGAACTTTGTACTTGCCATTGAGTTTCTACATTGCTGGGTCCCTTGTGATTACTTTGTGATCAATTGGAGGAAGGACTCAGATCTAAGAGGGGCTGTAAGATTTGTGGGATGATGGAGGGGTTCAATGGGGCTTTGTGTTACATGGGCATCAGGATCTGGATTGGCTTGAGGTGTTTCAAACTGCACACCTGCTAACGGGTGTGCAAACAGATAATGTTACGGCTCCATATCATCACAGTGAAACTGATGACTTGAAAGCCAGTAGTGTCCAACACTTGATACCATAATGATCTGGATAAGCAGAAAGACTGTCATTAATCTGGCTGATGCTAGATTGGGTGATCTCATCCTTAGCATGAACTAAAACCCTCATCAGTATCAGCTAGCTCTCCTCTCAAAGCTTCTTGGAGAGTTGACTTCATATCAGATTCTGCAACACTCTTTCGATGTTGCTGCATCCTCAGTCATTGAGGATTCCACGACAGCCACCATGTAGAATGTCAGTGTAGACTCCCATGTAGCCAACTGTTTTGTTAAGAAACTTAGATGAAGGATCAAAACACATAGTAAGAGTAGCAGAGGAGATAAATCAAGAAATAATGGTCAGGTGTTGCTAAGCTTGGGTTTTAAATGCCTATAGATTGTAGGAGAAACAAAATGCCGAGAGAGGTAAGTTCTCAGGTCCTGAGAAAGAATGAGTTAGAGTAGGAGATGGTGCCATGATTCTTGATTGCAACACAAGGATGGAGGGAGGAGGAAGACAGTGAGGGTGGGATGGGGTATTTGGAGCATAAGAAGATGAGAGGAAGTTGAGAGGAGCAATGGCTATAGCAGAATTGATAAAATAGAAAAAGACAACAGAGAGATTAAGGGCTGCAGGTGAAAGACAATCAATGTTCTTAATTATGTTCTTATGTAAACCAACTATTTGTTGTATCCTCTCCAGGAGTGTGAGAGGTGCTAGAATTGTCTCCAGATATGGGAGCAAGATTCAAGCCTTGGATGGACTTGAGCTTTATAGAGCAAGAAACTGTTGGAGAGGAAAAGTGTTCTTTTGCATACGCAGCAATAGTGTATATTTGGAAGAAGTTTACCACTTTCCTCCCCAGTGGCTCCTTCCTCAGTCCCACCAACACCTTCTAGGTATCTCCAAGCCACCTTGACCTCTGAGGTTGTCAGCTCTTATAGTTGTGCGATCCCTCTTCTTGCTTGGTGGTGAAATGTTATTCTCTCTTCTGTGGTCTTCTTCATGTCATTAATTTTTCCGTGACTCATGCCAGTTGCATTTCATTCGTTGTTGTGATTGGGACCCAACAATTTACTGGGGCTCAGTCCTGGTAATTATGCCAGGATCACGTTCCTTTGGCGATCTGCTGCTGAAGCTCGTGGGGTCAGGGGAAGAACCTTCAGGTGTGGGCCTTCGGTCACTTGAGGGCGTATCTGTGGTGAGCCCCACTGCACAAGGCTCTTGAAATATGGGTGTAAGAGGTCCAGCCCAGGGGGATTCTACCCCCCAGAAAATGTCCTCTGTGTCAGGGGGTCACTTAAAACATTTTATTTACATTTTCTCAGCAATCTTTGGGGGGTTCTACTTGCACCTTCAGGGGGCTGGTATGCCTTTCCTCACTTGGCTTCCAACCATACCCTGCGGCCATTTAGGCCAAGAAAGTGGGAACTCGTAGAATAGGGAGTCCTCACCCTTGGCTCTGCCTCGCCATTGTCATTTACCTTATTTGGGGCAAGTGCAGGTCACTGGAAGTTGTAAGACCAGGCCTGGTGTATCTGCGTCTCTGCAGCGGACAACCAATGGAACGGCCAAGCAAACTGTCATTGTGTTCAAACACTGAGCAATGCCCTCTCAGGTCTTCCTCCTGGTCCTTCGGTTGGGGAAAGTTGAAATCAGTGCTAAATATTTTGGACTCTTACCCATGACCTCTTTCAACCAGAGCTGCTTCTTGGTCAATATACTGGGCTTATATTATGCAGGTGAGCCATTTTGTGACTCGCTCTGCAATCCGTATTAATGGTTGACTTGCTTAAGGTGTCAATGTCTTCATATTGGGCTTTTTTAGGTGTTGAACTATGATTATTGGTCCTTATTGTCTGCTGCTCTCTAAGCCCCCTGGTGACTTCCTCACCAAAATCTGTGTCCTATTTGTCTCGCTCAGTCTTTGCACTAAGGGACTGCTCATCCTCAATGACTTCAAACCTACATCTAAATTCCTGCTCCCCCTCCCCCTCCACTCTTCTGTTCTTATACAACCTCATCCTGCATAACAGCTCTCCCAACCATACCCAGAGCCAATCCCTCGACCTCGCCATTATGCAAGATCGTGCCACCTCCAACATCACCGACAAGGCCATTTTGAAGACTTCCTTGTTTCCCTTTCTATCCACATCCCCCTGTCCACTTCCAACCCCTCTACCTCTCCTTTGTCCCAGAAAAGAGCCTAAATAAAAATCTGAAGGGGTTAGAGAAGCAACGGGATCTGGGGGTTCAGATACACAATTCACTAAAAGTAGCAACACAGGTTAATAAGGCCATAAAGAAGTAAACCAAGCACTGGGGTTCATTTCTAAAGCAATAGAATTGAAAAGCAGGGAAGTTACGTTAAACTTGTATTGAACCTTGGTTAGATCACACTTGGAATAGAATGCACAATTCTGGTCTCCATATTATAAAAAGGATATAGAGGCACTGGAGAAGGTGCAAAAAAGATTCACAAGGATGATAACAGAACTGAGAGGATATACTTATCAGGAAAGACTGAGCTGGGGCTTTTTTCTCTAGAAAAGAGATGACTGAGGGGTGACCTGATAGAGGTCTTTAAGATTATGAAAGTGTTTGATAAGGTAGACGTAGAGAAGATGTTTCCACTTGTGGGGGAGACCAAAACTAGGGGCCATAAATATAAGATAGTCACCAATAAATCCAGTAGGGAATTCAGGAGAAACTTCTTTACCCAAAGAATGGTAAGAACGTGGAACTCGCTATCACAAGGAGTTGTTTAGGTGAATAGTGTAGATGTATTTACCTATCTGCTTCCACTCACCTATCATTTCAGTTCTTGCTGACCTCCATTAGCTCCCCATCGCCCAGAAACATCGAATTCCAAATCCTCACCCTTGTCTTCAAATTCCTTCATGATCTCACTACCACCTCTCCCACCATCCCGCAGCCATTGCCACCTCTACAAGCTGCACCAGTCCTCGAGCCCTGGTCGCTCTCTGCTCTTTTGACTCTGGTGCCCTGTGCATTCCCGCTCTCTCTCCTCTGCCATCAGCAGCAGAGCTTTGAGCCACCTTGGGCCTCACGCTCTGGGACTCTCTCCCTAGTTCTCTCCCCCTTGCTACTTCTCCCCTCTCCTTCAAGATCCTGTGTAATCATGCTTCACTTAATGGGAGAGCCCTTGTTAAAATTGCAGAGGGAGTAATTTCACATGAATGTGTTAAGTGTTCATATATTGCAGCCTCGTTTCTGTTTTTTTAATTGCTGTGTAACATAATTTTTTTTAAGGGTGTGAGCAATGCTGGTTGAATAAAACCACTTTAAAAAGGGCAGTATTGAATTGTCGCATATGTTGTTTATCAGCGGATCCACCTTTTAGTGCCTTGCCAGCCGTGATTGGTGCAGCCGTGGTCGGAATGCTGGTTGCCGCCGTAGGAACTGTGTTGGTGTTTCAGTACGTTATAAGGAACCGGGAAAACATTCCATGTAAGTAATTCCCAGCCCCGGAACAGGCAATTCTGCAGGGTTAAATAAAGATTTAATTACGAAGATACGGAAACGATGGGCAGGAAAAGACCAACTGGTCCATCAAACCTGCCCCGCGCTCGTTATGGCCGGAACATCATTACTGGGCACTTCCTACCCCCACCCCACCTACTCCCGCAGCCGTGTAATCTTCTGGGAGTGGCAAAAAAAAGAGAAAAACCCAGGGCCAATAAGGGAAAAAATACACTGGAAATTGCTCTCTGACCCCCCCACCTCAGGCAATCAAAAGTCGTCCAGGAGACCACATGGACCATGTGTTATCAATAAAACCACAATTTCTATACATCACTCCTGAACAGCCTAGTTTATGCCCCCTTGTTCTGGACTTCCCCATCAGAGGAAATAGTTTCTCTCTATCTAACCTATCAACTCCTTTAATCATGTTAAAGAGCTCAATTAGATCACCCCTTAATCTTCTATTCAAGGGAACACAAGCCTAGTCGATGTAATCTGTCCTCGTAATTTAACCCTTTTATCCCCAGAATCATTCTGGTGAATTTGCGTTGCACATCCTCCAAGGCCAATATATCCTTCCTGAGGTGCAGTGCCCAGAACTGAACACATTACTTCAGATGGGGTCTAACCAGAGCTTTATATAACCGTGACATAACTTCCACCCCTTTGTATTTCAGCTCCATTGAGATAAAGACCAACATTCCATTAGCCTTTTAAATTATTTTTTGTACTTGTCCACTAGTTTTTAATGATTTCTGTACTTGGATCCCTAAATCTCTCTGCTCCTCCACAGTTCCCAGTTTCTCACTATTTAGAAAATACTCTGATCTATACTTCTTAGGTCCAAAATGAATGACCTCACACTTACCTACACTGAACTCTATCTGCCACAGTTTTGCCAACTCATTTAATCTTTCAATGTCCCTTTGCAACTTTCTGATCCCATCTACACTATTTGCTGTGCCACCTAACTTAGTGTCATCAGTAAACTTGGATATACAGCTCTCTATTCCTTCATCTAAGTCATTTATAAATATAGTGAAAAGCTGAAGCCCCAGTACAGATCCCTGGGGGACACCACTAGTCACATCCTGCCAATTTGAGTACATGCCCATTATCCGTACTCTCTGTCTCCTACCTCCTAACCAATTCCTTACCCATGTCAATAGGTTGCCTCTAATTCCATGCTCTCATTCTTGTTAACAGTCTCTTATGTGGAACCTTATCGAATGCCTTCTGGAAGTCCACATAAATAACATCCATAGACACTCCCTTATCTACCATGTTAGTCACATCTTCAAAAAATTCAACTAGGTTTGTTAGAAATGACTTACCCTTTACAAATCCATGCTGGCTCTCTCTGATCACTTCATATGTATCCAAGTGCACAGTCACTCTGTCCCCAATAACAGATTCTGGGGTTTGAGTCCACAGACTTCTAGAACCTCACCAGGTTGCCATTTCTCATGCATGGGCCTGGATAGTGACCTTTAGTTAAAAAAAGCATAATAATTTTTGTCATGTAGGTATACATAGCAGCCATTCTGTACATAGCTAGATCCCACAAACAGCAATGAGACAAACAATCAATTAATCTGTATTTTTGGTTGAGGGAGGAATATTTGGCTAGTTTCCTAGGATATTAGGAAAGCTCCATGCTCATCTTTGAACAGTTCCGTGGATCCTTAACACCCAGCTGAACAGGCAAACAAGACCTCAGTTTTCCAAAGGACGGCTCTTCTGACAATGCAGCACTCCCTCACTATTGCCCTGGTGTATCAGCCCCGATTATGTGCTGAAGTCCTGGAAACGTGCTTGAGCCCACAACCTTCCAACTCAGAGATGAGATTGTTATCAACTGAGTCAAGCTGACACTGCTCTGCCAAGCAGTCCCCAGGACAATTATGACAAGGAGTAGATGCAGAGTAAAGCTCCCTCTACACTGTCTCAACAATGTGTTTTAACCCTAACTTCAGAAGACCTGAAATGACCCTGGACCATCTGCTTACCAGTGTCAAATGTGGCTCAGTGGGTAGCATGCTTACCTCTGAGTTAGAAGGTTGTAGGTTCAAGTCCCACTCTAGAGACTTGAGCATATAATCCAGGCTGATACTCCAGTACAGTACTGAGGGAGTGCTGCACTGTCAGTGGTGCTGTCTTTCAGATGCAATGTTAAACCGAGGCCCTATCTGCCCTCTCATGTGGATATAAATGATCCTGTGGCATTATTTGAAGAAGAGCAGGGGAGTTCTCCCTGGTGTCCTGGCCAATATTTATTTATCCCTCAACCACCATCACTAAAATAGATGATCTGGTCATTATCACATTGCTGTTTGGGGGACCTTGCTCTGTGCAAATTGGCTGCTGTGTTTCCTACATTACAACGGTGACTACACTTCAAAAGTACTTTGTTGGTTGTAAAGTGCCTTGGGAAGCCCTGAGGTCCTGAAAGGCGCTATATAAATGCAAACCTTGCTTTCTTTTTATTAATGGCTCACTTGCAGAGCACCTTTCAACCACCAGGTTGGATACTACTGGCTGGAAGGCATTGATTCCGGACAATGACTCTTTGACATTTAGAATCTAACGCCCACTAACTTTTCAGGATTAGTAAACATGAGTGATAGGTTTAGAAATTCGGGCCTGCCTGTTTTTGGGCACAGGGTACATGACCTGCACTTGAATGGTGAGGCCTGAGGTGCCCTCGATATTGGGCCTCAAGCCTCATCATAATGGAGCCAGCGAAAAGGAGTGCAAGATCGGGCCGTTGCTAGAGGCCCTCAGGTACGTGGGTCTGGGGGTCAGGTACGGGATCGTGGCCGGGGGTCGGATTGGGCTGAGGGTTGGGGTCAGATCGGGGCTGGGAACACGGAGGCCAAAATATCAAACCAAGTAAAGCTTCTGAATGCTTCCGTCTATTCAACAGCCATTAACACTATCTGGGCTTGGGGTGGACTGAGTGGAACATTGAGCTTTCTCACTGCTTCTTCGACCCTGTGATTCATGTTTGAATGCAACCCAGGCTCTTTCCACTGGTTGTAAAGGTCCTTAATGACTTGAATTTGAGCAGACTCAAACTACTGCCTAGTATGTGCCCACTGCAGCGATTATATTGACGATCGCATTTAGAAAGATTACAATGATTGTTGGCTGGGAAGGGGAAACATTCACACTTGTGTTTGATGCTCTTTTGAGGCTGAAGTTAATGTACATGAACTGTACATCTAGCCATGCTGTACCTGGCCTGGGAGCGTTAGATACAGACATTGGATGGTCAAGTAGAATGGATACCCCTCACCTTGGTAAGCACAGATATTCACCAAAAAATTATTCAAAAAAAGTAAATTTGGAATAAGGAATCATTTTGCATCATGAGTACCCTCTTTAGCTAGGGGTGTATTTTCAGATTGTGCCCTGTCCCCATATAAATCCTTGATATTAAATCTCTGCACTTTTCAACTGCTCCGTATTGCCTGGTCTAAAAAACGCACAAAGGGCTTTAGTTCGAGGGGGTGAAGTGCTTGAATGGGAACAACACACAGTCTGAAAAACTCACTAGTCCAAACTCACGCTTCTGCCTTTTTAAAATTCATTCTTGGGATGTGGGTGTCGCCGGCAAAGTCGGCATTTATTACCCATCCCTAATTGCCCCCAAGAAGATGGTGGAGGGCCTTCTTCTTGAACCGCTGCAGTCCGTGTGGTGAAGGTTCTCCCACAGTGCTGTTAGGTACGGAATTCCAGGATTTTGACCCAGCGATAATGAAGGAACGGCGATATATTTCCAAGTCGGGATGGTGTGTGACTTGGAGGGGAACTTGGAGATGGTGTTGTTCCCATGTGCCTTGCGGGTTGTGATACTCAGGTCTGGTCAGTTAGGCTACAGCCACATCTGGTGGCAAACCCCAATGTAAAAGCCGTTATTAATCTAAATATAGTCCAGTTGAGGGGTTCAAATTGCAGGAAACCTATCTGCGACTAGGCCTGAAAGGGTCTCTGTTATCCTGAGCAAGGAGGGAGAATTAACAGAAGAGGGAGACATCATTTTGCAGTCATCCTGAACAAGGGAGGAATGCAGTGACATAAATCACATTGTTTGAGAGGAGATATGTTTGCTAAAATATCTTTGCATAACAACAGTGTTCCCCTTAATCTAGGGTTGCCAACACTGGTGGGACATTTCCCTGGAGGTTTCATCACATGACCTCCCCCCTCCAACCATCCCGCCCAGTCCAACAGTCATTGTTCCCCCATCTCCGGTATTTTTATAATTAATAAACAAAAGTGTTCAAAGAAAATGAAAATAATTTTTTTTAATGCCCCTATGATTTTTCTCCCGGGCTGCTCACAGCAGAGTCTTGGAGATTAATTTTTAATTCCTGGAGACTCCAGGACAATCCTGGAGGGTTGGCAACCCTCCCGTAACCAGTTTATGGGTAGTGTTGCGATATGGATATATTATAATGGTCGACTATCTCTCTTTCCTAGGGTTGCACAACCTGCTGTTTCAACGGTAAGTACTGCACAACCCATAATATGTACACGTGTACCTTGCGGAACGTGATTGTGTGTTTTTCTGAGATTCCTTCAGAATAAAACGTCCCGCTCTCCCAGCTGTTACTGAGAGTTCACTTCCTAGTTGTCCTATTCCTGATGCTGTTAGAAGCTTAGGTTCGTCTTGAAAATTTCAATTGACCCTCAGCATCCACAGCCTTTTGGGGGAGTGAGTTCTAGATTTCCATTATATTTTGTGTGAAGAGATGCCTCCTGATTGCACTCCTAAATGGCTTGGCTCTATTTTAAAGATTGTGCCCCCTTGTTCTCAATTCCCCCACCAGAGGAAAAAGCTTCTCTCTATCTACCCATTATCATTTCAATCACCTCATTTAGCTCTCCGCTCAACCTTCTAAACTCAAGCGAATACAAGACAACCTGTCCTCTTAATTTAACCCTTTAAGCCCTGGTATCGTACTGGCGAAATGGCTGGTTTTTCAGCAGCTAGTTGCAGCTTTGCTATTGGTGTTGGTTGCCAAAAGATGGTTCTAACCAGCAATATGTGACTATTTATTTCAATACAGCAGATCAGCCAGGTGATGCTCGCGGTCAGTTGAAGGATAATCTATTTCATAACAATAGGGGTGTTATCAATAAAGTGTGGCAGGGAAAGTGTTACAGGAAGTAAGTGTTACAGGGAGTAAATGTGACACTTAGACTCTGGGGTTTAGAAGAATGAGAGGTGATCCCATTGAAACGTATAAAATTCTGAGAGGGCTTGACAGGGTGGATGCTGAGAAGCTGCTCCCCCTGGCTGGAGAGTCTAGAACTAGGGGTTGTAGTCTCAAGATAAGGGGTCGGCCATCTAGGACTGCGATGAGGAAAAATTTCTTCACTCAGAGAACTGTGAATCTTTGGAATTCTCTACCCCAAAGGGCTGGGGTTGCTCAGTCATTGAATATATTCAAAACTGAGATAGATAGATTTTTGGATACCAAGGGAATCAAAGGATATGGGGATCGGGCAGGGAAGTGGAGTTGAGGTTGAAGATCAGCCATGATCTTATTGAATGGAGGAGCAGGCTCGAGGGGCCGTATGGCCTACTCCTGCTCCTATTTCTTATGTTCTTACGTTCTTACTTACAGGGAGTGCATAACACAAGACTTTTTCCATTATAAATGTGGAGATTGGAATTTATAAAGTTGTGCGGATGTAAGATTTTTAATATAGTATTTAGATGGTCCGTGGTTTTTTTTATGTTCTTGCACTGAGTTGAGAAATTGTAACAATGAACCGAGATGGTCTCAATCCTCAGAAAGCCTCCACCTTCCTTTCCATAGACCACCCAGTGAATCGGGCGAGCAGATTAATTATCCGGAGGATGCTGATGTTACTTCCCCTGCTGAGGGAGAAGACATCGAGGAAGGCAGGGTACAGACAGAAGGTATCAGTCGCTTTTTCTATTTCCTCCTTTTGTTTTCTTCAGGTCTCGCTGGGCCACAACCCAAGAGATGGGCAAACGGCACTCACGCCAGTGCTATCCTTGAGCTGGCCTCTAAAAGCTGAATGAAAGTAGCCTGGGATAAGTCATCCTGTTCAGTTACTCTCTATACCTGTGGGGAAAGGTCTGTCCTTCTCCCATCCACCCAGACAGTAACTGCTGAGGTCTGAAGCCCACCATAAGGACATCGCAGGGGTGAACCTACGCACAACAGTCAGAAATAATGTGCCTGGCTAGTTGAAGTTGAATTATCAGTAAAGAGTTTTCATCTGTGTTTGGGTTGAGGCACACTGGTCATAACCTTCTCTTTTGGGGTGGTAGTGTAGTTCTTATCAAGATCATTTTTGGAAAATCTACCATCCAATTCTGTTATTTCCCCTTTAGCAGTTCCAATCTTCCAACAGATCTCCAAATGATGGCCCAGAAGTCCATTGGCGATCTGGGGGCCTGGTTGATGTTGCCAGCATTCCAATCCTTGAATTAGGGTCTTTGTTAGGGTTCTCATTATACTTTACCCTCAGAAGGGACTTTGGTAAATGCCTGGGGGGTTAGAAATTCCGCAGAGTTCTCTTGATCTCCAAACGCAAGAAGATCTGACAAATAGCAGAAATGGCCATCGGCACTGTTTCTCTGGGTTTTCCCGCTGATCTTCCGCTGAAGTTACGGCAGGAGTAACGTTACAGCCCCTAAGTTACACTAAAAAGTAGATATGGGGCAGTGTGAGTCAATTCCAGCACATAAGGAGTGTGGGATCCACTTACAGGAGCAGCTGACGCCATTGAAAGTATCTCTGGCAAACCCTAAACTAGTAAGAGCCTCCCTGAAAGGAGGACACCACAAAAAAAAAGTAAATGGCCTGTTCAAACTAAAAATGCAATTGTCTTTATATTATCATTTGAAAATTTGGATCAATAAAGCAGTCAATGTCTTGTGGTACCCTCCAGTCAGGGAATGGACTTCCCATGCCCTTGTACTCTGGTATATTGAATTATGATTGGCCAAGGAAACCGTTTGGTGCACCATTTGAATGGGGGCAGCCCAGTATTGGTTTCTCTAAGAGCCCAGGACTTGTTCTCAATGGCTGAATTCCATCTTGCAGAGACCAGTCCAGGCGGTTCCGCTGAGGAGACATTTACCACGACAGCCACCATCGAATCTCCGCCCACTGGTGATGACCAAGGCGACACTGCAGTCCCCGAGCCAGCCAGCACCTGAGAGTCGGAGATGGAGCCTGAGGAACCAGCAGAGCACTTTCCCCTGACCCGAAATAATAAAAGTTTCGTAAAGTCTTAATGGTGACCAGTATTCCACTAGTTCGTCCAATTTGAAAATAATGCACGTTGTTTTTTTGAGACAAAACACCAATCAAACTTTTCTGTCCAAGTGCTGACTGAAGTCAGGAAATAATTACATCAATCTGACTGCGTTATGAATTTCACTACATGTTATTTTGTTCCCAGGAGTGCATTGCCATCTGTGTCTTATTCTCACCCTCCTGCCACCCTCCCTCTTACCACCAGCTCACTCTTGCTTTCGCTGAGTTTTCTGGTAGTCACTTAGGCCGATGGTCCCACACTGATTTTGATTTTTTTTCCCTCACTGTTGGCATTTAGGTTCTCATGAGCCTTTGTATCAATTGTTACAATTTTTTTTGGCCCCTGCACCGTTACCGGCAGCAATGTGGGGTTTGGTGGTGTAGCGGTATTGTTACTGGACTAGTAATCCAGAAAATGTGAGTTCATAATCCCACCATGGCAGTTTGAGAATTTGAATTCAGTTTGAAGTGACCATGAAGCTGTCGGATGGTCGTAAAAACCCCACTGGTTCACTAATGTCCTTTAGGGAAGGAAACCTGCTGTCCTTACCCAGTCTGGGCCCATATGTGACTCCAGTCCCACAACAACTTGGTTGATCCTAGTAAGCCACTTCGTTATATCAAACTACTGTAAGGTGGTGGCCAATTAGAGATAGACAATAAATGCCGGCTTTGCCAGCGACGCCCACACCCTGAGAATAATTTTTTTTACAAAATGGGTTTCCCAATGGGAATTCCTCTATCTGAAGCATCAGGAGAAACAAGATGGAGACTCAACAGAGAGATTACAGGCAGGTCAGGCTGCATGAAAGGCTCTCCGAGCCCATCACCAGTGTCCAAACACTCACATCTGCAGACAGAGGTGCATGTAACTCATTTTGTCAGCCTGTTAATTCTGGTGGTCCCAAAGGAAGATGGGACAGCAGTCCTGATGGTACCAATAAAATATATGAATGCCTGATTAGCCATGCAGTTAGAGAGTTCCTCACAAGCATCACAATCATATTATGATATATTTTCAGTGCCAGTGAATGAAAGTGGGCATACCACAGTGACCAACAAGTAGTATATCGTGATTGGCTGCATGCATCAAGATGCCACCAACTATATCTGCAGGCCCTGGCACACCTAACTGGCAATGACCACGGGGGAACTGTCTTCACAGGGATTGGGATACCAAAGAATCAGACGCGGAACTGTACCACCTGCTGCAAGGATACCTATCGCTACAAAATTGTATTGGGCTGGCACATTCAACAATAGTACCGGTCAGCCTCAAGTCTGCCTCCACCTCCCTTCAGGCTTGGTACAATGCTGACCCCCTGGAGATGGTGCCGTGAGATGGCAAACGGGGCCACCTTCCATGCAATCACCTCAAACAGCACCAGCTCCATTTCAGCAGCCATCAAATAGGTGTTAGGTCCTGGGCAGCTCCGTCACTTACCTGTGGACTCCAACCTGCCCTCTAGATTTTCTTATCCTTCATTTCTTCTTGTCGTTTCTTAGTCTTGTCTCCCTTTAGCCTTGGAAAGGCTAGGAATGGGTTGAGACTTTTCAAAAGCTTTCCGATTTTTTTTTTTGTCTTGCTGTCCCAACCTCTAAATTTCACCTAGATGCAATTTTCCACCCTGCACCTGCCCAAACTGACACCTGGACCTGCGCATAATTATGATAATGAGCTAACTCCTGGAGCATTGGGTGCTATTAACACATTACCAGTTCTTAACCAGTTAGAACTGATTACCTCTTGTAAGGGCCTCAAAAATCCAACCTCTTCACTCCCGGCTTAGGCAAGTGGAGGGAAATCAGCCCCAGGATCTCTTCCAGGCTGCTCCTCACTGCCTCCTGTTGGACAGCTCGAAGCCGCATTGAGTCAGCCCCGGAGCAGGCTGCCTGCCATATTCCTTGGCAGCAGCTAAATTGGAGGATGTAGGTAGAGTGAACACCTGCAACAACAACTTGCATTTATATAGCGCCTTTAACGTAGTAAAATGTCCCAAGGCGCTTCACAGGAACTTTATCAGACAAAATTTGATACCGAGCCACATAAGGAGATATTAGGACAGGTGACCAAAAGCTTGGACAAAGAGGTAGGTTTTAAGGAGCGTCTTAAAGGAGTAGAGAGAGGCGGAGAGGTTTAGGGAGGGAATTCCAGAGCTTAGGGCCTAGGCAGCTGAAGGCACGGCCGCCAATGACGAGTGATGAAAATCGGGGCTGCGCAAGAGGCCAGAATTAGAGGGGTGCAGGGATCTCGGAGGTTTGTGGGCTGGAGGAGATTACAGAGATAGGGAGGGGTGAGGCCATGGAGGGATTTGAAAACAAGGATGAGAATTTTAAAACATGGTATGGGGTGGGGGGAGGAGGGGAGGGGAAGAGAAGGTATTTGTAGTAGTAGGAGAGACTTCTGAACAGGAGTTGGTGAATCCCAGAATAAAAGAGGGGTCTCCACGCACACCTGTAGCACAATCCTCACCACCATTTTAGAATATAATGTACAGAAAGGCTCTGTTGTTCCACTCAATGAAAATGGCCATCAGTGGATCACAGTGAACCGCCAGTGAAGCCATGAGAAACTGTGGGTGTATAGACACCAGGGTAACATAAGAACAGGGGTCAGAGATACAAATTATAGAGAAATAAAGGGATTAATTTTAACAATTGGAGCTCCCAGTGCACACCTGGTTCATGGCCTGCACGATTTTCTGTCCATTTAATTTTATTGGACAGCTAGGAATCGGACACATTAACCTTGGCACCAGAATTCCCGATGCATGATCCCGCTGGGCGAAGCTCTGTGCCGGGAGCTCTAACTCGTGAAATCTACTCCTTTTATCTTCTGCTGCAGGTGGCCCCTCGTCCCTCAGCGAGGCCTTTAGATGTGAGCGTCAGACATTAATAACACTTCATACGTGCTCTGGCTCTGAGCAGCAAATATACTTTTCACTCCCATAACATAATAATACAATATTACTATCACACTCACTCTGGCAATTCACCTTAAAGCAGAGCTTGTGTTACAAGTCATGTTGTTGTTGTCAACTTTTTCATTGAATTTATGTAACTAATAATAACTAAAATAAATTGAATAAAGATTTCAGTAAAATAAGTCAACGCATCATTTGTCATTTATTTTTAATGCAACGAGTAAAAGTCAGACTAAAATCAGGAACTCTTCCAGAATCACAGTCCTTAATAGAAAGGATCACAAAGTGGGTGTTACGAGGAGTATTACAGGACGTGTAATTATAGGGAGAGTCTCGGAGATGGTGTTATATGGAGTGTGTTACAGGGACTGTGTTACGGAAAGAGTCATAGGAGATTTAACTTATGAGTGACCGGTTAGCGGAACGCACTGGCCACTTGCCTGTGCTGGGAGTAAAGAGGCTGGAACCATTTTGAGGCCCGTAGAAGAGGTAGGCACCTTGTAACGTTAATCAGGGCCAGAGTGGCCTCTTGGACTAGTTTCAATTGCCTAAGGAGATTGGAGAGGAATTTTCCAGATTTTATTCCCCGTGACTTGGCCTGGGCTTTTAACTGTTTTTTCTCCTCTCCCAGGAAATTAGACGACTTTCGGATGGGGTGGGTCTACATTGTGATGCACAAAGCATTGCAGTTGTGTGGGACAGGCTGGATTGAACATGTGGGTCTTTTTTCTGTCCATCGTAGACACTCTTCAAGATATGGGGAGTAGGGATTTACCAATGAAAGTGATTTAAGATACAAGAGTCTAAATAATCTACAGTAGGAAGGGTAAAAAGGACCCAAATACATACCAGAGTCACAGAGCAGGTTCTACAGTGAGCTTGTTGTAGAAAGAGTCTCCTGGGGAGGTGTTAGAAAGGGTATAATTGAGAATGTTACAGAGAAGATGATAAATAAATAATACTTGCATTTATTTGGTGCATCATTAAATTTTGATGCTCCAAGTGCTTCACACAAAAAATTACTTTTGAAGAAGGAAAGAACTTGCATTTATATAGCGCCTTTCACAACCTCAGGATGTCCCCAAAGCACTTCACAGCCAGTGAGGTATTTTTTGAAGTGTGGTCACTGTTGTAATGTAGGAAATACGGCAGCTAATTTGCACACAGCAAGATCCCACAAACAGCAATGTGATAATGACCAGATAATTTGTTTTTTAGTGATGTTGGTTGAGGAATAAATATTGGCCAGGACTCCAGGTGAACTCCCCTGATCTTCTTTGAAATAGTGACATGGGATCTTTTAGATCCAAAAGATGGCACCTCCAACAGTACAGCACTCCCTCAGTAGTGCACTGGAGTCTCAGCCTAGATTTTGTGCACAAGTGTCTGGAGTGGGACTATGAACCCATTATCTTCTGTCTTAGAGGCAAGAGTGCTGCCAACTGAGCCACAGTTGACACTAGTAGAGAGCTGTTGCTTTTGGAAGCAAACACACAGGAGTTCTGCACGACACCATCAGCCACCTTGCGCTACATCTCCAACCCTGCCCCCTCCCCACTAGTGGGCCATCCAAGATGCCCCAATATTGGGATGGTCATCTGCCAAAAATATTAAAATGGGCCGACCCTGGGTACTCCGGGCAGAACAAGCCATCTGGGTCGTCAGAATTAGGCCAACCATCAAATCAGGATGCACCTTCTACAGCAAGCACTAAACACTCGTGGAGCAGGTAATGAGCCATTTAAATAATGCCATGGTGGAAAGGTTGCCATTCCAGGTGCTCGCAGTACAAAACCCGTTTCGAGTCGTTCTCGTTTACAGCACAGAAGGAGGCCATTCGGCCCATCATGTCTGTTCCTGCTCTTTGCTCGAGCAATCCAAAACGAATCCCACGGCGCTGCTTTCTTCCAGTGACACGTTAACTTCCTCTTTAATCCACTTTTTCCTTAAAAGATCCAATGGTCTCTGCCTCAACTACTCCCGTGACAAAGCATTTTACGCTCCACAAGCTTCTGCATGAAGAGATTTCTGCAAACCTCTCTCCTCACTCTCTTAGTGACAATTTTAAATGAATGATCCGTCCCCTCGTCAATAACTCACCAATCAGAGTCCTTCCCCATTCACCCATCAAAACTTTTCATAATTTTAAAAACCTCCATTAAATCTCCTCTGCCTTCTCTGCTCCCGTGGAAATAGCCCCAGTATCTCAAGCCTTTCTTCACAACTATAGTTTCCCATCCCTGGTTTAGATGCAGAGACAATTTTAACCTAACCCGCCCATTGGGAAACTGACGGGATCGGGTGCCATGCTGGTTTTACCATCCGCCCGATTTCACTCTCCATCGAAGTCAGTGGAGACTAGTATCGGGCGGGGAGTAAAACAGGCGTTCCACCCCATCCCGTGGATTTGCCGCCTGGCAAGTTAGGTCAAAATTGCCCCTTGTAATCTCTGTGCTGAAAATATAGCAACAAGCGAGTAAAACCTTGAATTTCCTTGGCGTTGCTTCCAGTGGCCTCCTTCTGTGCTGAAGTTACAGCGGTGGAAATCCCGTTTACCTGCATACACGGGATTCCCCCGCACTTCTGGCGAGGTTACAGCGGCGGAGCAGGAGCGGCCGCCAGGAATTTCCAGCCATGATACCTCAGATCTGAAGTGCTAAATACTGCAGGAACTGTGTGATAAGTTATTAGTGCCATGGAACCCAATAACATGATCCCATTTGTAACCCTGCACATTCATGGATGCTGATGGTCGTGACTTGCTAAAACGTTACGTTTACTGACTCTACTTGTGATGAAGCAGGCAGCTCTTTTCCCACGCAGGCCTGACTCCCCTGATGCCCTGCTCAGCTGTCCAAAGTGTCAGTGTTGATCAGCTGGTTGCCGTGTACAGATTCTGTTGTGGTTGTCTTCAGAACCAGGGTAAATTTGTAACCCCAGTTTCAATAAAAACTAAAAATCGAAAATTGCACTACGACATTCTGCAACAGCAACATGATGGTAGCGGAGCTGAGGAGAACGGAGGAACTGAACCTGCTAGGAAAGTGAAGGCAGCAACACTATCCTGACAGAACTTCTTGACTCATACATTGTGGGACTGCAGGGGACATTCCAGTTTCAGAAGGGTCAGTTTAGCGTGAAATGTCTTGAAGAATGGTCTGAATCTTTGGCACAATGTGAGACCAGTCCCAGAGGCTGGTCAGGTGACCCATTCACTCTTTGACCCCGAGGCTGAAGGTCAGCAGATGAGCTGTCCCCAGTTGGCCAACTATCCGAGAAGTACCGCATCGTCGCTAAACACGTTCATGGGGTGACCCTCCCTGACATGAAATACCCATCCATGTACTAACGGTTCTCAGTTGCATCATTAATCCTCGTATCTGAGAGGAGGGTTCCTTGCCTTGAGGACATTTGGAAAATACAGACTATAATGAAAAGAAAACATATGGACCCAGAATTTTGGCCATATCCACGGGGGGCATAGGGTGCATTCCCTGCCCCTAAATGATAAGGCCCTAGGCTCCCCAGATATTCTCCCCACTCCTTGCTCCTCCCAGCTCCACATTGAGGTAAGTTACTTACCTTCTTGGTTGGCAGACGATCCCTAGGCCTGGATTCCCTGCATGCAGCCAGCGATGGCACTGGCTGCCTCAGAGCAAACCAACCTTGGAGAGAAGACCTCAAACAGACGGCAAGCCCCTTATTTGCCTGTGCAAAGGGCCCAATGCCTGCTTCAGGCATTGGTAAAGGTCGCCTCAGCTTTGTCCTCACCCAATGTGGCGGGCGGCGCACATCTGGCTGGAAATGTGTGCACGCTTCCTGCCTGCCATATTGGGGCTTTAGTAGTCCGAGTATCGCCCGAAAAATGGGACCAATTTCTAGGCCATGTTATCTTACACGTTGAAACGTTGAATGATAAAAGGTTTTAGAATGTTGCTGCATGCTGCGTTTTGGTTTGACCACTTGTGAGAAGCATCAGTCGGTGCAGTGGGAAGTACAATTCACAAAACCTCACTTATTGCATTGACCATCCCCTCACCAGAAGCTAATCAGTGATACAAGCTCTATCTCTGTTAAGATGTCTAAATCACAGAATCACAGAAATTATACCACAAATGGAGAACATTTGGCTCATCGTGTTTGTGCCGGTGACAGAGGTTACAGATGAGCACCAACATCTGTTTCTTGTCAGATATTAGGACCTGAATCCTCACTTCTTCTTCCCCCTTATTTTTTTGGGTTGCTAGGCTACCCGAGCTGTTACAAACTCCTTGTTGTCTGGATTTTAGATCTGTACTAAGTCAGAAGAAGGGGCAGGAATCCAATCTCCCACATCTGTCTCTTGTCATACAGCTGTTCAGTATCTGACTCTTCACAGTGACTTGTGGTCTCAGGTAACCCCTGTTCCTCAGATGTATCTTAACCACATGTTCCATGGGTCAGCCAACAGATGAATGAGAGAGAGAGGTCTATCCACTTAACTGCATTTTGGACAAGGCTTCAACAGATTGAAACTGGCTGAGATTTGGACACCTTTTGAGGTCCCCGGTGTGTGCAAGTGAAATGCGTGCGACAACCTATCAGAGAACACAGGAAGAAAGGAAAGGGAAGGCAGTTCAACCTACCTGGTTCACATTCCTGCAACGGCTTCATCTCTCTCCATCTTGGCACCAAGACCGGTCCCTCTAATTTCTGCTGAATTTGGAATCTGCTCCTTTCCGACTGCTTCAGCTGACGTGGATGTACTGCACTACGTGGCAGTCTATCCTGTCAATTGAGCGCAGTCTGATTACTGCTGAAATTCTGTGCAATTGGCGTATCTTTGTCCTATCGAGACCTTCTCCATAGAATCATAGAATGATACAGCACAGAAGGAGGCCATTCGGCCCATCGTGCCTGTGCCGGCTCTTTGAAAGAGCTATCCAATTAGTCCCACTCCCCTGCTCTTTCCCCACAGCCCTGCAAATTTTTCCTTTCCAAGTATTCCCTTTTGTAAGTTATTATTGAATCTGCTTCCACCACCCTTTCAGGCAGCACATTCCAGGCCGTAACAAGTCGTTGCATAAAAAAATCCTTCTCATCTCCCCCCCGCCCCCGGTTCACTCCATGGACTACCTTCGTATCACTTCACAAGCAGGTCATCTAGATAGTTAAATATAAAACCTCCCAACACATTTTATCATTGCCTACTGCAGGAGCTGCAGATGATTCTGGGATTTCGCTGACCATCACTTCCCAATTAGAACTATTACTTATCCTCTGTTTCCCATTTAGCCAATTAATCCAATTTACAACTCCACTCGGGCCCCAGGAGAGATTCACTTCTTGCATACCACTCTGACCAGGGATCTCATCAAAGATTTGATGAAAGTCAAGTTACAAAAAATTTCCCAAGCGTGTCACGACCTCAAAGAATTTCGAAAAATCTTTGCATGACCTGCCTTTCAAAAATCTGTCACTTTGGATTTTCCGCTGATTAAATGCTTTGGAATGAGTTCTTTCATGTTCGGCCCGAGCTCGTTCCCTGTTAAACATGTCAGCGTAATTGACTGATAATTCCCAGCTTTAGGTTTCTAATTTTGGGCCGAGGAACAAGAAGAAAAATCACAGGAGACGAACGTCCCATCAGAACCATCATTGCGTCAACGAAATTTAATTAATCACTGGTTAGGCCTCAGCTAGACTATCGTGTCCAATTCTGGGCACCACACTTTAGGAAGGATGTCAAAGGCCTTGGAGAGGGGGCAGAGGGGATTTACTAGAATGGTACCAGGGATGAGGGAACTTCAGTTATGTGGAGAGACTGGAAAAGCTGGGGTTGTTTTCCTCAAAGCAGAGAAGATTAAGGGGAGATCTAATAGAGGTGTTCAAAATCATGAGGGGTTTTGATAGAGTAAATAAGGAGAAACTGTTTCCACTGGCGGGAGGGTCGGTAACCAAAGGACACAGATTTAAGATAATTGGCAAAAGAACCAGAGGGGAGATGTTTACACAGCGAGTTATGATCTGGAATTCACTGCCTGAAAGGGTGGTGGAAGCAGATTCAGTCGTGGATTTCAAAAGGGAATTGGATGTATACTTGAAAGGGAAAAATTTTTCAGGCTATGGGGAAAAAATGGATGAGCGGGACTAATTGGATAGCACTTTCAAAGAACCGGCACAGGTATGATGGGCTGAATGGCTGTAAGATTCTATGTTTCTATGATTCCATTTGCGCTCAGAACAGTGTTTTCAAACGACACTTATTCACCAATAACCTGCTCACCAATGCTCAGTTTAGGTTCCACCAGGGCCACACGGCTCCAGACCGCTAAAGCCTTGCTCTAAAGATGAACATAAGAGCTGAATTCCAGAGGTGAGAGTGACTGCCCTTGACACAAGGCAGCATTCGAACGAGTGTGGCACCAAGGAGCCCTGGTAAAACTGATGTCCATGGGGATCGGGGGATAACTCTCCAGTGGCTGGAGTCATACCTAACACCAAGGAAGATGGTTGTGCTTGTTGGAGGCCAATCAACTCAGTCCTAGAACATCGCTGCAGGAGTTCTTCAGGGCAGCATCCTAGGCTCAATTTTCTTCAGCAGCTTCATCAATGATCTTCCTCCCATAAAGGTCAAAAGTAGGGATGTTCGCTGATGATTGCACCATGCTCAGCTCCATTTGCAACCCCTCAGATAATGAAGCAGATGAAGCAGGCTATGCCGCATGCAGCAAGACCTGGACAACATACAGGCTTCAGTGTGTATTATCTACAAGATGTACTGCAGCAACTCGCCAAGACTTCTTCGACAGCACCTCCAAAACTCACAAACTCTACCACCTAGAAGGACAAGGGCAGGAGTTTCATGGGAACAACATCACTTACAGGTTCCCCCCCCCAAGTCACACACCATCCTTGACTTGAACATATATCACCGTTCCTTCATCATCGCTGGGTCAACATCTTGGAACTCCCGACCTAACAACACTGTGGGAGCATCTTCACCACACGGACTGCAGGGGGTCAAGAAGAAGGTCCACCTTCTCAAGGGCAACTAGAGATGGGCAATTAATGGCGGCCTTACCAGCATCGCCCACATCCCAAGAATGAATAAAAAGAAGGAGACTCATGTATCCAAAACACAGCTTTGACCGATATTGTCCTTACTACATGAGCTTTGCCTGTTCCTGCAGAGTCACTAACAGGAACTCCTTCCCTCTCCTCCCTCCTCAAGGAATCACAGAGTCCTGTTACGGTTCTATCTCTATAAGAGTGGCCTTGAGATCCTCCATGGGCTCAGTGATCTTATGCAACGAGTAGTTTAGTCAAACAACCAGAAAGGTCCCTGCTTCAATCCCTGGTCTGTGCTGAGTTGACTGATCTCATTAGGGAAGTGTTAGTGCCTACAATCCCAGAGACCTTGATCTTGGGAGGAGTCTTGCTCCTGATATATATCCAATTACCTCTCCTGATGTCCGGACCTTGGATGAGGGCAGGATTGGATTATGATGCTGCCCACCTCCAGTCTATCCATTCCTTGGTCAGGATGGAAGTCATACAATAGTATGAACAGGGAATTCAGGCAGGAGAGGAACGGATGGGTGAAATAATGTGTCGTGGGAACCAATGGATGGAGCCAAAGAACAGTGCATATATCCCTGGTGAGATCACGCCTGGATACAGTGTGCAATTTTGGTCTCCCTATTTTGAAAAGGATATTCAGTTATTGGAGGGGGTACAGAGAAGGGCTGATCGCAGAACTTAAGAGAATGACCAATGTGGAAAGATTGAGTTCCCTCGGTCTTTTCTCCTTTAAAAAAAGAAGACTGAGAGGGGATATGATGGAAGTGTTTAATATTATGAAAGGTTTGAACAAATCGAACCAAGTAAGCTTTCCTGCCATGAATTTAAGCACAAGGGAGTCAGATTTACAAATCAAGGACAACAAAAGAAAATAGGAAATGCAGGAGGAACTTTTTTGCTGAAAGGGTGGTAAATGTGTGGAACAGATGACAAGCACGGGTGGTGGAAGAAGAAAGTAGACAGGTTCTTGTCAACAAATGGTATTCAGGGTTATTAGAAATGCACCAATGGAATACAGTGGCTAGGAGGGCTCGATGGACCGAAGGCCTTCTCCTGTCTGAAACTGTTACTATGGATAGAAACTGTAATACAAAGTGGCTTGTAGAGTCTGTAGCTATTGTACAGTGCTGCACGCAGCTACGTCATGAATACCTCAATGCTTTAATAGTTGCCAGTCAAAATCATGCTGCAAATCAGAGCTGCGGGATGGTCAGAGCCATCACATGATGCAAAATATTTCAATCTCAGTGGTGCAAGGGTTAAAGACGTTGAGCGATGGCAATACTTCAATTGGGAAAGGGTGAAAATAACTCGGGGTTTGATTGGGCTGAGTACAAAACAAGGGAAGAGTTTGAGGCTGTGGGACGTTATTTAATGTACACAGCACAGCCTTGTTGTGTGTCAGATTGATAACGGATTGTTGACAGATTTGTGAATAAAGAGGCATAAAATGGCTTATTCAATACATTAATGCCAGAGTCAGTCAGCACTTTGTTGGATGAAAGAAAACTGGTCTATCTCTCTGTCAGCAAGGGAGTGTCTTTGGGCTCAGTGCGAGGACTCTCAATCATTGTCTTCTCTGTGGACTACAGCCCAGGGAGACGAGCGGTCTGGAAACTCTTCCCGCGGTTCTCAGAACGGAAGACTGTGAACTCCATACCACTCAAACGTCCTGTTTTAATTGAGGCATGGCGGCATTAAACAGCACCACCCGTGAATGCCAAGTTGGCAAAAAAACCCGATGAGTAGCTGGTTCCACTGAAACAATGCTTCAGTCCCAAACTCCAACCCGAACTCTACCCTTTCAACTCGTGGGAGGGTCAGAGATTTGGTGAGCCCCCTCAATAGAACTGACACTTTCTACACTGGCAGGGGTGGGATCTGGCCCTCCATTCTAGCCCCTCACCAGCAGGGCAATGCCAGGAGTTCGGTTTCCCACCTGTCCACTTGGACCAGTCTCATTTCTGAGTTGGCCGTTTGGGAATTTCTCAACTGAAAACTGGCAAATGGTGGGTAGAAGCAATGCTGATATTGAGGATGAGGGTTTAACATGTGCTTGCTACATTCCTCTATGCCTATTTTAACATATTAAATTGGGTAAATTCACCAATTTTAAGGTCCTAGTGGGGAGCTGCACTCAAAGGGAGCAGTGGCTGGAGAAAGCCCTAAGCACCGGGCGGTAACCACCTCCAAATGGGGTCGCTAGCCTTCCCCGTTCCGTTAACCCCAACGATGCGACTGGCGTCATTTTGAAAAGGGCCTACAAACCAGGCTCCCAAAGCCTCTGCCAGCTCTCGCTGCATGCCCCTCCCATTAAGTGACAGGGTGGTGGTGATCAGCTTTCACTTACTGATTTATCTGCTTTCACCATGTGGCATGGGTGGGGCGATCAAGAACAAAGGGGCATAACCTTAAAATTAGAGCCAGGCCGCTTAGGAATGAAATCCTAAATTTTCACGCAAAGGGTAGCGGAAATCTGGAACTCTCTCCCCCAAAAGGCTGTGGATGTTGGGACCGATAGATTTTTGTTGGGTAAGGGTATCAAGGGATATGGAGCAATGGCGGGTAAATGGAGTTGAGGTTGAGATCGACCATGTCCTGATTGAATAGGGGAATAGGCTCGAGGGACTGAATGGCCTACCCCTGTTCCTATCTTCCTAAATGATGGACAGTGGAGTACACTTTTGCCTCATTTATATGGAACTATCTAGAAATGGGCAGGTGCTTCCTACAATTGCCAGAAACGACAGAGGAAAATGGGACAGGTGCGATGGTAAATACCATAAATTGGGCAGATCTGATCGGAAAATCCGGGCTCATGGTGTGCCGTTCAATTTTGAAACTTTCAGGACACATCACTCCGATCCAGATGGGGTGGTGACCCTAGTACATCTGACCAGGGCCCATCTGTGGGGAGCTCAACTTTGGACAGGGATTGTTTCCCAGTGCACACCGGAATCCCAATGGGGTTTTTTTTTTATTCGCTCATGGGATGTGGGCGTCGCTGGCGAGGCCGGCATTTATTGCCCATCCCTAATTGCCCTTCAGAAGGTGGTGGTGAGCCGCCTTCTTGAACCGCTGCAGTCCGTGTGGTGAAGGTTCTCCCACAGTGCTGTTAGGAAGGGAGTCCCAGGACTTTGCCCCAGTGACGATGAAGGAACGGCGATATATTTCCAAGTCGTGGTGGTGCTGTTCCCATGTGCCTGCTGCCCTTATCCTTCTAGGCGGTAGAGGTTGGGGGTTTGGGAGGTGCTGTCGAAGAAGCCTTGGCAAGTTGCTGCAGTGCATCCTGTGGATGGTACACACTGCAGCCACAGTGCGCCAGTGGTGAAGGGAGTGAATGTTTACGGTGGTGGATGGGGTGCCAATCAAGCGGGCTGCTTTATCTTGGATGGTGTCGAGCTTCTTGAGTGTGGTTGGAGCTGCACTCATCCAGGCAAGTGGAGAGTATTCCATCACACTCCTGACTTGTGCCTTTTAGATGGTGGAAAGGCTTTGGGGAGTCAGGAGGTGAGTCACTCGCCACAGAATACCCAGCCTCTGACCTGCTTTTGTAGCCACAGTATTTATGTGGCTGGTCCAGTTAAGTTTCTGGTCAATGGTGACCCCCAGGATGTTGATGGTGGGGGAGTCAGCAATGGTAATGCTGTTGAATGTCAAGGGGAGGTGGTTAGACTCTCTCTTGTTGGAGATGGTCATTGCCTAGCACTTGTCTAGTGCAAATGTTACTTGCCACTTATGAGCCCAAGCCTGGATGTTGTGCAGGTCTTGCTGCATGCGGGCTCGGACTGCTTCATTATCTGAGGGTTTGTGAATGGAACTGAACATTGTGCAATCATCAGCGAACATCCCCATTTCTGACCTTATGATGCAGGGAAGGTCATTGACGAAGCAGCTGAAGATGGTTGGGCCTAGGACACTGCCCTGAGGAACTCCTGCAGCAATGTCCTTGGGCTGAGATGAATGGCCTCCAACAACCACTACCATCTTCCTTTATGCTAGGTATGACTCCAGCCACTGGAGAGTTTTCCCCCTGATTCCCATTGACTTCAATTTTACTAGGGCTCCTTGGTGCCACACTTGGTCAAATGCTGCCTTGATGTCAAGGGCAATCACTCTCACCTCATCTCTGAAATTCAGCTCTTTTGTCCATGTTTGGACCAAGGCTGTAATGAGGTCTGGAGCCGAGTGGTCCTGGCAGAACCCAAACTGAGCATCGGTGAGCAGGTTATTGGTGAGTAAGTGTTGCTTGATAGCGCTGTCGATGACACCTTCCATCACTTTGCTGTTGATTGAGAGTAGACTGATGGGGCGGTAATTGGCCGGATTGGATTTGTCCTGCTTTTTGTGGACTGGACATACCTGGGCAATTTTCCACATTGTCGGGTAGATGCCAGTGTTGTAGCTGTACTGGAACAGCTTGGCTAGAGGCGCAGCTAGTTCTGGAGCACAAGCCTTCAGCACTACAGCTGGGATGTTGTCGGGGCCCATAGCCTTTGCTGTATCCAGTGCACTCAGCCGTTTCTTGATATCACGTGGAGTGAATCGAATTGGCTGAAGACTGGCTTCTGTGATGGTGGGGATATCGGGAGGAGGCCGAGATGGATCATCCACTCGGCACTTCTGGCTGAAGATGGTTGCAAATGCTTCAGCCTTGTCTTTTGCACTCACATGCTGGACTCTGCTATCATTAAGGATGGGGATGTTCATGAAGCCTCCTCCTCCCGTTAATTGTTTAATTGTCCACCACCATTCACGACTGGATGTGGCAGGACTGCAGAGCTTTGATCTGATCCGTTGGTTGTGGAATCACTTAGCTCTGTCTATGGCATGTTGCTTCCTCTGTTTAGCATGTATGTAGTCCTGAGTTGTAGCTTCACCAGGTTGGCACTTCACTTTTAGGTAGGCCTGGTGCTGCTCCTGGCATGCTCTTCTACACTCCTCATTGAACCAGGGTTGATCCCCCGGCTTGTTGGTAATGGTAGAGTGAGGAATATGCCGGGCCATGAGGTTACAGATTGTGCAAGAATATACAATTCGGCTGCTAATGCACCACATCGAGCTGCTAGAAATGTTCTGAATCTATCCCATTTAACACGGTGTTAGTGCCACACAACACCATGGATGGTGTCCTCAGTGTGAAGACGGGACTTCGTCTCACACAAGGGCTGTGCTGTTGGTCACTCCTACCAATACTGTTATGGACAGATGCATCTGCGACCGGTAGATTGGTGAGGATAAGGTCAAGTATGTTTTTCCCTCATGTTGGTTCGCTCATCACCTGCCGCAGGCCCAGTCTCGCAGCTATGTCCTTCAGAACCTGGCCAGCTTGGTCAGTAGTGGTGCTACTGAGCCACTCTCTTGGTGATGGACATTAAAGTTCTCCACCCGGAGTACATTCTGTGCCCTTGCTCCCCTCAGTGCTTCCTCCAAGTGGTGCTCAACATGGAGGAGGACTGATTCATCAGCAGGAGGTTTCCTTGCCCATGTTTGACCTGAAGCCATGAGATTGCATGGGGTCAATGTTGAGGACTCCCAGGGCCACTCTCTCCTGCCTGTATATCACTGTTCCACCACCTCTAGGTAGGTCTGTCCTGCCGGTGGGACAGGGCATACCCAGGGATGGATGATGGAAGAGTCTGGGATGTTGGCTGAAAGGTATGATTCTGTGAGTATGGCTATTTCAGGCTGTTGTAGCTCTCCCAATTTTGGCACAAGTCCCCAGATGTTAGTGAGGAGGATTTTGCAGGGTCAACTGGGCTTGGTTTGCCTTTGTCATGTCCAGTGCCTCGTGGTCCACCAGTTTTATTCTTATTGTGACTTTCTGAAGCGTGATTGTACAGTTGAGTGGCTTGCTAGGCCATCTCAGAGGGCGATTAAGAATCAACCACATTGCTTTGCATCTGGAGTCGCATATAAGCTAGACTGAATAAGGACGGCAGTTTTCCTTCCCTAAAGGGCATTAGTGAATCAGATGGGTTTTTACACCAATCTGGTACTCTGCAAGTCTACCATTACTGATAGTAGCTTTTTGTATTCCAGATTTTTTATTTAATTAATTGAAGTTAAATTCCCCAGCTGCTGTGGTGGGATTTGAACTCATGATTCCAGATTATTAGTCTAGAGCTGCTTGGATAACTAATGCAGTATCATAACCACTATGCTACCGTACCCACACAGGGTTGGGGAGCTTGGGCTGAGGAATGGAGAGGAGAGTGCGGAGCACAACAGCAGCTTGTTATCAATCAACTCTGGACTGAGAGCATTAGCGGGAAGGAACTGGGCTCCTGAGCTCTTACTTGTGATTTATCTGTGAAGGGTTACGGCATTAGGAGATGTAGAAGAGGAATGCACCCTCAGACAACGTGTCTCCTTATCTCTAATGGAGGTGAAGTACAGAGCCAGAGTCCGCAACACTGATCAAAGCATTTGCTTTGAGTCAGACCCATGTGTGACTGAACCACTGTCTCCCCTCACAGAAACATCATTGTAATATCTTCAGAAGAGAAAGTTTAACCAGGGAAAGGTCACTGCAGAGTGCTAACATATGTTTGCCAGTCACACTCTTAATATCCCCCCCGTGGTCAGGAATGTGCTTTCCTTACTTCAGTGCTGTTTTTGAGGTAGAACACAGAGATGTTTGCTCAGAGCATCAATTCCAGATACCCCACTGCACATTCCTAGACGTCTAGTCAATGCACACCTGAGACTCTGACCAGATAATCGTTTCTCTCCACCGTTATCCATGTAACCGCTTTCACGGGTGGGGGGAGGGGTAAGAAGCATGCTGAATCTGCCTTTGTCTCAGTGCCATGGCTATTGGGATTCCATGCTCGAGCGATACTGGGCATCAAAGTTTACAGCATTCCTTGCGAAGCAGAACAGGCCTGTGGGTGCCACAGGAGTCTCAGCGACAAGTCAGCAAGGCCTATCGTCATATACTTAAAGGCTGGTGATTGGCACTGACTGGTGCCTCTTCTCTCGTGTTTACTGGAGATTGACAATTCATTCACGTTTATATTCATGCACACAAGAATGTAGAAAGCGTAACTGATATGGGGTGCAGTAAATCCTGTTGTCCCTCATCACTTGGGTTCCCAAGGATGTCCCAAAGCGCTTTACAGCCAATTAAGTACTTTTTGAAGTGTAGACACTGTTGTAATGAAGGAAATGTGGCAACCAATTTGTGCACAGCAAGGTCCCACAAGCAGCAATGCGATAATGAACAGATTGTCTGTTTTAGTGGTGTTAGTTGAAAGATAAATATTGACCAGGACACAAGGGAGAACTCCACTGCTCTTCTTCGAAAAGTGCCATGGGATCTTTTACGTCCACCTGAGAGGGCTGATGGGGCCTCGGTTTAACGTCTCATTTGAAAGACAGCACCTTCGACAGTGCAGCACTCCCTCAGTACTGCACTGGAGTGTCAGCCTGGATTATGTGCTCAAGTCTCTGGAGTGGGATTCGAACCCACAACCTTCTGACTCAGCCATGAGTGCTACTCATTGACACCTAAAAAAAAAGCCAGTGTGCTTGCACTGAGCCTCAGCTGACAAGGATAGTAATGTCATGGGAACACCATCACTTCCAAGTTCCCCTCCAAGTCACACACCATCCTGACTTGGACATATATTGCCATCTTTCATTATCACTGGGTCAAAGCATGGAATTCTGTACCTAGCACCATTGTGGGAGCATCTTCACCGCACGGACTGCAACGATTCAAGGTGAAGACCCACCATCTTTTCAGGGCCACCAAGGATGGGCAATAGATGGAGCCATGCTCACATCCTGAGAACAAGTATAAAAAACATACCACTGGGTGGAAGTCATCATCACAACTCTCACCGGGGCTGGAAACACAGAGAGAAAAGGGACATTTGGACCATTGAGCTTGAAACACGAGGCTGGGAAAAGTAAGCCTGAGGCCTTGTGCCGAGAGCTGAAATACAGGAGGGCTGTTCTTACAGTTAGAGGTTATCTGAAATAAAAATAATATCAAGGACAAGTAAATCAGCCTCTGAAAGGGATAGGGCTCGTGGTTTATTATTTTTTCCCAATTTTTGAGGAGAGAACTGAGATTGAGTTAGTAAGTAAAATTGGCTTTGATTGTTATGTTGTATGTTCACTTCCTGTCTGTGTAATTAAGCAGCTCAATGATTCGCACCTGGCCTCATCTCACCGAATGTTTCAGGCCGCCATTGAAAAGATTGGAGAAACGCACGAGAGCCTGGGCGAAAGACAAGTTCAGATCACAAGGGTGTCTTATTGTTATACCCCGGGACACGTTATTGTATCGTTAGATATTGGGCACACTCCTAAATGTAAGGCAATAAGACCATGTACAGGAGAGACCAGTACTTCTGTACCTAAGACAGACCCAACACTTGTAATAACATTCATGGTCTCCTTCTCAATCTGATCTGTAAACGCCATATCCAGTCCAACACCAAGACTGCCTAATTTCTCCACCACCCCTACCTCACTCCACCTGCCGATGAAACCCTCATCCATGCCTTTGTCAACTCCAGACTTGACTTCTGCAATACTCTCCTCACTGACCTCCTGAGACCCACGCTACATAAGCTCCAACTCATTCAGAGCTCCGCTATCCAAATCCAATCGTACACAATCCAACTATCACCTCCGTCCCCGTCGATCTCCATTGGCTTCCAGTCCCTCAGCATATCAATTTCAGAATTTTCGCCTTCATATTCAAATCCCTGTCCCCTCACTCCCACCCTCCTCTGCTATCTCCTCCTACCCTATTTCTCTGGCAGTACGCTCCACCTTTCTAACTCTGGTCTACAACCAGTGGAACCATCTAGACCTCTTAGTCCAGAACTCCTTCCCTCAACACTTCTGCCTTGTTACATCTCTTCAATAGTCTCTTTAAAAGCTACCTGCAGGACAGCACTTTCAGCCACCTCCCCCAATCGGCCCACTTACTCCTGCTGAGGTCTGCTTGAGATGTTTTTCTACATTGACGGTGCTATATAAACGTACATTGTGTAAAGCCTGTGTGAATTCTGCTCTGTGCCACACGGCCCAGTGTTAGTGAACCAGGTGGAACAACTTCTGCCTGTGACTGGTTAGGTACATGTGTTACGTTCCACCAATTTAAATTTATTATGAGAGTTGTATCTTTTTAGGGGATATTTCATTACAAGTCTCTACAATGGGATTATCCTCAAGAATTTAACAAGTTAACTTTTAAAGATATAATTACCTGATTGTGGAGCCAGGAGGAGCAGGAGTGACCTTCCCAACCCCACATTAAAGACCATGGACCACTGCCGGCCATCATCCCCCCCTACACGGACTACAGCCTCCCCCCATCCCGCCCCAGTTACCACTAAACTCCCCCCTCACCCCCTACATGGGCGACAGCACACCCCCCCACTCCCGGCCACCATTCCCCTTCCCATCCCGCACCCATTCCCCCGCCCCCCCCCCCCGGCCCACCCATCCCCTCTCAGTCACCACTACCCCTCCCCCGGCCACCAGATCATTCCCTGTGCTCCCCCGCATGCCCAAAAATGGGTGTGCCCGAATCTCTAGGCCTATATATGTTATTGTGCAGTGTGCCCTGTGCCCTGTGCCCTGCGTTCTGTGTCATGTGTCCTGTGGCCTGAGCCTTGTGTCCTGTGCCGTGTTCTGTGTCCTGTGCTGTGCCCTGTGCCCTGTGTCCTGCGCCGTGTCCTATGCCATGTCCTGTATCCTGTGCCCTGTGCCCTGTATCTTGTGCCCCGTATCCTGTGCCCTGTGCCCTATGCCCTGTGCCCTATGCCCTGTGCCCTGTGCCCTGTGTCCTGCGTCCCGTACCCTGTATCCTATGCCCTGTATCCTGTGTCCTGTATCCTGTGCCCTGTGTCCTGTATCCTGTGCCCTGTATCATGTGTCCTGTGCCCTGTGTCCTGTATCCTGTGCCCTGTATCCTGTGTCCTGTATCCTGTTCCCTGTATCCTGTATCCTGTGCCCTGTATCATGTGTCCTGTGCCCTGTGTCCTGTATCTTGTGTCCTGTGCCCTGTATCATGTGTCCTGTGTCCTGTGCCCTGTATCTTGTGTCCTGTGCCCTGTGCCCTGTATCTTGTGTCCTGTGTCCTGTGCCCTGTATCATGTGTCCTGTATCCTGTGCCCTGTATCCTGTGCCCTGTATCCTGTGTCCTGTGCCCTGTGTCCTGTGCCCTGTATCATGTGTCCTGTGCCCTGTGTCCTGTATCCTGTGCCCTGTATCCTGTGCCCTGTATCATGTGCCCTGTGTCCTGTGCCCTGTATCTTGTGTCCTGTGCCCTGTATCATGTGTCCTGTGTCCTGTGCCCTGTATCTTGTGTCCTGCGCCCTGTGTCCTGTGCCCTGTATCTTGTGTCCTGTATCTTGTGTCCTGTGCCCTGTATCATGTGCCCTGTGCCCTGTATCATGTGTCCTGTATCTTGTGTCCTGTGCCCTGTGTCCTGTATCATGTGCCCTGTGTCCTGTGCCCTGTATCATGTGTCCTGTGTCCTGTGCCCTGTGCCCTGTATCTTGTGTCCTGTGCCCTGTATCATGTGCCCTGTGCCCTGTATCATGTGTCCTGTGCCCTGTATCATGTGCCCTGTGCCCTGTATCATGTGCCCTGTGCCCTGTATCATGTGTCCTGTGTCCTGTGCCCTGTATCTTGTGTCCTGTGCCCTGTATCTTGTGTCCTGTGCCCTGTATCATGTGCCCTGTGCCCTGTATCATGTGTCCTGTATCTTGTGTCCTGTGCCCTGTATCATGTGTCCTGTGTCCTGTGCCCTGTGCCCTGTATCTTGTGTCCTGTGCCCTGTATCATGTGCCCTGTGCCCTGTATCATGTGTCCTGTATCTTGTGTCCTGTGCCCTGTATCATGTGTCCTGTGCCATGTGCCCTGTATCTTGTGTCCTGTGCCCTGTATCATGTGCCCTGTGCCCTGTATCATGTGTCCTGTATCTTGTGTCCTGTGCCTTGTATCATGTGTCCTGTGTCCTGTGCCCTGTATCATGTGTCCTGTGTCCTGTATCATGTGCCCTGTGTCCTGTGTCCTGTGCCCTGTGTCCTGTGTCCTGTGCCCTGTGTCCTGTATCTTGTGTCCTGTGCCCTGTATCATGTGCCCTGTGTCCTGTGCCCTGTATCCTGTGCCCTGTGTCCTGTGCCCTGTGTCCTGTGCCCTGTATCCTGTGCCCTGTGCCCTGTGCCCTGTGCCCTGTGCCCTGTGCCCTGTGCCCTGTGTCCTGTGCCCTGGGCCCTGTATCCTGTGCCCTGTATCCTGTGCCCTGTGCCCTGTATCCTGTGCCCTGTATCCTGTGCCCTGTATCCTGTGCCCTGTGCCCTGTGCCCTGTGTCCTGTGCCCTGTGCCCTGTGCCCTGTGTCCTGTGCCCTGTGTCCTGTGTCCTGTGCCCTGTATCCTGTGCCCTGTATCCTGTGCCCTGTATCCTGTGCCCTGTGTCCTGTGCCCTGTATCCTGTGCCCCATGTTTCAGTTTCTGGAATATTCCAGAACATGTGCCATGCATTTATCTTCTGGGTCTTTCCCTACTGTATGCGGCAGGTGGCCTATCCTGTGCCAGTTGTTCTTACAAATAGAGGACAATTTCTGTCATGCCACACTGTCCCTTTAAGTCAAGTGAATATTATCATTCCATTTCTTGCAGACAAAGGAAAGAAATACTTGCATTTATTTAGCATCTTTCAGGACTTCCCAAAGCGCTTTACAGCAAATGAAGTATTTTTGAAGTGTAATCGCTGTTGTAATGTAGGAAACGTAGCAGCCAATTTGTGCACAGCAAGATCCCACAAACAGCAATGACCAGATAATCTGTTTTTAGTGATGTTGGTTGAGGGATAAATATTGGTCAGGACACTGGGGGGAGCTCCCCTGCTCTTCTTTTAAATAGTGCCGTGGGATCTTTACAGCCACCTGAAAGGGCAGACGGGGCCTCAGTTTAACGTCTCATCCGAAAGACGGCACCTCCGACGGTGCAGCACTCCCTCAGTATTACATTGAGAGCGTCAGCCTGGATTATTTGCTCAAGTCTCTGGAGTGAGAATGGAACCCACGACCTTCTGAATCCGAGGCGAGCTTACTTTAAAATCCTAAAGTTCCTCAGAAATTGCATCCTCGTCGATGTTAATGAACGACAGGTGGCAATTTAACAGAAAGGATTTGGCACATTTTACCTTGAAGCTCACCTTAACGGAGTGGGGCTGCTACAGGTGTGTCAGAACGCACATGTACGTCTGACACAAAAACAGGGAATATGGCAGCTTGGCTTCTATTGGGCTCTGGTCCAGCCTTCAGTACGTGGTTGATTTGGCACTGGGTTGTTGAGTACGAATGCAGCAAGGCTGCGTTTAATTTAGAATAGAGATTGTGAAATAACCAGACCAGACAGCAGTGTCCAGATACAGTTCCAATGAGCACGATCTTTTTCCTCTCCCTTATGGCCTCCAGATGGTTGACTGGAACAGTGTTGTCGATACCTTGGCAATCAGGCCCAGCTCATTACCAACACTCACGCTCAGTCGATTGTTTGGTGGGTAACTGCGCCAACCAGTGTGGTACGGAGCCACACAGACTGGCAAGGTTTCCAACTACCATCTGTGTTGAATCAGTGTTCATCCCAGCCTGGGTGAAGGGGCACCAGAATCAACCTCTCTATAGAGAGGGGGGGAATAATATCAGCCCAAGTTTCCTCTCTTGATTTCCACCCAGAAACTTCACATATGTGGATGTCACATTGGAATAGACTGGTTATTCTGCTCTCCTAGCGGGGCCCCCTCACCTGACAGGAAGGCGGTCAGACAATCGGTGTTGTAGCCCGCGGTCCGACCTGTACTCCCCTCGAGCAAGGCTACACGCTGGGAGACCGGGAGCACAGGAATTAACCCTGCTGGCTCGACTCGAACATGAAGAGGTACAAAGTGCAGTCCGTACCCATGGAGACGTAACCCAGCAAGAAAAGAAAGCGAGAACTTGCATTTATATAGCGCCTTTCACAACCTCAGGACATCCCAAAGCACTTTACAGCCAATAAAGTACTTTCTGACATGTAGTCACTGTTGTAATGTAGGAAATGCGGCCCCCAATTTGTGCAGAGCAAGGTCCCACAAATAGCAATGTGATAATGACCAGATAATCTGTTTTAGTGATGTTGGTTGAGAGATAAATATTGGGACAGGACACGAGGGTGAACTCCCCTGCTCTTCTTCAAAATTGTGCCATGGGATCCTTTACATCCACCTGAGGGGGCAGACGGGACCTTGGTTTAATGTCTGATCCAAAAGATGGCACCTCCAGCAGTGTAGCACTCCCTCAGTACAGCACTGGGAGTGTCAGCCTGGATTAATGTGCTCAAACCTGTGGAATGGGGCTTAGAACCTATGATCTTCTAATTCAGAAGCGAGAGTGCTACCAACTGAGCCAAGGCTGACTAAGGAAAGCACTAAATTTACTTTCAAAGTTTTCCAAATTGATTTGCATTGAAATCCTGCAAGGTGCCAGAAGGTGGCATGTGTTACTTGGGAATATATTGTAAACAATTTTACAACACCAAGTTATAGTCCAGCAATTTTATTTTAAATTCACAAGCTTTCGGAGGCTTTCTCCTTCGTCAGGTGAACGATGTGAAGGAGGAAGCCTCCGAAAGCTTGTGAATTTAAAATAAAATTGCTGGACTATAACTTGGTGTTGTAAAATTGTTTACAATTGTCAACCCCAGTCCATCACCGGCATCTCCACGTTGGGAATATATGATGGCCGTGTTTTTTGCCTGTTTTGGAAGCAAAGCTCCATTGACTGAAATGTTGCAAGATCAGAAACATTTTGGAGCTGAGCTCCTGCTCATTGTGCCACGCAGTGCCCGTTCCCAGGGCCGTGACTGGCCAAGGATTCGTCGTAGCGTGTCTCCAATCCCCATTACGTCTGGACCTGCATCCTGATTGGATGACGGGTTCTTCCTTTTGGAGGTGGGAGGGAGACTTCGAAGGAGGCTCACCCTGGACTGCCCTGAGCTTCTTCCCATTGGCGGGCTCAGGATTGGGAATCGCTATCTGCCCAATTGGTTGAGCAACAGCATCTGGCCGATGCCAATCAGAATGGCTCTCCCAATATGAACATTGGTAAAGAGACTGGAAAAGACCAGTTGGTCTGTGGGGTAGGTCCCACCCTGGCATGTTGTAAACTCTACACCCCTTCGCCCCATCCTGCCTGTCCCCCCACCCACGCAGACGTGCAATCTCCTGGGAGAAGCATAAAACACAGAGAAAAATTCTTTAGCTGACTTAGTTCCTCCCCAATGCTTGAAGGCCATCAAGCAAGCTCCAGATCATGGTGACCAGGAGACACAGCCCCCATCGACCCACCGACCTATACGCAGAGATGTTTGTCACTCTCAGAAACCTGCCCAGCTGCCTTTTGATGTTGTCAGCTGTGGCTCAGTGGGTAGCCCACATTGCCTCTGAGTTAGAAGGTCTATCAGTTCAAGCCCCACTCTGGACACCAAGGCAAAAAATATCCAGGCTAAAGGAGTGCTGCCCTGTCAGAGGTGCTGTTTTTCGGATGAGACGTTATACTGAGGCCCCGTCTTCCCTCTCAAGTTGATGTAAAAGATCCCATGACACTATTTGAAGAAGGACAGGGAGTTCTCCTTGGTGTCTTGGCCAATATTTATCCCTCAACCAACACCACTGAAAACAGAATATCTGGTTATTATCTCATTGCTGTTTGTGGGATCGTGCTGTGCCCAAATTGACTGCTGCATTTCCTACATTACAACAGTGGCTACATTTCAAAAATATTTCATTTGCTATGAAGTGCTTTGGGGTGTCCTGAGGTTGTGAAAGGTGCTATATAAATGCAAGTCTGTTTTTCTTACTTACAGCAAAACCATACTGGACTGCACGTGCCAGGAAGTTATTCTAATGCAGCATCACATGTACACATCATGGGCCAATGGATACTTAAACCCCATGTGGTGTTGGCAGTGTCTATGGAGTATTTTTCATATTCTATTTTAATTACTGTAAATGTTTTTTCTTTGGCGATTAATTTAAGGAGAATGTTTGGAAATAAGCATCAAAATCCACCTCACAGACCCTGCGATTACTGTGCAGTCCTACAGGCTTCAGCTCCAGTCAGAGCATAATGGCAACTGGCATTTATACTGCATCTTTAACGCAGTAAAGGCGCTTCACAGGAGTGTAATCAGACAAAGAATTATTCCGAGCCAAAGAAGGTGACATTAGGATAGGTCCAAAAGCTTGGTCAAATAGGTTTCAGGGAGCGTCTTAAAGGAGGAGAGAGAGGTGGAGAGGCGGAGAGGTTTGGGGAAGGAATTCCAGAGCTTAGGGCCCAGACGGCTGAAAGCTTAGCCACCAATGGTGGGGCGAAGGAAATGGGGGATGTACCAGAGTTCGAGGGACGCAGCGATCTCAGAGGGTTGTAGGGCTCGAGAAGGTTTCAAAGGTAGGGAGAGGTGCGGCCATGGAGGGATTTGAACACAAGGATGAGACGTTGGTGGACTGGGAGCCAATGTAGATCATGAAGGAACAGAGCACAAAGCCTCTTTTTTTAAAATCACATTACCTGGTTAATTCTTACCAAATCTTTCCCATTTGGTATAAACAGAGAACAGTATGAATGATTAAGTGGGCACAGGCACTACCCAGTGTGGTACTGAGCTATACAGAAGAGGAAGGTGCCAGGTTTGATCTCCGGGCCTGTGTTGGGTTAGCTGGTATTGACTGAGATAGTGTTTGGGGCAATTGGTCTCAGTGTCCCTGAGCAAGGAAGCCACTCACACCTGGGCCAGGTAACCATGTGTCATGTGTGGGCCCGGACGGTCAGCACCGGTGAGGTGTTTGATCGCTAGGCGTGGGACAGCATCATCGCCAAGTCAATTGTCTCCTTACCTCAGTCCACACGTAGCCACTTTCAGCAAGGGGTCACTGCATGTCATTCTGGAGCAGGAACCCCTGGCTGATCTCCTTCCTTCTATCCCAGGGGCACTGAGACCAGTTGTAGTTTCCTTACAGATCGGACAAGGGACCGTCTTGATCTGCTCATTGGCTTAACCAGCTGAACCATCTCGAGGAGCTTTCAACATGAGGTTCATACGTATGAAATAAAGCCTCTGTGTTTTGTCTGGAGCTCATTGTTGAGTGATGACAGAAGGAAGGAAACAATGAACACATGGTTTTTATTAGTTTATAAATAAACCGATAAGGGTTTAATTCTGAAGCCACCGCTTTAGAAAGAGAAAAATTTTTTCTAAAGAAGACAAATGTTTGGAGGCAACATGGTACTGCAGAATGAGCGGTCTAATGGGAGGGGGCGAGGGGTGAAACAAAATTGGATTCCTGTCGGGAATTGTGCGCTCCACAAAACGTGTCGCTGTGATGCCCTTGTGTGGAGTTTGATATTGACTCCGCTGCACTAAGATTAATGCAGGGCCCTTTGGGAAGTCAGTGCACATTCCTGGGAGTATTGGGTGTCGGATTGATGTGACCAGGTAGGGGATTCTTTGTGTTTGAAGTTTGCCCTGAGCAGACCGAAGGAAACAGAAGCCTCAGCTTTGTCCACGATGACACATTCGGAGGGTCCGAGTCATGGTCTGCTCACAGGGATCAGTGTCCCCACACTGACAAGTGGGATTAAGTCCTCAGTTCAGCTATTTTACTTCAACATTTGACACGCTTAATAAGTAAAATACCATAAATGTGGCTTGAGACAAACTGAGCTCTATTTAAACTGCATTAATTAGGCCGAACTAAGGATTTACAAGCCCTCACTCAGGTTTCTTTTGAACTACCGCACTTACAATTAGCAGATTCTAAGCAGGATTCATTTTCTTCAGGAACTACGTAAATCATAAAAAGAAAGAAATTTCTTGCATTTATAAAATGCCTTTCACAATCGCAGCACGTCCCCAGACCTGAACAACCAATGAAGTACTTTTGAAGTGTATTTACTATTGTAATGTAGGAAATGCGGCAGCCAATTTGTGCACAGAAAGATCCCACAATATGATCATGACCAGATATTCAGTTGGTTGAGGGATGGACATTGGCCAGAACACCAGGGAGAACTCCCCTGCTCTCCTTCCAGATAATGCATTGAGATCTTTAAGGCCCGCCTGAGAGGACGGATGGGGCCTCGGTTTAACGTCTCATTCGAAACACGGCACCTCCGACCGTGCAGCACTCCCTGATTATCTGCCATGAAGAACTCCACCTCCCACATACCAAACGGTATAACTTGGTGAAGAGCTTCAGTATCTCGGTGCCCTGAGCTCCCTCATTGATATCCAGGACACGAGGCAGCATGGGGCGGTGATCGAGAGCTGATGCTTCTTTTTCCTCGCTCTGGGAGACCGAGGCCCAGTTGCCTCAATGACTCGGATGAGGGGATTGGTGGAAGCACTGTGCCTCTCCACCTCAGGAATCAAGCCTCACACTGTTTGGAGAGCCATCTTGCGTCGCAGTGGAACGATGCTTATTGTAAGGTGAAGGAGGGGCTCGATGAATCCTTTCCACCCCCCCAGACTCAATATCCCTGAAGGAATTTATCAGCAGCTGTGTCCACACCTGAGAAATGTTTGTCATCGGGAATTTGCAAGGAGGAAATTCCTGAGGGGGAATGGCCCTTCAGGCCGTGCACGTCCCAGACAATGTTGCCTCGGTTACGGGGTCCTGGCTTCACCTGATTGCTGTTGATACTAATGGGAATTAAATTGTCAGTTTAGTGTGTTCAGGTTACAGGAGGAGACAGGAGGAGACACCGGAGGGAATGAATGATTCACGGCTCCTCTTTGCATCTGGTGCTGGGCGTTCGAGCAGGTGAATGTATGATTGATGGGCTGAGGTATCATTGCCAGGCTGTCAGTACAAAAGACTCCTCTCATCCTCCCCCTCCGTCCGACAAGGATTTTGACAGTGTCAGCTGGTGATAAGATAGCATTCAGACAAGTCAATCATTCTCCAGCTCAGGGCTGTGAGGGGAGATGTTGCTGTCGACTTGTCCTGAAAGGAATCCAGTGGCAGGTGCAGAACTGACGTTCTCCTTCTCTTATTGCCCTGATGAAGTAACTGGCTTGGAATTCTTGCCATGCTCAATCCCCACGAGCCTGCGCCCAGTTCCGTACGTTTACACTTCTCTGGGAATTCTGTTTTTTCTTTGCTAGCCTTCCCCCCCACCACCCAGCTCTCCGGAAGGCGCTGGCTCGTTTTGGGGTTCAGTTCCGCGGGCATTGGCAACTGTCTGGTCCTTCACCCAAACGGCCGGTCTTTGTGCTGGATTGGAGAATTCAGACTCGAGCAGCAGCTGGCTATTCGACTGCAGGGGTAGCGCAGCCACACCTGCCGCTGTCCTCACCTGCCATCCATACATGCGCGATCTCAGCCGGGGTCACTTGACTGCAATCAGGAGTGGGACCCAGTGGCTTCAAAAGCTTTTTTGTTTCCTGGCGAACAGCCCAAAGGAGCAGGTTCAGTGCTGCCATTGTGTGTGAGACACAGTATTACAATTTACGGATAACGTCACTAACTTTGGGAGTACGTCTTCGGCACCACCTCCCAAACCCGCGACCTTCACCACCTAGAAGGACAAGGGCAGCAGGCACATGGGAGCACAATCACTTCCAAGTTCCTTTCCAAGTCACACACCATCCCGACTTGGAAATATATCGGCCGTTCCTTCATCGTCGCTGGGTCAAAATCCTGGAACTCCCATCCTAACAGCACTGTGGGAGAACCTTCACCACACGGACTGCAGCGGTTCAAGAAGAAGGCCCTCCACCATCTTCTTACGGGCAACTAGCAATGGGCATTAAATGCTGGCCTTGCCACCGATGCCCACATCTCAAGAATGAATTTTTATAAAATGAATATAAAAATGCCTATAACAACAACTTGCATTTATATAGCGCCTTTAACATGGTAAAATGTCCCAAGGCACTTCACAGGAGCGTTAACAATCAGATTTGACACCAAGCCACATAAGGAGATATTAGGACAGGTGACCAAAAGTTTTGTCGAAGAGGTAGGTTTTAAGGAGCATCTTAAAGGAGGAGAGAGAGGTGGGGAGGTTTAGGGAGGGAATTCCAGAAATTGGAGCCTTGGCAGCCGAAGCATAGCCACCAATGGTGGAGCGATGAAAATCGGGGATGTGCAAGGGACAGAATTGGAGGAGCGCAGAGATCTCGGGGGGTTGTGGGGCTGGAGGAGGTTACAGAGATAGGGAGGGGCGAGGCCATGGAGGGATTTGAAAACAATGATGAGAATTTTAAAGAAGAGGCGTTGCCGGACTGGGAACCAATGTTGGTCAGCGAGCACAGGGGCGATGGGTGAAAGGGACTTGGCGTGAGTTAGGATACAGGCAGCAGAATTTTGGATGAGCTCAAGTTTAGGCACACTAATATTGCAAACTCTTGGTCAATCTTTAGAAGCTTCTATTCACCACGACTTTAATGGTAAATTTAGCGATCCTGCCCTCTCAGGGTTGAGTTGCACTTGAAGGGAACCAAGTAATGGATTGTTTACTGACTGTGCTTTCAGATGAGTTACAGGTATAGGGGCTTGACCAATCTTTTTGTGATCTCTCACGCAGCGGGGAGCCGATGAGCACCCACCACTGCACACCTGGCTAAGCCAGATGATCAGCCGCTCTGCCGTCAGTCCTTGCCGACACAGCCAGGTAGATCACAGAGGAGCGATTCAAGGCGAATCAAGTGTAGTAGATGTAATCAGGTGGGGCGCAAAGCAAATAGAGTCTGGGGCTGAGTTGGGGAGGCTGATTTCATGAGTCATGAGACTGCTGGACATGTGGTGACTCTGGGCTCTTGGAGTCTGGTACTGTACTTACAGCCGATCAGTAGGAGACCTGTGTGAGGCAGGGTGAAGACAATATTGTGGACAATAGATGTAGCCTTGCCCAGAGTGCAGCTTTCTGTGAGGCACCTCGGGATGTTTTTCTACATTAAAGGCGCTATACAAATGCAAGTTCTCAATGTTGTTGTTGATGTTGTTCCTTCTTTTGTTGTTGTTGTAGAGCCCCACCTTGGACATTGATAAGACAAGTAGGAGTTGTGTCATCTGTGCAGTGTAATGTTCTGTTAGGGAAGAATTGAAATGATTAAGAAGTTTGTAGTTAGCTTAGTTAATATTCTTTCTCCGGCACGCTAACCCTCCTTGTTCTCCTCAACCTTTCCATGGCATTCGATGCAGTCAACCATTGTCTACCATGCTCACCTATAATCCGCCTCCCTGGGACCACCCTCTTTTGGTTCTACTCCTACCTGTCAGTACCTCTTCTCTCTGATCCATCTCAGTGGATGTCCTTGCATGGTACCATTCCAATCTGCCTCAACTCAACCAGCACATCTCCAGCAATGGCTTCTCTTCCTGCGCTATCACCTTCAGAATTCCCCAAGGATCCATCCTTGGCCCCTCCTCTTCCTCACCTACATGCTGCCCCCCAGTGACATCAGCTGCAGACAATGGGGTGAGATCCCACATGTTTGTTGATGATACCCAGATCTACCTCCCCATCATTTCCCTCCACCCCATACCCACCTCCATGCTGTGAGGTTGCCTATCTTACATTAATTCATGGATGAGACAGAATTTCCTACCATTATGGGTACGGCAGCATAGCGGTTATGTTACTGGACTAGTAATCCAGAGGCCTGGACTAATAATCCGGAGTCATGAGTTCAAATCCCGCCACGGCAGCTGGGGAATTTAAATTCAATTAATTAAATAAAATCTGGAATTAAAAAACAAGTGTCAGTAATGGTGGCCATGAAACTACCGGATTGTTGTAAAAACCCATCTGGTTCACTAATGCCCTTTAGGGAAGGAAACCTGCCGTCCTTACCCAGTCTGGCCCATATGTGACTTCAGACCCACACCAACATGGTTGACTCTTAATCACCCTCTGAAATGGCCTAGCAAGCCCCTCAGTTGTACAATCTCGCTACAAAAAGTCACAATAAGAATAAAACTGGACGGATCACCTGGCATCAGGATCACTAGGCACCGGACACGACAAAGGCAAACCAAGCCCAGTTGACCCTGCAAAGTCCTCCTCACTAACATCTGGGGATTTGTGCCAAAATTGGGAGAGCTGTCCCACAGACTAGTCAAGCAACAGCCATATTCATAGAATCATAACTTTCGGCCAATATCCCAGACTCTTCCATCACCGGCAGGACAGACCCACCAGAGGTGGCGGTACAGTGATATACAGTCAGGAGGGAGTGGCCCTGGGAGTCCTCAACATTGACTTCGGACCCCATGAAATCTCATGGCATCAGGTCAAACATGGGCAAGGAAACCTCCTGCTGATTACCACCGACCGCCCTCCCTCAGCTGATGAATCAGTCCTCCTCCATGTTGAGCACCACTTGGAGGAAGCACTGACGGTAGCAAGGGCACAGAATGTACTCTGGGTGGGGGACTTCAATGTCTACCACCAAGAGTGGCTCGGCAGCAGCACTACTGACCGAGCTGGCCGAGTCCTGAAGGACATAGCTGCCAGACTGGGCCTACAACAGGTGGTGAGTGAACCAACACGAGGGAAAAACCTACTTGACCTCGTCCTCACCAATCTACCTGTTGTAGATGCATCTGTCCATGACAGTATTGGTAGGAGTGGCCACTGCTCAGTCCTTGTGGAGACGAAGTCCCGTCTGCACACAGAGGACACCATCCAACGTGTTGTGTGGCACTACCACCGTGCTAAATGGGATAGATTCAGAACAGATCTAGCAGCTCAAAACTGGGCATCCATGAGGTGCTGTGGGCCATCAGCAGCAGCAGAATTGTATTCCAGCACAATCTGTAACCTCATGGCCTGGAATATTCCTCATGCTACCATTACCAACAAGCCAGGAGATCAACCCTGGTTCAATGAGGAGTGTAGAAGAGCATGCCAGGAGCAGCACCAGGCATACATAAAAATGAGGTCACAGGACTACATGCATACTAAACAGCGGAAGCAACATGCTATAGACAGAGCTAAGAGATTCCACAACCAACGGATCAGATCAAAGCTCTGCAGTCCTGCCACATCCAGTCGTGAATGGTGGTGGACAATTAAACAAATAATGGGAGAAGGAGGCTCTGTAAACATCCCCATCCTCAATGATGGCAGAGTCCAGCACGTGAGTGCAAAAGACAAGGCTGAAGCGTTTGCAACCATCTTCAGCCAGAAGTGTGGAGTGGATGATCTATCTTGGCCTCCTCCCGATATCCCCACCATCACAGAAGCCGGTCTTCAGCCAATTCGATTCACTCCATGTGATATCAAGAAACAGCTGAGTGCACTGGATACAGCAAAGGCAATGGGCCCCGACAACATCCCGGCTGTAGTACTGAAGACTTGTGCTCCAGAACTAGCCGCACCTCTAGCCAAGCTGTTCCAGTACAGTTACAACACTGGCATTTACCCAACAATGTGGAAAATTGCACAGGTATGTCCTGTCCACAAAAAGCAGGACAAATCCAATCCGGCCAATTACCGCCCCATCAGTCGACTCTCAATCATCAGCAAAGTGATGGAAGGTGTCGTCGACAGAGCTATCAAGCGGCACTTTGGGTTCTGCCAGGACCACTCGACTCCAGACCTCATTACGGCCTTGGTCCAAACATGGACAAAAGAGATGAATTCCAGAGGTGAGGTGAGAGTGACTGCCCTTGACATCAAGGCAGCATTTGACTGAGTGTGGCACCAAGAAGCCCAAGTAAAATTGAAGTCAATGGGAATCGGGGGGAAAACTCTCCAGTGGCTGGAGTCATACCTAGCACAAAGGAAGATGGTAGTGGTTGTTGGAGGCCAATCATCTCAGCCCCAGGACATTGCTGCAGGAGTTCCTCAGGGCAGTGTCCAAGGCCCAACCATCTTCAGCTGCTTCATCAATGACCTTCCCTCCATCATAAGGTCAGAAATGGGGATGTTCGCTGATGATTGCACAGTGTTCAGTTCCATTTGCAACCTCTCAGATAAAGATGCAGTCTGTGCCCGCATGCAGCAAGACCTGGACAACATCCAGGCTTGGGCTGATAAGAGGCAAGTAACATTCGCACCAGACAAGTGCCAGGCAATGACCATCTCCAACAAGAGAGAGTCTAACCACCTCCCCTTGATATTCAACGGCATTACCATCGCCGAATCCCCCACCATCATCATCCTGGCGGTCACCATTGACCAGAAAGTTAACTGGACCAGCCACATAAATACTGTGGCTACAAGACAGGTCAGAGGCTGGGTATTCTACAGCGAGTGACTCACCTCCTGACTGCCAAAGCCTTTCCACCATCTACAAGGCACAAGTCAGGAGTGTGATGGAATACTCCCCACTTGCCTTAAGAGTGCAGCTCCAACAACACTCAAGAAGCTCGACACCATCCAGCCCGCTTGATTGGCACCCCATCCACCATCCTAAACATTCACTCTCTTCACCACCGGTGCACAGTGACTGCAATGTGTACCATCCACAGGATGCACTGCAGCAACTCGCCAAGGTTTCTTCGACCGCACCTCCCAAACCCGCGACCTCTGTCACCTAGAAGGACAAGGGCAGCAGGCACATGGGAACAACACCAACTGCACGTTCCCCTCCAAGTCACACATCATCCCGACTTGGAAATATATCGCCGTTCCTTCATCGTCGCTGGGTCAAAATCCTGGAACTCCCTTCCTAACAGCACTGTGGGAGAACCTTCACCACACGGACTACAGCGGTTCAAGAAGACGGCTCACCACCACCTTCTCAAGGGCAATTAGGGATGGGCAATAAATGCCGGCCTCGCCAGCGACGCCCACATCCGATGAGCGAATAAAAAAAATACAGAGAAGACCAAAGCCATCTGCTGAAAACTCTGCACCCTTGCTAATGACTCCATTCCTACCAGCTTACTTGGACAGAACCAAACTGCACCTTTCTGTTCAACCCAGAGCTGAGCTTCAAACCCCATATCCTAACCACTGCCAAGACCCCTTACATCCACCTCCAACATTGCCAACCTCCGTCCCTACCTAACTTCTATTGCCACTGAAACCCTTGTCCAGACCTTCATCACTTCTAGACTCAGCTTCTTGAATGTCCCCCCCGCCAGTCTCCTGACTTCTACACTCATTTGTTCCAAATCATCCAAAACTCCCCTGCCTGCAACCTGTCTCACACTAGTCCACAATCACCCTTCTCCCCCTCTGTGCTCGCTGACCTACATTGGCACCCCATCCTTCAACAGATCAAATTTACAATCCTAATCTCAGTTATAGAACCCGTCATCATAGAGTCATAGAAATTTACGGCACAGAAGGAGGCCGTTCGGCCCATCATGTCCGTGCTGGCTGAAAAAGAGCTATCCAGCCTAATCCCACTTTCCAGCTCTTGGTCCGTAGCCCTGTAGGTTACGGCACTTCAAGTGCTCATCCAAGTACTTTTTAAATGAGTTGAGGGTTTCTGCCTCTACCACCCTCTCAGGCAGTGAGTTCCAAACCCCCACCACCCTCTGGGTGAAAACATTTCTCCTCAACTCCCCTCTAATCCTTCTACCAATTACTTTAAATCTATGTCTCCTTAGACCTCTCTGCTAAGGGAAACAGGTCCTTCCTATCACTCTATCTAGGCCCCTCATAATTTTATACACCTCAATTAAATCTCCTCTCAGTCTCCTCTGTTCCAAAGAAAAACAACCATGTTGTCCAGCCTTCTGACTCAGGCCTCCCATTGTCCTCCTTCGTCCTGCCCCATCTTTAGTGGCAGAGCCTTCAGATACCTTGACCCAACTCTCTGGAACTCCCTTCCTAAGCTCTTCTTCCTCTCCACCTCCCTCCCCACTTTTACAAAGTCTTCTTAAAAACATGTCTGTTCCACTCTCCTAACCCTCTCGCAAAGACTTGTCATCTACTCCCTCCCTTCACTGTGCAGTGCCTCAGGAAAACTTTCCATGTAAAAAGTGCTACTTCAATGTAAGCTGTTGTTGATGGTTTTCAAACATTTCTATTTGAATATGAACACTGACCACATTATTGTCGGACCAGTGTGGGAGGGGTTACTGAGTGACGGTGTGAGGGAGCTGGATTAACATCAGTGGAGATACAGTCAGTAACACAGGGTGCTGGAGGGAGGGGTTACTGAGTGACAGTGTGAGGGAGAGGGATTAACATCAGTGGAGATACAGTCAGTAACACAGGGCACTGGAGGGAGGGGTTACTGAGTGACAGTGTGAGGGAGCTGGATTAACATCAATAGAGATACAGTCAGTAACACAGGGTGCTGGAGGGAGGGGTTACTGAGTGACGGTGTGAGGGAGCTGGATTAACATCACTGGAGAGATACAGTCAGTAACACAGGGTGCTGGGGAGAGGGGTTACTGAGTGACAGTGTGAGGGAGCTGGATTAACATCAGTGGAGATACAGTCAGTAACACAGGGCGCTGGAGGGAGGGGTTACTGAGTGACGGTGTGAGGGAGAGGGATTAACATCAGTAGAGATATAGTCAATAGCACAAGATATTACTGTAATTTTAATTGAGCAAGTCAATTCATGCCCCTCCCATTATCTCAATAACTCCTCTTCACCGGTTTGCTCAATATCGTCAGCTCTCACTATTTAAAACAAAAATATTTTAAAAATCAGTTGAAATAGGAGTAACCAGATTAACCGAGTGTAAACTGGAAGCGCAGTGACAGGACTCCGTTGACCTCCATGCCCAGTTCTCCAATCCGAGCGCTCAGTGAGCGAGACCCCCCGCCGGGAATGAAGTTTGCAAGAATTCTCCCCACTTCCCTACAATCCATGTCCAGGAAGTGTGTTCCCTGCAGTGAAGAAAGATCTGTCCTCTGGAAGGAACGACACTTGGAACTCAGCAAAGTTTAATGAGGGGACCCCCTTCCATCCGCCCCACAAAGCCAGTCTACTCAGGGCTCACAATGCTCCAAGAACTTTGGAAGACAGGCTCTGCGTTGAGCAGGGAGCTGAAGGCCCCAAATGAATTCCTGTTGATTTATTTTTCCCCTTTGTCAGCCGAGAAAAGGTGCTGAAATATGAAGGTGAACTGTGACTTAATTTAAAGAACAAGAAAGCCGAGGTGGAATTTGCTGTGTAAACACTCCTGAGAGGCTACAAACGGCCAAGCAGGCCTGGTGTCCACACTCCATTGAGAAAGCTTGAGCTCTCTTTAATAGAGAGACTGCACTTCACGCACCGAGGTTAATAGGAGAACAAGAATGTTTGACAGAGAATAAAGATTTAGTCAGAATTATGTATTAGATTCTTAAAATAAACGGTGTTTAGCAGGGAGGAAGAGTTCGTCAAAGAATTTTTCAGGCGGTTTGAACTGTGCATTAGGTTACGGACAGACTGTGAATGTAATTGGACACAGTCCATCTCTGCTGACCCTCAGGTCAATGCCTACCCTAAGAGGAAGCTTTTAAACTGTATTTGTTCCTTCATGGCTCATTAACGAGGGGGTTGACGGGGTTTGAGATTGGAATAGTTTTCTCCTGACTCGCGGCGACAGTGCTAATCACTGGTAGAGTTGGGACTGACGTGTTCACAGACAGAACGGGAACGGCCAGAGGGGCTTTCACGAGGCGTTTGAAGATCTTGCTTATTTCTTCCACCTAGTTTACTGTCCTTCTCTGCCCTTTCCTCCCGAAGCCTCTGACTCGAGCTGGGGTGCAGATCTCCTTGGTGTCAGCAGCCCTGTAGTGCCTCAATTCATGCACAAAACATCGGGGTTGGGGGGCCGGTGGGGTGGTGGCAGGACTGAGGGGGGCGCATTTTACGGCTCAATGTAGGACTGACCAGGAAGCCCCTGGATTTGATTCTCCAGTCTGTACTGGAGCGAGCAGATCTCATTTAGGATAACTGTAGGGGTACGACCTTTGACCTCCTTGGACGAGGGAGGGGGAAAATCAGCTCGGGTTCTTGTTCCGAATCACAATTCAGTGACTTCTGCTGGAAAGCGTGTATGTGTGGACATGACGTGAGGACAGGAGGAAGTATGTTTGTGATTGCATCATGGTCAAATAGCCCGCCAACACGTACGGTCTCGGCTGACCCAGGAAGAACGATCACTTAGGCCAAGTACTGGAGGGCTGCAGCAGCCTGTGGAATCTCAGCATGAGCACAGGGCTGGAGTTGGCTACTTCTGTTCCCCTCTCATCCTCTGGTTTCACACCTGTGGGTATAAATTAGTCGGCACTCAGTTCCGGGCAGGACGGCGGCGATGGGACCGCAAGGAACGCCTGAACTGGGAAAGCCCGAAATTGGGCCTCAGGCCTCGTTATTATTCATTGGGAGGCGCCTCCTCAGGCCACTCGCCCGTTTGAAGAAATAAATTTCGGACCACTTGCCTCTCCAGCAGTGGCCTGAAGGTATGTCCAGGAGGGAGGGAGGGGGAGGGACGGTATGGATAGGAGCTGCAATGGTGTGGAGACGATTGGTTGTAGCACGGGGTCAGGGGAGAACTCCACCTCCTCCTGGTTCCACACTAACATTTAAAAACCACTTACCTTTTGGTGGTGGTCACCCAGCAACGGCTTAAGAATCCCGAGCGGAGCAGGCCCGAATCCTGCTTCATTCTCTGACATCGAATATCGGCGAGGGGGCCGAGAACAGGCATTAGGTTGATCAGGGCTGCCTGAAAAATCGCCCGACGAAATATCGAGTCGGACATCTTTCAGGCATCTGTTGGGCGCAGGACGTTAGTCCCCCATATTGGCCCTCGTTGTGCCCATTTTATACTTTAGCCTGTTTCCACAGGGGGTGGGGGGTGGTTTCTGTGCAATTTGACCACAGCGGAAATTTTACCTCAGTGACTTTATCAGGTTGTGGAGTCGAAGGGAATGGTCCTTTTAATGGGTAGAACATTCCGGGCCATGGAGAGTGGGGGGGGGGGGGGAGGGGAGGGGGAACAACCCAGGACAAGAGAGAAAGGGAAGGGGGAGAAACAAGAAACTAATCTAAAAAAATTTAAATCCCTCCGGCCGAATGTAACGAGCTGCGGTAAATGGGGACTGTGATTGGGGAAGGTTGGAAACGTGGAATTCCGGGGACTGAATCTGACCTATTGTTAGCTCCCCATTTACACTAGGAGCCAGCAGGGTGATGTCTGCCACTGCTCAGAACTGTAAACATTATTATTGGATTAGCGCTGACCCCAAGCCTAAGTGACCCTTCCAGCTCGCAATTTGTCATTAGTTTCCTAGTGTGCCTGCTCCTCACTCTCACCTAATGCCTGAGAAACTAACAGCCAGCACTGCGAAATGAAACTGGACAGCGTTTCCACTTGGCCCGTTTCTTTTGAGCACTTTTGAAAGCTTAAAATGTTCCGTCACCCGTCCCCAGTGTCAGGCTGCTTCTCTCACACACGCTGGAAGGCGGCACTAAATCGGTAATGCTCAGCAGCCAGCATCTCCCACTCTTTGGGCAATTCTTCCTGATATGTGTTTGATTTAGAAGCCTTTCATGTGGAACTTAGTTTAAATAGCAGAGAGTTCCATTACCCACTTTTCTCTGTAACATCCTTAAAGAGGTTGAGGAGGTTCGACAGGCCTGATGTTTCTGTAATTCCGCCCTGGCTGTTCTCCCACAGCCTACCCCTTAGAACTTGCATTTATATAGCGCCTTTCAGGTCCTCAGGACATCTCAAAGTGCTTCACAGCCAATCAAGTACTTTTGAACTCGAGTAATTGTTGTAATGTAGGAAATATGGCAGCCAATTTGTGCACTGCAAGGTCCTCCAAACAGCAATGAGATAAATAATCAGATAATCTGTTTTAGTGATGTTGGCTGAAGGATAAATATTGGCCAGGACACCGGGGAGAACTCCCCTGCTCTTTTACATAGAATTTTACAGCACAGAAACAGGCCATTCGGCCCAACTGGTCTATGCTGCTATTTATGCTCCACACGAGCCTCGTCTCACCCTACTTCATCTCATCCTATCAACATATCCTTCAATTCCTTTCTTCCTCATGTACTTATCTAGCTTCCCCCTAAATGCCTCAAAATGGTTAGGATATTAAAGTCCTTACGTTCAGTTTTGCTGGCAGTGGGGTTTAGGAGATTCTTATATTAACCCCACTCGTTTCCCTCACCTTTCCTCTTACAAGCTTCAAAATGGTGCCATGGGATCTTTTACGTCCATCTGAAAGGGCAGACGGAGCCTCGGTTTAACATCTCATCCAAATGACAGCACCTGCAACACTCTCTCGGTACTGCCAGCCTAGATTACATAGTCAAGTCTCTAGACCTTTTGACTCACAGACAAGAGTGCTACTCTCTGGGCCACAGCTGGCACCTTTACATCACTCCCATCAGAGGCAAGTATCCAACTGGATGTCAACCCAGTATTCAGAGTCCGCGACTCTCCTCTCCGACGTGGGGCTTGAACCCATTACCTTCTCACTCAAAGGCAGGAAATGCTACAGTTGAGTCAAAGCTCACTCCTTAGCTAGTAAAACTAACACTAGTTATTGAAGATCATTGTGACCTGTCGGCTTTGTATCAGCCCACAGCTCAGGTCAAAGTAACCAACTGAGTGCAGGCTGACCAGGAAAACCCTTAACACAACCACATAACCAGCTGGACATGCTGCAAATCCTGAGTGCTAGCCCTGCCGTATCTCATTTTGACTTCTGTAGTTTAAAGGAAGCATTAAAATTACCGGTAAACCGGGAGTGAGCTGATCCCCACGCCCAATTCTCTGATCTGCACTCCCTTTGAGTGAGGCTCCAGGCTGCGAGTGTAGCCTGACTGAATTTACCCGATAATGTCATTAACGTGTGTGCAGTTGGGAGAGTCGCTGCCGGAGCTCCCTGCAATGTAAATGTGGGGAGTTTACAGGCCTCTGTGCTCCCAGCGACCATCGGAGGGAAATTTGTGAGATATCCGGTCCTTACTACAGGTGAAAAAAAAATGAGTGACTTAGAAATCCTTAAAGATCTTTGTAAAAACAAAGAAAGAACTTGCATTTATATAGCAGCTATCACCACCTCAGGACGTCCCAAAGCACTTTACAGCCAGTGAAGTATTTTTGAAGTATAGTTACTGTTGTAATGTAGAAAACATGGCAGCCAATTTGCACACAACAGCAATGAGATAATGATCAGATAATCTGTTTTAGTGATGTTGGTTGAGGGATAAATATTGACCAGGACACGGGGAGAACTCACCTGCTCTTCTTTGAAATAGTGCCATGGGATCTTTTACATCCACCTGAGAGGGCAGATGGGGCCTTGGTTTAACATCTCATCAGAAAGAAGGCACCTCCGACAGGTGCAGCACTACCCTCAGTACTGCACTGGAGTGTCAGCCTGGATTATGTGCTCAAGTGTCTGGAGTGGGGCCTAAACCCACAATCTTCTGACTCGGAGATGAAATTGCTTCCACTGAGCCAAGTTTAACGTCTGCCTGAAAATAGCGCCCAGAGGAATGCAGTAGAAGCCTGAACGTTGCTGATTGAAGCAGATATCCATGTCACTTTACCGGGAGACGGGCAGATATGTCCAGAGGGTGGTTGTTATTCCGCTCAGAGTGTTTTGAGAAGTGCCCCAATTAGCTTCCAAAGTTGCTTTGAAGACTACAATCGTTTCAAAAACAAGTTTCTCATAAAATGGAACAGCTGCCATTTATTTAATATCTCTCTCATCTTTGATTAAAAATATTTGAAATAGCTCAATGTTTTGGAATTTCAAAACATCACTCTGTGAAAGTTTGTGTTTTGAGTGCAGGTCACTGTGTGTGTACCCAGAGCTGGTCTCAGCTCAAACAGGAGGCCGGTGGGATGTCCCCGTTATACCAGAGCTGTGTTTCAGTATTCGGCCACTATTATTTGTATCAACAAGAACTGATCCAGTGTTAAGTTCAAGTATAACCTCAACACAATCAAATTCCTAAATCCATGATTTTATGTTTAATGGGTAATCCAGGTCTCGACTCCTGCACAGGAAAGGAGTGCAAATGAGAGAAATCAAGAAGGCAGTCAAATGTCATGAAGCTTGGGTTTTAGAAGCCCGTAGGATGTAGGAAGAAGGGAGGTGAGGAGGGCCTCGGTTTTGAGGTCCTGGGAATGAACGGGTTATAGTGGGAGACGGTGAGGTGTGTCTCGATTTCAGGGCAGTGAATAGTTGGGAGAGGGAGGAGGACCATGTATGATGTACGTCCTCTTTGCTCAAGAGTTGAAACACCAGACTTGAAATCTCTTGTCTTTGAGAGAAAGAAGCGCGGAAGCAGGATAAGGACAGGGTGTGGGATGGGGTGGGGGGCTTGAGGAATGGGGGTGGTGGGGAATGGGAGTGGTTGGAACATAGGAACGTAGGAACAGGAGTAGGCCATTCAGCCCCTCGTGCCTGCGATGTCATTTGATAAGATCATGGCTGATCTGTGATCTAACTCCATATACCTGCCTTTGGCCCTTATCCCTTAATACCTTTGGTTGCCAAAAAGCTATCTATCTCAGATTTAAATTTAGCAATTGAGCTAGTATCAATTGCCGTTTGCGGAAGAGAGTTCCAAACTTCTACCACCCTTTGTGTGTAGAAATGTTTTCCAATCTCACTCCTGAAAGGTCTGGCTCTAATTTTTAGACTGTGCCCCCTACTCCTAGAATCCCCAACCAGCGGAAATAGTTTCTTTCTATCCACCCTATCCGTTCCCCATAATATCTTATAAACTTCGATCAGATCACCCCTTAACCTTCAAAACTCCAGAGAATACAACCCCAATTTGTGTAATCTCTCCTCGTAACTTAACCCTTGAAGTCCGGGTATCATTCTAGTAAACCTACGCTGCACTCCCTCCAAGGCCAATATGTCCTTCCGAAGGTGCGGTGCCCAGAACTGCTCACAGTACTCCAGGTGCGGTCTAACCAGGGTTTTGTATAGCTGCAGCATAACTTCTGCCCCCTTGTACTTTAGTCCTCTAGATATAAAGGCCAGCATTCCATCAGCCTTATTGATTATTTTCTGCACCTGTTCATGACACTTCAATGATCTATGTACCTGAACCTCTAAGTTCTTTTGGACATCCACTGTTTATAACTTTTTACCATTTAGAAAGTACCCTGTTCTATCCTTTTTTGGTCCAAAGTGGATGACCTCACATTGGATCCTGACTCGAGTTCTGAGGTTTGGTCAATGAAAGCCTTTCCTCGGGCAGGCGGTTGTCCCGATCGACCGTCATAACTTCGGCGGTCCTTTGCCAAAGTTACAGCAGCCAATCAATTTCCACTCAGCCCGTTCATAAAATCAGACCGACATATTGGAAACATTGGGCCTGAAACCCCTCTCCCTTGCTGCAGTGGCACAGGCAAACGCTGGGCATGGAGGGGGCAGAGAGCCTTGGAGGGGGCAGGAAATTGGCCTCGGCACCGTTTAGCACGGAGTTGGCGGTGCGAGAGGATTGGCCGATCTGTGATGCAAGCATCATTACATCATCCATTCGGGGGTTTGTTACTGCCCCACGAATTCTGATGCATTGCCCGATTGGCATGAAGCTGGAGTGAAGTACATCCTGGCAGGCAAACAGCCATCGAAAGTAGTTTTAAAACTGCCCGGGTTGGTGAGATTAGTCCTTGTTCTTTTGGCTTTTTTTGCTTTCTTTCCATTGCCCTGCTGCTTCTTTCTTTGCATTGGAATGCTGGTTGGTTTCAACTTTACACTGGGCACCACCATTCGAAGACCCTCCCCTGCCCCCCCGGGCATTAGTCGCCTCCCGCCCCACCTCAGCACAGCCAAAAATGCCCGATTTCAAACCGTGCCGTCAACAGCGAGTGCCTCACATGTCTACTCAGACCCAGGAGTTGCTGACCCCTATATTCCCAGCGGTGGATGTAAATCACGTTAGGAACTCGTACAATGTCAATGAGGGTACAGCGGAAACCCTGCGGGAATCCCCGTGCGCCAGCAACACGAGACGTACCGGACAAAACGCGCTGGTACTGCTGGTGAGCTTCGCGGGGGTTCTGCAGCACATGTCACCTACAGCTTATAGCTCTTGCGTACGACCTCTGCTATTATTCTGTGCTCCAACCTGGTATTTAGGCTCAGCCAGAGAATTCACATGTGGAACTGAATCCATTATAAGAGCTGTGATGTAGCATTATTGCACCTTGTCATGAGCTGTGAGAGCCAGGGTCGAAACCAAGTGAATTGGTGCTGGGATTCCCCAGGCTTTATGTTGCAGATCTTGGTTTGGTCATTGGCTGTAGCATCGTGTAGAGGCAAGATACCTAGCCAGTGGCTGGGAGGGAAAGAGAATCAGCAGGGGTTCCACCTTGGGTTAACTTCAACAGCACTGTTACCCATTGTTGGGCATTGGCAGAGGCTTCGAAGATGACTACTTTTCTATACTGGATCCAAAATGGCTGTTGAGGTAAAAAAATGGGAATAAGTGAGTTGTTTTTTTAAATTTGTTCGTGGAATATGTGTTACACAAGCAAGCCAGTGTTTATTGCCCATCCCTAGCTGCCTTGAGGGCATTAAAAGTCAACCATATAGTGTGGGACTGGAGTTACATGTAGGCCAGACCAGATAAGGGTGCCTTCCCTAAAAGTACATTAGTGTACCAGGTGGGTTTTGACAACATTCTGGCAGCTCCTCATGGCCAGTTTCTCTGGTGCCAACCCACAAATTTCCAGATTTATTGAATTCAATTATCCCACGTTATGGTGGGATTTGAACTCTCAACCTCCAACTGTTACTGGTCTTGTGTCACGGCCACTCGGCTACCCTACCCACAGCGCAAAAAGGAAAATAGAACTGGAGACGACGGATGGCAGGTAAATCAAAGCTCGCTGGTGAGATTCTGTGATGTCTCCGGCTTGCCTGGTTATGGTTGATTGATTGATTGAATTCTCCATCAACAGAAGAGTGGTAGGGGTGTGGTCTTTACCTGTCTGTGCTTCCACCAGGGAGCCTTGTCTGCTGGGGATCCATATTAGAAATTTGGGCATATGGGGTCCTCAGCATTAATGGATGGAAAATTATGGGCAGCGTGCACCCAAAATTCCAATATGGACTCCCAACGGGCAAGACCAACCCCCCTTCCCCAGTAAGCTGCATCGAGATATGGATATATATATATTTCATATAGAATATAGCCTGAATTTCAACAGCTCTCTGATTGACCTCACCAATTTACAGCCAACATTGATGCTTTTAAGTGGAAGTTAGTTAAGTACATGAGGGGAGAAAGGAATAGAAGGATATGTTGATAGGGTGAGATGAAATAAGGGGGGAAGGAGGCTCATGTGGAGCATAAACACCGGCATAGACCAGATGGGCAGAATGGCCTGTTTCTGTGATGTAAATTCTATGTAATTGTATGTAACTACAATGGAGGTTGAGAGTTCAAATCCCACCATAACGTGGGATAATTGAATTCAGTAAATCTGGAAATTTGTGGGTTGGCATCAGAAAAACTGGCCATGAGGAGCTGCCAGAATGTTGTCAAAACCCAACTGGTTAACTAATGTACCTTTAGGGAAGGCACCCTTATCTGATTTTCCTGTTTAGAGCTATGGCCTTAAAGGAACAGGCCAGGTCAGCAGCTAAACATCACAACTGCACACACACCCAAGACTGCCCACGAGCGACGCCACGGGAGATCTGTTAGTGTATCATTTTTTTTTGTGGCAACAGTGAGACTTTCAGTTATGTGCTATTCCCCCCCTGCCCCCTCCCCTTGTCGTTTCCTCCAACTCTCCCCTTGTTCAGCCTCCTCATGCCCTAGCTGAGATTACAGAGGATAGCCTGTCCTCAGGACTCCCTCCAATGCAGCTCCAAAACTGGTCAATAGGGAGCAGCCAAGAGAGGTGCAGGGACACCCCCTCTCCCAGGGCAGCGCGGCTGAAATTGAGAACTCGGTGAGCAGAGGATCATGCGAATGGTTTGTATCCCGCCCGCCTGCTCCGAAGCTCTGCATTGCGTTGCTACATACAACTGGTAATTTTGAATCACAACTTTCTGAGTGGATTTAAATATCACGAACATTTATTTTAGATCAGTTTATGAACTAATATTATAATGGTCTCTCTATCCAGCCGGTCCCATTCTGCACGGCCTTTAAGGTGGATAAACAACATTTTACCACTTGTTGCCTAGGAAACAGGATCAGGCCACAAATGAGTGTGAACACACAGTTGAAGTAATTCTGCGCCCTGTTAACCCGACTGCTGACCTTTAAGATCCATTTTAATTGTGAAGGTTTCAGAAGCCTCTGTTATTTTTCCAGGACTATTTTTAACCTTCTTAAGAGACAAAGGGTTAAAACAACCTGCTTTCAAATCCGATGAAAAGTAACCGGCCTTTTTCCCCAGCTGTGACCTTGGCTTGTGTTTCGGTCAATGAGTCAAGGTTTCATCCTGAGCTGCGGCTTGTCTGAGACTGTTGATTATCACAGACAGATGTCTTGCTGCTGGAGAACAGACTCAGCGACTAAACCTGGTGACTCTCAGCGCTGAACGGATTGGAGTCTTCAAGAGCCAGAGAGCCTACTGTTACAGTTTGTGTTGTTAGTCTCCTCCAGCTATTTTGCTGCTGCTATCAGCTGTGGCTCAGTGGGTTGCCCTCTCATCTCTGAGTCAGAAGGTTGTGGATTCAGAGTCCCACTCCAAAGACTTCAGCACAAAATCTAGGCTAACTCCAATGCGGTACTGAGGGAGTGCTGCACTGTCGGAAGTGTCATCTTTTGGATGAGACTTTAAACTGAGGCCTTGTCTGCCTCTCCGGTGGATCTAAAAGATCCCATGGCATTTTTTAGAAGAAGAGCAGGGGAGTTCTCCCCGGTGTCCTGGCCAATATTTATCCCTCAACCAACATCATTAAAACAGATTATCTGGTCATTTATCTCATTGCTGTTTGTGGGACCTTGCTGTGTGCAAATTGGCTGCTGCGTTTCCTACATTACAACAGTGACTACACTTCAAAATTACTTAATTGGCCGTAAAACTCTTTGGGACATCGTGAGGTTGTGAAAGGCGCTATATAAATGCAAGTTATTTCTTTATGCTCTTCAACAGCATCACAAGCTGGGATAACAGAAACTGCGTCAAAAATCACAGGAGCACCTTTGAACTTAGAATTATCCTTTTGTTCCAATTTTCTCCCCGTCTCTTGTCAAGGCACAGACTTGTGTTGGGAGACCCATCAGCATTTCTCTATTCATCATGTGTGAGTCCAGGTTGTCATGAACCTGAACCTGTCCCATCTGATAGCCAGAAACATGCACTTTCATAGAATCATAGAAAGGTTACGACAGGGAAGGAGGCCATTCGGCCCATCGAGTCCGCGGCGGTTCTATGCAAGAGCAATCCAGCTAGTCCCACTCCTCCGCCCTTTCCAGCAGGGATCGGGGAGGCTAATATCTCCCCCCTCCTTTAGTATGTTGGGATCCCTTGATTCCCTTAGAGTCCAAAAATCTATCCATCTCAGCCTTGAATATACTCAATGACTGAGTATCCACAGCCCTCTGGGGTAGAGAATTCCAAAGATTCACAACCCTTTAAGTGAAGAAATTCCTCCTCATCTCAGTCCTAAATGGCCAACCCCTTAACCTGAGACTATGGCCCCTTGTTCTCCTGCCAGGGGAAACAGCCTCTCAGCATCTACCCTGTCAAGCCCTCTCAGAATCTTACATGTTTCATAATTGCTGAATCAGAATCTTAGCTTAGACTACCATCTTAGGCTATTGTAGCTGCTACTTGCCCCGTACGCACGATCCAAGGGTAGTTGGTCAGGGTGGTCATGGATGTTCTTGGAGGACCTTAGCTCCCACTCTACTCTTTGTCTGTTTAGCTATTCGGGAGGTTCAGTAACTCCAGCTCAGCTCAGCAGCAGTGGGCGCTGGTGAAGAATTGACTGCACCCAATGGAAAACAGCACCAGTCAGTGTTAAGACCCATCTATGAGTCCTTAACCGGCAGTGGCTAAATCCCCCAGCTCATGTGGCGAATGTTTCTTTCCCATGGTTTTCTGTCTCTTTAATCCCAACCTTGGGCACTAACTTCCCCCCATATTGGGACTTTAAGAAAACAGCACAAAACCTGTCTACACCGTGACTCTCTAGCCCAAACTTTCTTCCCCACAGCTAACTGATGTTTTTATTGAGGTTCAGACAGAACATTATCTGGCCTTGCACACAGTCAATATATTCCCATTTTGGACCAGACTGACAGCTTACCTGCACCAACACATCATTCCCCAACCCTCTTCTTTAACTAATCACACGTATCATTACCAGAACAGTGAATCAAGAACAGTAATCACTGAACATGTGTTGAGAGAGACAGTGAGAGAGGGGGAGGGACTTAGGGAGAGATAGTAACACAGAGAGAAAAACAGAAACAGAGAGAGAGGGAAAGATAGAAATAGAGAAAGAGAGAGGAAGATATAGGAACGGAGAGTGTGAGAGAGAGGGAAAGAGAAAGGGAGAAATAGAGAGAATGAAAGAGAAAGAGACAGAGAGGGAGTGTAACAGTAGCAGAGAATGAAAGAGAATACAGAGACAGAGGTGGGGAGAGACAGAGGAAAAGAGAGAGAGAGAGCCAGAGATGTGGACAGAGTGTGAGTCCAGAATCTGCATGGCCATTTCCAAAGCAAATCAGGACCAATTCCATCGCTGGTAAGCTCTGCCACAAAGACAAATAAAATACATAGAATCATAGAATGGTTACAGCTTAGAAGGAGGCCATTCGGCCCATCGAGCCCATGCCGGCTCTTTGTAAGAGCAATCCAGTTACTCCCATCCCCCCACTTTTTCCCCGTAGCCCTGCATAGAAATGTCGTCTTTATTTTCTTCACAGTTTACCTATTGTCGTCCTCTGCCAGAGTTCCTGCTTTTGCTCACTATCCAGTTATCCCGACTACAAAGTGCAGTAGGGACAGGACCTGGGTTGACTGGGATGCCCAGCATGGTTGAATGACCTTCCAGTGCACCATCAACATGAATAACGATGATTTGGACGAGGTATCAGTGGGCAGCCGTGCCCACCGAACTGCTCCCCAGAAAGGAGTTAGCGGCCTTTCGGGAAAGGAGGGGAAAAAATGGAGAAAGTTCCTGTCACTTTGGCCACCTGCCCTGTTGGTTTGTGACCCTCTCACTGCTGTCACGATGACATATTAACACCAGGAGGGTCATTTTAACCCCCAAGAACACGCTCAGCCAAAACCCGGAAGTCATGTCCCCTATTAAATCTGGCGGGCGGATCGTTAAAGGGGCAATTTACCTACTTGAAATACTTAAGGTGGGTAATTTTTTGTGGATGCTGAACCTGAAACAAATTTTACCCTACCTGCAGGGGCTTCCCACGGCTTCTCAAACTCGCCAATGAAACGGAGGCGAGATTCACTCCGCAGTTGATTTGACCCTTCAAACCTGTGATCGACACGTCTCAAGAAAAGCTCAGGGATTGCCGCTGGTCTCTCAGTTCTCTCAGGCAAATGTTTGGCCAAGAGTTGTTTCTGTTGGGTCTCTATTCACTCTTCCAGCTGTCACTCAATTAAATTAAATATATAGAAAATAATAAATTGTTAATAATCTGAGAATCACCCTTTAATGTTGATGCTAGTTAGGAAGTTCAAAATATGAATGTTACTTATAGTGCACTGATCATCAAATTGCTTCTCTCCTGCTCACCCTGGTATATGTTCCTTATTCCTGGCCTGAATCTGGAGCCCTCCTCGTGCCCTCCTCCCCGTGCAGCCTCAATGCAGACCAGCATGGATGATAGAAATCAGTGGATAGTTGAATCAGTACGAATTTTTATCTTGCATTGCAACACCCTAGTGATGGGGAGGAATACAGACAAAACAAAGTGAGAAAAAATGTTGTTTTTATTTAACAAGAAAAGAGCACAGAGTACAAATAACTAATGAGACATTAGCAGGCTGCACAATAACCTAACATCTCATGTTTTCCCATGAGAATTCTGGTCGATAATTGGGCAGGCAGATAACTGGAGTGCAGATAATGGACTGTAGTGTCTTTTTCAACATTGTTTGCTTATCTGAGCAAAGCAGAATCCTGAATCCAATCTAAACTTCATGGACATCCAGCAGTTTTTTTTTGGTCAGAAATCTACATCAAATTGCACAGCACTGAACTTTCACTTTGCTTCCTTGTAATTTTTTCCCAAATGAAACCAAGAGAAAAGGCACCACTTTTTCATCCAAATCCAGGCCAAATGCACAGTTAAGCAGCAGGTTTTCTGTTCGAGGTTGTGCACAAATTAGTATCAACCAAATGAGTTAACATAGTCTGCTGCCAGACACAGACTGAGAACTCACTAAAAAGGCAGTGTTATTCACTGAAGTGTCCAGCACCTCATTTTATTTCAGTTCTTGCCACCCTCTGGATTTTTCGATAAGAGTAGAGCAGAATAGGAGGTTGTGGAACTGGGCTTGCAACTGGTCATGTGTTCAAATACCAAGTGGCGAACTTGACTTCTGGAAGAAAGGACTACCAGGAATGTCAAAAAAAATCCCGCTGTCTCCGACTGCCCCCCCACCCCGCCCGATATCAGACTTACCTGCCATCCGTTTCCCGGCTGCTTCCCCTCCCGACGGGCAGCCAGACAGATTGTTGCACTGGAAACCCAGAAGTAAAACCAATTGCCTTCGGTTGAGTTGCAATCGCAGATTCCAGCGGGCTCACTTGACTTCGGGGTTTCCCAGGCGATAATCTACCCTCCTGCTCAGTTCCCGACTCCGTGCTAAAATCACGGCCCTGGTGCTGAAGGAACGCACAGTTAAGTTGACAGCGGTGACTGGCAGCTCATTAAGAGTCAAAATGTGAAGTAAGTTCTTTGGCCGTGAATTATTTGTAGGGTGAGTGTGTTACCCTTGAAAGTGTTTTCAGGAAAATAGCCCACAACAAAGGAGGTGTATCAAAACAGAACATTAGACGATAGTCCCACAGGAGAAAGAATGATGGGCTTAGCTGGCTGGGTTGGCAGATGCCTGGCTGGATTGACGAACACCTGGGTGGATTGGCAGACGCCCGTCCTCAGTGGGAAATGATGCACGATTGTGCCCGCTCCGATATCTGTTTCACATTAGTAGGGGGGGCGATTACGTTGGATAGTTGGCCTTCAGGGTTGGCAATAGTTAGAGTTTCTAGAACCTGCCAGCTGGAAGCAGCGGGAAGAAGAGTAAAGAAAAATACTAATGGAAATCTGGAGTTAGGCAGTGACCTCATCGAGAGAAATGTGCAGACAGAGCAGGGGTTTCCAGACACAGGCAATAAATTCACAAGCTCTTTCTGTCACTCACTGAGGTATTGATACCAAACCCACACTTTCATGTCTGAGTCATTCCTGCATTTCCTCTCAGATTTATCTGTTTTTAGTGAAATTTCATGGGCAGATTGCCAGCGAATTACTGGGGTGATTCCTCGATCCAGTACACACAGTGGGGAGCGGTGCCAGCACAGAGCAGGCCTGAGATGCCCTCCCTGTGAATGCTGCATCCCACTGGGAGCATCGGATCACAAAACCAAATCCAATATTTATTAACTCAATAAATGAAACCAGCACAAATAGTTCAAGGACATCCTTTTATAGAGACAGGTAGGACATCCTTTTATAGAGACACTCATCATCAAGACTTCCTTTTATAGAGAGAGTTACAGCATAATTTAAAATTATATAGTGTTTAGATAAATAGAATAAGGGAGGGATATTTTCTCTGACGTGGGATCATCAATTTAAAATGACACTAAGAGAGTGAGGAGGGAGGTTAGGAGAAACTTCTTTATGTAGAGTATTGTTAGATATGGAATGCTTTGCATAGGGAGTGGTTAAAGAAGGCACAATGGAAAAAGTGGGTGAATATTTGAAGCAGAGGAAAATACAGGGCCATGGGGAGAGAGCAGGGCTGTAGGATTAGTTTTGGATTGATACAGGGCTGTGGGGCGAGAGTGGGGCAGTGGGATTAGTTTTGGATTGATACAGGGCTGTGGGGCGAGAGTGAGGCAGTGGGATTAGTTTTGGATTGATACAGGGCTGTGGGGAGAGAGTGGGGCACTGGGATTAGTTTTGGATTGATACAAGGCTGTGGGGAGAGAGTGAGGCAGTGGGATTAGTTTTGAATTGATACAGGGCTGTGGGGCGAGAGTGGGGCAGTGGGATTAGTTTTGGATTGATACAAGGCTGTGGGGAGAGAGTGAGGCAGTGGGATTAGTTTTGGATTGATACAAGGCTGTGGGGAGAGAGTGAGGCAGTGGGATTAGTTTTGAATTGATACAGGGCTGTGGGGAGAGAGTGGGGCAGTGGGATTAGTTTTGGATTGATACAGGGCTGTGGGGAGAGAGTGAGGCAGTGGGATTAGTTTTGGATTGATACAAGGCTGTGGGGAGAGAGTGAGGCAGTGGGATTAGTTTTGAATTGATACAGGGCTGTGGGGCGAGAGTGGGGCAGTGGGATTAGTTTTGGATTGATACAGGGCTGTGGGGAGAGAGTGGGGCAGTGGGATTAGATTTGGATTGATACAGGGCTGTGGGGAGAGAGTGGGGCAGTGGGATTAGTTTTGGATTGATACAGGGCTGTGGGGAGAGAGTGGGGCAGTGGGATTAGTTTTGGATTGATACAGGGCTGTGGGGAGAGAGTGGGGCAGTGGGATTAGTTTTGGATTGATACAGGGCTGTGGGGAGAGAGTGGGGCAGTGGGATTAGTTTTGGATTGCTCTAGCTTAGACACAATAGGCTTAATGGCCTCCTCCTGTACTATAAACTGCAACGATACTCTGGATCCATCAGGAGACCAGTTAATGGGGGAATTCACCATCAGGGCTCCTTTTTATAGAGGCAGCCTCACGATCAGGACCCCTTTTAAAGAAGGAATGTCAGCAAGTACTGAAAGGCCTGAAAGTCATAAGATCACAGTGAGGCTTGTATAGTCCTCCTATGGTGAATGACCATCAGACCAGATTGAAGTTTGTGTCAATTTAACAACCATTAGGCAAAGCGGCCTAGTCCTGCATAAAACCAGAGTGAGGCCTGTTGTGGTTAACTGTGCTTTATTGTTCTAGTGTGAGGACTGTGTAGATGCCATGATCTCTCATCGGAGTCACCAACCCTGCAGGATTGTCCTGGAGTCTCCAGGAATTGAAGATTAATCTCCAGGACACTGCTGTGAGCAAACCCGGGAGAAAAATCAACGGGACATTAAAAAAGAATTGTGTGTTTTTTTCATTTTCTTTGAAACACTTTTGCTTATTAGTTAGAAAAATATTGGAGATGAGAGTGAAATGGCTGTTTGTGGGGGGGAGGGAGATCATGTGATGAAACCTCTAGGAATATGTCCAGTCAGAGTTGGCAACCCTACCTCTCACACAAGAGAGTGGATATAGAGGCCTTGCCACAAGTTCCTCCCACAGCCCGCCGTTAACAACAGCAAGTGACTGTTGCTATTTTGTGACTGCAAGAAGTGTGCTCAACCTGGGGTGGATTAAAATTTCAAATTTAATTAAATTGAAACTCCTATCTGAGCAATGAAATATAGCGCACAGGATTGTGTATGTACAGGATTGCAAGTGTGGCACTGTATACATAGAATCTTACGGCACAGAAGGAGGCCATTCAGACCATCGTGCCTGTGCCGGCTCTTTGAAAGAGCAATCCAATGAGTCCCACTCCCCGTCTCTTTCCCCAAAGCCCTGCGCATTTTTCCTTTTCAAGTATTTATCCAATTCCTTTTTGAAAGTTACTATTGAATCTGCTTCCACCGCCCTTTCAGGCAGTGCATTCCAGATCATCACAGCTCGCTGCGGAAAATAATTTCTCCTCATCTCCGCTCTAGGTTCTTTTGCCCAATTATCTTAAATCTGTGTCCTCTGGTTACTGACCACCCTGCCAGTGGAAACGGTTTCTCCTTATTTAATCTATCGAAAGCCTTTATAATTTTGAACACCTCTATTAAATCTCCACTTAACCTTCTCTGCTTTAAGGAGAACAATCCCAGCTTCTCCAGTCTCTCTGCATAACTGAAATTATGTGACGAAATGAACAGCATTGGAAATGCTGCATTGTGAATGTACAGGATCAGAAATACAGCACTGTGTACGTAACAGTTGTAAATACAGCACCATGCATCTACAGGTTTGGTAATACAGCACTGTGTATCTACAGGATCAGAAACACTGCACTGAGTATGTAGGGGTTGTAAATATAGCACTGTGTATGTACAGGATTAGAAACACAGCACTCTGTATGCACAGGATTTGTAATACAGCACCATGTATGTACAGGATTGTAAATTCAACACTGTGTACTTACAGCATTAGAAACACAGCACCATGTATGTCGGTGTTGTGAATACATCACTGTGTACGTGGGGGTTTTGAATACAGCACTGTGTGTGTACAGGATCAGAAATACAGCACTGTGTATGTAAGGGTTGTAAATACATCACCGTGTATGTACAGAATTTGTAATACAGCAATGTGTATGTACAGAATATGTAATATAGCACTGTGTACGTAAAGGATTTGTAAAACAGCACTGTGTATGTACAGGATTTGTAATACAGCACTGCATATGTACAGGATTTGTAATACAGCACTGCATATGTACAGGATTTGTAAAACAGCATTGCACATGTACAGGATTTGTAATATAGTATTGTGTATGTACAGGATTTGTAATACAGCACTGTGTATGTACAGGATTTGTAATACAGCACTGCATATGTACAGGATTTGTAAAACAGCATTGCACATGTACAGGATTTGTAATATAGTATTGTGTATGTACAGGATTTGTAATACAGCACTGTGTGTGTACAGGATTTGTAATACAGCACCATGTATGTACAGGATTTGTAATACAGCATGCTTTATGCACTGGATTTGTAATTCAGCACTGTGGGCGTACAGGATTTGTAATACGGCATGGTGTATGTACAGGATTTGTAAATATAGCATTGTGCATGCATAGGATTTGTAATACGACACCATGTATGTACAGGATTTGTAATTCAGCACTGTGGGTGTACAGGATTTGTAATACAGCATGGCGTATGTACAGGATTTGTAAATATAGCACTGTGTATGCATAGGATTTGAAATTCAGCACTGTTAATGTACAGAATTTGTAATACTGCAGTGTGTATTTATTGGGTGTTCTGATGGATCTCCAACCTCCTCTCTGGCCTCCATGGTAATTAGCCTAAGTGCCACCTCCTTAAAAGAAACAAATGATTGCTGGGCCTCCTCCCCCGAGGAAAATAATGCTTTTAAACAGCATCTTATCAAGTCTTCAGGGGGCCCCAAAATGATTTAGATCCAATGGATTAGTTCAGTCTGTTATATAGGCCAATCCAGCAGCTATTATGCGCACAGCATGGTCGCATAAACAGCAAATGAATGAATGGGCAGATAATCTGTTTTGAATGGCGTTGGTTGAGGGAAGAATGTTGACCAGGACACCAGGAGAACTCCCTACTCTTGAAATATTGACATGGTGTCTTTTAAATCTACCTGAACAGACATACAGGGCATCAGTTTAACATCTCTGCACCTCCGACAATGCAGCACTCCCTCAGCACTGCACTAAACTCAGTCTAGTTTAAGTGCTCAAGTCTGTAATGGAGTTTGAAGGTACAACTCTCTGACTCAAGGGACAAGAGTGCTACGAACTGAGCAAGGGTCAAAATCCTGGAACTCCCTTCCTAACAGCACTGTGGGAGAACCTTCACCACACGGACTGCAGCAGTTCAAGAAGGCGGCTCACCACCACCTTCTCGAGGGCAATTAGGGATGGGCAATAAATGCTGGCCTCGCCAGCGATGCCCACATCCCATGAACGAATAACAAAAAAAGCTAGCATTATACCAATTCTTGGTGGTTATGACCGACTCGTCTTGCAACTGAAACTAAGATAAATGGGTCCACACCTGTGTAAAAATAATGCATTCAAGAATAAAGCACAAGCACATTAAGCGTTCATAAACTTAATCGATCGTAATTTCTGCCCTCTTAGGTAACCTGCAAAAGGACGATAGGGCTTTCCCGAATCCAATTTGAAGTGTATGATCGCAGCATGTTAGATTATTTTAATACCCTGGAAAGTTTGCCAGTGACATCTGACCAGCAGTCCAATGATCTACCCCATAACAGAGTAGAATATATAAGGGACAGCAAGTTGATGATGGCATACACTCACGCACTTTCAATTATACGGAAGACCAATCCATGACAAAGGCCTTGGACATCCCTTCGTGAGATGATTGATTTGAGATCATGTCCTCTTTCCCCATCAAATCTCTGAGCAGTAAACTTTACATCCACAACCCAGAGTCCCAAAGACAGTGAATGACTTATTTCCTTCTGAATAATGTCCCCTTGTAAAGTTAGTCTCGACGGCTCTTCAAAGCTCCTGAGCAAGCTGTGAGCTGTCACTGCACGGGAGTTTCATTTCTTTGTCCATGAGGTAGAGCAGTTTTATCAGATAGACTAAGAAAGATAAAGAAGACAAGCTGAGGACAGATGCCAGTGATGAGATACGGTTGAAATCTTCTGAGGAGCCTGAAGATATATGCTATGGACAGAAAGTTAAAGGCAACAAGAAGAACATTCAACCGTATCCAATAGTCCTAAAAATATTTGCTGAGAGATCTGTGCTGGGGGGAGAAGATTGGGTTGTCTCTTCCTTGCGCATGCTGGTGTATCTAAAACCTCACTACTTTATCCACAGATCTTATGTTAGTCCAACTCTAAGGCTCGCCTGGTTGAATACAGATGTGTCAGTGTGGTTCTCAGGTCATTACATAAACTCTTCAACTTTTCCACAAAACAAACAGCCGACTGTCTCTCCTTTCTCGAGTGCTGCTTTCTTCAGTGCTCTCCAGGAGAGCAGGATAATTGGGTTGTGTGAACTAGAGCCATGACAGTTGCTGTCATCGCTTCTGTCAACCCAGAGAATGTGAAAGAGGACAGTGCAGAGGAGCAGAGGGATTTAGGCCACACCTGTCGTACCTGTAATTTGCAGAGTCACACACTCTGGCTTTCTTCTAGGGCCTTTGCGGTAAGGTATTAAAATTTCCTTTCCACTTGTGATCGGCTTAAGGAATACTTGCCTTGTCTGGGTCATTCGATGAAGACCAACTTCAGTTTCCCATTTGCAATCTTCCAACTTTATATTCACGTTTCGTTTCGAATTCAGTGTCCCAAAACGAGTAGATTTGCATCATATACCGTCCCCGTCTCTCTCCTCTCTCTCTCTGTCTCCCCTCCCTAGCACTACAAAAGCGACAATAACTGGAGTGTAACAATAACAGATTTTGGATTCAATAGGATGGGGTTTTCTGGAAGAAACAGTTACGATGGAATTGTCAGTGCATTACTCATTTAAAGGGAGTGTGAACTCCTTAAAGAAATGATTGCAAAATGTGCTATTGCATGTGAAAATTGAGCTAAATTAAATATAAGTGACAACAGTCAGGGATTGATGGCGATGTCTCACACAAGAAAGGACTGAAGACCCACTGGAAGCACGAAGGCATTAGAGAAAGTGAGACTAGACGGAGCAACAATAAACTGGAGAGGAGTCAACTAAAGGCATGGCAATTAACAGGAAGTGATGAAAGAAGGAATGGCAGTAAGCAGGAAGTGATGAAAGAAGGAATGGTAATAAGCAGGAAGTGACACTAAAAAGAATGCTAATATAAGAACATGTTTCTATGTTAGCATTCTCCTAATATATTGGGAGTGATGACTAAAGGACTGGCAAAAAGAAGGAATTAATAATGAGAAACTAATTTTCTGCCTATAAGAGAAAAAAAAACTTGCATCGATATAATGCTTTATCATGCCTCTCAGGACTGTCCTCAGTGATTAACAAACAATAAATTCGTTTTGAAGTCCAGTTACCGTTGTTATGTAGGTGACCGTAGCAGCCATTTTGTGCACAGTGAGGTCACACAAACAGCGATGAGATGAATGACCAGTTTGTGATGAAAATGGAATTTGTTTTTTATATGGTGTATGATTTTTCTTTTCTTTACTGTATTTAAGGGGTTAAAATAGTTTCTCTTACAAATAATTCAGCTGGGGAACTGCACATTTTGTTAAGCCACGTAGATGTATGGTATTCCTGAGAAACTTGTCAGACTGATCGAAAACATCTCTATCAAGTCCCTGAGCGCTGGATTGGAAACGATCGGAATGGTTTGTATCAACAGTTGGGGTGAGACAAGGATGCATACTGTCTCCTGATTTATTTAAATCTAGTGCTGGAAGCAGCAATGAATCTTGCAGTAAAACATGGAAGAGTCTCCTTATGTGGCAAGATTTTAATCAATCTGAGTTGCTGATGATATCGACCTGATAGCAACGTCTAAAACAGATCTGAAGAAGTTAATTGATAAGGTGTACATGGAAAGTAGAAAATTTGGATTACACATTAACATAAAGAAGGCAAAGGTCATGTCATTTGGGAAGCTCAGGAAGATGTACATATTACAGTCGGAAGATTAGGCAGGATATGGAAGGCTAAAGATATTTTGGTAAAAATGAAGCTAAGAGTTTATGAAGCGATGGTTATGCCCATGTTATTATACGGATCGGAGAGTTGGAACATGAGGAAAGTTGACGAGCAAAAGATACTGACAGCAGACATGAGTTGGTTGAGAGGAATACTGGGAGTATCCAGGATGCAAAGAATCAAGAATGATATAGTAAGAACATGGCTTGGACAAGAAACAACCCTTATATAGAAGACCCAAGAAAGACCACAGCGATGGTTCCGGTGCGTTTCATGAAAGGAAACAGCTAGAATACCTTTCATGACCCGACACACACAGGTACATGGAACAAGAGACCCAGGAAGACCAAGGAAGTGCTGGTTAGACAGACCTGTCACAGAAAGGGATCCAGATGGCTGACGCGGCCAGGCTAGTTCAGAACCAACAACGGTGGAGTGAATTCATTTGGCCCCATCATCGCTGCTGAGCTGACAGACGGGAGTTTAACAGTTAATAGTATTCACTCCTGGAGCCAGGCTGGCTCTCAGGAAGCCGTGTTCTTAAGTGTGCTAATGGGTTAACTGCAACTTTGTATACCCACTTGCTTTGTTCTGAAAATAGTCAAGTAATAATTTTCCAAAATTCTCTGGACTCGGCAAAGGTCCCGGCAGATTGGAAAACTGCTAATGTAACACCCTTATTTAAAAAGGGTAGTAGGCAGAAGGCTGGAAATTATAGACCAGTTAGCCTAACATCTGTGGTGGGTAAAATTTTGGAGTCTATTATTAAGGAGACAGTAGCAGAACATTTGGATAAACATAATTTAATAGGACAAAGTCAGCATGGCTTTACGAAGGGGAAGTCATGTCTGACAAATTTGCTTAAGTTCTTTGAGGACATAACGTACAGGGTGGATAAAGGGGAACCAGTGGACGTAGTGTATTTAGACTTCCAGAAGGCATTCGACAAGGTGCCACATAAAAGATTATTGCTCAAGATAAAGAATCACTGGATTGGGGGTAATATTCTGGCATGGGTGGAGGATTGGTTATCTAACAGGAAGCAGAGAGTTGGGATAAATGGTTCATTCTCGGACTGGCAACCAGTAGCCAGTGGTGTTCCGCAGGGGTCGGTGCTGGGTCCCCAACTCTTTACAATCTATATTAACGATTTGGAGGAGGGGACCGAGTGTAACATATCAAAGCTTGCAGATGATACAAAGATGGGAGGGAAAGTAGAGTGTGAGGAGGACATAAAAAACCTACAAGGGGATATAGACAGGCTGGGTGAGTGGGCGGAGATTTGGCAGATGCAATACAATATTGGAAAATGTGAGGTTATGCATTTTGGCAGGAAAAATCGGAGAGCAAGTTATTATCTTAATGGCAAGAGACTGGAAAGTATTGCAGTACAAAGGGATCTGGGGGTCCTAGTGCAAGAAAATCAAAAGTTAGTATGCAGGTGCAGCAGGTGATCAAGAAGGCCAACGGAATGTTGGCGTTTATTGCTCGGGGGATAGAATATAAAAACAGGGAGGTATTGCTGCAGTTATATAAGGTATTAGTGAGACCGCACCTGGAATACTGCATACAGTTTTGGTGTCCATACTTAAGAAAAGACATACTTGCTCTCGAGGCAGTGCAAAGAAGGTTCACTTGGTTAATCCCGGGGATGAGGGGGCGGACATATGAGGAGACGTTGAGTAGATTGGGACTCTACTCATTGGAGTTCAGAAGAATGAGAGGCGATCTTATTGAAACATATAAGATTGTGAAGGGTCTTGATCGGGTGGATGCGGTGAGGATGTTCCCAAGGATGGGTGAAACTAGAACTAGGGGGCATAATCTTAGAATAAGGGGCTGCTCCTTCAAAACTGAGATGAGGAAAAACTTCTTCACTCAGAGGGTGGTAGGTCTGTGGAATTTGCTGCCCCAGGAAGCTGTGGAAGCTACATCATTGAATAAATTCAAAGCAGAAATAGACAGTTTCCTAGAAGTAAAGGGAATTAGGGGTTACGGGGAGCGGGCAGGAAATTGGACATGAATTTAGATTTGAGGTTAGGATCAGATCAGCCATGATCTGATTAAATGGCGGAGCAGGCTCGAAGGGCCGATTGGCCTACTCCTGCTCCTATTATGTTCTTATCTTATGTAACATAAATGTTCAATAGATGAGAAATTTCACAACCTATCCACGTTACTAAAGCAGCTTACCTTGATCCTTGATAAGTGAGATACTGGATGGGCTAAGAATTGATAAAGAGGAGGTACTAGAAAGGCTGGCTGTACTTAAAGTAGAAAAGTCACCCGGTCTGGATGGGATGCATCCTAGGTTGCTGAGGGAAGTAAGGGTAGAAATTGCAGAGGAACTGGCCATAATCTTCCAAACATCGTTAGATATGGGGGTGGTACCAGAGGACTGGAGAATTGTAAATGTTACACCCTTGTTCAAAAAAGGGTGTAAGGATAAACTTAACAATTATAGGCCAGTCAGTTTAACCTCGGCGGTAGGGAAACTTTTAGAAACGATAATCCAGGACAGAATTAGTAGTCACTTCAGTTGATTAGGGAAAGCCAGCACGGATTTGTTGAAGGCAAATCGTGTTTAACCAACTTGATAGAGTTTTTTGATGAGGTAACAGAGAGTGTAGATGAGGGCAATGCAGTTGATGTGGTGTAATATGGACTTTCAAAAGGCGTTTGATAAGGTGCCGCATAACAGGCTTGTCATCAAGATTGAAGCCCATGGAATAAAATGGGCAGTAGCAGCATGGATAGGATACAGAATTGACTAAGTAACAGGAAACAGAGAGTAGTGGTGAACAGTTGTTTTTCAGCGTGGAGGGAGGTGTACAGTGGTGTTCCCCAGGGGTCGGTACTAGGACCACTGCTTTTCTTGATATATATTAATGACTTGGACTTGGGTGTACAGGGCACAATTTCCACATTTGTGGATGATACAAAACTTTGAAGCATAGTAAACGGTGAGGAGGATAGTGATAGACTTCAAGAGGATATAGACAGGCTGGTGGAATGGGCGGACATGTGGCAGATGAAATTTAATGCAGAAAAATCCAAGGTGATACATTTTGGTAGGAAGAATGAGGAGAGGCAATATAAACTAGGGGGAACAACTCTAAAAGGGGTACAGGAACAGAGAGATCTAGGGGTACGTGTATACAAATCATGGAAGGTGGCAGGGCAGGTTGGGAAAGCAGTTAAAAAAGCATATGGGATCCTGGGCTTTATAAATAGAGGCATAGAGTACAAAAGCAAGGAAGTCATGATGAACCTTTATAAAACAATGATTCGGCCACAACTGGAGTATTGTTCTCTGTTCTGGGCACTGCACTTTAGGAAGGATGTGAAGGCCTTAGAGAGGGTGCAGAAGAGATTTACTAGAATGATTCCAGGGATGAGGGACTTTAGTTACATGGATAGACTGGAGAAGCTGGGGTTGTTCTCCTTGGAACAGAGACGGTTGCGAGGAGATTTGATAGAGGTATTCAAAATCATGAAGGGTCTAGACAGAGTAGATAGAGAGAAACTGTTTCCACTGGTGGGAGGGTCAAGAACCAGAGGACAAAGATTTAAGGTGATTGGCAAAAGAACCAAAGGTGACATGAGGAAAAACTTTTTTACGCAGCGAGCGGTTAGGATCTGGAATACACTGCCCGAGGGGGTGGTGGAGGCAGATTCAATCATGGCCTTCAAAAAAGGGAACTGGATAAATACTTGAAAGGAAAAAATTTGCAGGGCTACGGGGATAGGGCGGAGGAGTGGGACTAGCTGGATTTCTCTTGCAGAGAGCCGGCACGGACTCGATGGGCTGAATGGCCCCCTTCTGTGCTGTAACCATTCTTTGATCCTATGACCCCAAGAAGGAACTGTGCTATTCAATTTGAATCTGCTGGCCCAACTCTAACTGTGGGCTTTGGAACGTAACCCTCCTCGGTATTTTAGATCCTGTGGATGTTTGGCAGTCACGTAATTGTGGAAGATACATATTTGATTTCCTTTGTCCCTGGTTGAGCTTCAAAGCAGATGGAATATCATGGGCAAACTTACAGCAGTTCATCAGTTAATCTCGTTCCACTGTACTGTGTGGAGGCGGCATAGAGAAAATCCAAGGTTTGTAGACGTAAACACCTGTGTAAGAGTTAGCGAGGTGTTGCATGTTTTGTGATAATGTATATATTTTTTTCATTCATTCATGGGATGTGGGCGTCGCTGGCAAGGCCGGCATTTATCGCCCATCCCTAGTTGCCCCTTGAGAAGGCGGTGGTGGGCCTTCTTCTTGAACCGCTGCAGTCCGTGTGGTGAAGGTTCACCCACAATGGTGTTAGGTTGGGAGTTCCAGGGTTTTGACCCAGCGACGATGATTTGAGGAGGGGTAAATTAAATTTTCTATAATCAAATAAATCTGCTGTATTGACTTTCTGCTGTTGCTTAACTGTTGCTTTAATAACCGTGATTTGTAATTTCTAGCCTGAGCCACATGGTCTGATAGAGTGTTTATCCTTCTGCTGTTTGAAGGCCATGGGAACACCAGAGGATTCATGTCAGTTGAGTAAGTGATTACAGTTCGTCCCCTGGACAATGCTACGAGGGATATATTGTGCATAGAAAATCATAGCCCGGTTTATCGGGAGCAAGGACTCACTTACAGGAGTACACCCTGAGGATTAGAGAAACATCTGGTGAAGTCTTGATATGTAACACAGTTGACCCGTTCTTGGTGGTGTTGGCCGAGGAAAGAATGTTGGCCAGGACACCAGGAGAACGCCCTGCTCTCGTTTGAATAGTGCCGCGGGATTTTTAATGCCCATCGGCCTCACCAAAGGACAACACCTCCCACAATTGTGGCAGCCCCCTCAGAGCAGCATTCTGATCTGGGAGGAGTGTCTGAACTAATATCCTTCTGACTCGGAGATGAGAGTACCACCAACTCAGTCAAGTTGACATGTAAAGACTGATTTCCCCAAGTCCTAGATAGTAATGTAGATAAGGACCTTGTGAAGGAGGGTCAAGAGGTCGGGCGAGTAGGCCTTAGGCCTGTTTCCTGCCCGATTCCTACTCCCTATGGTTTTCCAGTTGGCTGTTCTGGCGTGAGTCTTCTTGCATGTAACGTGCAGGAACCTCATTAAGGGTGGAGAAGTGATCTTAACATATTCAAATACTCAGACGGTGTAAATTTCTGACCTTTCCCCCAGGATCGTTCTGGTTACTCTCTAAATCCACGCTGACTGGGCTTAAAGGAAGCTCCACGTCTAATAGACCTCTTAAAGGGACACAGGCTTTGTATGTTTTTTGTTTTGCACCTATTTCAGCACCCTTTTAACAGTGTGTTGTTTTTCTGATGTTAGCCGTGGCTCAGTGGGTAGCACTCCCAGCCTCTGAATCAGAAGAATTGTGAGTTCAAATCCTACTCCAGAGACTTACAGTACATAATCTAGTGCTGAGGGAGTGCTGCATTGTCAGAGGTGCTGTCTTTCAGATGAAAATTTAAACCTGTCTGCCCTCTCAGGTGGATGTTAAAGATCCCATGGTACTATTCAAAGAAAAGCAGGGGAGTTCTCCCCGGTGCCCTGGCCTATATATATCCCTCAACCAATATCATTAATAAACAGATTATCTGGTCATTATCCCATTGCTGTTTGTGGGATCTTGCTGTGAGCAAATTGACTGCTGTGTTTCCTACATTACAACAGTGACTACACTTCAAAGGTACTTCATTGGCTGTAAAGCACCTGAGGTCGTGAAAGATGCGATACAAATGCAAATCTTTCTTTCTTCCTGATTGTTTTTCTCCATTTTTATTAATCTTTTTAGAACTATGAATATTTGGGGGTAATTTTTCCAAGAACTCCAGTCGCAGGTGGGGCCTTGCTCACAATCCGCACAGATCGGGCAGAGCGGCCAGACTCTCCGATACAGGTCGGGCAGAGCGGCCAGACTCTCCGATACAGATCGGGCAGAGCGGCCAGACTCTCCGATACAGATCGGGCAGAGCGGCCAGACTCTCCGATACAGGTCGGGCAGAGCGGCCAGACTCTCCGATACAGATCGGGCAGAGCGGCCAGACTCTCCGATACAGGTCGGGCAGAGCGGCCAGACTCTCCGATACAGGTCGGGCAGAGCGGCCAGACTCTCCGATACAGGTCGGGCAGAGCGGCCAGACTCTCCGATACAGATCGGGCAGAGCGGCCAGACTCTCCGATACAGATCGGGCAGAGCGGCCAGACTCTCCGATACAGATCGGGCAGAGCGGCCAGACTCTCCGATACAGATCGGGCAGAGCGGCCAGACTCTCCGATACAGATCGGGCAGAGCGGCCAGACTCTCCGATACAGATCGGGCAGAGCGGCCAGACTCTCCGATACAGGTCGGGCAGAATGCCCACCGTTCCCCGATCCCCACCGACCGCACGAGGTCTCGGGATATTTACCCCCTGGACTATTTTCTTTTGGGACAATGTTTATCTACTCATTACGGTAGTTACTTTTTTAGATATCCTGATAAAAGTAGCCAATTATTGAAAGCCGTTGGTAAAGACTGCGGCTGAACAGGAACAGATGATAAAAGAAGTGGGACATGTGGACACATCAGGAGACCTCGGGCACTTTAGGTACATGTGGTAAATGAAGGTAAAATTGAAGGTGTGAGTTGACATATTTCATGGTTGAGGTGGTAGCAGATGAAGGAAGGCATGTCGGGGAGACCAAAAGACATCAGAGCTGGACTATCCCATCATCAAGCATGTCTGCAGGACTTGCCACACACTTACCTGGCTCTGGCCTGCCCTGTCCCCTTCCATCACCACCCCACACAGCCTGTGCCAAGGCTGCCATATCTTTAAGAGCAATATTCAGCTTATACAAAAAGACCCCTCTTATGCAGCGACTTACCATTAAGTGGCTGCATCCCTTTAAATCTGGACTACAGCCCTTTAAGCACAAGCTGGGCTGGGAGGTTGCATCATTATTTATACCACCTGACCGTACAAAGGCCTGACATTGCAGCATTCAACAAGCACTTCATTCGCTGCGATCAGGACAGCTTCCCCTCGAGTGAGGAGGCTCCAGGTTTACCATTAAATTCCAACAGTTGTTGATTTCTCGCGGTCTCTCAGAGTTTCAGTGGAAGCTGCCTGAACATCGTGCCGAGGTTCCGTGGCTGGGCCTGGCGGGAGGAGGTTCAAAGTCCTCCGTTTCATTCCTCCTGCCTCACACGTCCATTTCAACAACACGTCAAATCCTCCTCATGAGATGTCTTGAGACATTTTGCCATGTTAAAGCTCTTAACAGTTGTTCTTTCAGAAGAGAGCCTCAGCAGCAACAATTGGGTTCGTTAGAACTGAGGAGATGAAGGGGTGATTTGATAGAGGTGAATGGATGGGACAGAGTAGAGAGAAACAGACCCATTCCAGTGGTTGAGGGATCTAGAATGAGGAGATATAGATACAAGATTAAATGTAGGAGATTTAGGAAAGGAGAAACCTTTTAACACTAAGGGTTGTGAGACTCTAGAGTGCACTATTGAAAGATAGTGATTCAAGCAGAGACCATGTCAACATTTAAGGGCACGTTAGTTAGGTGGTTGAAGGAAAGTGGGATAAAAGGATATGGGAACAGGGTGGGCACATGGTTAGGACTATTGCTCATGTGGATAGTAAACAATAACAGGAACTGGTTGGGCCGAATGGCCAGTTTCCGTGTTGTAATTTTTATGTAACAACAATGACGCCTTTAATGTAGAAAAATGTCCCAAGGCGTTTCACAGAAATGTGAGGAAGAAAATGGATGGAGAACCAACGGAGGGGAGATCACGAGGAGAGACCAAAAGCTTGGTCAAAGAGCTGGGTATTAAGGAGGGTCTTAAAATGGAAAAGGGAGGCAGGGAGGCAGAGGGGTTAAGGGAGCGAATTTAAGGGGCAAAGAGGAGCGGGCGAGCTGTCGAACTTTACGATTCTGCCTTCATCTCTTGGCTTTCGTGGTCCTGCAGAATTGCAGCCCTCATTTCTGAGAAAGCAGGGGAGACTCGCCACACCCTCAGTGTAAGACACACTGGGGCCAGTAATGTGACTGGAAGCAGCTCGAGCACTGGAGCCTGAGACCTACTTCACACTCGATGCGATTAGTGTGGAGAAACGCAGGCAGGGAGTGCCGAGCAATCTAGGGGCCTGTGCGCTGACTGTACACAAGGCCTGTGCAAAATTAGGGACATCTCCACACATCGCAATTGGAGCTTCAAGGTAAGCTAGAGTTGCCAACCCTCCAGGATTGGCCTGGTGGCTCCAGGAATTGAAGATTAATCACCATGACACTACTGTGACCAACCCAGGAGAAAAATCATAGGGGCATTAAAAAAGATTGTGCGTTTTTTTTCATTTTCTTTGAACGCTTTTGTTTATTAGTTATAAAAATATTGGAGAAGGGAAAAAGACTGTTTGACTGGTGGTCAAGAATCATCCAATTGGATAACAAAGATTCTGTTCACTCTCCAATTGGCCGTGGGAAGGCGGGGCACCACGAGGATGGACATGTTGGGCGACCAATGGTGGAAGTGTGGGGGCGGGGCAGTGGGAGGCAGGAAGTCATGTGGTGAAATCTCCAGGAATACGTTCAACCAGAGTTGGCAACCCAGAGTAGGCCCATTTTAATAATTAGCAATTTTACTCTTGGATAGTGAGCCGGGTAGGCCCGTCCTCAGCCGTTCCCTCTGAGTCGGCCTCGCCCGATATTTATGTGGCTCTCTCGACGCTTGACTTATGAAGCACTGGGGGTCAGCCGGGGGTCAGAATGTTGGGCGCCAGCAACAAGGCCGCAGGCTGCCCCTGTAGTGCCGCCATTTTGTTTTAATTGCTGTGGGACACAAAGACCTGTAATAGGCCGTCCTTTGATACTGGGGCTGTTGTTCCCTGGCTTTCAACGGCCAATTCTCGAAGTGGGTCTTTGTGTCCCACAGCAATTAAAACAAAAAAAATGGCGGCACTATAGGGGCAGCCTGCGGCCTTGTTGCTGGCGCCCAACATTCTGACCCCCGGCCGATCCCCAGTGCTTCATATGTCAAGCGTCGAGAGAGCCACATAAATATCGGGCGAGGCCGACTCACTGAGGGCCTGATCCTGGAACCACCTCCCTCCCTCCCATGCTCTCAGTGCCTATGTTGGCCTATCACCCTTGCACCTCCATCGTGTGGCCCTCTCGGCCCTTGATACCGAGTCTAAAATTTTAATAAAATCTCACGTTTCTTTAAACAAATGGAAAGGAGGCGGCAAAATGCTGGAAAAAAATACAGTAGGCCCCTTGGCATCCATAAAGGAAAAGAGACAGGTTGAAATTTCCGGTTTAGAACCCTTTCTCAGACTAAATAATTCTGTGGAAAACACTTTAACCTATCTCTGCAGTTGCTGCTGGATCCATTGTGTTTCCCAGCATTTTTATCTCACTTCTTTTGTGACATCCTTATTTTCAAATCCCTCCACGGCCTCGGCCCTCCCTATCTCTCTAACCTCCTCCAGACCCAAAACCCTCTGAAATCAACGCTCTCCTCCAATTCTGGCCTCTTGCGCAGCCCTGATTTTAATCGCTCCACCATTGGCGGCCGTGCCTTCAGCTGCCTGGGCCCTAAGCTCTGGAATTCCCTCCCTAAACCTCTCCGCCTCTCTCTCCTCCTTTAAGATGGTTCTTAAAACCTATCTCTTTGACCAAGCCTTTGGCCATGTGTCCTGATACCTCTTCATGTGGATCGGTGTTAGTCTTTGTTTGGTAATCGCTCCTGTGAAGTTCACTGGGACGTTTTACTATGTTAAAGGCGCTATTTAAATGCAAGTTGTTGTTATTTTTCCAGTGCGCACTCCCGACCCGGGACGCTGCCCATTGCCAGCTTAAACGCGAGTCCCAGATCCGCGCTCCCGATTGGCGTCCAGTCAGAGAACCGACTCTCGGGGTTTCCCATCCCAGCGCTGAATGCTCAGGAAAATCTTATCACATTGTCTGTGACCCTAGAAGTTCACCTGTTGCGATAAATGGAGCCAAATATTGAGCGGGGCCTTCAACGGGCGGCTGAAGAGAACCCGCCCACTTTGTACTAACGGCCAAGGCGGATCCCTACCCCTCCCTACCCTTGGCCTAAACCCTTATCCCTGCGACGCCTGGGGGGTAATTTTCCACTTCACCGCCCGTTAACCTGGGGGTGGGGATCCCCCGCTCTTTATAGAACCCGCCAATCAAAAGAAAAAGGAAGACTTGCATTTCCGTAGCGCCTCAGGACTTCCCGAAGTTCTTTACAGCCAATGAAGTACTTTTGAAGTGTAGTCACTGTTGTAATGTAGGAAATGCAGCAGCCAATTTGCGCACAGCAAGATCCCACAAACAGCAATGTGATAATTACCAGATAGTCAGCTTTTTAGTGATGTTGGTTGAGGAATAAATATTGGCCAGGACACCGGGGAGAACTCTCCTGCTCTTCTGCAAATAGTGCCATGGGATCTTTTACGTCCATCTGAGAGGGCAGACTGGGCCTCGGTTTAACGCCTCATCCAAAAGACAGCAACTGCACTCCCTCAGTACTACATTGGAGAGTCAGCCTAGATTTTATAGTCAAAGTGTCTGGAGTGGGACTTGAACCCACAATCAAGCCAAGCGTGCTACCACTGAGCCACAGCTGACGACAGGACAAAAATTGCCGCCAGGTTACCACAGTCAAGTTAAAATGGTCCCCCCCGCCCTCAAGTTTACAGTTCCCAAACCGGCTGTCGTGAGCAGGAGGGTTTTGCTGGAAACTCTCAGATTCAGTTTTTTTTTTAATCACCATCTTCGCTGGTCCGTTTTTGTAAACATTTTTTCTTGCCCCTACAATTGAATGACTTCTTAAAACACAGTGACAGAACCTCAGAGTAAAACTATCAGGAAAAGCTAGGGATAAAGAATGGATAACGATTGGAATAATGCGTTTGGGCCCGAAGTCGGAGGATTATCAGCCCCCGGCCTTTTCATGTGGCCCCCTTTCTCCCATCAGCCCATAAATCCCTGCACTCCACAAGGCTCTCATTAACCTTTGACCCTGCGGAGTCATGTTATTCAAGTTTGTCAGTGGACTGCCATTATCTAACAGCCAGAACCACAGCTTGACATGTGTAAGCGATGCCTTCGACCTCCTGAATTCGAGACAGATTTCTATTCCCCTGTTTCCTCCGATGCCTGCTGTCCACATGGAGATTTAACCCTTTCATGTGACGCCTCACTCCTTTTAAGTACTGACACCGAGCCGGTCTCTGGGTGAATATAAATTTAAATGCTTTTTTAAACCCCCCCCCGCGCCCCCACAATTTTCTCCCTTCCTCTCCTGAAGATGTTGACTCCTCACTGAGGTACAATTCCACACAGCGGCCGATGACCCTCTGTGACCTCTCGTCATGTGTGAACGTAGTGAGTGTCAGCAGCTTATCAACCAGGGAAAGAAAGAACGAACTTGCATTTATATAGCGCCTTTCACGGCCTCAGGACGTCCCAAAGTGCCAATAAAGTTCTTTTGAAGAGTAGTCACTGCTGTAATATAGGAAAATTGGCAGCCGATTTGTGCACAGCAAGATCCCACAAAAGAACCAAAGGCGACATGAGGAAAAACTTTTTTACACAGCGAGTAGTTATGATCTGGAATGCGTTGCCTGAAAGGATGGCGGAAGCAGATTCAATCGCGGCTTTCAAAAAGGAATTAGATAAATACTTGAAGGAAAATAATTTGCAGGGCTATGGGGAAAGGGGACTAATTGGATTGCTCTTACAAAGAGCCGGCATGGGCTTGATGGGCTGAATGGCCTCCTTCCATGCTGCAACCATTCTAAATTCTAAATAGCAATGTGATAATCACCACATCATCTGTTTTGTGTTGTTGGTTGAGGGATAAATATTGGCCAGGACACCAGATAGAACTGGCCTGCTCTTCTTTGAAATAGTCCAATGGGATCTTTTATGTCCACCTGAGACGGCAGATGGGGGTCTCGGTTTAACGTCTTATCTGAAAGGCGGCACCTCTGACAGTGCATCGCTCCCTCAGTCCTGCACTGGAGTGTCAGCATAGATTTTGTGCTCAAGTCTCTGGAGTGGGACTTGAGCCCACAATCTTTTGATCCAGATGTGAGTGTAATTCAAAGGCAAGAGTAACTCAGAGGCGAGAGTGATTCAGGGGCGAGAGTGACTCAGAGGCGAGAGTGATTCAGGGGCGAGAGTGACTCAGAGGTGGGAGAGACTCAGGGCTACCACCGAGCTATGGCTGACACCTTGCTGGCATCGCAGCCGAGCCCGGTCCTTTCATCATTCGATGCCCACACTTGTGCACTGCCCAGCACGGATCATTGGAGACTGGAGCAAAACCCAGGCTGATTTTCCTTCTTCTGGTCCAGAGGTACTGAGGTGAACTGTAACAGCAACTGAGACCAGTTCACTCATTACGGACCCCAAATTGAATCTGGTGCTGGTGTGTATGAGTTGGTGCCACACTGGGCAGGTCACTGATGCACTGGGGCAGAAGATTTAAATAACTGACATTTCTACCTATTCCCTTACAGCAGTAAGTGTTCTGGTTCAGGTGTTTTTCTTGTCAAGACATTCTGCTACCACATAAATCCCAGTAGTACTACAGCACCAATGAGGTGAGGTGCCTTGGGTCAATACATTTGTGTCTGATACCCTCAGCTTCAATGTTCTTTGGTGTGATACCATCAGATCTGATATCCTGGGGTCTGATACTCTGAGGACTGATACCCTGAGGACTGATAACCTGAGGACTGATACCCTCAGATCTGATACCCTGAGGACTGATATCCTGGGGTCTGATACCCTGAGGACTGATACCCTCAGATCTGATACCCTGGGGACTGATACCCTGGTTACTGATACCCTGAGGACTGATACCATCAGATCTGATACCCTGGGGTCTGATACTCTGAGGACTGATACCCTGAGGACTGATACCCTGAGGACTGATATCCTGGGGTCTGATACCCTGAGGACTGATACCCTCAGATCTGATACCCTGGGGACTGATACCCTGGGGACTGATACCCTGAGGACTGATACCCTCAGATCTGATACCCTGGGGACTGATACCCTGGGGACTGATACCCTGGGGACTGATAACCTGGGGCCTGATACCCTGAGGTTTAATATTTGGGTCCGACCTGTGCCCTCTCTGAGTGTGGGGTTGCGGAATAACCTCTCAGATTGAGGCCCTCTCAGATTGAGACCCACTCTGGTGGAGATCCTCTCTGATGGAGACCCTGTCTGGTGGAAACTCTCTCTGGTTGAGACCCTGACTGGTGGAGACCCTCTCTAAATGGAATTCCTGTCCGGTGGAGAACCTTGCTGGTGGAAACCCGCTCTGGTGGAGACCCTCTCTAAACGGAGATCCTGTCTGGCGGAGAACCTCTCTGATGGAGACCCTGTCCGGTGGAGAACCTCTCTGATGGAGAACCTCTCTGATGGAGACCTTCTCAGATTGGGACCCGCTCTATGCTGAGTTAGCTGATTTCAGCCTGAGCAGCAGCGGCGATGCTACAGTTGGCCTCAGGATCCCTGTGCTGGGGATAACTACCACTGGTCAAGGTACCTGTATCTCTGGCTCAGCCCAAACTGTTAGGCAGCTGACAGTGGAGGGTCAGAGGTGAAGAGCGGTCACTTAGGCGAGGCACAGGGGACTCACTGGCACTTGTGGAACTGCAACACAGCAACGTGAAGCTTCATGGGGAGAAAATCAGAGGGAAAAAAACACGGGAAATGATCTCTCCTGATCTAAAACTTAGTCAGAACCAAACTCAGTTAGTTTGTTCACTCCCACGGTCAGGCACTGTCTGAAAAACTATTCCTTAGACTTCATGCTCTATAACAGGCTCAGAGGTTACAATGTGGACATAGACAAAGATGAATGGAGGGACCAGAGAGGGGGAAGATCGGACAAGGTTTCCTCTCCCATCCAGTGACCCCTGCTGGAAAGTGCACACTGGTATTAATCAGGATTAGGCCCAGCGGTGATGCCCTCTCTAGTTGAATGGCCTGCTCAAGCTCAGTGTCTAGGCTCACTTGTGAAAGATGGCCAATTGGATATTCAGGGCAGCTGGCAGCTGAGGCAGTGAACCTCATCGTGAGTCAGTATCTTTAAGCTACTTCACTCCACATTGAGTCGGTATCTGTGGGAGTTCACTCCACATTGAGTCAGTATCTGCGGGAGTTCAGTCCACATTGAGTCAGTGTCCGTGGGAGTTCACTCCACATTGAGTCAGTATCTGCGGGAGTTCACTCCACATTGAGTCAGTATCTGCGGGAGTTCACTCCACATTGAGTCAGTGTCTGCGGGAGTTCACTCCACATTGAGTCATATCTGTGGGATACCTCACTCCACATTGAGTCAGTGTCTGTGGGCATTCACTCCACATTGAGTCAGTATCTGCGGGATACCTCACTCCACATTGAGTCAGTGTCTGTGGGAGTTCACTCCACATTGAGTCAGTATCTGTGGGAGTTCACTCCACATTGAGTCAGTATCTGTGGGAGTTCACTCCACATTGAGTCAGTATCTGTGGGATACCTCACTCCACATTGAGTCAGTATCTGGGGGATACCTCACTCCACATTGAGTCAGTATCTGGGGGATACCTCACTCCACATTGAGTCAGTATCTGGGGGATACCTCACTCCACATTGAGTCAGTATCTGTGAGATACCTCACTCCACATTGAGTCAGTGTCTGGGGGATACCTCACTCCACATTGGTTCAGTATCTGGGAGATACCTCACTCCACATTGAGTCAGTATCTGGGGGATACCTCACTCCACATTGGTTCAGTGTCTGGGGGATACCTCACTCCACATTGAGTCAGTATAGAAACAGGAGAATTTATAATGGGGAACAGGGAAATGGCAGAGCAATTAAAGAAATACTTTTGTTCTGTCTTCACGGAAGAGGACACTAGTGAGAAGGAGGAATTAAAGGAAATTAGTATTAGTAAAACAATAGTGCTGGAGAAATTAATGGGACTGAAAGCCGATAAATCCCCAGGGCCTGATAATCTGCATCCCACAGTACTAAAAGAGGTAGCCATGGAAATAGTGGGTGCATTAGTTGTCATCTTCCAAAATTCTATAGATTATGGAACAGTTCCTGCAGATTGGAGGGTGGCAAATGTAACCCCATTATTTAAAAAAGGAGGGAGAAAACAATCTGTAGTAGGGAAAATGATGGAGTGTATTATAAAGCATGTGATAACAGGACACTTAGAAAATATCAACGGGATTAGTCAAAGTCAACATGGATTTATGAAAGGGAAATCATGTTTGACAAACCTACTGGAGTTTTTTTGAGGATGTAACTGGTAGAATAGATAAGGGAGAACCAGTGGATGTGGTTTATTTGGATTTTCAGAAGGCCTTTGATGAAGTCCCACATAAGAGGTTAGTGTGAAAAATTAAAGCACATGGGATCGGTGGTAATAGACTGGCATGGATTGAAAATTGGTTAACAGACAGGAAAAAGAGAGTAGGAATAAATGGGTCTTTTTCGGGGAGGCAGGCGGTGACTAGTGGGGTACCGCAGGGATCAGTGCTTGGGCCCCAGCTATTCACAATATATCTCAATGATTTAGATGAGGGAACGGAATGTAATATTTCCAACTGCTGACGACACAAAACTAGGTGGGATTGTGAGTTGAGTGAGACAAGTTGGGCAAGTACATGGCAGATGCAGTATAATGTGGATAAATGTCAAGTTATCCACTTCGGAAGGAGAAACAGAAAGGTAGAGTATTATTTAAATGGTGATAGATTGGGAAATGTTGATGTACAAAGGGACCTGGGTGTCCCTGTACACCAGTCACTAAAAGCAAACATGCAGGTGCAGCAAGCAGTTCACTAGACTGATTCCTGGAATGACAGGACTCACAGTCTCAGGATACGGGGTAGCACATTTAGGACTGAGATGAGGAGAAATTTCTTCCCTCAGAGGGTGGTGAACCTGTGGAATTCTCTACCAAAGAAGGCTGTGGAGGCCCAGTCACTGAATATATTTAAGAAGGAGCTAGATAGATTTCTAGACACAAAAGGCATCAAGTGGTATGGGGAGAGAGCGGGAATATGGTATTGAGATAGAGGATCAGCCATGACCATATTGAATGGCGGAGCAGGCTCGAAGGACCGAATGGCCTACTCCTGGTTCTATTTTCTATGTTTCTATCTGTAAGATACTTAACTCCATATGGCAGCAGTATCTGTTGGATACTTCAATCCACTTTGAGTCAATATCTGTGGGTTATTTCACTCCATGGTGAGTTAGTATCTCTAAGATACTTCACTCCACATTGAGTCAGTCTCTGTTAGATGCTTCACTCCACATTGAGTCAGTATCTGCGAGATACTTCACTCCACATTGAGTCAGTATCTGGGGGATACTTCACTCCATTTTGAGTCAGTATCTCCAAGATACTTCGCTCCAGACTGATTCAGCATCAGCGTTTACTCAGAATGTCGCAGGCAAACGGGAATTGTGCACGTGCCATGTGACTCAGGCTGAAGGCGTGTGAAGTCTAATGTCATTTTAAGAGCTGTGTATGTATTAGAAAGTGGTAAAAGTGTCTCAGATATCTGCTAACATGGGCAACTATTTTTGTAGCATTGTGATTTCTCATTCCACTTTTGGCCTCTTCAAAAACAACGAGTTTTTATGAGTTTGAGGGTGTTGGTATTGCTGAGAGGACAAAAATACCATTCCATTGCGTAACCAGAACCAACCATTAGCCTAATCAAAACAATGTGTTTTGGCCAAAGTCACTTCCTTCAACCCAGACAGCTTTACAACAGTAAAATTCATTTATACGGTGGTGGGTGCCTAAGGGTCTTTTGTTAGATGAATGTCGGAGAGGGATTGTGCAGGATGGGGATAACCAAAGGTGATGTTCAAGAAACAACTTTTGAGGAGGCTTCTGGAGATGAGGAGAGATGTAGCTCGGCAAAGAGATTGAGGAAGAGTATTGCTGAGTGGAGGGACTGTCAGTGGTTTTCTCGGGCGTACCGAAAACACACCTCTTACTATAAGTTCTGGAACGATGGGGATTATAAGGACAGATCAGACTCGGACACATGTTTTCTGGCTCAATCGTATTGTGTTTAATAAGTTAACAATAACACTAGTAAACAGTACAAACAGTGCAACCCTGGCTTGACCAATAAGCCCCACCGTGCTAAATTACCACGGCCTAATAAGGGAAACCCCCTCACCCCCGTGAAATAAACGAACACAGGACCCCCCCCCAGCACTAAAACCCTCTAAGGTTTGGTTGGGACTTACAATCACCCCCTCACACAGCCACGTGGATTTGTGGATGTGTAGGCGCAGGCAATATGCTCACCCCGATTGCTCGTTGTTGCTCACAGTTTCTTCCTGCACGTCTCGCTCCTGGTTCCGTACCGCCGACGCAGTATCCAAGTTCCAGTTTGAGTCGAGGTCCGTTGATGAGGGATGAAGAGCAGCGCTCAGCTTCTGGCGGTGTTCCATTGAATCGAGCCGAGCCCCCCGCAGGAGACTCGCTGTAGATTGATGCCGAGGAGCAGAGAGAAGAGAGCAGAGACCACCAGAGCCGAGCAGAGCCGAGCTGATACTATACTGATCTGCTCGATGTATTGACTCAGGTGATCTGTCTGGGCACCTCTCCCTGTGGCCTGGAGTGACTCATAACCTTTGAAATCTTTGTGAAAAATGCTATTTTGTTTTCCCGCTCCCAGGCCTTGCACCTGGAGAGACAATGGGTGCTGATTACTGGGTGTCTGTCGTTTCCTGAGTTGATGGCCCCCATTAGCGGGTAAAGGGTTTTGATCTCAAACCGATCTTGTTTAACTGGCTTCTCTCCTGGAAGACAATGGCCCGGCCATCTCCTGCCTTCCACCAGGAGACTGAGTGTCTCTGAGTTACCTCTCGGGGTATTGTTTCCAGTAATCATGTTAAATGGTGATGATATCAATCGGCCTGTCAGTGTGAAATGTCCGTTTGCATATGACTGTACCTTAGTCAGTTAGCCTGGCCCGAAACTCCTGCCAGTCAATCCTGTTCTTTAAGCCACTCCCACAAGCTTGCCAAACAGTACAGTTCTTTCTTGGGGGTATTTGATTAAAATATGATTCCTAAAAATGGCCAGAACGCTGGTGCTACAGACCTATTGGCAAACAGGTTGCACAGAGCTGTGTTCGGTGGGAGTGAACAACTGGAGAAAGAGATGGAATCAAGGCCTAAGGTGTGAAGTTTCTAATGGGACTCAAACAGACTGGTTTAAGGCTTGAACATGAGCCCAGCCAAAGAAAGGTAGAGCTGTCCTCAGGCAAGACGTGGAAGTGGAGGGGTTGCCTCTGAGGAATTCCCAGGTAAAGGGTGAAAAGGAAACTTTCTGTTCCCGCAATCGCTCACTGACTAATGGGGAACTGAACCATGCCAACCAAAAGGTCCCAGTTTCAAACCCCAATTTCTGTTAGGTTAACAAGTGTCAGCTTGGCTCAGTTGGTAGAACTGTCGCCCCTGAGTCCTAAAATCATGGATTTGAGCCCCACTCCAGGAAGTGATCCCATATTTTAGGCTAACGCTTCAGTGCAGTACTGAGGGAGTGCTGCGACATAGCAGGTGCCATCTTTCAAATGGGGTGAAACGAGGCCCCTTCTACCTTTTCAGGTGGCTATAAAAGATCCCATGGCATTGCTTGAAGAAGAGCAGGGGAATTCTCCTGGTGTCCTGGCCAATATTCATCCCTCAACTAACAACACCAAAAGCAGATTGTCTGGTCATTTATCTCATTGCTGTTTGTGGGATCTTGCTGTGCGCAAATTGGCTGCAGCGTTTCTTACATCACAACAGTGACTGCACTTCGGACCATTCTGAGGATGTGAAAGGCTCTATGTAAAAAATTTTTTAGACACATGAGGGTCACTTCTATCGACTTCGGCACGCTAGGGCTGGAGTGATGAAGAGAATCAGCCAGGGTTCCAGCTTCTGATTCCTGTCCAGTGATCCCAGCACGTGTGTGCTTGTCTGGTGAGGGCAGGATTCCACGAGGAGGGGCGGGGGAACGGGGAAGCGGATGGGGAGAGAGGGGGAAGTGAAGGGGCAGAGAGGAGGGGTGAGTGGGATGGTGGAAGGGGGTGAGGGGGAGAGAGGGGTGACAGTTGTCCGGTGGCGGTTGGGGGGGGGGGGTTGAGTTGTTTTCTGGTAAGGTGTGGACGGAGAGAGGGAGAGGGGTGATAGTTGGTAACAGGAGGCAATAGTTGTGAACACAACGCACACGTTCGTAAATAACTTTGCGTCTAGAGAGTGACTTTGCTGTTAATGTGTTTGAGAACTGACAGCAGCCTGGGCTTAGCTGTGGGAATATTAAGCGTTGTCACTATTTTCCAAGCTGATAATCGAGGTATCATTTAGTGGACTTTTTGTAGACACATTCACAGCAGTTCAATTAGATAGCTGGAAAACCTCTCCTGGTTTTGGTAATTGGCTCATTATTTGAATGTCCAAGGCCATTATGTGCCAGCGTCATAAGGAGCTGAGATATACGGCCTGATTCAATCATCTCTGGCTTCCAGCAGCTTTGTGCAAAAGCCTCTCCTTCACAGATTGGAAACAGGCCTTGTTTATTGGGTCATAAATGGTGGATGCGGGAGCCAAGTCGTAAATAGCTCTGCAGGCACTGGAGTCTCTTCTGATTTCACCTCGTTAACTGGTATAATCAGTCAGTAACTAGCTAATAAAACACGGCCAAGTGAGAACACCACTTCTGTGCGTGTTGTGTGTGTGTCTGTTTGATGCTCTTCATAAAGACAAACTCTGGGGTGGATCAGTTTGAAGTTGGGAAGCTGGAGTCTTGTATCCCGAGGATGTCATGGTGACATAGCAATGCACTGCTCCAAGGAAGAGGGGAGGGCCATGGTTTTTGTGACGAGTTCAACAGAACCATTGCAGAGGCCTGTGAGGAAGTCTTTCTGCGGACTGGGGAATGGTGCTTGGGGTGATGGGAGGGTGAGGAGGATTTAAGTGGGTTGTCACAACAAAATATTTTGTCCTGCATTTCAATTTTTCTCAAATAGATCAAAAGAAGACTCCTCCCCATTAAAAATGTTCACGGTATGAGGAAAGTGACTCAGTTTCCTACCAGGTGAAATGAAGGATGCACAATATATGACCAGACTCTGAGCTCTACTCTTCGAACCTGATGATACAATGCGCCAAATCTCATCGACTATACAATGTGCTAAACCTGGTCTAAGGTACAATGCGCTGAATCTGACCTACGATACAACGCGCTGAATCTGACCTACGATACAACGCGCTGAATCTGACCTACGATACAACGCGCTGAATCTGGCCTACGATACAACGCGCTGAATCTGGCCTACGATACAACGCGCTGAATCTGACCTACGATACAACGCGCTGAATCTGGCCTACGATACAACGCGCTGAATCTGACCTATGATACAACGCGCTGAATCTGACCTATGACACAATGCGCTGAATCTGGTCTTTTTAAAATTTGTTCATGGGATGTGGGCGTTGCTGGCGAGGCCGGCATTTATTGCCCATCCCTAATTGCCCTTGAGAAGGTGGTGGTGAGCCGCCTTCTTGAACCGCTGCAGTCCGTGTGGTGAAGGTTCTCCCACAGTGCTGTTAGGAAGGGAGTTCCAAGATTTTGACCCAGTGACAATGAAGGAACGGCGATATATTTCCAAGTCGGGATGGTGTGTGATTTGGAGGGGAACGTGCAGGTGGTGGTGTTCCCATGTGCCTGCTGCCCTTGTCCTTCTAGGTGGTAGAGGTCATAGGTTTGGGAGGTGCTGTCGAACAAACCTTGGAGAATTGCTGCAGTGCATCCTGTGGATGGTACACACTGTAGCCACTGTGCGCCGGTGATGAAGGGAGTGAATGTTTACGATAGTGGATGGGGTGCCGATCAATTGGGCTGCTTTGTCCTGGATGGTGTCGAGCTTCTTGAGTGTTGTTGGAGCTGCACTCATCCAGGCAAGTGGAGAGTATTCCATCACACTCCTGACTTGTGCCTTGTAGATGGTGGAAAGGTCTATGATACAAAGTTACATTGATCGATTAAACGTGTGGGCAACACTGTGGCAGGTGGAGTTCAAGTTGGGGAAGTGTGAGGCCATCCACTTTGGATCCAAGAAAGATAAATCGGAATATTTTCCTAATGTTGAAAGACTAGGAACTGTGGAGGAGCAAAGGAATTTGGGTGTCCAGGTACACAACACACTAACAGCTAATACACAGGTATAAAAAATAATCAGAAAGGCTAATGGAATGTTGGCCTTTATCTCAAGAGGGCTGGAATACAATGTTATGCTTCAGTTGTATAGAGCCTTGGTCAGACCCCATCTAGAGTTCAGGAAGGATATATTGGCCTTGGAGGAAGTGCAGCACGGATTGCCCAGAATTATACCATGGCTTAGAGGGTTGAATTATGAGGACTGGTTGCATAAACTTGGCTTGTATTCCCTTGAGTTAGGATGGTTGAGGGGTGACCTAAATGAGGTGTTTAAAATGATAAAAGGATTCGAAAGGGTAGATACAGAGAAACTATTTTCTTGGGTGGGGGAATCCAGATATGCCCACGGGGCACATTCTTAAAATTAGAGCCAAGCCAGCACTCCCTACGAGCTCCGCTCCTCGCTGGAGCACCTGATTGAGGATTCAATCCTACTTGGTGCTATTTGTAACAAACATCAGGATGAAATCCCTCCATCCGACATTTTAACTAAGATGCTAACCCACGTAAAATAAAAAGTTAACACCTTATTGTGACAGAGGAATTTCTTACAAACATGCTAGTCCTAGGGTTGCCAACTCTGGTTGGACGTATTCCCGGGGGTTTCATCTCGTGACCTCGTGCGTACAACTGCCCCACCCAGTCAAACAGCCTTTCTTCCCACCTCCAATACTTTTATAACTAATAAATAGAAGTGTTCAAAGGAAATTAAAAAGAAGCACACATTTTTTTTTAATGCCCCTGTATGTTTTCTCCTGGGTGTTGCTCGCAGCAGTGTCCTGGAGATTAATCTTTCAGTCTTGGAGACTCCAGGACAACCCTGGAGGGTTGGCAACCTTAGATGGCGCACGTGTTATTAATATTGCACAGTGGGACTTAACCCCCTGGTTTGTCATAAACTGTGCAATTTTCCCCACAATTTCTCCCAATGTCTTTTTTACTAAACAGGGCATTTCACTAAGTTGCAGGTGTACACTCCAATATGGCCGCGGAGGTGTCCAACAATTTGCCTGTCTGATTTTCTCTCTAGGATTCTGTTTCATTAGATACCAGGCAGCCCTCTGAACGCACCTCGCTGCTACAGGGAGATAAGACCGAGAAATTCCACTAGGCAAAGGACCAATTACTTTCCACCTCTGCCGGGGTCAGTCAGCTTTCATTCCTTACTTTGCCGATGCACCTGACCCTGTTCCAGTTCTTCCCCATCCCCCACTCACTCCTCATCCGCACCGCAGGCCCAACGTACTTTGTTCTTTGATGGAATTCAACTCCTCCAGTTGCAGCTCCGATTATTAGGTTTTGGTGAGAGAAAAGGTCATTGAGATGAGGTCAACAGAGGTTCATGCTGTCAACCTTGGGCTTCCGTGTTTGGTGACATAGCAACAGCCACTGCACTTCAAAGTCACTCATTAAATGTGAAGAACTTTGAAATACCTGTGAGATGCGACATAAATTCGAATCAATCTTTCTTAATCTGGAGTTTCCTTTGGTAAACCTTGGGGTATCAAGGAGCATTTATGCAGAACGCTCCCTCAGGATCACAAAATACTTGGCGATGGGGAAGGCCATTGTGCCAGTTTTGATTCATCGATCCAGAACAACCTTCACTCCCCCTGTTGTTCAATGGTTCCAGAGTTTTTGCTTCCACCACCCTGCCCAGATGTTGATCACTCTCAGTGTGAAGAACCTCCTGATACCAAACCTGAAGTAACCATTTACCAGTTTCCAACCTATGTCCTTTTGTTCTACTCCCATAATTTAAAGCAACATTCCAGAATTACCTTTTCCATATTTTTAACTATCTTATAAACCTCTGTAAGATCACCTCTCGGGCTCCTCCTCTCCAGGTTAACAAGCCCACGTTTCTCCAGTCTTTCCTCATATCTCAGCTCCCTGTCACTAGGGATCAGCCATGTGGCTCCTCGCTACACTGCTTCTAAAGGCTTGAATGTCTCCCTTGTTTTTCAGTAACCAGGACTCAAGCTGTGTTCTGACCAGAGCCCTGGCCAGTTTGATTATGATTTCCTCTGCCTTACGTTCTCTTGTTATGGTGAATTAGTTCAACATTCCACTGGCTTTGTTCATTGTTTGGAGTGAAGTCTACAACAGAATGAACACATCAGTGGAAGGAGTGGGCGTGATGGCCAGGCTGGTCTTCTGTTGTCCCGAGCTCTCCAAACTGTAAGCACACCCTGTACTCACTTCTTGATTACGTTCAAAAAACAACAAAAGATAAAATATTAGAATTGCTCCAAGGAACACAGTAGGCCATTCAGCCCATCAAGCCTGTTCCATGCAATTAGATCATGGCTGATCTGTATTGTAGCCCCATTTACCTGCCTTTGATCCATATCCCTTGATACCCTTACCCAACAAGAGTCGATCGATCTCAGCCTCTTATGTCCTGAACTTACCATCAGGAAACAGATGATCCTTTAACCCATTTGGTTTTATCCTCCCAGAATACGAACCTTACCGTCCTCCAATTACAGCTTATTCTTTTAATAGCCACCTGAATGCATACAACCTGGGTTTAAGGGTTCATCTAAAGGACAGTCCCTTTGACTATGGAGCATCCCCACTGGAGAGCATGGAACTTAGATTATAAACTCAACTCCTGGTGTGGGCTTGAACCCACAACCGTCAGATCTAAAACCAAGAGGCTCTGCCGACTGATCCAACAACAACAGCTTGCATTTATATAGCGCCTTTAACGTCCCTAGGAGCACCACAGGAGCGTAATCAGAAAAAATTTGACACTGAGCCACATAAGGAGATATTAGGACAGGTGACCAAAAGCTTGGTCAAAGAGGTAGGATTTAAAGGAGGAAAAGGAAGGAAGACTTGCATTTATATAGCACCTTTCGTGACTTCAGGACGTCCCAAAATGCTTTACAGCTGGTGAAGTAGTCTCTGTTGTAATGTAGGAAATGTGACAGCTAACTTGCACACTGCAATGTGATAATGACCAGATAATCTGTTTTTAGTGATGTTGGTTGAGAGGTAAATATTGGCCAGGACGCCAGGGAGAAACTCTATATTCTTCTTCAAAATAGTGCCTTTTACATTCACTTGAGAGGGCAGACGGGGCCTCAGTTTAACGTCTCATCCGAAAGGTGGCACCTCCAACAGTGCAGCACTTCCTCAGTACTGCACTGGAGTGTCAGCCTAGATTTCTCTGCTTAAGTCTCTGGAGTGGGACTTGAACCTACTGACTGAGAGGCGAGAGCTACCACTGAGCCACGGCTGACACTCCATGAAGAGAATGGTGGAGAGGTTTAGGGAGGGATTTCCAGAGCTTAGGAAGGCATGGTCACCAATGGAATGGCGAAGGAAATCAGGGATGCACAAAAGGCCAGAATTGGAGGAACACAGAGGTCTCAGAGGGTTGTAGGGCTGGAGGAGATTATAGAGATAGGGAGGGGCGAGTCCATGGGGCTTTTTAAACACTAGGATTGAGAATTTTAAAATTTGAAATGTGTGAACCAAGCAGACAATCGGACTGTTGATCCTCTCTGGATCTCCTGCCCCTCCCTCAAAACATAAAACAAATTGTGCTGTTTATATTTTCCTGGCTGACCAACAGTTTGTAGAAAGCGGGGAACCGCAGGAAGTAGTTTGGAAAACAAGAGCCTGAGATGGGGGTTTGGAGAATCTGCCACTGTTAGGAAGGCCGCACAGCTCCTACACATGGATAGCCAGCGTCCAAAACTCGGCCTGGGGACCGTAAAACCAACAGTGGTGTAAGAGTGTAATCTCGCACAACAGCGGCTCATGTTCAGATCGGCACCCATTTTTAAACTTTGATTCCCTCTTTTATCTTCCTCCCATATCACACTCCACTACCCAAGTAATCAAGCCATCAAACAGGCCTGTCATCAGCCCCCGGTAATGATTCCTCTGTCACCTTCCAGCCGTGTTCATTCAGATTCCGGGAGAGTGACAGCTCTGAGCTGGCTCTTGGCCTCTACCCGGCTCCCCTATCCCGGCAACAGACTCACAGGCCCACAGAAAACTGGGCCCACAAGTCTGTTGCGGGGATAAAAGAGCGAATTTAACAATGCAGACAGGAGGAGCTGAGCGCATGGACGCTGGTCCCTTGGAATCTGATTTGAAAGAGCGCCATTATAAAAGCAGCTTGTAACTGCGTGCAAACTGGAACTAAGAAATGCCCCAGAATGACTTGCCTGTCAAATCTTTTTCTGGGAGTGGGAGGTGCCCGACTCAGTGCCTTACAGTGACGGGAGAGCCAACTTGTCTAAGACATGGTGAGGAATTTTCTCTGCTCATTGGTTCCATCACATGATGATTTTCAGGTTTCAAACCACTGAGTATCAAAATCCTCATAGAAACAATCTCCAGTGGACTCGATCTGCTCACTGTAATAGTTACTGTGTCTAAACACACTGCTGGTTCCTGAAGCAGGCAATAGATAAACAGCACAACGAGTCTGTTGACTGACTGCGAGAAGTTTGCCTCCCCGAATGCAGGTTCATATTCATAAGGAATAGAATCATGCGCCTGCAGCACTACACATCACAATAAAAGCTTACCCCCCTTTCTACAGACTGACTCCTGTCATCATTTACCAGACCCATCCCCTCTACCCTTCCCCCTCCACCACCCCCCCCCCCGGCAAATAGCCGCTGTCACATGTAATTGCTCATCCAGCCCTGTAGGTGGCTCTGTACTCGGAGTCAATATCTAGGCCTGTTGCGGCCTAGCAATTCACCCTGATACTCAAAGGGGTTGCCAACCCTCCAGGATTGTCCTGGAGTCTCCAGGAATGAAAGATTAACCTCCTGGACACTGCTATGAGCAACAAGAGAGAAAAATCTTTGGGGTCTAAAAAAAAATGTTTTTTTTTCATTTTCTTTGAAGACTGTTGTTTTCTAAAAATACTGGAGATGGGCGGGAAATGGCTGTTTGACTGGTTGGGGTGGTGAGAGGCGAGAGGTCATGTGATGAAACCTCCAGGAAAATGTCCAGCCAGAGATGGCAACCCTGGCTGCACTGTGCACCAGCCTGCCTGTGTGACACGTGGTAACTTCAGACTGCGGGATCCGTTCCACACAAAGGAAAGATCACATTCAGCACCGTGGATCTAAATGCGTTGGAATCCTCTGTGTAAACTATTTGCTGCTCCAGTTTCCCCCTCTCGTTCTCCTGAAAACAATGACTCGAGCTGATATAGAAGGACTTGCATTTATATAGCGCCTTTCATGACCTCAGGACGTCCCAAAGTGCTTTACAGCCAATGAACTACTTTTGAAGTGTAGACACTGTTGTAATGTAGTAGGAAATGCAGCAGCCAATTTGCGCACAGCAAGGTCCCACAAACAGTAACGTGATAATGACCAGTTAATCTGTTTTAGTGATGTTGATTGAGGGATAAATATTGGCCAGGGCACTGGGGAGAACTCTCCTGCTCTTCTTCAAAATAGTTCTTTTATGTCTACTTCAGAGGGCAGATGGGGCCTTGGTTTAATGTTTCACCCAAAAGACGGCACCTCTGGCAGTGCAGCACTCGCTCAGTGCTGCACTGGAATGTCAGCCTAGATTTTGTGCTCAAGTCTCTGGAGTGGGACTTGAACCCACAACCTTCTGAAATATGGTGTACAGGGTCTGGCCAGCCTGCAGCACCTTGCCCAAAAACCATTCTACACGCGTAAGTCTCAACAGTTGGCGCCCGCAGGCTATTTGACATGGAAAGCATCACAGCAAAGCAAATTCTGTCCTGACTTGAACGTTACAGCAAAGAGCTCCTAGATAGCAGGAGCACTGACTGGTTTAGTTCTTCTCCCTCACCAGGCGTGCTGAAGCCCAAACATGGGCTGTATATTGTCAACGAGAGACTCTCCCTATCACAGACTATCTTAAATTCTCATCCTCCTGTTCAAATCCCCCTATGGCCTCTCCCTTCCCTATCTCTGTAACCTCCTCCAGCCCTACAACCCTCTGAGATCTCTGCGCTCCTGCGCATCCCCGATTTCCATCACCCCACCATTGGGGGCCGTGCCTCCAGCTGCCTCGGCCCTAAGTTCTGGAATTCCCTCCCTAAACCTCTCCTGCCTCTTTCTCCTCCTTTAAGACGATCCTGAAAGCCTACCGCTTTGACCAAGCTTTTGGTCACCTGTCCTAATATCTCCTTAAGTGGCTCGGTGTCAAATTTTGTCTAATAACGCTCCTGTGAATGCATTGGGAAGTTTTACAACGTTAAAGGCGCTATATAAATGCAAGTTTTTGTTGTTAAATGAGCACAAGAAGGTTTTTGCTCCTCATAGGGTGAAGGAGCTGAGTTCTATGTGCATGGTGGTGTATATATCTATATATCAGACGTACCTATGGAGGGCAGCAGGAGGTAACTGCAAGAAGGCAGATGCTCCACGTAATTTTGTTCTCGGTTCCCAGGCAGGAGTGCTGCTGACGGCCAGCTCTTGCTCTCCACCAAAACCCTGGATTCCGTGCCCCGCTCTGTGTTGTCACTCTGCCTGTCGGATCTCAAATGGCCTATGAATCTCCTCCACTCGAATACTGGGAAGATAAAAGCTTATTCAACTCTTGCCATCGATACCTGCTGCTTGTTCAGGCTGAACTAGATGTGACCAGAGTTGAGGTTCTGTGTTCCCCTCCTACGGAAGTTTCCTGCACTCACTCCTGATATGGAGGAATTAGTTAATAATGAATTCAATTAACTTTCACCCTCTGATGTACCTGATCGTACCAGGTCAGTGCTAGGGGCAGCATTGTCTGTCTCAGGGTCCCTGGGCTGCTGCCCCTGATCACCATCCAGTGACTCCTACAGAAGGCGCCTGTGGGTGAACATTGGGTCAGGCAGGATTGGGCTCAGCGGTGGTGCCCCCCTCCCTTCACCATGCTCAAATAACTTGCAACTTGTGCGAGGTAGGGTGGCAGGGGGAGGTGGTGACTGACCCCATTGAGGGAGTCAGTGCCTTCGGGAGGAGGGGGGTAGTAAAGGCATTGACTGCAAAGAAAATATCCGAACCGAAGCCCTGATGCCAGCTGTGCCCCAGTGCCACCTGTTTGTTTTTGGGATTTGGATCCCTATCTCCTCGTGATGCCCCCTTGCTCGCCCTGCTGGGTTAATCATTCGGCCGTAAGACCAGACGCGCAGCAGTGGTGGTCATTTCAAGATGGCTGCCGCGATGGTCTGAGAATTCCTCGGCCGCGGCCCACGGTTCGATGTAAACAGTGAATGTCATGCCGAGAGCTCAAATGACCCTCCCAGGCCAGGCTGACAGGCCGCGCTAATAGAGTGAGCTTGCAGTAATCTCCCTGGAAATGCACACCCAGCCCCCAGGGCGAGAGAGAGAGAGAGAGAGCTCGGGCCCCGCTCGAACTACGGCTGGGTCAGACGCACACACATCTTCTCTGCAGACTATAAACATTTTACCTTCTCAAATCTCCTTCAATCTGCACTGTGTGGCAGTAATCTTGTTTTTGTGAGGACTTAGGAGCAGACACGTGAGCCCAAGGGGCAGAGATTTTCCAGGTGCACACTAACAACCCATAATAACCGACGGCCTAGCGGGTCAATGCACAGCACAGTGTAGGACTAATCTACACAGGCTGGAAGGCCCGAGGTTCAATCACCGGCCTGTGCTGGGTTAGCCGGCCTCAGCTGCTGCTTTTACTGACCTCAGCTTCCCTTGGCCAGGGAGCGAGCAATCAGCCAAAGCCCAGGCTGCTGATGGGCATCCGATGGTACCTGTGTGACGACGTCACGTGGGGACAGGACCAGGCTCGGACACGGTGTCTTCCACAGTCGAATAGCCTGCCAACACCGTCTAGGTTCACACACGGGCAGTCGTACTCAGCACAATGCAGAGCCTTCAGCAGAGCAAAGGGAAAACCAATTGCTCACAGTTACAACAAGTTCCCAGTGTCAGCTGTGGCTCAGTGGGTAGCACACTTGCTTCTACCTCAGAAGGTTGTGGGTTCAAGTCCCACTCTAGAGACTTGAGCACAAAATTCAGGCTGACCCTCCAGTGCAGTACTGAGGGAGTGCTGCACTGTCGGAGGTGCCATCTTTTGAATGAGACCTTAAACCGAGGCCCTGTCAGTTGAATGTAAAAGATCCCATGGCATTATTTTGAAGAAGAGCAGGGGAGTTCTCCCTGGTGTACTGGCCAATATTTATCCCTCAACCAACATCACTAAAACAGATTATCTGGTCGTTTATCACATTGCTGTTTGTGGGAGCTTGCTGTGCGCAAATTGGCTGCTGCGTTACAAAAGTGACTACACTTCAAAAGTGCATCATGTGACAAAGGGAATAACATCGGAACGGTATGATTCCGTAACTGCAGGTTTTGGTTTAATGATAGTATAAACATAGAATAATGAATTCCCGGTAGTGAGTTAGAGGCTGGAATCTGATCGAGGGGTTCAGGTGGCTTATATAATTAACGCTGTGATTTTTGCAATGGAAGTGGGCAGAATCTGTGCTGGCAGCAGGATGGGACTGGCCTGGCGGAATTTTGTGAGGCTAACCCCTTCCTTCTAATTGTAACAGGCTCCCTGTGGATGGGAAGCAGATGTAGGGAGCCTGGCCTGCAGTGCCATCGGCTGTGGATGGGCAGCAGCTTTTTTGGTTTGGCTCTGCCCGTCCCTCACATCTGGATGTCGTGTTTATGCCTTCAGGAGAACCACTGCAAGTGGTCACGAGGTGATGGAGCTTGCCTTGGCCGAGTTGGCAGGAAGGGGACGGAGTTGGGAACTGGGGAATGTCGACTTACGTAGTCCGAAGGCCGAGTCGGAAACTGCACAGACTCGCAGGCCGAAACCTGGAAGCCCGAAGGCGGATGAGAGAGTTTCCTAGCAGCAAAATGGAGGAGGTTCTCCCGAGCCACGTTGGCTGACCTCAAAATGCTTGTGGGGCGGGCGGGGGGGAAGGGAGGGCGAGTCGTGACCTTCTGACTCCCCCATCCCCCTCCCAACGTCAAGGAGCTGTTCGGGTCTGAGGAGATGGCTCCAAGCATTTTTAGCCTGGGGTCTGTAGAAGGTGTCAGGGAGCGGGGATTTGAAGGTGGGCTACCACTGTCAGCAAGTCATAGAGTCATAGAGTCATAGAGTCATACAGCACGGATAGAGGCCCTTCGGCCCATCGTGTCCGCGCCGGCCATCAGCCCTGTCTACTCTAATCCCATATTCCAGCATTTGGTCCGTAGCCTTGTATGCTATGGCATTTCAAGTGCTCATCCAAATGCTTCTTGAATGTTGTGAGGGTTCCTGCCTCCACAACCCTTTCAGGCAGTGAGTTCCAGACTCCAACCACCCTCTGGGTGAAAAAGTTCTTTCTCAAATCCCCTCTAAACCTCCCGCCTTTTACCTTGAATCTATGTCCCCTTGTTATAGAACCCTCAACGAAGGGAAAAAGCTCCTTAGTATCCATCCTATCTGTGCCCCTCATAATTTTGTACACTAGTATTCTCTTTATTCTTAGTCACCTCTTACAGTCGCTCAGTGCTGGTAACCACGGATACTGAAGAGATGCTCTCTGTGCCAAAACAGGGTTTCTCTTCCTCATTCTACCCTCCCCCGACAGCTCAACATGGTCTTTTTCTCTCAGGCAAACATATCTGCGACAGGTAGGTTGGTGAACATGAGGTAAGTGGGTTAGTCCCTTGTGTTGGTTTCTTCAGGCCCAGTTTGGCAACTTTGTCCTTCAGGACTCGACCAGCTTGGCCGGTGATGGCACTGACGAGCTACTGTAGCTGGTGGACATTCTGTGTCCGAGCTTAACCTAGTGCTTCCTCTAAGTGTGTCACAGGGAGGAGTACTGATTCATCAGTTGAGGACAAGGTAGGTGATGATCAGCAGGAAGATCCCTGGGGTGTGGAGTCCATGGACACCTAGGGTCGCACCCAGCCACCGTGTCCCACTTCTGGACAAGCAATACCCAGGGATGGTGGAGGAGGAGGCTGGGACTTGGCCGATAGACAGGTGAGAGGTGAGATGAGGGGGCAGGAGGGAATAATGTGGAGGAGGGGATGAGGGGACAGGAGGGGCGAGAACGGGGTGGGAGGGAGAGATGAGAGGGAGGGGACATAAGAGGGTGGGGGAGTTGAGGAGGTGGGGAGCCGAGGGTGTGGGGGAGGTTACATGAGAGGTTGGGGAAGGGGAGATGAGAGGGTGGGGAGATGAGGGGGTGGGGAGATGAGAGGGTGGGCAGATGAGGGTCCGGGGAGTGATGAGGGGATGGAGAGATGAGGGGGTGGAGAAGGGGGACTCGAGAGGTGGGGGAATATGACGGGACGGGGGAGCTGAAGAGGTAGGGAGAAGAGGGATTGGGGGAATGTATATGAGAGGGTGGGGGGCTGAGGGAGTGGGGAAATGAGAGTATGGGCGGGGAGACGAGGGGGTGGGGGAGATGAGGGGGAGCAGGAAATAAGGGGGTGGTGGAGATGAGGGAATGGGGTGGGGGCGGTAAGGAGGTGGGGAGAAGAGGGAGTGTGGGAGGTTATATGAGCGGGTAGGGGGAGGGGATGGGGAGATAAGGGGGTGGAGAAGATGAGGGGGTGGGGATGATGGGGTGGGGAAGATGAGGGGGTGAGGAAGATGAGGGGGAGTGGGAGATGAGAGGGTGGGGGCGAAGATGGGGGCGGGGAGATGAGCGGGTGGGGGTGTGAGGGGTGGGGAAATGAGGAGATGGAGGGGGTGGGGATGAGGGGTGGGGTTATGAGGGGATGGGGAGATGAGGGGGTTGGGGGAATGAGGGTGTCGGGGATATGAGGGGGTGGGGAGATGAGGGGCTGGGGGGATGAGGGTGTTGGGGATATGAGGGGATGGGGGAATGAGGGTGTCGGGAAGATGAGGGTGTTAGGGATATGAGGGGATGTGGAGATGAGGGTGTGGGGGAGATGAGGGGGAGGGGCCTTTAGTTCGCCTTGTGGAACAATCTCCTTGAAATTAATTTTCAGTAGCTGTGCACCGGCTAAGATACTCAGCAAACTCTGCTTTCATTTTGAAGGAGCTCTTTGCCTTCATCGCTGTGACAGGCTGTGTGTTGTTCATCCAAGTTTTAAGTGGGTCCTGGTGCAGCCAGTCTATGATCTGATCTGTGTGGAATGAAGTTCCTGGAGAAGGCAATCAGCATTAGAAAGGAGTTCTTCACCATGGCCTCAGGCTCTTAGTAAGACAGTCCCCATGTGGTCCTTTTGTACTAAATTAATGTCAGTGCAGGCCTTCTCTTCAGCATTTCTGTCCATTGTGTATTTGAAGCTTAAACCTCTTGATAACATAATGGACGGGAAGGAGGATCAGACAGACAGGCCAATTGTGAATTCCTCTCCAACTACCATGGATGACATAACAGCGATGGGACAGGACGGGCTCTCGCTGGTGTGGAGTGGCTGCACTGCAGGCTGGTAGGAAGGTGCATGGGATGTCGGGGTTGCCGGGGGTGTTGGAATTTTCTCAAGAGTGTCGAATTTGTCCCTCCAGAACTCTGGGAAAGAAGCTGAAGGTTTGACTGGGGCTGCTGTGACATCAGGTCCTTTGGATTAGAGACGGTTTCAGTTCAGGATCTGCAACCCGCACAGACACACAGACATCCACGGGTTGGACACAGACAGACACACACAGGTACACACGGACATACACAGACACATACACAGACACAGACACGCACAGGTACACAGACACACAGTCACATACACAGACATACACACAAACACACACACACAGACACAGACACGCACAGATATACAAACCCACAGATACACACGGACATACACAGACACATACACAGACACAGACATAGACAGACATAGATACACACATATACACAGACACAAACACACAGACATGCACAGACACAAACACACAGACATACACAGACACAACATACACAAACACACACACACACACGCATACACACACAGGCACACAGATATACACCAATAGACACACAGGCATACACAGACACATACCGGCATACACAGACGCAGACACACAGACATACACAGACACACATAGGCACACACAGACATAGACACAGACACACACAGACACAGACACAGACGTACACAGACAGACACACATACAGACATACACAGACACAGGCATAGACATACACAGACACACATAGACACAGAAACCCAGACATACACAGACGAGCACACACACAGATACACAGATGCTCACAGATACACACACACACATTGAGACATACAGACACAATACGCTCATAAACAGACACACACGTACACATAGACAAAAATATAGACATACACATACATAGACAGAGACACACACACAAACAAACTCCTGAAAATTCCAAGCAGTATTTCTCCGGTTTTTATATTATTATTGTTGAATGTTCTTTTCCAACTTAAACTGTATGTTGTGTGTGTTACTGAGGAGACAACTGCACCCAACCAATGGGATGGTTGCTATTGTGTTTGAGTTGGAGTGGACGAGGGGGTGGGTCGGGTGCCGTGACCCCTGACCCCTCCTGCTTTCTCATGTGTGTGTTGTTAGCTGACTGTGTCATTCTCCCGCTGCCCTAACCCCACGAGCCCCAGTGATTTCGGCACAACTCCCTGCACCAGATTGAGACAAAAGCCCGTTTAATATGAAATTATTGCAGTTCCTTGGTGCTTTGTTTCTGGTGAATCTCTGGCACGACTCCTGTTTCGTGAAACACGTTACTCCCGGAGCCCATTAATCTCCTCTAGCTGTCTGTCCAGTCAGCCCAACACCAGCAGAGCGCAGCCTTTCTATCCCTTGGTAGTCCCATCCTTCCACTCCCAGGCGACTCGCAATGGGAAGTCGCTTAAAGGGACTAAACAAATATTTACGTCCCCGGAATAAAAGCGTACAACCCTTGTAAAACATTTGTGAAGCAATAGAGATACAGCTTTCACATCGAAAGGTCGGAGTTATTCTTAAAGGAGAAGGCACACTTAACCAATTCATTTTAACACTTCATCCTATTCTAACAGGACTAGACAGACTAGATGCAGGGAGGATGTTCCCGATTGCTGGGGAGTCCAGAACCAGGGGTCACAGTCTCAGGATACGGGGTATGCCATTTAGAACCGAGACGAGGAGAAATTTCTTCACTCAGAGGGTGGTGAACCTGTGGAATTCTCTACCACAGAAGGCAGTGGAGGCCAAGTCATTAGATGTATTCAAGAAGGAGATAGATATATTTCTTAATGCTAAAGGGATCAAGGGATATGGGGAGAAAGCGGGAACAGGGTACTGAGTTAGACGATCAGCCAGGAATATTTTGAATGGCGGAGCAGGCCCGAAGGGCCGAATGGCCTACTCTTGCCCCTATTTTCTATGTTTCTATCCTCAAAAAACCAAGGTGATATTACGAAACAAATACATTGTGATCTGTGAGCCGTGGCTCTGTGGGTCGTGCTCTCGCCTCTATGCCAGAAGGTTGAGGGTTCTAGCCCCACTCCCAAACGCACTGGTTTTCCTATATTTTCTGCACCAAGACAATCCAATCGGTCCAGGCACAGGAACAGGAAAATCTGCCCCTTAATGTCTCCATACTGTGCTTTATTCACAGCAATTACAGCGTACAAGGAGACAACTTGGCCTATCGTGTCAGTGCTGGCTCTTCAACTGAAGCTCTCCGCTCCAATCCCCTTCGCCGCATGCGTTTATATTCTTCCTGTTAAGTACATTAATTTAGACAATAGTCTAAGGTTCTGTGCATGTCTTGTGCCAGCTAACAGGTTGGCATCTCTGGAGAGTCAAAAGCCAACATCTACCAAGGGTAAAAAAAGAAAAAAAGAACTTGCATTTATATAGCGCCTTTCACGACCTCAGGACGTCCCAAAGCATTTTACAGCCAATTAAGTACTTTTGAAATGTAGTCAATGTTGTAATATTGGGAATCTTACAACACCAGGTTATAGTCCAACAGTGTGGGATTCCTTGAAAGGTCCCGCCTATGCGGAATCCCACACTCACCTGACGAAGGAGAAAGCCTCCGAAAGCTTGTGATTTTCAAATAAAACTGTTGGACTATAACCTGGTGTTGTAAGATTCCTTACATTTGTCCACCCCAGTCCATCACCGGCATCTCCACATCAGGTAATATTGGGAAACATGGCAGCTAATTTGTACACAACAAGGTCCCACTAACAGCAATGAGATAATGACCAGAATATAAGAGAACTTATCAGCCTTTCCTCACCGTTTGAATCTAATTGTAACCACGCTTGGAATCTTGAATTTTCCTGAGCTGTAAGAATTCTGACCCTGTGAAAAGTACAATATAAAAGAGAATGTGATAAAAGGCAAATTATTAATATTTCCTTCTCTTTCTTTCCACCCTGTGTAGTGTCCAGGTCTTTGACATATTCTGGAGGAATACAAAATCCCAAACAGCTTCCCGAAATAGCAGGCGTGCTTCATGTGTTATAAGCAGTACCTTTGTAATTGATTCATTTGCTCCATGTAGGCGGCTGCCTGTGATAAGCACGGTTGGTGTATGTGGTGGGCACTGTACTGTATGCCCCGGGTGGGCAGTGGGTGAGATCGGGGAACTGGTGGATCAGCACCAGGAGAATTTCCTGCCCAATGTGTAACGGTTGACCCCCTCAGGATACTCTCACCGACCGACCGGTGCCTGGTTCCACAGCAGCATTAACGGAGACTTGGCGGCCAAGGGCCTGCTCCATCTTCCGACCTCGGAAGAGAAGGATTAAATTGGAGGAGGTAAAATCCATTAGAAGCTAAAAAAAATTTGGGAAGCAGGAAAGGTCGTATAGCCCATCCTGGTCAATCCTGTCATCAGTGTCCATGTTCAGTTCTAGCAATCTGCCCCTCTACCCCATGTTGGATCAGGAATCTATCCATCTCCTTTTTTCAACACTTCAGTCGACTCTGTTTTCCCTTCAACAGAAAACGGTCTACTCCTAGAGTTAATAAAGACTTGCATTTATATAGCGCCTTTCATGACCTCAGGATGTCAAAAAGTGCTTTACAGCCAATGAAGTACTTTTGAAGTGTAGTCACTGTTGTAATGGAGGAAACACAACAGCAAGGTCCCACAAACAGCAATGTGATAATGACCAGGTCATCTGTTTTAGTGATGTTGGCTCAGGGATAAATATTGGTCAGTTACTCCGAATGCCTCAGTGGTTTAATGCACTGCCCAGTGTGGTACTAGACCACACAGACCAGCAAAGGGCCCAGGTTCAATCCCCAGTCTCTGCTGATGTTGGCTCAGCTGATCTTGGCTTGAGTAGGGATAAGGGCACTAAGGAGGAGCCTCAATACTCTTGGGTAAGAGTGGGGCAGAACAAGTCAAGTTCCCTGACTCAGAGGTGAGAGTGTTACCACAGAGCCTGGCCAATATTTATCCCTCAACCAACATCACTACAAGATTATCTGGTCGTTATCACCTTGCTGTGTGTGGGACCTTGCTGTGTGCAAATTGGCTGCCGAGTTTCCTATGTTACAACAGTGACTACAACTTCAGAAGTACTTCATTGACCATAAAGTGCTTTGGGACATCCTGAGGTCATGAAAGGCGCTATACAAATGCAAGTTCTTTCTTTATTAAATCCTGGGAATACCTATGTGTATGGTGATGTTTTGTGCCTGGCTGCTGATGCTGGCACTCCTGGGCACTGCCTGCTGATGGCGCTGCTGCTTGTTCCGTGCACTTATGTCTCTGGAAAGTCCCTATGACGAGGAGCGAGAATCCAGTTAAATTGGGGAAAGTCGGCCATGGAGTGACCCGCGTGGGTCTGGGTCAGAGAGCCAGGGCTTTTGTTTTAGTTCTGAAACAAAGGCAAGGGATGATTTGTCCAATTTATAATTGAGTGTCTGAGACACTTCGTTCCTCATAGGTCAGATTCATATTGGTTAATTTGTGATTATTGATTTTCTTAATGAAATGTTGTTCTGCAACTTAGAGCCTCTGTTAGTCATGTGACATCTCCCAAGTCGTGTGACATCTCTCGAGTCATGTGACATCTCCCGCAGTTATTGCCAGTCCCAAACTCCAGCCAGTACCAGTTCTAGGCTCCACTCACTGCCAGTCTGTCCCAGGCTCCACCCACTGCCAGTCCCAGGCTCCACCCACTGCCAGTCCCAGGCTCCACCCACTGCCAGTCCCAGGCTCCACCCACTGCCAGCCCCAGGCTCCACCCACTGCCAGTGCCAGGCTCCACCCACTGCCAGTCCCAGGCTCCACCCACTGCCAGTCCCAAGCTCCACCCAATGCCAGTCCCAAGCTCCACCCACTGCCAGTTCCAGGCTCCACCCACTGCCAGTCCCAAGCTCCACCCACTGCTAGTCCCAGGCTCCACCCAATGCCAGTCCCAAGCTCCACCCACTGCCAGTTCCAGGCTCCACCCACTGCTAGTCCCAGGCTCCACCCACTGCCAGTTCCAGGCTCCACCCACTGCCAGTTCCAGGCTCCACCCACTGCCAGTTCCAGGCTCCACCCACTGCTAGTCCCCGGCTCCACCCACTGCCAGTTCCAGGCTCCACCCACTGCTAGTCCCAGGCTCCACCCACTGCCAGTTCCAGGCTCCACCCACTGCCAGTTCCAGGCTCCACCCACTGCCAGTTCCAGGCTCCACCCACTGCTAGTCCCAGGCTCCACCCACTGCCAGTTCCAGGCTCCACCCACTGCCAGTCCCAGGCTCCACCCACTGCCAGTTCCAGGCTCCACCCACTGCCAGTCCCAGGCTCCACCCACTGCCAGTCCCAGGCTCCACCCACTGCCAGTCCCAGGCTCCACCCACTGCCAGTCCCAGGCTCCACCCACTGCCAGTCCCAGGCTCCACCCTCGGGCGGAGTAACTCTGCTGTCTTCACCAACCCACTGACTGGGTCACTCTCTCCGTGGGGCACAGTTGTGCAAGCAAACAACTGGTGTGGGTAACACAAGCTGCACTGAGGTCATAGGTCATTGGTCCAGGTCATCTTTATAGCTGCAATGTTCCACTGGTTTTACTTGCATTTTAATTCTAAGACAATAACGAGAAAATAATTAGCCCCCTTTAATAACTGACGTGCAGTGAGGTCAATTACCTGCTTCGACTTAGAGCGGTCGGTCAAGTGTGTGGGCGTGGCCAGCGGGCTCTGCTCCTCGTGTCAGCAACTTGTGACCCAAGTCCCGCCCACACGTCTGATTGACAGCTCTAAGGATTTATTTTTATCAGGGTGAGCAGCGCTTCTCCCCCAATCAGAGCAAGCACTGAGTCCAAGATAGGGCAAAGGTCAGAATTTGGAGAGGAGTGGGGGAGGGAGGGAGGGAGGAAGGAAGAACTTGCGTTTATATAGCGTCTTTCATATCCTCAAGACGTCCTAAAATGCTTGCCAGCCAATGAAGTACTTTTGAAGTGTAGTTACTGTTGTAATACAGGGAAATGCAGCAGCTAATTTGCGCACAGCAAGATCCCACAAACGGCAATGAGATAAATGACTGGATGGTCTGTTTTTGGTGGTGCTGGTTGAGGGCTAGATGTTACGTAAAATAGAGAGCCCCATCAATCAACAGGGTTAGGATCAGGGTTTCTCACTGTGTAACTGTACAGAGTTGCTGGTTAATGAGGCGGTTAAGGGTTACATCTTTAAATCCAGTCAGAGTTTTCATAACTGATTGAAGAGCCTCCTGTATAATCTGCTCCATTCAATGATACTCTAACCCTGTTCCTGAACTCCTTGGTAAATATGAAAGAAGATGTTGGATGGTTTGGTGAAGCATCTTTTCCAGTAAATGCACCGAGCTGTAGGTCTGGTATCTCCTGCACTCTCACTCGGTGATTTACGGCTTGGCGCGATGGCAATCTTTCAGTTTCTTGCGTGACCTGGCACATGACCTGATCTTCTGCCTTTTGGGTCCTGATTGCCTGTAACTGGCATCTTGCCATATGCCTGTTTTTTTTCCAAAATATATACTTTATTCATAAAATTTGTAACAATACATACAATACTGTTGTCATATCACATTTAAAACATAGATGATACAGATTATACAATTTGCAAGATACATAAAGTGCAGATCGGATATGATTCCAACAATACAGTTACACATTGTACATGATAATTACAGTTCATGACACTCAAGGGTGCCTCATTTTTTACAATCAATACAGCTTATTGATTACAGGTACATTACATTTCATTACATTCATTTTTCATTTGGCATTCTGCCCGAGGTGCTTTTCCCTGATTCCAGCCCCTCGGTAAACAATGGCGGGAAGGCTTTAAACGGTAGCCTTTCCCCACAGAGCCTTTGCGGCGGCCCTTGCCTCATGCCTGTTACCATGGTGTGAACCATCAGTGTAGTATTGTACTGTTCCTTTAAATCCAGGCTCCCACCACTGCCAGCTCCTTTAAGTCAATGTGGTTGACTCTTAACTGCCCTCTGAAGTGGCCTAGCAAGCCGCTCAGTTGTATCAAACCACTTTAGGACACCTAGGGATGGGCAATAAATGCTGGCCTTGCTAGCGACGCCCACCATCCCGAGAATTAATTTTTAAAAAATCAGATGTATCACAAGTAATTTGAAAACAGTTGGACTATAGTATAACTCCGTCTGTGGTTCAGTAGGTGAATACAGCGCCTGATATTATGGTACCGAGACACACAGACCAGGAACATCTCAGGCCCCATTCCCTGGACAGCATCAGGCTTGATTTTAATGCTGACCACAGTCGAATAGCTGCCAACATTCACTGCCCAGTTTCATTTGTTCAGTTCTTCATGGTGTTCATGGGGAGGGGAGTCTGATTCCCAATGATCTCACTAGATGCTGGGGATGAGATATCTCTGATCCCCAAGGGGCTGTCCTCAGGTGTCAAACTATCCAAACTTAAGGAAGCTTCCTGAATGTTACTTATTTATTACACGTGGATGTTTTTTCTGAGAAGGGTTAAGTAACAGCACTGACCACCTCAGCAAACCCACTCTCTGAACTGAATCATCACAAACCCTTCAGAAAGAGGGACAGAGTTAGTGAGGCATGTGCTGGTTTGCCAAGCAGATCTAATCTAACTCTTCCCTAGAGATAGCGAGAGCACTGAAGTAAAACGAAATGTATCCTCAGCGAGCCTCTTTCAGCAATCCAGCTGTTAATTACCGCGACAGTGCTCAGAGATGCAGAAATGCTTTCAGAAAGTACACTGAGCCAGAAATGTGCCCACAAAATAATCCCTCACTTTAACTGCACATAGTTTCGGACAAGTTGATGGAACTATTTGGTCGATGTCCTGTTTGGCAAGGATTTTGTCAGGTTGGGTGGAGGGAGGTGGGGGAATGGTGGGAGCAGGTGGGTGGTTTGAAAACACTGGCCTGCGTTACAATGTGACACTTTATTCCCGCCCGCAGTCTCAGCACAAACTGTCACAATCACACATTCTTTTCCCAGGATTCGAGCTGTGGGGAGAAGCGGGCTCACAGCGGTCATTATGTGGCGTGCTGAATCCTTTCACACACTCCCCTGCTGTTTGCAGTCAGATCGCTTTACACACCGGCTGCAGTGCGAAGGAAGGAGCCACAGCCAATAACTGTGAGAAGGGCTCAGACCGCCGATCATTAATGGTGCAAGTCAGAGCTTGCTTTCGAACCCTCGCAACACGAGCTTGCCTCTGAGATCCCAGTCGCGAACACCCATTCATTACATAGAATTACACAGAATTTACAGCACAGAAACAGGCCATTCGGCCCAACTTGTCTGTGCTGGCATTTATGCTCCACACGAGCCTCCTCCTTCCCTACTTCATCTAACCCTATCAGTATATCCTTCTATTCCTTTCTCCTTCATGTGTCTATCTAGCTTCCCCTTAAATGCATCTATGATAGTCGCCTCAACCACTCCTTCTGGTAGAAAGTTCCACATTCTAGCCACTCTCTGGGTAAAGAAGTTTCTCCATAATTCCTTATTGGATTTATTATCAACTATCTTATATTTATGATCCCTAGTTTTGGCTCCCTTGAGTGGAAACATCTTCTCTACGTCTACCCTATCAAACCCCTTCATAATTTTAAAGACCTCTATTAGGTCACCTCTCAGTCTTCTCTTTTCTAAAGAAAAGAGCCCCAGCCTATTCAGCCTTTCCTGATAAGCATAACCTCCCAGTTCTGGTATTATCCTATTAAATCTTTTTTGCACCTTCTCAACTGCCGCTATATCCTTTCTATAACATGGAGACTAGAACTGTGCACAGTGCTCCAAGTGCGGTCTAACCAAGGTTCGATACGAGTTTAACATAACATTCACTAATGGAATTTCATCATTTCTTTCTAACTGAACTGACAATTGTTTTACTGAATCACCCAGCACAAGGGAGATCACCTTTTACATGCTTGCAGTGAGAAATTAAGGGCATGGGTTGTTAAGGTTTGGTGCATTCAGAGGTGGGGAGGGGGGGAGAGGGGGGCGGACTGGCCTTATGGGAAATCAGGAGATTTTCTGGCTGCCCCCTACGGGGCAAGATAAAGCAGAAAAAGAAAGCTTATGACTGTCACAGAAAACTAAATACTGCAGCAAGCCTAGAGGAGTATAGAAAGTACAGGGATGATGTAAAAAAGGAAATAAGGAAAGCAAAGAGAGGGCATTAAAAAATATTAGCTAGTAAGATTTTAAAAAACCCAAAGATGTTTTATCAGTAAGTTAAGAACAAGAGGATAGCGAAGGAAAAGGTGGGACCTATCAGGGATGATAAGGGTAACTTGTGTGTAGAAGCAGAGGATGTGGGTAGGGTTTTAAATTAATATTTTATCTCTGTATTCACAAAGGAAAGGGATGATCCGGATATAGTAGTTAAAGAGGAGAGGTGTGAAATATTGGATAAGATAAACATAACGAGAGAGGAAGTACTAGAGGGACTGGAATCCTTGAAAGTTGATAAGTCACCAGGGCCGGATGGATTGTTTCCTAGGCTATTGAAGGAAGCCAGGGAGGAAATAGCGGATGCTCTGAGGATCATTTTCCAATCCTCAATAGATACAGGGGAGGTACCGGAGGACTGGAAGACTGCAAAGGTAGTACCATTGTTTACAAAGGGAAAGGCCGAACAATTATAGGCCGGTCAGTCTTACGTCAGTGGTGGGCAAACTATTAGAATCAATACTGAGAGATAGGATAAACTGTCATTTGGAAAGGCATGGTTTAATCAGGGGCAGTCAGCATGGATTTGTTCAGGGAAGGTCATGCCGTACAAATCTGATTGAATTCTTTGAGGAAGTGACAAAGAGGATTGATGAGCGTAGTGTAGTGGATATTGTCTACATGGATTTTAGTAAGGCATTTGACAAGGTCCCACATGGCAGACTGGTCAGAAAGGTAAAAGCCCAAGGGATACAGGGAAATGTGGCGAATTGGATCCAAAATTGGCTCAGTAACAGGAAACAAAGGGTAAAAGTCGATGGAGGTCTTTGAGAATGGAAATCTGTTTCCAGTGGTGTGCCACAGGGCTCAGTGTTGGGTCCCTTGCTGTTTGTGGTATATATTAATGATTTGGACTTGAATGTAGGGGGCATGATTGGCAAATATGCAGACGAAACAAAAATTGGCCGTGTAGCTGATAGTGAAGAGGATAGCTGTAGACTCCAAGAAGATATCAATGGGTTGGTGGAGTGGACGGAAAAGTGGCAAATGGAGTTCAACCCAGAGAAGTGTGAGGTAATGCACTTAGGGAGGGCAAACAGTAAAAGGGAATATGCAGTAAATGGGAATATATTGAGAGGGGTAGAGGAAGTGAGAGACCTTGGAGTGCTTGTGCACAGGTCCCTGAAGGTGGCAGTACAGGTAGATAAGGTTGTGAAGAAGGCATACGGAATTCTCTCAGTTATTAGCCGAGGTATAGAATACAAAAGCAGGGATATAATGATGGAACTGTATAAAACACTGGTAAGGCCACGGCTGGAGTATTGTGTGCAGTTCTGGTCACCACATTACAGGAAGGACGTAATTGCTCTGGAGAGAGTGCAGAGAAGATTTACAAGAATGTTGCCAGGGCTTAAAAATTGCAGCTACGAGGAGACATTGGATAGGCTGGGGTTGTTTTCCTTGGAGCAGAGGAGGCTGAGGGGAGACTTGATTGAGGTGTACAAAATTATGAGGGGCCCAGATAGAGTAGACAGGAAGTACCTGTTTCCCCTAGCGGAGAGTTCAAGAACTGGAGGATATGGATTTAAGCTGATTGGCGGAAGGATTAGAGGGGACATGAGGAAAAACTTTTTTACCCAGAGGGCGGTGGGTGTATGGAATTCACTGCCTGAATTGGTGGTAGAGGCAGGGACCCTCAACTCTTTTAAAAAGTACCTGGACCTGCACCTAAAGTGATGTAAGCTGCAGGGCTACGGACCGGGTGCTGGAAGGTGGGATTAGAATGGGCACCTGGTTGTTCTTCGAGCCGGCGCCAATGCGATGGGCCGAATGGCCCCCTTCTGTGCTGTATCTTTTCTATGGTTCTATGCAGAATGGTTCCATGGTACTGGATTATCGACGGCCACCTTCCTCACTGAGAATCCCAAAGGAATCCAGAACCCGGGGTCACAGTCTCGGGATACGGGGTTTGCCATTTAGAACCGAGATGAGGAGAAATTTCTTCACTCAGAGGGTGGTGAATCTGTGGAATTCTCTACCCCAGAAGGCAGTGGAGGCCAGGTCATTAGATGTATTCAAGAAGGAGATAGATATATTTCTTAATGTTAAAGGGATCAAGGGATATGGAGAAAAAGCGGGAACAGGGTACTGAGTTAGATGATCAGTCATGATCATTTTGAACGGCGGAGCAGGCCCAAAGGGCCGAATGGCCTACTCTTGCTCCTATTTTCTATGTTTCTATGTTTAATCACGCGCTGTTCCAGGGGAGTTAGTCCGCCCCTGGGTCTGTAACACAATACTTGTTGTCCGAGGAATCACAGATATGTGGGGGTGCAATTGGCCAGGAGCACAAGACGGACAAGATCGGCAGCCCCCATTGAGTTCAGTGGGAAAAATAAATCGAGCGCGGTGTTAAGCAGGCCCTCCGTTTTGCTATGAGCCCGTTTTGTCCGACTGGTGTGGACCAATTTCACCCTCCTTGTTCCAATTCATGGAGCACCAACCAATAGCAGACTGCCTCTGAAAAGCTGGATCTTTTTTCCATCATTCCAGGGATATTCCAGCTGTGGCCTCCTGATCCTGGGCATCGACCTGATTCGATGCGTGTGGTCGCACACCAGCTGCACATTCAGGGAGTGGAAGCCCTTTCGGTTGATGTGCGGGGCACACAGGGCATTATGTCTGCACCGTGGGGAAGCCAGCAATGCGGGCGAACCCCCGTGCTCACTCGTTCTGCTTGTCTCTGTGGAGAGGGAAGGTGATGAACCTGTTCCTCATGTGGTACAGTGTCTGTGACCTCCCTTATGCAGCAGTGCACTGCATACTGCGAGATATTACACATGTCGCCAGCAGAGGCCTGAAATGATCCTGGGCCGTAGAAATTCAGCACCACGGTGACTTTCACACCCACAGGCAGTGCTGTCCTCACCCTGCTCTGGGGCTGCAGTTGTGGCCGCACCAGTTGACGGATCTCGATGACGGCTTCCTTGGTGAACCTCAGGCGTCGGATGCAATCCTCCTCGGTCATGTTGAGGTAAGAGAATTGATCCCGGAAGGCCCTCATTGGGTAGGGCCTCCTGCTCAGTGCCCTGCGCCTCCTCATCCTCCATCTCCTCGCAGCTTGACCTGCTATGTGTGGCCTCTCTCATGCTCCCAGTCGTGCTCAATGCCCAAAGGGAGCCCTAGCAGACCACCCATGGTTGGCAGGAATGTTGTTCAACTACAGCCCAATTTAGTGCCCATAATCTCTCATCTTTGGGACCTGGGTTCAAATCCAGCCCAAATTAGTCTGCTGGCTGTAAGGCTCCTTTGTGAAACGAGATGGAGCAGACTTGAACCAGTTCCTAGTGAGAATGGGCCAACAACATAAAACTGCTGTTGATTTGGAACTAGATTGGCAATCTCATTTAGAGAGGACACAGAATGACCGGAGTAATGAACTGAACTATTTACACAGTGTCAGTCTTCTGTGGTAGGGACTGAGGCTCATTGTTGGGGCAGTGTAATCCGTGCCTTTGTTACCCCTAGACTTGACTATTCCAATGCTCTCCCGGCCAGCCTCCCATTTTCCACCTTTCATAAACTTGAGCTCATCCAAAATCTGCCGCTCATATCCTAACCCGCAACAAGTCCCTTTCAACCATCACCTACGTTCTCGCTGACTCAAATTGGCTCCCCTCCAGGAATACCTTGATTTGAAAGTTCTCATCCTTGTTTTCAAATTCCCTCCATGGCCTCGCCCCTCCCTATCTCTGTAACCTCCTCCAGCCCTACAGCCCTCCGAGATCTCTGCGCTCCTCCAATTCTTGACTCTTGCGCATCCCCGATTTTAATCGCTCCATCATTGGCTGCCTAGGCCCTAAGCTCTGAAATTCCCTCCATAAACCCCTCCACCTCTCTACCTCTCTCTCCTCCTTTAAGATGTTCCTTAAATACTACCTCTTTGACCAAGCTTTTAGTCACCTATCCTAATATCTCCTTATGTGGCTCAGTGTCAAATTCTGATTGATAACATTCCTGTGAAGCATTGTGGGACATTTTACTACATTAAAGGTGCTATATAAATGCAAGTTGTTGTTGTTGTGTTGAAGGAGCAATATTTTACATCGCACTGTGTTCTACATAATCTTAGTGTGTTTGATGGGACAGTGTGAAGGGAGCTTTATTCTGCACCTAAGCCATGTAGTGCCTAACCTGGAGGGGAGGGTATTTCGTACTGGAAACCGGACAGGAATGATATCTCTCAACTTGGTAAGTACATCAGAAGCAATAGGGATAAAGTAATTTTGGCCAACAAGCCCATCCCCTCCAACGGTCTGCGCACACCTGCAGTCTCCAGCTTTGCAGAAGGTTTTATTACCTTCAATCTGGCCTCCACCTAACCCAGTCTGAAACATCTGAGGAAGCCAATGTGTACCAGGGAAAACTTCCAAAAAAAGCAGAAACAGCAAAAATCCACATGTCCTTGCCATATATTGGACAACGTCCCGGTGTTCCCGATCTATTTAATCAACTCAGCCGATCCCTGTAGTCTCCACCCAAATTCTTCATAAAGGAGCTCAGTGAACCAGTGCTGACTGATTGAACGGATCTCGCCTCCACACACCGATCACTCAGAGAAACTAAACTGCTACCAGTCCCTGCCTCACATGATGTTTAATAATCATGAATCAATGTCCTGTAGTCTCACAAATACAGCTAAAGGGAGAAAAACGGAGTTACAACTGTATTGTCCGTTCCTCTCATCACTTTAAAGTTTCGAACTATGTTGCCTCAGTGTTTTCTGCAATGAAAATCATTCAGTCTCTTCAGTCTTTGCTTATAATTTAACATTTTGAATCCTTTGTTCATTCTAGTCACTAACCTCTCAATCCAAATTATTTTGAAGATAACGGGACCATAACTGGGACGCAGTTCTCCTAATGTAGCCTCATCAATACGTTCTAGTGCCTATGATGAAAATGAAACATTATTTGTCTTGTTGGATTATTTATTGGACTCTTTATTGCTGCTTACAGCACACACTGAGTTAAAATTGGTTACTGTTAGCTATCTCTGGAGGCTGCAGAGAAACACATCTCAGATTGGTTTGATAAAGCCTGGCTCGGTGCGCAAGAGAAAGGGATCTATGCGGCAGAGGCAGCTGAATGGGTAACGTGTGAATATATGAAAGCAACGGACAGGAAAAGAGCAGATTGCCCCTAATCTGTCATGGGCAACTCACGCATAGCAGGACCCCCATCTACCCTCTCCCCCCAAACATCCAGCCGCACAGTCTCCTGGGAGAGGCAAAAAAAAGACCCTCGGCCAAGTTAGGAGGGAAAAAAAACACACTGGGGAATTCCTCTCTGACCCCCTGAAGACAATTTAACAAGTTCCAGGAGACCACAGTGACCAGGAGGCACATCCCCCAATACCCCACTCCAGAGACTTGAGCCCGAAATCTAGGTTGTCACTAGGAGTGCTGCACTGTCAGAGGTGCTGTCTTTTGGGTGCGACATTAAAAGCAAAGCCCCATCTGCCCTCTCAGGTGGATGCAAAAGATTCCTTGGTGCTATTTTGAAGAAGAGCAGGGGAGATCGCCCCGGGATGCTGGCCAATATTTATCCCTCAACCAACATCACTGAAGAACAGATTATCTGGTCATTATCTCATTGCTGTTTGTGGGATCTTGCTGTCTGTAAATGCAAATTGGCTACTGCGATTCCTACATTACCTCATTGGCGATAAAGCGCTTTGGGACACCCTGAGGTCGTGAAAGGCACCATATAAATGCAAGTTCTTTCTTTTTGTGTCCTGTAGGTCTTCAGTAATGTTCCCTGGTGCCCATAACTTATAAACAGATTTATTACTATTTTTGAGCCAAAATTTTTTAAGAGGCTCCTGCGGGAGATGGTGGGGGGAGGGGAGGGGGGGGGTGGAGGGGGTGGGGTGGGAGAGGCCAAGTGTAAACTGAAGAACTCAGATCTCGGGCCTCGGCCAGTCGAATCTGTATTAGTAGAGGAACACACTGAACTCATTAACTTTGCTTTCTTGGATTTGTGAAATTAGTGTGATTGAGTGATTGGTTTTGTTCGTGTGCCCAGACTGCACTGATCCCAGCCAACACCGTGTAACTAGTCCCCACCACATCGACATTTGTTTTCTCCTCTCTTTCTGTCAGCTTTTCTTCCTGAGGGTGTTGACTACTGATTACAGTCTGGGCACTGGTCGCCCTTCAGTGCTTCATGAAGTGCCCAGACAGTGTGTGTTGGCAGGCTACTCAACTGCAGGGGCATCACAGCCAAACCTGATCCTGTCCTGATGGAGCAATTCTAGGTGAATTGGGCCAGCGATTGCTGGCTTGGTAACCTCTGCCAGCCCTATATCCCTCCGAGAACTCGGCGTTCCTCCAACTCTGGCCTCTTGTGCAGCCTCACTTCCTTCTCTCCACCATTGGCGGCCATGCCTTCAGCTGTCCAGGTCCTAAGCTCTGGAATTCTTTCCTTAAACCTCTCTGGCTCTCCACCTCTCTCTTCTACTTTTAAGACGCTCGTTAGAAGTTAACTCTTTGACGAAGCTTTTGGTCTTCTGTCCTAATGTCTCCTTCTTTGGCTCGGTGTCAATTTATGTCTGATTACACTACTTGTTGTTCTTGTTGTTATGGTAAAACACCCTCTCCACAACGTCCATTATTGCCTAATTAAATTATTGTTATTCATTGAACTTTTCTCGAGTGCCGCAGTCCCAAACAACAATTTGCTGGGGGGGCCACTCTCAGGAGTGCTGCAATGTGAAGTGATGAGTCATGGATCTGTGGCTGCGATTTCAACACACGGTGATTTGAAACACGGAAGTGCTGACCATTTTCCACCAGGAAGAGGCAGTTCATTCAACCTCCGAACATTTCACCGGGCCAGTGGCGTTCGGGAGCAAGGAATCCAAATGTGAGATGGGGAAAGAGCAGGGGAGTGGGACTAATTGGATAGCTCTTTCAATGAGCCGGCACAGACACGACGGGCTGAATGGCCTCCTTCTGTGCTGTAAGATTCTATAACGTTTGCAAACATCGGCTGATCAGTCCTGTCTCCCCGGGCTGGTTGCTTTGTCTATGTTTTCAGCTCTTGGATTACAACGATGTAATAAACCTGATAATTACATTAACAGTGCAATGTGACATCAGCAAAAGCTTTGTTATTGTAATAGGAATTCTAGAAGTAGAATATGTATGCAATCATAACATTAAATTAAAATTAAAATACTTTAACCACTCTACAACAGCAAGTACATTTATGTAGCGCCTTCAATGTAGAAAACGTCCCAAGGTGCTTCACAGAAGTGTGAGGAAAATTACTTTAGGGGTAACTTTCCGACTCACTGGCAGCACGGGGATTCGATAACCACACGTATCGGAAACCGGGGGGTGGGACACGAATTTCTGTACCGCCGGGCGATGTTCCCATCAGCAGTGCGCCTATAGAGAAGGACTCTTATTTCTCCTCACCCATTGTCCCCGTCTTCCTCCCAGTCTCACTCTCCCTGGTTTTTTCTTTTTATTTAAGTTTAATTTTACTTGCGGTTCAGTGGTAGCGCCCTCACCTCTGAGTCAGAAGGGTCATGGGGTTAAGCCCCGCTTCAGAGACTTGAGCACAAAATCTAGGCTGAGGCCAGAGGAGTGCTGCACTGTCGGAGGTGCCGTCTTTCGGATGAGACGTTAAAAACCGAGGCCCCGTCTGCCCTCTCAGGTGGACGTAACAGATCCCATGGCACTATCTGAAGAAGAGCAGGGGAGTTCTCACCAGTGTCCTGGCCAATATTTATCCCTCAAACATAAAGAAAAACAGATGAACTGGTCATTTATCCCGTATCGTTTGCGGGATCTTGCTTTGCACAGATTGGCCGCTGCGTTTGCTTATTGAACAATAGTGACGCCACTTAAGTGATTTAATGGCTGTGCTACATAAATCTGAGTTCTTTCTTCATCTCCAGATTAATCTTAAAATCTTTTACTAACTTGCTTCCCTTTTCTTCCATCCTCCGTTATTAATGTGGGAGTATGTTTTAAATAAGTGAAGTTTTTAATGGATTTTATATGAGGAACATTCAGAGGAAGTCATAAGGCACAATAGAACATTCCTTCTTTTATTGGCCGCTGTCTGACTTTAAAGGACCCTTTTTCTCAGTCAAACCCAGACGCAACATCGTCCTGGTGTTGTTTTCCTACCTCAAAACACGAAATAGGCTTCCGAATGAGTTGACTTATAGGTGACCCCCAGACTCAACACAGTCCAGATGAACAACCTCCTTCAAGGCTTTGGAAAAAACAAGCACTGCCCGAATGGGATGGCACTGAGGGGTGACAAATCGTGAGCTTATCTTTCACAGCACCAGGGCTTCATTGTCGGTCTGGGGTCTGTACCAGCCCACGACACTCCGTGATGTACTGAGTGTCCAGGAGGGATGTAGCCGCCTCCTTCAGGAACCGAGCAACAAGGCAGGGAGCTATCGCTGGACTGGGACGACAGGGGATGCTGTGTCCCAGGATGATCTCCCCACGCACACTCTGTCTGCACATCTGCCAAAGTAATCTTCTGTCACTCTCTGATCCAAAAGGACTGTGAATGATGGGATGGAAACAGGAACTGGGTCACATCTGGGAGCAAACTGGGAAAATGCTGGCTGAGGAATGTTGGCATTGGTTTCAGACTCAGATGAATTTTAGATTTAGTGAAAACCCAGTCTGGTGAAACCCTCTCACTCGTTTGCATTAAAAACATTTCCTGTTGTCATCGGTTTTGTCGCATCAGATGGCCAGTGATTGGGAATAAACAGCCAGCTCAAGTCTAGTTACACTCAATGGTCGGCATGCCTTTAAATCACCGAATTCTTAAAATAAAGAAAGAACTTGCCTTTATGTAGCGCCTTTCACAACCTCAGGGTGTCTCAAAGCGCTTTACAGACAATGAAGTGTAGTCACTGTTGTAATGTAGGAAATGCGGCAGTCGATTTACGCACAGCAAGATCCCACCAACAGCAATGTGATAATGATAACGTGATTGGTTGAGGGATAAATATTGGCCGGGACACCGGGGAGAACTCCCTGCTCTTCTTTGGGACCGTGCCACAGGACCTCTTACACCCACCTGAAAGGGCATCGGTTTAACATCTCATCCAAAAACAGCACCTCTGACAATGCAGCACTGCCTCAATACTGCACTGGAGAGTCAGCCTGGATTAGATGCTCAAGTCTCTGGACTAGGACTTGAACCCACAACCTACTGACTCAGTGAGAGTGCTACCCACTGAGCCACAGCTGACACCTTTTGATTCATTGAGAATTGTTTGGTTTGGTGTGTGCACATTGAGGGTGGACAGTCTCGGGCTCAGCTGTGATGCTGATTAAGGTTGATCAGCTTGTGTACACGCGATGTCCAGGCTCACACATGAAGAGCGCCCGTATGAGTGAGGTAGTGGGAGGGGTGTTGGCACCTGTAGGTCGACAGTCCAGCGCCATTTGAGGAGGGGAGAGAGGCACGAAGGCCAGGTGTCTTTTTCACCACAACAATGTCACACACAGGTGGCATGATGACGTGTTTCCAGTTTGTGATTGCAAAGAAATGAAAAAAGGTTTTGAAAAACTGAGTGACGGCTTAATGTGTTGGAGCACCAATGGAGATGTGGTCTATGGGTCTGTGGCATGTTAAATTCTCAAGTTAAGTTCTTGTCTCAATTGTGCCAGTTGTGCCCTCACCAACACCACTCACTTCCACCTCTGCAACATCGCCCACCTCTGCCCTTGCCTCACCCACGCTGCTGCTGAAACTCTTTCCCGTTTTCCCAACCTCCTGACTTTACTTATCCATCGCTTGCCTCCTCAGCTCCTCCCTACACGAACACCATCCAGGACTTCACTGCCCCCCATCCCATCTCTGCACTAAATCCTACGTGCCCATCACCTACGTCCTCACCGACCTCCATTGGCTCCCTGTCTCCCAACAGAACTCAGAATCCTCGTCCTTGTTTACAAATCTCTCTATGGTTCCCCTCCTGCCCGACCATTATAGTTTTTTCCAGTTCTACATCTCAGCCCTTCATTCTCTGGCTCTGGCCCACTCAGCACCCTGTCTGTTCCTCTGCTCCACCATTGATGGCACCGTCTTCTTGGCCCTAATCTCCAGAACTCCCGTCCTTCGACTCTACGACGTACTTCTTCTCTCCCGTGGTTAAGTGCCTCCTCAAGACCGATCTTTTCAGAAATCTGCCCGACCTCTCCTCTTACTGCTCTGTTTCTCCTCTGTGACATTTGCCATTGAAGACCCTTAATAATTGCATGTTTCTGTTGGGGGAGAAATGACTCGGAGGGCAGGTGCTTCCCCGTGGGTGGGAGTAGGGGCGGTGGGACAATCAGAGGGTAAGTGAGCACCAGGAACTGCTCTTGAATACCTCGAGTAGCTGGTCTACGCTGGCGACGGAAGCAGGGAACCTGCCCGTTCCTTGAGATGCAGAAGGTGGAGGATGGAGACAACAAAGAAAGTGAGGAAAACGATTGGGAAAAAGGGAAAAGGAATTTCCTCTCCTCCCTGCAGCAGAACTTCAAGAAACAGAACTTAAAAAAAAACCCTCAACTGGATATTTGACAGAACCTATTCGCATGACCTTTGACCTGGTTGTGAAAGATGTCAAGAAGTGCAGGCAGTAAAGAGAGAATGTTGACAGTATTTAAGATACTGAAGGGAAAGGACAGTAATGGATTAAAGCCCTGATTCAGATCTCAGCACTGACGTATTCCTGCACAGGTACTGCTGAATGACAGGGAGACAAGGCAAGATGAAAGCAGAGACATGAATCCTGTTGTGGAATGCAGTAAATAATTCTCTATTGAGTTTATCCACATCCCCTTAGAACCTCTCCTTACAACCGTTGATGTAACCTGGCCTCTGCACTTCAGTCTTCAGACAACGACTAAACAAAATGGTTCTGGTAATTTGGCTGGATCACATTGAGGGGGAGAGAGGGTCTGCAGTTCTTTTAATCTGTAAAGAAAGAAAGACTTGCATTTGTATAGCGCCTTTCATGATCTCAGGGTGTCCCAAAGTGTTTTACAGCCAATTAAGTACTTTTGAAGTGTCGTCACTATTGTAATGTTGGAAACGCAGCAGCCATTTTGCATACAGCAAGGTCCCACAAACAGCAATATGATAATGACCAGATCATCTGTCTTTTAGTGATGTTGGTTGAGGGATAAATATTGGCCAGGACACTGGGGAGAACTCCTCTGCTCTTCTTCGATTAGTGTCATGGGCTCTTTCATGTCTACCTGAGATGGTAGACGAGGCCTGGGTTTAACACCTTATCTGAAAGACACACCCCCCACAGTGCAGCACTCCCTCAGAACTGCACTGAAGTGTCAGCCTAGATTTTGTCCTCAACTCTTTGGCGTGGGACTTGAACCCAGAACCTTCTATGACTCCGAGGCAAGAGCGCTACAACTGAGCCACGGCTAACATATGTGAGAAAGGAATTTTAAACTTTTTATTGGAGATTTAAATGGCAAAAGCAGCTACAAAGATAGCTGAGGGAACAGAGAGGGATGAAACGAAGAGGAGGAGCATTCAGCACCAGGCCGGAGTGGACATCCAATGGGAAGAATGGGGTTGGCTGCAGTCTTCAGGAGCTGCTATCTTATGTTGGAGGTCAGTATTGGAGCTGACTTGAGATTTACCCCTGAAGAATTCATTGTTTAAAGTCACCCTGAGTTTGCAGGTAGATATTAACTGAAATCGACTGAGTGGCCAATCGCTGCTCCATTTTGATTTGTATGATTTGTCCAATTGCGCCCCAGGGTAGATCTTCTGAGTCATCGCCCGTGGTAACGCACTGCGCATGTTGGGAATGGCGGCCAATAATCCCGGGATTTTCCGGCTTATGCTCGTGCTGTGTGAGGTACCTCACAGTGGGCGAGGCCTCAGTAAATCTACCCTCTCTACACTGTACCCGATCAGTCAGTGGAGGATCTCCATCCCTTGGATACCCTGCTCCTAGCTGAGAAACTTTAGCTGGTTTTACCTGTTAAAGAAAAAAATATTTTTGTGGGGTGATTGCAGGATCAGGAGTTAATCTTATTTTGACAAGGTCCTGAGTGAAAGCTTCCTCAAACCCATCCCTTTGAACATTTTTTCTTCTTCCAACTTGTATTCCGTGCCTGTTCACACTCATCCCGTCTCCAACCTCCACCCGCTCCTGTGTTAAAGGTGCAATATAAGTGCATTGTTGCAAGTAACAATGCCCCTTTAACCGCTGTTTTTTTTTGCCGCAGACTATATCAATCCACAACACACTGAGCTCCAGGTTACATTCCAGAGAGTGCTCTGCTAGAATTATACTCCAGTGAGAAACCGAATCACATTCTTATTAATCTTTCCGTCTACTCCTGATACATGATTAAAGTCTGCCCACCTCCCCCTCCAGGTGGCTCAGTGAGTGAATGCAGCACGCGGTGGGTATACTGGGCCTTACCGAACCTGAAAGGTAGCAGGCTTGAGCCTTAGTCCGTGCTGAGTTAACTGGTCTCACTCGGGGTTTTGCGGCAGCTAGTACCAGAGGTGTGCTATCTCCCATTGAACTGAACCCCAGCAGCAGTAGGAAGTGCCTCCAGGAGAGAAGGGAAAATTAAGAAGACGAGTGGATGAAAATTCGTAGGGTGAAATCTATTATCACTGTGTCCAGTGCAGGCTGGTACAGGGATTACACTAACATTTTTTGTGAACACTGTTATCTCCCCCTCACCTCCCCCATCAGTTAACGATGTGAAACAAGAGATGTCACCATAGGAACCACAAGCAATGTATTAATACACCCACACGGCAAACACAGCACTATACTGCAGGGAAAGGAATCATGACATAATGTATATTTTATTTAACATTTTACGCACGCACATTCTCTGACAATGAGATAGAGGGAGGGAGCGAGAGAGAGAGAGACAGAGAAAGATAGAGAGAGAGAGAGAGAGAGATTGGGCCAGAAATTGCTCTTAAAATAACGGTGAGCCTAACAGCGCTAATGGGCAAACCGAAGAGCAAGTTCTGGCGACCGCACAGGCGCAGTCAAAGGCGGAAATCTGGAACTTGCTCTTCCTGATTCACCAGTGTTCTGAAAGCTTCGTGTTAAAGGGACCTCACCTGCTGCAATCAATGGACCAGCACCAACTTGCTCTCCCGCCCAGCTAGAAACTAACTAATCTGGCCACAAAAAAGATACGGTGAGTTCTTTCAGTCTAAACTAACTTTTAACAGTGTGGTAAGTATTAATTACTGCCAAACAACATCTCTGGCACTGAAAATTAACTTTTAAAAATGTGAAGTCTCATTACTCCTGATTTTAATAATTTTTGGACATTTAAAAAAAAAGTTTTTAATTAAAAAATTTTAAATTTAACTTTTTCTTCCTGTTTCTTTTATCTCAGTCTTTTAATCTTACCCTCTCTTTATTTCGCTTTCTCTATCTCATTTTATAGTACATTTACTAACCTTATCGGGCACTTCCTGGTTGTTCCTGTTTCTCACAGTGTGGCTTGCTTCAAGCCGATTGGTTGAGTGGACATAGCAATCCTTTCCCCGCTCACACGGCCCGGGAAAGAACGCTGACGGTTTTTGAACTCGGAGATCAAGGAAGTTGCCACCAAAAATAACACGGTAACTTAGGGGGTGAATTTAAATCTCACGAGTGGCGAGTACTGCTGGTTTGCCACTCGGAGCAATTTTCAGGCCATAGAGATTGAGAAAGAGACAGAAATAGATAGAGAGATAGAGATTGAGAGAATGAGACAGAGATTGAGAGAGAGAGAAATCGAGATTGACAGATAGAGATAGAGAGAGACAGAGATTGAGAGATACAGATTTAGAGAGACTGACCAAGTGAGACATAGGTTGAGAGGCTGTGATCAGAGAGAGACAGAGAGACAGAGAAACAGAGATTGAGAGGCAGATCGAGAGAGAGACAAAGATTGAGAAAGCGATTTAGAGAAGCAGACAGAGAGACAGAGATTGAGAGAGAGAAAAGGATCGAGAGATAGAGACAGAGGTTGAGAGACATGGGAGGGAGAGTGCCAGCATTAACTGGGAGAGTGGAGGAAAAGTACCAGCTACACTGGGAGAGTTGGAATAAGTGGTGATCTAGTGGATCTGTCGAAAATCTGAATGTCTCTTTATTTTATGGATTAAAAATCTACTAATTGTGAAGTATAAAAATGCTTAACATTTACCAGAATACATAATTTTTAATGTAAAAATTCAACATTTTTTTAAGGGGAGATTCCCTGAACCCCTCTGGAACTGGATAACCAATCTTGTGCTGTGAACATTTGAATTTCCCTTTCAGCCCTTTGTGCCCTCAGATAAAACCAAAAGAATGTTGGATAAGCCGACAGCTTGCGTTACGCAGCCACTGTAACTACTTCTTATCTCAAGTCAGCGTTGTTCTTGAGGTCTTCGGGAACTGAATTGACTTTTTGTGAAGCTGTGATTCTGTTTTTACTAGTTCTTCAGGCTGGCGTTTATGGAAAGAGAGAAAGACAGACAGACAAAGGGAGAGAAAGGCTACAGTCAGAGAGAAAAAGAGAGAGCAGAGAAAGACAGAGAGTGAGATAGAGAGAGATAGACAGGCAGAGAAAGAGGGAGAGAGCCAGAAATGGAGACACTGACAAAGAGAAGGAGAGAGAGCTAGACAGACGGAGAGAGAGAAGAGACAGAAACGGAGACACAGACAGACAAAGGGAGAGAAAGGACACAGAGAGAAAGAGAGAGAGCAAAGAGAGACAGAGTGAGATGGAGAGAGCTAGACAGAGAGATCGGGAGAGAGACAGAGAGAAAGAGAGAGAGCAAAGAAAGACAGAGAGTGAGATGGAGAGAGCTAGACAGACAGAGAGAGAGGGAGAGACAGAGGTGGAGACACAGACAGAGAGAAGGAGAGAGAGAGCTAGACAGACAGAAAGAGAGGGAGAGAGACAGAAATGGAGACACAGACACAGAGTGAGGCAGACAGACACAGAAATTGTAGATATATGGCTCGATCCCCTCCACAAAGCCTGAAGTCCGATATCTTGACCGTCACAGTGTGCTAATCAGAATTTCCAGACGGGCTATTTGACTCTGGATGGATCCCTCCTGTGATGAAAACAGGGTTCTGACGAAAGGTCATCGACCTGAAACATTAACCCTACCCTCCTCTCTCCACACATGCTGCCTGACCTGCTGAATGTTCCCAGCATTTTCTGTTTTTATTGCAGATTTCCAGCATCTGTAGCATTTTTCCTCCTCTGATGGCCTGTTTGGAGGCCTTATACATGACCCTTTATTTCAAGGTTAGTGTTTCTTATCAGTCTGAGTGAGTACGTTAGAGACACTTCCATAACAATCAATATCCTACAATATATGAAACTGCAGACAGCCCCAGCCTGAGCCCAGCAAGGTGGGGCTTGATTACAGAGCGAGTGGCTGTCTATCATTTTGTTTTAATACCTGAATAAAGTTATTTCTTTTGATTCAATCTCAAAGAACCAGACGCAAGATTAAAACATGAACGTTAAACCTTCCATCTCACCAGATGTTTTGTTCTGCATTCCAATGGCAGCCATCGTCTTGTGACAGTTTGGGGCCCATTTTCGGGTGACGGAGCCGATCCATTGGGGGCGGGGGCTCTGAAAATCATTAAAATCCGGAGCGGAGTGGCTCCAACAAACTGACTTCCGGGTTCCCCAGTGACGTGTCCAGGTGCGCGTGTGCCTCCTGAATGCGGAAGTCCCACCGGCAAATTAAAGCCGGCGGGATGATAATGTCCATAGTTTGTCCGATAGTTGAAGTACTGTCTCGACATTTTGGCAGGGGAGCGATTTTGAAGGATCCTCAGCGTGTTTCCCGTGCTGTGGGAAACACTCCCTGTTACAACAGACGTGTTTCAGCCAGCAGCCAGTGGAAATGATAATTTGACAGGTGGGGAGAAAACGTCATTTATTGCAGCAGGGCACTCTGTCACTTCAGACAAAGTTTTGGCTGCAAGAACTTTGTGTTTTCACTCAAAATTCTTACTTTCCACCCAAAACTCTGCTGTGCAAACATATTTACCTACTTTGCGGACCCCCTCAAACTCACACCGTCAGGATGGGGGGGCGCCATGGCTGCATTCATCACTTAATCCGAGGATGAGCAACATCACCAGCCTCGCCAGGCACAACGTCCACCTCCGCCACGTGGAGCTCCACAACACAGTGCTGCACCACAGGCACCTGCACAAGAGCACGGAGGGCAACAACAGAGAGAGGTAGGGGGCAGGAGGCACTACCCTCGCAACAGGGTCCACAGACCGAGGCTCAGCTTCCTGGACCTCCCTGAGGAGCAGTGCATACGGAGGCTCAGAGTCAGTCGCCAGCTAGTCGCAGACATCTGCAGCTTCCTTCATGCCGAGCTGCTCCCGGCTGGGCCGAGCAGCATCTCCTTACCTGTAGCTGTCAAAGTCACCACTGCCCTCAACATCCCGCCCCTCTTCCACACACCGAACACCCGTAAGGGCTGGCTCCTCGGACACAAGGGATACCCCCTGCACACGTGGCTCATGACATCTCTGAGGAACCCACCACTGAGCCACAGCGTCGATATAACGACAGCCACATCGCTACCAGGTCTACAATTGAGTTTGCAATAGGGCTGCTCAAGATCGCTTCAGATGCCTTGATCGTTCTGGGGGAGCGCTTCAATACGCACCAGACAGAGTGGGACGCATTATAGTCGTGTGTTGTGCCCTGCACAACATGGCACAACAGAGAGGGGTGCTGCTTGAGGAGGCCCCATCCACATCTGCCACCCACAGTGAGGAGGAGGAGGAGCAGGAGGCGGTGGAGCAGGAGCAACCCATGGCAGAACAGCGGCTCACCTGGCTGCTCGTGAGGCCAGGGAGTCACTGATATGTGAACAGTTCTCCTAACAACAGACAGTGTGAAGAGTCCAGTCCTCACACCACCTGGATAGAGCAGCGCCCAAACCAGCCTCCCCACCCCTCCCTGCACAAACCAGTCCTGCAACTACACACACACCCACTGTAGAGTGACCCAATGGGTGGCATCAAGTGTGGGTGTTCATGGTGAACCTCATGAAAGGGCCTTATTACAGAAACCAGTCAAAAATGGCCAAGACATGGCAGTAGTGGTGACAATAATAATATTTAATGTGAGTTTAACAAAAAGCAAATATAAATAAAAACATAACCAATCGTCAAATAACTTTGTGCACCCCTTTGTGCTTACAAAACCATCGCCTTTCGCTTCGGACTACTTCTACTTGGTGCATCCCCTGTGGCTGCAGCAGAGGTAGTGGCAGGTTGCTCTTGTTCATGCCCTGACCGATTAGATGCTTTGGGCCTATGCCCTCTGGGTTTTGGTGCTCGTGAGGGCCCCTCCAAAGACTGCTCCACCTGCACCTGTGCAGGGGCAGACTTGGCCACCTGGAGAGGAGGCAACATTGTGGGTACTGGTTGAGAGGGGGGTAATGGGTGAGACGTGGGGGTGCTTCAACTGACGTCCCCACTCCCACGTCCCCTTTCGCCAGCATCCCTCTCCTGGGCCAGGCCCACACCACTCCTACCACTCTGATGGACAACAGTTTGGAGGACATGTGTGAAGCCTTGTAGGGCCAGTGCCAGAGTATCTGCCTGCCTGTTTAAGGCAGCAGAATGTTGTTCATCCTGAGTCCGAACGGCTGTTGTCAGGGCCTGAATGGACTCATTTGTGAGCTGTGCTTGAAGCTCCATGGAGGCTAGCCGTCCCTCCATCGCAGACATTCCTGCACTTACCTGCGACACTATCTCAGAGATGCCCTCACGTCCCTGCGACACTATCTCAGAGATCCCCTCCTGTACCTGTGCCACCATTCCACTCATGCAGGAGTTGGACTCCTCCATCCTCTGCGCGATTGTGGAGAGTGCGCGTGGCACCCGTTCCAGCACCTCGCAAATGTGCTACTGCCCCTCGATCATTCTCCTTTTAAAGGATGGCCCCCAGGGTTCGTATCTGTGTCCAGCTGAGCAGAGCCTGGAGAGGAGTACACCCACCGACGCGGACTCTCCACAGCTGCCCCTGCCACCAGTGTCTGCTCACCATGTGCGACCCCAACTAACTGAGGACTGGGACCACACCTTCCTGCCTTTGGTCTCTTCCTGCTGTTGTTTAATAATCAATAAATAAAGAAAATTCTACCAAGTTCAACCCTGACCTCCCTTTTTAATTCATTAAGGAAACCACAGCAAGAGCCCATCATTCCCCACCTGAGCCCTCACGATTGGTGACATTTTAATGTGCTACCTGTTTGCTTAAGCTCCGTGAGGACAGCTGAGTCTCAGCTACTGTAGTTGGCCTTTGATTGGTACTGTATCCAATCGGAAGGGGGAGTTGGGGGTGTTGGCTGCGCCCACCTTGGTGACTGGTTAATGTAAGCTGTGGCTAACTGTCCTTATGTAGCTGACTGAACTTTAAATAAACAAGGCCAAGTGTTGCACTGATACCATTAAGTGGAAGTCAGGGAATGTCTTGCCCTCATGTTCGGCCCTCTGGAGAGTTACTGGTTCTGGCTGCTGTGTTGAAAATACAGTTTATTTTAACGATAAATGAAAGCCTTCACACAGAGAACTAGTTAAGGCTCTGAGAGAGTAATTGAAAGGATCAGATTACAGGTAATGGACTGTTACTGTGAAAGATTTGGCTTATATTATATTTGGATAAGGATAAGGCAAATCCTGTTTAAATCTAATACGCATCATTCTATACTCTGAGCTCTGAGCCTTAAAATGGGGACTGGGTGGGGGAGGTGGGTGAGAATGGACACACCTTCCCTTCACCTTTAGGTTCAACTCCATTCCAGACGGAGGGAATGAATGTCTCCTCTCTCTGATGAGGGACTGAGTGACACAGCATTATAGAACATTGTCCTTTCATCTCCCAGATCCGAGTTTAAATCAAGTCCAGACAAATGATAATGGGAACTAGGTATGTCAGAACATTGTCCTATTCACTCTAGGACAATGAGTTTAAAACCAGCTCAGAAAGAGGGGATGAATGTCCCTTCTGAGTGATTGCAGCTAACAGTGTCAGTAACTCTGCAGTCTCAGCCTCCAGTCCCTGATAGGATTGCCAAAACAAACCCACATGAAAACTTGGGACAATTGGTACAGAGAGCTCCAGGTGAATACATACCTAACACAAATACACTTTCAAGGGAATAAACTCCATCCCATTCACTTCCATTCTACACAATTCCAATGGAAAAGCCCTTCTCATTCACCCATTATGTAGAATTCCAACAGACAAAACCCCTTCCCCATTCACCCATATTATGTAGAGTTCCAATGGACCAATTTCCTTCTCACTTGCAGGAACTGGAGGAGGACACTCAGCCTCTTAAGCCTACTCCGCCAGTCAATTAGATCATGGGTGATCAGTACATCAACTCCATTTACCCACCTTAGCTCCATATCTCTTCATAACCTTACCCAACAAAAATCCATCAATCTTAGTCTTCAAAGTTTCAATTGTCCCAGCAACCACAGTCTTTGGGGGGAGAAAATTTCAGATTTCTACTAATCTTTGTAAGAAAAGGTGCTTCCTGATTTCCCTTGTAAATGACCTAGCTCTAATTTTAAGGTTATTGATTCTCCCACCAGAGGAAATAGTTTCTCTGTATCTATCCTATCGAATTCTTTTACCATTTAAAATTCTCGAATTTCAATGGACCAAATTCCTATTAACATACAATTTACTCCAATTACAGTTGCGCTGGGATTATTCTGTTAGTGTACCGCAGAATGCTGGTAGATCAGTCTCCAAAATGTTCGAACTTCCCCAAGGTCTCCAGTGCACAAAGCATCTACTGGAGACCTTGGGGAAGTTTGAACATTTTGAGCCTGAATTGAGCTAACGTGGCCTGAGTCAGTAACAAACACAATGGGGGTAAATCTTCAACTTCGTGACCCTTCCGGTACCCTGGCACAGCAGCTCGCCCCCCCGCCGATTATAGAACCTGCCCATTGTAGAACCTCCCATTGTAGAACCACCCTTTGTAGAACCTCCCATTGTAGAACCTGCCCATTGTAGAACCACCCTTTGTAGAACCTCCCATTGTAGAGCCCACCCATTGTAGAACCTCCCATTGTAGAACCTCCCATTGTAGAACCTGCCCATTGTAGAACCTCCCATTGTAGAGCCCACCCATTGTAGAACCACCCTTTGTAGAACCTCCCATTGTATAACCTGCCCATTGTAGAACCTCCCATTGTAGAACCTCCCATTGTAGAACCACCCTTTGTAGAACCTCCCATTGTATAACCTGCCCATTGTAGAACCTCCCATTGTAGAGCCCACCCATTGTAGAACCACTCTTTGTAGAGCCCTCCCATTGTAGAACCTCCCATTGTAGAACAACCCTTTGTAGAACCTCCCACTGTAGAACCTGCCATTGTAGAACCTCCCATTGTAGAGCCCACCCATTGTAGAACCTCCCATTGTAGAGCCCACCCATTGTAGAATCTCCCATTGCAGTATCCACCCATTGTAGAACCTCCCATTGTAGAACCTCCCATTGTAGAACCTCCCACTGTAGAACCTCCCATTGTAGAACCTCCCATTGTAGAGCCCACCCATTGTCGAACCTCCCATTGTAGAGCCCACCCATTGTAGAGCCCTCCCATTGTAGAACCTCCCATTGCAGTATCCACCCATTGTAGAACCTCCCCATTGTAGAGCCCACCCATTGTAGAGCCCACCCATTGTAGAGACCTCCTACTGTAGTACCCACCCATTATAGAACCTCCCATTGTAAAGCCTCCCATTGTAGAACTCACCCACTGTAGAACCCACCTGTTGTAGAATCTGCCTGTTGTAGAACCCGCCCATTGCAGAACCTGTCTGGTTTTTGTTTCAAATGAGCCCTACAACAGAGGGTGAAGTAGAAAATCACCCCCATGAGCTATTTTCATTTGGACTTTTATTTGAAAGGAGAAGGAATGTGTTATATTATTGTAAGAGTTAATAAGCAAGCTAGAATAGCTAGCATTATTAAAGTGGTTTGGTTACAGTAGTAGTAAGGGTTAATGGGATTGAATCATTCTCCGGACACAGAGAGATACAGGATCTAGCAGTTAGGTGTAGGATGGTGTGAGAATGGAATGTTAATGGCTGGATTAGCGCCAGAGTGTCTGAGAACCAGGAAGGGAGTATGAAGGAAGAATAAGACTCTCTATTAAATATCTAAAGCAGATAAGGAAGTGAAGGCTATCAAGGATAGGCGTAGTCACTCAAGTATGAGGAATGTCCGGAGAATGATAAACAGATAGTAATACTAATGAGCAGGAAAGGGGGGAAGTCATCTACGCGTCTGCTGACATGGTTACCTATTAATAATGCTTGCTCACCCATTAACCGCTCGTAGTAGAAATGCACTTAAATACTAACCTCATGCTCATCTTACGTAATTAACCAAATAAAGGTACAGCATTATGAATTCTACCTAGTCTTGCATAGAGTTACCGTGAGCAGTCTAGAAGATGCAGCTTGCGAACCTCCGATGAGTTCTTTGTTCATGAGTATACTTGGTACCAATCTCATGAACACTTCATGTAATGGGTTGTAATAGTGTTTTTATTAATAAAGATTATTAATCAAAGATTTCTCATCTCTTGAGTCCACATGCTTGTAGTATGAGGGAAAGATAAGGATTATCTTGAACCTAACAATTATCAACAACATTTTACAATGAATTAAAATTGAATCTAACACCTTTCTGCCTTTGCCTCTATTGATTGTTTTCAACACTCTAAGCAATCACTGAATACATATTTAATGAAGTCTTCTATCCAGTGCACCTCCATAACACTTCAGAGTTCATTCTTCAGATGTCACTCTTCCAAAGTGTCAAAAATATAAAGAAAGAAAGAAAAGCAGCTATTTCATATTGTTTTTTTCTGATGTGGAGTCAGGAGTTTACAAATACCTGTCAATTTGCAAATTTCCCTCAGTGACATCAATCAAACTTTAACTGACCTCAGAATTTACAGACTTTGTTGCCTTAAAGGGACAGATCAAGTTTCACACAGTTGTGCTTAGCAGCAGAATAATACACTGTGCATCACTTGGTGCAACGTGCCTGTCATCAGAAAACAGTACACCATTCATTTCCATTCAGGCAGAGGTTAAGAGGAGATTTGATTGAGATGGTACAAAATTTTGAAGGGTAAGAGGAAAGAGGGAAAACCTGGGCACGGAGTTGTTAACTAGATTTAAGATCATCACCAAAAGAACGAAAGGCGAGAACATAAGAACATAAGAGCTAGGAGCGGGAATAGGCCATTTGGCCCTTCGAGCCTGCTACGCCATTGAATGAGATCATGGCTGATCTGATTCTGGCCTCAACTCCACTTTCCCGCCTGTTCCCCATATCCTTTAACTCTCTTGCTGATCAAAAATTTGTCTAACTCAGCCTTCAATGCATTCAATGATTCAGCCTCCGCCACTCTTTGGGGCAAAGAATTCCAAAAGTTGCCAACCCTCTGAGAGAAGAAATTTCTCCTCATCTCCGACTTAAATGGGCAACCCTTTATTCTGAGATGATCCCCCCAGTTCTAGATTCCCCTATGAGGGGAAACATCCTCTCAGCATTTACCCTGTCAAGCCCCCTCAGAATCTTATATGTTTCAATAAGATCTCCTCTCATTCTTCTAAACTCCAGTGAGTATAGACCCAACCTGCTCAATCTTTCCTCATAAGAAAACCCTTCCATACCCGGAATCAACCTAGTGAACCATCTCTGAACCGCTTCCAATGCAAGTATATCCTTCCTTAAATAAGGGGTTCAAAACTGTACGCAGTACTCCAGGTGTGGTATCACCAGCACCCTGTATAGTTGTAGCAAGACTTCCCTGCTTTTATACTCCATCCCCCTTGAAATAAAGGCCAATATTCTGTTTGCCTTTCCAATTACCTGCTGCACCTGTATGCTAACTTTTTGTGTTTCGTGTACGGGGACACCCAGATCCCTCTGCACCGCAGCATTCTGTAATATTTCTCCATTTATATAATATTTTGCTATTTTATTCTTCCTACCAAAGTAGATCACTTCACATTTTCCCACATTATACTCCACCTGCCAAATTTTTGCCCACTCGCTTAACCTGTCTGTATCCCTTTGCAGACACTTTGTGTTCTCCTCACAATCTACTTTTCCACCTATCTTTGTATCATCTGCAAATTTGGCCACAGTACACTCGCTTCCTTCATCCAAGTCATTGATATAGATTGTAAATAATTGAGGCCCCAGCACTGATCCCTGCGGCACCCCACTAGTTACAGATTGCCATCCTGAAAATGACTCTTTATCCCGACCCTATGTTTTCTGATGGTTAGCCAATCCTCTATCTATACTAATATATATTTCCCTCAACACCATGAGCTCTTACCTTGTGCAGTAACCTTTTATGTGGCACCTTATCGAATGCCTTTTGGAAATCCAAATACACTACATCTACTGGTTCCCCTTTATCCACCCCGCTTGTTACTTCCTCAAAGAACTCTAATAAATTTATCAAATACGATTTCCCTTTCATAAAGAGAAATTTCTCCTCATCTCCGACTTAAATGGGGGACCACTTATTCTGAGACTATCCCCCCTAGTTCTAGACTCCCTTATGAGGGAGACATCCTCTCAGCATTTACCCTGTCAAGCCCACTCAGAATCTTATAAGTTTCAATAAGATCTCTCTCATTCTTCTAAACTCCAGTGAGTATTGGTCCAACCTGCTCAATCTTTCCTCATAAGAAAACCCTTCCATACCCGGAATCAACCGAGTGAACCTTCTCTGAACCGCCTCCAATGCAAGTATATCCTTCCTTAAATAAGGGGACCAAAACTGTACGCAGTACTCCAGGTGTGGTCTCACCAGCACCCTGTACAGTTGTAGCAAGACTTCTCTGCTTTTATACTCTGTGCTGACTCTCCTTGATTTTATTTTGAGTCTCTAAATGTCCTGCTACTACTTCCTTAATAATTGATTCTAGCATTTTCCCAATGACAGATGTTAAGCTAATTGGCCTATAGTTACCTGCTTTCTGTCTCCCTCCTTTCTTGAAAAGAGGCGTTACATTTGCGGTTTTCCAATCCGCTGGGACATTTCCAGAATGTAGTGAATTTTGGAAGATTACAACCAATGCATCCACTATCTCTGTAGCCACTTCTTTTAAGACCCTCGGATGCAAGCCATCAGGTCCAGGGGACTTGTCAGCCTGCAGACCCATTAGTTTGCCTAGTACTTTTTCTCCAGTGATAGTGATTGTTTTTAGATCCTCCCTCCCCTTTGCCCCTTGATTATCTACTATTATTGGTATACTTTTAGTGTCTTCTACTGTGAAGACAGATACAAAATATCTGTTCAATGTCTCTGCCATTTCCTTGTTTTCCATTATTTCCCCAGTTTCATCCTCTAAGGGACCTATACTTACTTTAGCTACTCTCTTCCTTTTTGTAAAAGCTCTTACTGTCAGTTTTTATACTTCTTGCTAGTTTACTCTCATAATTTATTTTCTCCCTCTTTATTATTTTTTTAGTCCTCCTTTGCTGGTTTCTGAAGTTTTCCCAATCTTCGGGCTTACCACTAACCTTTGCCACGTTGTATGCCTTTTCTTTTTACTTGATACCATCCTTAACCTTCTTAGTTAGCCATGTTTGGTGCATCCTTCTCGTGGAGTCTTTCCTCCTTACTGGGATATATTTTTGTTGAGAGGCATAAAATATCTTTTAAAATGTCTGCCACTGCTTATCCACCGTCATACCTTCTAATCTGTTTTCCCAGTCCAATTTAGCCAACTCTGTCCTCATGCCATTGTAATTGCTCTTATTTAGGTTTAATAGAGTAGTTTCAGATCCAAGATCTTCACTCTCAAACTGGATGCGAAATTCTATCATAATTATGATCACTGTTGCCTAAGGGATCCTTTACTTTGGGGTCATTAATTAATCCTGTCTCATTACCCATTACCAGATCTAAAATGACCTGTTCTCTGATTGGTTCCACAACGTATTGTTCTAAGAAACAGTCCCGAATACAGTCTATGAACTCATCCTCAGGACTACTTTTGCCAATTTGATTTGTCCAATCTATATGAAAGTTAAAAGAGGTTAGGGTTAGGGTTAGGGATCACTTTGCACTTCTCAACATTGAACTCCATCTACCATTGTTTGGCCCACTCAATTAGTCTGTCTATTACCGTTTATAACTCGCTGCTCCCATCCACACAACTTACTGTGCCTCATTACTTAGTGTCATCTGCAAACTTGGATATACAACTGTCTATTCTTTCATCCAAGTCATTAATATTTATGGTGAAAAGCTGAGGCCCCATTAAAGATCCCTGGGGAACACCACTTGTCATATACCACCAATCAGTGTACATTCACTTTATCCCCACTCTCTATCTCCTACCTCCCAACCAATTACCAGCCCATGTCACAAGATTACCTCCAATTCCCTGTGCTCTTAGTTTTGCTAATAGTGGAAGGAAGGGTGAGGAGAGGCAATATAAACTAAATGGTACCATTTTAAAGGGGGTGCAGGTACAGAGACCAACTGACAAAAAGGCAAAACTGACATAGAAAATGCATACAGCCATCGCTCCCCAGCTATTTCATCCAAAATTGACAAAGGTTCTTTAGTTTTGCTTTATCAGCAAACAGCAAACTATTACAGAAAATGCTGGAAACACTCAAAAAGTCAGACAGCATCTGTGGGGAAAGAAACAGAGTTAACGTTTCAGGTCGATGACCTTTCTTGTCGACATGCTGAACATTTCCAGCATTTTCTGTTTTCATTTCAGATTTCCAGCATCTCCAGTATTTTGCTTTTGAGACAAACTATTACCATTGTTTAATCCCAAACCATACCCCGTGATTAATGTCAATGGTTACATTCAGTGGTCAGAAGGAGTTCATCACATATCAGCGCCAGAAAAATAACAAAGGGCAGCTTCCATTTATTCCCATTGGGAAATAAAAAGAATATGACAAAGAGTCATAAGTCAGTCAGCTCACAGCTGTATAATCCACCAGAAGAATAACTTGAAATGCTCTCCTTTAAAATGTTATAGGTCAACAACACTTAACAATAACAATGAGGAGAATTTTATTTTGCGTGCCGAGTTGCTATGATCTGGAATGCGCTGCCTGAGAGTAGTGGAAGCAGATTCAATAGTAAATTTCAAAAGAGAATTGGATATGTCCTTGAAAAGGAAAAATTTGCAGGGCTGTGGGGAAAGAGCAAGGGGGAGTGGGACTAATTGGATAGCTCCTTCAAAGAGTCGGCACAGGCATGATGGGCTGAATGGCCTCCTTCTGTGCTGTATGATTCTATGAACAATGAGCAACTATAGGAAATCGCTTAGTATTTTAAAAAAACACAAAAGAAGCAGTAGAATTTGCAGATGGATGTTAAAGTTTTCTTTCAAGCATTTCTGTGGCTGCAGACGTGATTCCAGGATGGTATGTTGCCTCCCTGGTGCCAGGGTCAAGGATGTCACTGAGCGGCTGCAGAACATTCTGGAGGAGGAGGGTGAACAGCCAGAGGTCGTGGTCCATATCAGTACCAATGACATAGGTAGAAAGAGGGATGAGGTCCTGTGGGCAGATTTTAAGGAGTTAGGAAAGAGATTAAGAAGCAGGACCTCAAAGGTAGTAATCTCCAGATTACTCAGGTGCCATGCGTAGAAATAGGAGGATAGAGCAGATGAATGCGTGGCTGGAGAGATGGTGCAGGAGGGAGGGCTTTAGATTCCTGGGGCATTGGGACCGGTTCTGGGGGAGGTGGGATCTGTACAAGCCGGATGGGTTGCACCTCAACAGGGCCGGGACCAATAACATCGCGGGGTGGTTTGCTAGTGCTGTTGGGAAGGTGTTAAACTGGCTTGGCAGGGGGATGGGAACCTGAGTGTAGATTCAGAAGGGAGAGAAGCAGAGCAGGAAATGGAAGGCAGAAAATTAGTAAGTGAGTTTGGAAGGCAGAGGAAACAAAGGTTAGAAACTAGACAACAAAGGAGTTTGGCAGCGCTTAATGCATATCTCAATGCAAGGAGTTTAGTGAATAAGGCAGATGAGCTAAGGTTACAGATAGACATGTGGAAGTACGATATCTTAGCTATTACTGAAACATGGCTTAAACAGGGGCAGGAATGGCAGCTCAACATTCCTGGTTATAGGGTTTTCAGACAAGATAGCGAGGGGGATAAAAAAGGAGGGGGTAGCAATATTGGTTAAAGAAACAATTATGACTGTGAGGAGGGATGATATGTTAGAAGGATCATCAAATGAGGCCATATGGGTTGAGCTAAAGAACAAAAAAGGGAGTCACACTACTGGGAGTGTACTATAGACCCCCAAACAGTCGGAGATAGAAGAGCAAATATGTAGGCAAATTTCTGAGAAGTGCAAAAACAATAGGGCAGTAATAGTAGGGGATTTCAACTACCTGAATATTAACTGGGATACAATCAGTGCAAAAGGTATAGAGGGCACAGAATTCTTAAAATGCATTCAGGAGAACTTTTTTAGCCAGTACGTAGTAAGCCCAACAAGAGAGGGGGCAGTTCTGGATTTAGTTTTATGGAATGAAGCTGGGCAGGTGGAAGGAGTATCAGTGGGAGAGCATTTTGGTGATAGTGATCATAATTCAGTTAAATTTAACATAGTTATGGAAAAGGACAAAGATAGAACAGGAGTAAAAGTTCTAAATTGGGGAAAGGCCAATTTTACTAAGCTGAGAAGTGATTTAGCAAAAGTGGACTGGAAACAGCTACTTGAAGGTAAATCAGTATCAGGGCAGTGGGAGGTATTGAAGGGGGAAAGTTCAAGGGGTTCAAAGTAAACATGTTCCCACAAAGAAAAAGGGTGGGACTGCCAAATCTAAAGCCCCCTGGATGACAAGGAGCATAAGGCAAAGCTTGTGTCAGATGCCAAGAGCTTAATATTGCAGAAAGCCTAGAGGAATATAAAAAGTGCAGGGGTGAAATTAAAGAGGAAATTAAGAAAGCAAAGAGAGGGCATGAAAAAATACTGGCAAAATTAAGGAAAACCCAAAAATGTTTTATAAACACATAAAGAGCAAGAGGATAACTGAGGAAAGTGTAGGGCCTACCAGAGACCAAAAAGGTAAACTATGTGTGGAGGCCGAAGATGTGGGTATGGTTCTTAATGAATACTTTGCGTCTGTCTTCACAAAAGAGGGGGACGTTGCAGAGATTGAAGTTAAGGAGGAGGAGTGTGAAACATTGGACGGGATAAACATAGTGAGAGAGGAAATATTAAGGGGTTCAGCATTTTTGAAAGTAGATAAATCGCCAGGTCTGGATGAAATGTATCCCAGGCTGTTAAGAGAAGAAAGTGAGGAAATAGCGGAGGCTCTGACCATCATTTTCCAATCCTCCCGGGCTACAGGCGTGGTGCCAGAGGATTGGAGGACAGCTAACATTGTACCGTTGTTTAAAAAGGGAGAAAGAGATAGACCGAGTAATTATAGGCCAGTCAGTCTAACCTTAGTGATGGGCAAATTATTAGAATCAATTCTGAGGGACATCATAAATCGTCATTTAGAAAGGCACGGGTTAATCAAGGACAGTCAGCATGGATTTGATAAGGGAAGGTCATGTCTGACTAATTTGATTTAATTTTTTGAGGCGGTAACAAGGAGGGTCGATGAGGGTCACATGTTTGATGTAGTCTACGTGGATTTTAGCAAGGCTTTTGACAAGGTCCCAGGTTGGCAGACTGGTCAGAAAAGTAAACGCCCATTGGATCCAAAATTGGCTCACTGTCAGGAAGCAAAGGGTAATGGTTGATGGGTGTTTTTGCGACTGGTAGGCTGTTTCCAGTGGGTTTCTGCATGGCTCAGTGCTAGGTCCCTTGCTTTTTGTGGTATATATTAATGATTTGGACTTGAATGTGGGGGGCTTGATCAAGAAGTTTGCAGATGATACAAAAATTGGCCATGTGGTTGATAGTGAGGAGGAAAGCTGTAGATTGCAGCAAGATATCAATGGACTGGTCAGGTGGGCAGAAAAGTGGCAAATGGAATTCAATCCAGAGAAGTGTGAGGTAATGCATTTGGGGAGGGCAAACAAGGCGAGGGAGTACACAATAAATGGGAGGATACTGAGAGGAGTAGAGGAACAAAGGGACCTTAGAGTGTATGTCCACAGATCCCTGAAGGTAGCAGGACAGGTAGATAAGGTGGTTAAAAAGGCATACGGGATACTTTCTTTTATTAGCCGAGGCATAGAATATAAGAGCAGGACGTTATGCTAGAACTGTATAAAACACCAGTTGGGCCACAGCTTGAGTACTGCGTACAGTTTTGGTCACCACATTACAGGAAAGATGTGATTGCACTGGAGAGGGTATAGAGGAGATTTACGAGGATGTTGCCAGGACTGGTGAATTTTAGCTATGAGGAAACATTGGATAGGCTGGAGTTGTTTCCTTTGGAACAAAGGAGGCTGAGGGGAGATTTAATTGAGGTATATAAAATTATGACGGGTCTCGATAGAGTGGATAGGGAGGACCTATTTCCCTTAGCAGAGGGGCCAGTGACCAGGGGGCACAGATTTAAAGTAATTGGTAGAAGGATTAGAGGGGAGCTGAGGAGAAATGTTTTCACCCAGAGGGTGGTGGGGGTCTGGACCTCACTGCCTGAAAGGGTGGTAGAGGCAGAAACCCTCATCGCATTTAAAAAGCACTTGGATGTGCATTTGAAGTGCCGTAACCTTCAGGGCTACGGACCAAGTGTTGGAAAGTGGGATTAAACTGGATAGCACTTTTTCGGCCAGCACGGACATGATGGACCGAATGGCCTCCTTCCGTGCTGTAATTTTCTATGATTCTATGATTCTAAAGTTAATTAGAATTGTTTGTAACAATTTGATTTTTTGAAGCTGATGTCGATGGCAGGACTTGCTGTTAAACATGGGGTTACTACCTAGCTGGTAACTGTTCTGATTTTCCATTCCCAGTCCAGGCCTTGTCCCGTGAAGCTCTGCACCAGGGATTGTTAATTCGTAGATTCATGGTTGCCGAGGGACAATTATTCTCTACAGGGAGGGGGGAAATTAATAGTAAATGAATTCAACAACTTTGGAATTGTAATACAGGGCTGTGGAGGAGACCTTTGAAAACAGGAGGGTTTGTCAGAGAGATTACAAGAAACGTGAAGGATAAAAGAAAGGGCTGGGTCATCGAATTCGGTGTCTGCAGTGACACCAGCTGTCAATGACTCGGTCCAGTCAAAGCACATCTTTCTCACCAACTCCAAAGTATAAATTTATATATTTAAAAAAAGCAACGGTCAGATGGGCTCGGTTGCCAAGCAGCAATGTCAGTTTAGATATTTAGAAACAGCTCGAGCTCTGAATTCCCAGGTTATGGGAGCAGTGGAACTCCTTGATGAGATTGTAAACTCTTTGGGTATCTGTCATTCCAATCAGTCTGACTAAAATTAAATTCATTCAGTTTTTCTTAGATTCAGATAAAGGAATAACCAGTGAAGCCCAAGATCCTGTGAGGTCCTATTTCGCGGTCCAATATCTTGCAAGGTCCTCCATTGTTCTCCAATGTCCTACAACGTTCTCTGCCACATCCTGATGTAGCTCCTAAGTTAGATGTGTGACATGTTTCCCATGAATGATCTGCTTTGGATGAGGTGGAAGAATCTTAAAGCACGGAACTGAACGGAGAAAGTTTAAGCAAGGGCCACCAGATTGAGAGTAAACCCCTTTCTAGTGCCTTGGGCTTATGGGCAACTTACAGCAAAGCATCACTGGCCTGATCATCCCTCATAAGCAAGTCAGGCAATGGCCAAGTTTGGGTAGGTAAGGGTGAAATATTAATTTTGAAGTCCTAAATCATGAATATAATACTTCCACATTCCAGTTTAACCTACTTTCAGCAATCCTTTCAGCAATTATGTGGGATCTTCAAAAGGCACTGAAATAGAGATAGGCCTGGATTATCCTCTGGGGCAGTATCATCGCTGGAGGTGTGTCGGGGTCAAGTTTAAATGCAGGGTGGGCTTCGAGCGGTATTGCTGCTCTACAGAGGAAACCCACCCCCATGATAAAACTGGAAAATCCTGTGGTGATACAGCACCCGTGAGGGGAGGATTGACCATTAAAGGCAGCACAATTTGTAGAAATGGTTCTGCGTGAGACTACAGCACAGCTGGCCTCAGTAAGAGGGAAGAGGAGGGGGAGAGGTGGCCAAGGCTAGATCCACCCCACTGTGTGTTGGATTTGATCCTCCTCCTGCTGCAGTCTAAGTACCACCTTCCCTGCTCTGGTCTTAACGTGGACCTATGCATGGGTTGGCATGGAAATTAGCTCCCCCCCCCACTCCCCCCACTGTCATTCAAGAGGTGGACAGCCGAGATCCTTGCTGGGTTGGGGGATTTAGGGATGGAGATTTTGCAATTGACCTTTCCACCCGATTCTGCCAGCTGCACTGCTCCGTACTACCTGAAAACAGATGGGACACTGGAAGAAAATCCAGTCTGGGGTAGCACAAAGATAAGGGAAAGAAGATTAAGGAAAAGTACAGTGAAGATTGTTCACTGCGCAGTGTCTATTGTAGAAAGGACAGATGCTGCTCTGTACATTTAAGGCAGGGATTCAATCATGGAGTACAGATGTAGAAGATATAACACCCTTTGTGGTTTATGACTGGATTCTTGCTCTTTGAGGCACTCTGAGCCATCTGTACATCAGCTGACAATGAACCTGTCATGTATCAGCTGACTTGACCATTGCATTGAATTATCTTCACTATTTGCCCACCTGTTAGGTTTTACGAGGCCATTAGATGAACACATGGGGGCACCTCCTTCTTTGGAACGCTAAGAGCCAGAAAGCACATTTTACACCGGCATGATTTTAAATCTAATTTGAACATAAAACTATCCTACAGTAAATATGAAACGTCATTATTGAGCTTCCCCTCTCCTGAGAGTGGGTTTCACCAGATTTGGTTGGGACATTTGTGGGAAAGAGGCCAACTGACTGATAGGGTCTCTTCCCACATCCAATTAAACCACATCACAGAGTCAGCACTCTCACCTCTGAGTTGAAAGGTTGTGGGTTCAAGTCTCACTCCAGAGGTTTGAGCACAAAATCCAGCCTGACACTCCAGTGTAGTACTGAGGGAGTGCTGCACTGTCAGAGGTGCTGTCTTTCAGATGAGATGTTAAACCAAGGCCCCACCTGCCCTCACAGGTGGACGTTAAAGATCGCATGGCACCATTTCAAATAAGAGCCGGGGAGTTCTCCCTCAATAAATGCCACTAAAATTAGATTATCTGGTCATTATCACATTGCTGTTTGTGGAACCTTGCTGTGAGCAAATTGACTGCTGCGTACAACAGTGACTACACTTCAAAAGTACTTAATTGGCTGTAAAGCACTTTGGGAGGTCATGAGGTTGTGAAAGGCCCTATATAAATGCAAGTTCTCTCTTTGCTTTAAGTACAGCTACATGTTGACCAACTAAACAGCATTGAGGCATCTGGAAAGGTGGACCATGCTAGCCTCCTTACTTAGGAGGATACGGCCCAGTGGATGTTCAATCAAGTCCGCAGTAAAACTTAGATATAGGTTTAACGTTTGGCTGTTACGATGAGCAGGACATAGCGATCAAAGCCACGGAGTACCAGACTATTCCACTTCATGGACTGGACTGCCGTTGTCCAACTGTAACCCAAATCAGAGTGGTGTCAGCATGTACAATAACTGCTCTAGATCTAGTCGGGTAAATACACTTATTCATCGCTAGTCGGCTCTATAATGCATGCAGAATTCACCTATAGGGGCGCCCACCTCTCAAACCATAGATCTCAAGTAGATTGCAGAAAATAAATATTAGAAAGTACAATTATTACCCTGACTCAATCTCCTGAAGGACTGTGTCTTTAAGAGGGTGCAGCACCATTTAAAATTTGAAGGCTTTAGGGGACATGTGAGAAATATCCTTCTACATGCACCAAACCTCCCATCCAACCCTGCCAAGAAACGGTAACAACACAAGTTAGAATTTGACCACACACATTCTGCTTTGGGCCAGAGCCAGCATTGAACTGAACTTGGTTGTCATAAAGGAATCCTTGGAGGGGCGTAGTTTTCAGGTTGTAAGCCGGCTCAGATCCAGTACCAGCTGGCAACAGAACACACCTGGGTCACCGAAACAGCTCCTTCCCACCAAAGGCACTCCACTTGCTACTGCATGACTTTGGTTTCCACAAACTATCTCTTAATTTAATCTACATTCTTTCCTTCAAGGCTATTGATTCACCCTTGCCCTATTGCAGTTGCGTAGGCAGCTTTTTTTTTTAGGGGGGTTGTGTTTGGACCTGAGTTTTCTAGACCAAACAAAACTTCAAACGGTTTACTTTTCAAAGAGGAGTTTCACAATAAGGTTCAAACAGAAACATTATTACTTCCATTAATCTGACAATTCAAATCAAGAGAATGAAAAGAAAAAAATAGTCTTGTCCAACAAAAACTCTAAAGCACAAAGGCAGAGTGCTGGTCATGCGTCATTGGTCTATCAATAACATCGCTACGGTTCACTACTATATCCCGGTGAACATTTAGAAGCACAAGGCCATCGGTTTGCACTGGTCGAATTGCGGAACTGGCCAGCTCTGGAAGAACATCCGTTGTTTCCGTGTCCTATCAAATGATCCAAGGCACATCCTTTCGAAAGAAGGGGTGATCTGATAAAACTCGGGGAGGGGGTGAAGAGTTTAACACCTTGAACAATGGCCCCCTGCCCCCCCACGCCTATTGACGTCATTGTATATTGAACAAGATGACAACAGCGTTGCTGCTTTGTGGAGTCCCTCAAAACTAAATTTAAGACGAGAAAACAATCTCAATTTAATAAGATAATGAGAAACTCTTCAAAAAAAAATCCCAGCATCAGTCAACGTCAGGACAAGTGTAGGAGCTGGTCTCGGTCTACTCCCCATCTCCTTTAGCTTCATCAGTGCAGTAAACACCTCACTGACAAGGCTACCTCTCTTCAGTAACACATCATCCCTTTCAACATGATGCCATCTTTTTAAGGAGCTCTCAGCTTGCTAACAGTTCCTAACAAATAAATGTGCTTTAAAGTGTTTATATAGGCCCAAAGCACCCTTTCCCTTGGCAACGACACAGACATTACTTCACAGAAATATTTCAAAACTTTGAACTTTATCAGAAGGCCTGAGGGGTACGTGTGTTGCATTACTGTGATATATGACCTGATTTACATACAGCTGCTAAAAGGCAAGGTATAAAGTGGTGCAATGGGGCTACATTTTAACATGGGGGCTGTTGGTCGGGGGACAGGAAAGGAAGATAGTCAGCACTGTAGGTCCTGTGATTGAAAGGCTGGGAACTGTACTGAAAGGGGTTGGGCTGATCGAGTTTCTTCTCCATTTGAGCTGTGAGCAAGAAAATGAAAAAGAAAAACATCCCTTGTAAGTTTAAAATAGATTTTGTGAGGATGTTGCAGCTTTTTCTACAGATACTTCCATTCCGAGAATGATGAGCTGATACCCCAAGGGCTTAACTCAAGGGGTCTCACCATTTTGTGGAGAGTGGGTGATGTTGCATGACAATGTCAAAATACAGTCACATGATGACATTTTAATGACCTTAAGGTATTTTTCCATGAATTATATCACCACATTTCGTGTTTACATAACAAGACAAAAAATTGCCAAATATCCATTCAATGAGAAACCTTTACTGGAACCATTAAGATCCATTAATGGAAGTATATCCATTGAGTGAGGACCCATTAAAGGAGGAGGGGGAGAGGACAAGGGGCGAGCGTGGGGGGTGGGGGAAAGATTCTGAGGAAGTGGGTAGAAGGGGTGCAAAGAGGATAAGGGGGTGAAGACAGGAGGGGAGGGGACGGGAGGAGAGGGGGATAGGGGGTGAGGGAGGTGTGACTAGAGGAGGGACGAAGAAGGGAAAGAGGAGGGGTGGAGAGAAAGGGGGAGAAGGGAAGGAAGAGGGGGAAGGGGAGAGAGGGAGGGAAGAGCGAGAGAGGGAGAGGAGGAGAGGAGACAAAAGGAGGAGAGGGTCGGCGGGGGGAGAAAGGGAGGGGAGATGTCTGGTGAGTGATTTTGCTTCAATGTGTGGGGAGCTCTGGGGTGCGAATGTTGCCTCAGTCAGTGGGGGGGTGGGGGGGCTACGGTGGGGCTTCTTCATTAATCAGAGAGGGTGGGGCACTGGTGAGTGGATGGGCCTTAGCAGGGAAGGGGCGAGTCGGTGGGGATGGGCCTTAGCAGGGGAGGAGCATGTCCGTAGGGATGGGCCTTGGCAGGGGAGGGGCATATCAGTAGGGATGGGCCTTGGTAGGGGAGGGGCATGCTGGTAGGGATGGGCCTTGGCAGGGGAGGGGCATATCGGTAGGGATGGGCCTTGGCAGGGGAGGGGTGAGTCGGTAGGGATGGGCCTTGGCAGTGGAGGGGCGAATCGGTGGGGATGGGCCTTAGCTGGGGAGGGGCATATCAGTAGGGATGGGCCTTGGTAGGGGAGGGGCATGCTGGTAGGGATGGGCCTTGGCAGGGGAGGGGCATATCGGTAGGGATGGGCCTTGGCAGGGGAGGGGTGAGTCGGTGGGGATGGGCCTTAGCTGGGGAGAGGCATATCAGTGGGGATGGGCCTTAGCAGGGGAGGGTAGTATTGGTAGGGATGGGCCTTGGCAGGGGAGGGGCGAGTCAGTGGGGATGAGCCTTAGTAGGGGAGGGGCATGTCGGTGGGGATGGGCCTTAACTGGGGAGGGGCGTGTCGGTGGGGATGGGCCTTAGCAGGGGAGGGGCATGTCGGTGGGGATGGGCCTTAACAGGGGAGGGGCGAGTCAGTGGGGTTGGGCTTCTGACAGAGAGTTCTTTGCTCGGCAGTTGGTTCCTTCGGACAGCAGAGTGTTTCTTTGCTGGGCTGGTGGGGGCTCACGATTTCTCTGGTCTCTGGGTGGGGCAGTGAGTTGATGTGGCCGGCCTTGTCCTTGTGTTTCTCATAGCAACAAGTCCGATTGGCAGTTCCGTCAGCAGATCGGGAGTTTACTCTATTTCACCTTCAGGCCCCGGGTCAACCCTGAGTGACAGTTTTTGAGGGTTTGTTAACTTTTCAATCATTTTCTAGGTCAAATTCCTTGCTTTTTTCCCCAAAGATTCTCTACACGGCCTTATATTTACAACTGACTGAGTTTTTTTATTGCCTTTAAAGATTTTAAATCTCCATCTCTCCAGCGAGTACAAACCCAAGGCCTCACATCTATCTTCATAGCTCAATGCTCTCAGGGTAGAGGTCAACCTTGTTGCCCTTTCTGCACCTTCTCCAGAGTCACAATGTCCTTCCTGAGATGGGAGGACCAAAACTGGACTCAGTTCTCCAAATGAGGTCATGCCAAAACCTTATATATAACCTTGTTACCGTGGCCCTAATTTTGTAATGAATGGTCCGGGCAGCCCAGGACCCTGTTTTCTTTGGCCATGGACCCTTCAAACTGCATCAAAACTTTGAGGGAGAGCCCAATGATCACTCCCATATCTTCCTTTCTCCTCATTAACTTTAACCAGCACCCAGTCATGTTACACACCATAGCCTTATTAAGTGCTTCTAAGTATGTATTGAAGGCCATTTGTCAATCTTGGGTCCACCTCCCCAATTTGGCCAAATACAATCCTAACTCTGCCACACAATTTGGTGCCATTGGATAATTTAATTATTTGCTGCTAATGCACTCCTCCAGCTTATTAAGGAATATAACAAATAGAAGGTGATCTAGCACTGAACCCTGGGCTGAACACTGTTGACCAGATCTCATTGGGGATCTACCCCATTAAAACCATCCTTTGCTCACAGTCCCTTAGCCAATTTGTTATCCATCTTCCCATTTCATTCCCCACACCATGAGACCTAATTTTAGCAAACAGTCCCTCATGTGACACCTAATCAAAAGCTTTTTGGCAATCCGAGCAGATGACGTCAACCAGGTTTCCATGATCCAATATTCTTCAAAATACTGGATCAGGTTTATCAAGCATGTCTTTTGCTTTTTGAAACCCTATAATCATGAATGGAATATTATCCGTTCAATGAAGATCCATTGAAGGAATCCTGTTCATTCAATTAAAGGAGTCCAATCCATTCAATTAAAGGAATCCTATTCATTCAATAATAATCACTAAAGGAATCCTAACCGTTCAAGAGAAGCTATTAAAGGAATCCTATCCATTCATTTACAATGAAACCCATTTACTGCTTTGTACTAATTGTTAATACAGTGGACCATTACCTGTCATTCTCCCCTCCCATCTTTGTTTTGGTAGTGTCTATAAAGGGACACGTGCCAATCTGTGGAAGAGTCTCTGCAATGATAAAATCAAAATACTGCGGATGCTGGAAATCTGAAATAAAAAGAGAAAATGCTGGAAATATTCCGCTTTGCTGAACGCCTCCGCTCAGTCCGCAAGTGTGACCCTGACCTGCCGGTCGTTTGCCATCTTAATTCCCCGTCTCACTGCCACTCTGACCTCTCTGACCTCGGCCTCCTACACTGTTCCAATGAAGCTCAATGGAAATTCGAGGAACAGCACCTCATCTTTCGTTTAGGCACTTTACAACCTTCTGGACTCAATAACCTCAGATCATAACCACTGCTCCCATTTTTTTCAGACAGCAAGTGCTGTTAATGGTTCTGATGTTGCCATTTACAGCTCCTCTAGACCCATCTTTTGTTTCTTTACTTGTCCCATTCCCACCCTCCTTACCTTGCACCATCATCCCTTTTGTCATTTAATCACTCCTGCCCTCCACCCTATCAGAGACCTTCTTTTCTGTTCTGTCCTCCCCTCCCCTTCTTCCTCCACCCCACTTTCCCTGGCTCTGTACTTGCTTAAAAACAGTTTAATTTTCAACTTCTTCCAGTTCTGACGAAGGGTCATCGACCTGAAATGTTAACTCTGTTTCTTTCTCCACAGATGCTGCCTGACTTGCTGAGTGTTTCCCGCATTTTCTGTTTTTAATCTCTGCAATGATAACCTCTCTCTCCAGATACTGAGAGGATAGCTGTGTATCTCAATCATTTTCAGATTTGCAGCATTGGTTTTGCTTTATTCCTGCTATCATTTGCTGGCGTTGGGTAGAAATGTAGTTTTGTGTATTGCCTATTTTTCAAATAGCAATCTGAGTGCTACCACTGCCAGGCAGCATGGGGGTCGCTGGAGGAACTGTGCCTATATGTTCCTGCCACCAGTGAGCGAAATTTAAAAATAAGTGATTTTAAAAAAACCCTGCCGTTTTCAGGATATCTTGATGCCATATTAAATGTCAGGAGCTGGTGCTTCTCCAGGGCACCAAGCCCACAAATTCCAAGACTCTTGAGTTGAGGTGTTACTGTCTGTAATCAGACAGCTTTTCGGTCTTGAGGAAAGGAGATGCATGAAGGGAATGATCCAGGTTCAGGGGATGGAGGCATGAGAATCACCTCCAGCAACCTCCGCCCAGCTTCAATTTGCATCTTGTGAAGCCCACCACGGCCAGCCAGACTGATCTCTGAATTCACGGCCTTTCCTTTTGAGAATTACACTGTGCGACTGTAGGGCCTAGAAATTCAATCGTGCATAAGCATTTATGGAGCCATCTTGCGCTCCGAGCACTGAGTCTCACTCAGACAGGAGAACAGACCAGAGATATGGTGTGACAAAAAATAGATTTTTGCATGTGTTGAACTTTTAAACTTGTATTTTTTTTTGCTGGTAACAAATTGGCAGCTTAGACGTCCGTTTAGTGCCTGACAGTGCCTTCGAATTTCTGGACCTTGGTGTTTAACTCCTCACATAGAGGTCCAGAAATTTGATGACACTGCGCTTATTTTTCAGGCACTAAACGGGTGCCTAAGCTTCCAAAAGTGCAAAATGGCTGCATAAATGCTTATTTTTAATATTTCTTTACAGGAATTCATAGCTTGCTAGTGTTATTACATAGAATGTACAGCCCAGAAACTGGCCATTCGGCCCAACAGGTCCATGTGGCTGTTTATGCTCCACACGAGCCTCCTCCCTCCCTACTTCATAGAATCATAGAATGGTTACAGCACAGGAGGCCATTTGGCCCATCGAGCCTGTGCGGCTCTTTGTAAGAGCAATCAAGCAATTCCCCCTCTCTTTTCCCGTAACCCTGCAAATTTTTTCCCTTCAAGTATTTATCCAATTCTTTATTGAAAGCCATGATTGAATCTGCTTCCACCACCCTTTCAGGCAGCACATTCTAGATCATAACTACTCGCTGCGTAAAAAAGTTTTTCCTCATTTCGCCTTTGGTTCCTTTGCCAATCACCTTAAATCTGTGTCCTCTGGTTCTCGACCCTTCCGCCAATGGGAACAGTTTCTCGTTATTTACTTTATCTAAAGCCTTCATGATTTTGAACACTTCTATCAAATTTCCTCTTAAACCTTCTCTGCTCTAAGGAGAACAACTCCAGTTTCTCCAGTCTGTCCACGCAACTGAAATCCCTCATCCCTGGAACCATTCTAGTAAATCTCCTCTGCACCCTCTCTAAGGCCTTCACATCCTTCATAAAGTGTGGTGCCCAGAATTGGACACAATACTCCAGCTGTGGCCGAACCAGTGTTTTATAAAGGTTCATCATAACTTCCTTGCTTTTGTACTCCATGCCTCTATTTATAAAGCCCAGAATCCCATATGCTTTTTTAACTGCTTTCTCAACCAAAGAATTGTGCATGTGCACCCCCAGGTCTCTCTGTTCCTGCACCCACTTTAGAACTGTACCATTTAGTTTATATTGCCTCTCCTCGTTCTTCCTGCCAAAATGTATCACTTTGCACTTCTCTGCGTTAAATTTTACCTGTCACGTGTCCGCCCATTCCACCAGCCTATCCAAGTCCTCTTGAAGTCTGTTATTATCCTCCTCCTCACCGTTTATTACACTTTCAAGTGTTTATCGAGCTTCCCCTTAAATGCATCTTCACCAGTCGCCTCAACTACTCCTTGTGATAGTGAGTTCCACATTCCAACCACTCTCTGGGTAAAGAGGTTTCTCCTGAATTCCCTATTAGATTTATTAGTGACTATCTTATATTTAAGGCCCCTAGTTCTGAGCTCCCCCTCAAGTGGAAACATCTCCTCTACGTCTATCTTATCAGATTCTTTCATAATCTTAAAGACCTCTATCAGGTCACCCCTCAGCCTTCTCTTTTCTAGAGAAAAGAGCTCCAGCCTGCTCAATGTTTCCTGATAGTTATAACCTCTCAGTTCCAGTATCATCCTCGTAAATCTTTTTTGCACCTTCTCCAGTGCCTCTATATCCTTTTTATAATATGGAGATCAGAACTGTTCAGAGTACACCAAGTGTGGTCTAACCAAGGTTTTGTACAAATTTAATATAACTTCTCTGCTTTTCAATTCTATCCCTCTAGAAATGAACCCCAGTGCTTGGTTTGCTTTTTTTTAATGGCCTTTTTAACCTGCGTTGTTACTTTTAGTGATGTATATCTGTACCCCAGATCCCTCTGCTCCTCTACCCCATTTAGACTTATTATCCAAGCAGTATGCAGCTTCTTTAATCTTCCTACCAAAATGTGATACCTCACACCTGCCTATATTGAAATTCATTTGCCAATTACATGCCCATTCTGGAAGTTTATTCATATCTTCCTGTATTTTGTTGCAGTCCTCCTCAGTATTAACTACACCCCCCAATTTGGTGTTGTCTGCAAATTTTGAAATTGTACTTCCAATTCCCGAGTCCAAATTGTTTATGTAAATGGTGAACAACAGTGGTCCCAGCACTGATACTTGTGGAACATCATTTCCCACCATTAGCCAGTCTGACACCTTTAAAACGTCTGCCTTATTTTCAATGGCGTTTTCTCCGCATCAGAGAAATACAAGTGTTGTTCCATAGGTGAAGCATTTATCAGGAAAAGCTATTCTGCAATTTCAGTGCTTCTGGACGCGTCTTTGCTTGACACTGTTGTGTAATTGGGAAGCTTGGTTTGTCACAGTTTGGACGGCACGAAGTAATGAGAGGATAGAATCGGGTACGGTAGCATAGTGGTTATGTTACTGGGCTAGTAATCCAGAGGCCTAGACCAAAATCCAAAGTCATGAGTTCAAATCCCGCCACGGCAGCTGGCGAATTTAAATTCAATTAATTAATTAAATTCAATTAATTAAATAAAAATCTGGAATTAAAATACTAGTGTCAGTAATAATGGCCATGAAACTACCGGATTGTCGTAAAAACCCATCTGGTTCACTAATGTCCTTTAGGGAAGGAAGCCTGCCGTCCTTACCCGGTCTGGCCTATATGTGACTCCAGACCCACAGCAATGTGGTTGATTCTTAATTGCCCTCTGAAATGGCCTAGCAAGCCACTCAGTTGTAAAATCTCGCTACGATAAGTCATAATAAGACTAAAACCGGACGGACCACTAGGCACCGGACACGACAATGGCAAAACACGAAGCCCATGTCGACCCTGCAAGGTCCTCCTTACCAACATCTGGGGACTTGTGCCAAAATTGGGAGAGCTGTCCCACAGACGAGTCAAGCAACAGCCTGACACAGCCATACTGACAGAATCATATCTTTCAGCCAACGTCCCAGACTCTTCCATCACCATCCCTGGGTATGTCCTGTCCCACCGGCAGGACAGACCCACCAGAGGTGGCGGTACAGTGATATACAGTCAGGAGGGAGTGGCCCTGGGAGTCCTCAACATTGACTCTGGACCCCATGAAATATCATAGCATCAGGTCAAACATGGGCAAGGAAACCTCCTGCTGATTACCACCGACCGTCCTCCCTCAGCTGATGAATCAGTCCTCCTCCATGTTGAGCACCACTTGGAGGAAGCACTGAGGGTAGCAAGGGCACAAAATGTACTCTGGGTGGGGGACTTCAATGTCCATCACCAAGAGTGGCTCGGTCGCACCACTACTGACCGAGCTGGCCGAGTCCTGAAGGACATAGCTGCCAGACTGGGCCTGCGGCAGGTGGTGAGCGAACCAACACGAGGGAAAAACTTACTTGACCTCGTCCTCACCAATCTACCTGTCGCAAATGCATCTGTCCATGACAGTATTGGTAGGAGTGACCACCGCACAGTCCTCGTGGAGTTGAAGTCCTGTCTTCGCACTGAGGACACCATCCAACGTGTTGTGTGGCACTACCACCGTGCTAAATGGGATAGATTCAGAACAGATCTAGCAGCTCACAACTGGGCATCCATGAGGCGCTGTGGGCCATCAGCAGCAGCAGAATTGTATTCTAGCACAATCTGTAACCTCATGGCCCGGCATATTCCTCACTCTACCATTACCAACAAGCCAGGGGATCAACCCTGGTTCAATGAGGAGTGTCGAAGAGCATGCCAGGAGCAGCACCAGGCGTACCGAAAAATGAGGTGCCAACCTGGTGAAGCTACAACTCAGGACTACATGCATGCTAAACAGCGGAAGCAACATGCTATAGACAGAGCTAAGCGATTCCACAACCAACGGATCAGATCAAAGCTCTGCAGTCCTGCCACATCCAGTCGTGAATGGTGGTGGACAATTAAACAACAAATGGGAGGAGGAGGCTCTGCAAACATCCCCATTCTCAATGATGGTGGGGTCCAGCACGTGAGTGCAAAAGACAAGGCTGAAGCGTTTGCAACCATCTTCAGCCAGAAGTGCCGAGTGGATGATCCATCTCAGCCTCCTCCCGATATCCCCACCATCACGGAAGCCAGTCTTCGGCCAATTCGATTCACTCCACGTGATATCAAGAAACGGCTGAGTGCACTGGATACAGCAAAGGCTATGGGCCCCGATAACATCCCAGCTGCAGTGCTGAAGACTTGTGCTCCAGAACTAGCTGCGCCTCTAGCCAAGCTGTTCCAGTACAGCTACAACACTGGCATCCACCCGACAATGTGGAAAATTGCCCAGGTATGTCCTGTCCACAAAAAGCAGGACAAATCCAATCGGGCCAATTACCGCCCCATCAGTCTACTCTCAATCATCAGCAAAGTGATGGAAGGTGTCGTCGACAGTGCTATCAAGCGGCACTTACTCACCAACAACCTGCTCACCGATGCTCAGTTTGGGTTCCGCCAGGACCACTCGGCTCCAGACCTCATTACAGCCTTGGTCCAAACATGGACAAAAGAGCTGAATTCCAGAGGTGAGGTGAGAGTGACTGCCCTTGACATCAAGGCAGCATTTGACCGAGTGTGGCACCAAGGAGCCCTAGTAAAATTGAAGTCAATGGGAATCAAGGGGAAAACTCTCCAGTGGCTGGAGTCATACCTAGCACAAAGGAAGATGGTAGTGGTTGTTGGAGGCCAATCATCTCAGCCCCAGGGCATTGCTGCAGGAGTTCCTCCGGGCAGTGTCCTAGGCCCAACCATCTTCAGCTGCTTCATCAATGACCTTCCCTCCATCATAAGGTCAGAAATGGGGATGTTCGCTGATGACTGCACAATTTTCAGTTCCATTCGCAACCCCTCAGATAATGAAGCAGTCCGAGCCTGCATGCAGGAAGACCTGGACAACATCCAGGCTTGGGCTCATAAGTGGCAAGTAAGATTCGCGCCAGATAAGTGCCAGGCAATGATCATCTCCAACAAGAGAGAGTCTAACCACCTCCCCTTGACATTCAACGGCATTAACATCGCCGAATCCCCCACCATCAACATCCTGGGGGTCACCATTGACCAGAAACTTAACTGGACCAGCCATATAAATACTGTGGCTACGAGAGCAGGTCAGAGGCTGGGTATTCTGCGGCGAGTGACTCACCTCCTGACTCCCCAAAGCCTTTCCACCATCTACAAGGCACAAGTCAGGAGTGTGATGGAATACTCTCCACTTGCCTGGATGAGTGCAGCTCCAACAACACTCAAGAAGCTCGACACCATCCAAGATAAAGCAGCCCGCTTGATTGGCACCCCATCCACCACCCTAAACATTCACTCCCTTCACCACCGGCGCACAGTGGCTGCAGTGTGCACCATCCACAGGATGCACTGCAGCAACTCGCCAAGGCTTCTTTGACAGCACTTCCCAAACCCTCGACCTCTACCACCTAGAAGGACAAGAGCAGCAGGCGCATGGGAACAACACCACCTGCACGTTCCCCTCCAAGTCACACACCATCCCGACTTGGAAATATATCGCCGTTCCTTCATTGTCGCTGGGTCAAAATCCTGGAACTCCCTTCCTAACAGCACTGTGGGAGAACCGTCACCACACGGACTGCAGCGGTTCAAGAAGGCGGCTCACTCCACCTTCTCGAGGGCAATTAGGGATGGGCAATAAATGCCGGCCTCGCCAGCGACGCCCACATCCCGTGAACGAATAAAAAAAAAGAATCGGACCCCCATGGCAAGACTTATCCATTGATGCGAAAAAGAAAATAAAAACGCAAATGCTGGAAATCAGAAACCAAAACAGAAAATGCCGCAAAGCGGAGACAGGTTAAGCAACATTTGCAAAGAGAGAAGACAGACCTTGATAACTGCGTGCTGTTCTTCAGAGTGAGTCTGAGTCTGATGAAAGATACATACCCAAAATGTCATGGTCTGTCTTTTCTCTCTGTGAATGTTGGCTGACCTGCTCCGTCTTTGTGACGTTTTCTGTGTTTCCAATTTCACGTGTAAACTTTGCATCGCAGACATTGGCCAAAATAGATGTGAATCTCTGCCTGACTAACACGCGGGGGCTGGTGGAACGCTCCACAACTATCTGACCTCACGTAGAAACGTACAGCCACTGACATTAGTACAATGTAAAAGTGTATTGCTATGGAGAACTGAGAGAACTTTGAGATGTTTTAATGTTTTTAATAGATTCTGCCACTTAAGTGAAAGACTACTGCTTCTCCACCTGCTGTCTTTACTTGAGGGCATGAACTCAGGATCTTCACCAAAAGAATAAAGCAAGCGGTTAGGAGAATGTTTTTAATATAGAGTTTTGCTCGAATATTGAATGGCCTACCAGAGACAGTGGCAGAAGTAGAATCCATAATAACTTTTAAATGGGAAGTGAGCAAATCTTTGAAAAAGGAAAATGGGAAAGAATTGAGGAATGGGAATAAGGGATAGTTCTTTCAGAGAACCAGCACAGGAGCGATGGGCTCCTTCCATGCTGTAGAATTTTATGATTTTGCTTCTGCTAACTATTTTTCTTACTAAACCTGATTCATAGATTGTAGCCTGAAATATAGACATTTTCCCACTGGTGGCAGAGTTGTTGCCTGGAGGGCATTCTGTCCCCTGGGTGGGGGGAGCTCGACCTCCCTCCTCTGCCAGCCCCAGGGCCTCCAACACAGACTCGTAGAACCTGGGTGACCTGTCTGGACCTCAACTAGCCATTGCCTTGAACGGCCCCCTGTGCAACTTACCCCCTGTGAACCCCGCCCTCCGTGGCCCTGCCCCCTGGGTATCTCACACCCTGCTGCCCCCCCCCCCCCCCGCTCCCCCCGCAACCCCCACCCCCACCCCCGGTGCCCATTTTGGGGCACGATCCAATTTCTAGGCATTAATTTCTATTGGCCTCTTCTGAACTCATTTTGATGACCACAGTGTCATCAAAGTCGATCTGTCACACGTTGTTATTCAATATACTTGGCTGCTTTAGTAAACAGAGCAATGGAAAAGAAAGAACTTGCATTTATTTAGCACCTTTCATGACCTCAGGACATTCCAAAGTGCTTTACAGCAAATGAAGTATTTTTGAAGTGTAGTCACTGTTGTAATGTAGGAAACGCTAATGTAACACCCTTATTTAAAAAGGGTAGTAGGCAGAAGGCTGGAAGTTATAGACCAGTAAGCCTAACATCTGTGGTGGGTAAAATTTTGGAGTCTATTATTAAGGAGACAGTAGCAGAACATTTGGATAAACATAATTTAATAGGACAAAGTCAGCATGGCTTTACGAAGGGGAAGTCATGTCTGACAAATTTGCTTGAGTTCTTTGAGGACATAACGTACAGGGTGGATAAAGGGGAACCAGTGGACGTAGTGTATTTAGACTTCCAGAAGGCATTCGACAAGGTGCCACATAAAAGATTATTGCTCAAGATAAAGAATCATTGGATTGGGGGTAATATTCTGGCATGGGTGGAGGATTGGTTATCTAACAGGAAGCAGAGAGTTGGGATAAATGGTTCATTCTCGGACTGGCAACCAGTAGCCAGTGGTGTTCCGCAGGGGTCGGTGCTGGGTCCCCAACTCTTTACAATCTATATTAACGATTTGGAGGAGGGGACCGAGTGTAACATATCAAAGTTTGCAGATGATACAAAGATGGGAGGGAAAGTAGAGTGTGAGGAGGACATAAAAAACCTACAAGGGGATATAGACAGGCTGGGTGAGTGGGCGGAGATTTGGCAGATGCAATACAATATTAGAAAATGTGAGGTTATGCACTTTGGCAGGAAAAATCAGAGAGCAAGTTATTATCTTAATGGCAAGAAACTGGAAAGTACTGCAGTACAAAGGGATCTGGGGGTCCTAGTGCAAGAAAATCAAAAAGTTAGTATGCAGGTGCAGCAGGTGATCAAGAAGGCCAATGGAATGTTGGCATTTATTGCTCGGGGGATAGAATATAAAAACAGGGGGGTATTGCTGCAGTTATATAAAGTATTGGTGAGACTGCACCTGGAATACTGCATAGAGTTTTGGTGTCCATACTTAAGAAAATACATACTTGCTCTGGAGGCAGTACAAAGAAGGTTCACTCGGTTTATCCCGGGGATGAGGGGGTGGACATATGAGGAGAGGTTGAGCAGATTGGGACTCTACTCATTGGAGTTCAGAAGAATGAGAGGCGATCTTATTGAAACATATAAGATTGTGAAGGGGCTTGATCGGGTGGATGCGGTAAGGATGTTCCCAAGGATGGGTGAAACTCGAACTAGGGGGCATAATCTTAGAATAAGGGGATGCTCTTTCAAAACTGAGATGAGGAGAAACTTCTTCACTCAGAGGTGGGTCTGTGGAATTTGCTGCCCCAGGAAGCTGTGGAAGCTACATCATTAAATAAATTTAAAACCGAAATCGACAGTTTCCTAGAAGTAAAGGGAATTAGGGGTTACGGGGAGCGGGCAGGAAATTGGACATGAATTTAGATTTGAGGTTAGGATCAGATCAGCCATGATCTTATTGAATGGCGGAGCAGGCTCGAGGGGCCGATTGGCCTACTCCTGCTCCTATTTCTTATGTTCTTATGTTCTTATGTAACGCGGCAGCCAATTCACGCACAGCAAGATCCCACAGACAGCAATGTGATAATGGCCAGATAATCTGTTTTCGTGATGTGGGTTAAGGGATAATATTGGCCAGGACACCGGGGAGAACTCTCCTGCTCTTCTTCGAAATAGTACCAATGGATCTTCTACATCACCTGAGAGGGCAGACAGGGCTTCGGTTTAACGTCTCAAAGACGGCACCTCCAACGGTGCAGCACTCCCTCAGTACTGCACTGGAGTGTCAGCCTAGATTATCTACTTAAATCTCTGGAGTGGGGTGAGTACATCATGACAGTGGTGTGTGTGTAGTGACAGTACAAAGGACTGGGCCTGTGTATAGTGACACTACAATGGACTGGGCCTGTGTATAGTGACACCACAATGGACTGGGCCTGTGTGTAGTGACAGTACAAAGGACTGGGCCTGTGATTAGTGACACTACAATGGACTGGGCCTGTGTATAGTGACACTACAATGGACTGGGCCTGTGTGTAGTGACAGTACAAAGGACTGGGCCTGTGTATAGTGACACTACAATGGACTGGGCCTGTGTGTAGTGACAGTACAAAGGACAGGGCCTGTGTATAGTGACACTACAATGGACTGGGCCTGTGTATAGTGACACTACAATGGACTGGGCCTGTGTGTAGTGACACTACAATGGGCTGGGCCTGTGTGTAGTGACACTACAATAGACTGGGCCTGTGTGTAGTGACACTACAATGGACTGGGCCTGTGTGTAGTGACACTACAATGGACTGGGCCTGTGTGTAGTGACACTACAATGGACTGGGCCTGTGTGTAGTGACAGTACAATGGGCTGGGCCTGTGTGTAGTGACAGTACAATGGACTGGGCCTGTGTGTAGTGACAGTACAATGGGCTGGGCCTGTGTGTAGTGACAGTACAATGGGCTGGGCCTGTGTGTAGTGACAGTACAGTGGACTGGGCCTGTGTGTAGTGACAGTACAATGGGCTGGGCCTGTGTGTAGTGACAGTACAATGGGCTGGGCCTGTGTGTAGTGACAGTACAGTGGACTGGGCCTGTGTGTAGTGATAGTACGATGGACTGGGCTTGTGTGTAGTGATAGTACAATGGACTGGGCCTGTGTGTAGTGATAGTACAATGGGCTGGGCCTGTGTGTAGTGATAGTACAATGGACTGGGCCTGTGTGTAGTGATAGTACAATGGGCTGGGCCTGTGTATAGTGGTAGTACAATGGGCTGGGCCTGTGTGTAGTGATAGTACAATGGACTGGGCCTGTGTGTAGTGATAGTACAATGGGCTGGGCCTGTGTGTAGTGACAGTACAATGGACTGGGCTTGTGTGTAGTGATAGTACAATGGGCTGGGCCTGTGTGTAGTGACAGTACAATGGGCTGGGCCTGTGTGTAGTGACAGTACAGTGGACTGGGCCTGTGTGTAGTGATAGTACGATGGACTGGGCTTGTGTGTAGTGATAGTACAATGGACTGGGCCTGTGTGTAGTGATAGTACAATGGGCTGGGCCTGTGTGTAGTGATAGTACAATGGACTGGGCCTGTGTGTAGTGATAGTACAATGGGCTGGGCCTGTGTGTAGTGATAGTACAATGGGCTGGGCCTGTGTGTAGTGATAGTACAATGGGCTGGGCCTGTGTGTAGTGGTAGTACAATGGACTGGGCCTGTTTGCTGCACTGCACAATGCATTTTGATTGCACCTTTAATGTAGAAAAAGATCACAGGGCATAATACAGAGATGTAAGGAAAATGGATGCTGAGACAAAGAAGGAGATATCAGGAGGGATGACCAAAAACTTGATCAGAGGTGAGTTTTAATGAAGGATGGGGAAGTGAAGGGCCTTAATGAGGGCATTCCAGAGCATGGGGTCGAAGTTGCTGAAGGCACTGCTGCCAATAGTGGGATGAAGGGGTGGGGTTGGCGGGGGCACAAGAGGACCCAGGGGAGCAGAGAATTTGGGAAGATATTTTTAATATTCATTCCTTGGATATGGGCGTCGCTCGCAAGGCCAGCATTTACTGCCCATCCAGTGGAGGAGATTACAGAGATAGGGAAGAGCGAGGCCATGGAGGGATCTAAAGACAAGGATGAGAATTTTACATTTGAGGTGTTATGGGGACTGGCAACCAATGTAGGTCAATAAGGACAAGGGTAAAGTGCGAGCAAGAATTGGTCTGCGCTAGGATACGGGCAGCAGAGTTTTGGACGACTGGTCTAAATCTAACAACAGCATTAGCCCCAGAAGTCTGTAACATTGCTGGAGTCCCAAGCTCAGGGCTGCTGTTGATTGACACATACACTGGGCTGAGTGCACCTTCCCTGAATGAAATCATTTTCTCCGACCAAAAAGGGCATCATTCAGTGAATGCACAGCTAATGCTTGAGCCAGGAAAAATCTTCACACATACTTGCCTTGTGCCCGGGACGACGTCATGACTCATTCATCCTGCATGAAACCTCTCTTCACAGAAGGCTGTAAAGTGATCTGAGATCCCAGCGCTAGATCATGCTGAGGAAAATATCTTTACTTAAAGGGGCAGTGCATTCGTAATTTACCAGGGGAAGGGGGAGGTTAGGAGAAACCTTTTTTTTTGTGCCGCGGTTTGTTAGGACATAGATGACCCTACCAGGATCCGCAATTGCTTATGAGTAGGAAGTGAATCAATATTTTGAAAAGGAAAAAATTCTATGGAGGAAGGACAGGAAAATGGGATTAAATGGATAACTCTTTCAGAGAGCTGGTGCGATGGGCCAAACGGTCTCCTTCTGTGCCGTGAGATTCCACGGGGTCAATTTTTACCGTCGGCACCGGGCGGAAAACAGGCAATAGAAAGATTGGCCGGCCATTTTACACCCGCCCAATGAAAAATCGGACGGGGTGTAAACTGGACGATCGATTCGTCGCCTCCTGTTTACTGCCGGTGGTGAAGGTGACAATTCGTCCCTACGATTCTATCCGGTGTCTCTTAGTCCTCCTTTGTTCTTCTGTTTTACATCTTAAAACTGATGGTCAAAAGCAGCCTGAGGATATTTGTGAGCAGGATATATAACCTGGACAATCAGAGTGGAAATAGAAACATAGCAACAGGATTAGGCCGTTCGTCCCCTCGAGCCTGTTCCATTCAATGAGATCATGGCTGATCTGTACCTCAACTCCATTTACCTGCCTTTGCTCCATAATCCCTTGATACCCTTACCCATCAAAAATCTATCAATCTCAGTCTTGAAAATTTCAATGGTCCCCCAGCACCCACAGCCTTTTTCAGAAAGTTCCAGATTTCCACTACCCTTTGTGTGAAAAAGTGCTTCCTGATTTCAGTCCTTAATGGCCTAGCTCTGATTTTAAGATTGTGCCCCCTTGTTTTGGATTCACCCACCAGAGGAAATAGTTTCTCTCTATCTACCTTATCGAATCCCTTAATCATTTTAAACTCTTCGATTAGATCACTCCTCAACCTTCTAAACTCAAGGGCATACAAGCCAAGTTTATGCAACCTGGCCTCATAATTTAACCCTTTAAACCCTGGTATCATTCTGGTGAATCTGTGCTGCACCCCCTCCCCAAGGCCAATATATCCTTCCTGAGGTTCGATGCCCAAAACTGAACGCAGTACTCCAAATGGGGTCTGACCAAGGCTCTGCACTGAGTACTCCAACCCCCTTGAGATAAAGAACAAGATTCCATTAGCTTTTTGATTGCTTCTTGTAAAATTAACAAACCTCAAAAAAGACTTGAGATTACAAGGGTTCCCTCCTCCCGGAGATGTGGAATGGACTCCCAACTAAAGCATCTAACACTGTGTCCATTGATACTTGCGCAGAAGAGTTGGATCAATATACGGATAGCAAGGGGACATTTTTCAATCATTCCCTCCCGCTGCAGAGCCTCACCCGCAGGGAGCACATATCAGAAACTATGCATATGCAGACCATGATTTTCTGGCCATTCATTTTAATAAATGCAAAATCATGAGCCGAACGCAAATGATTTCCTGACGTCTGGTCTGGGCTTCCGAGGTTCTGCACTGGGAATGTGCAATCAGATAACTTTTCAGTTTTCTTGTTTTGCTGAATCTTCCCTTCAGCGTGCGTGTGGCACTCTGTTCACATCCTTCTGTCCCCATAAGTGACGTCACTAAAACTCAACTTAAAGAGCCAATATCTCCACAGCAAGGTATCTGGGAAACCTTTTTTTTTATTTGGGGAAGGAGGAGAGTGAGAGGAGCAGTGTTACGTCACCTTTAATGCCACAATCCAGCAATCTATTTCAGCACCATTCATTTGTTATCATTTGGATAAAGACTGCTTTTTCATGAAGTTGGCTCCGGCCCTTTTAGCGATGTCAATGAAAAGGGGATTCTACATAAAACGTCTGCTCACATGCACCCTCTGACCAGCAGTTTTACAGCAAAAAAACAGAGATTGAGACACACCAGTTAGTGCACAACTTATAACATTGAGGATCATGTGACCATTCTGATCAACATACTTTAATTTAACCCTAACAGTGCCATGAATTAGCTTCCTCTTCCTCCTCCTCCTCTTCCTCCCCCTCCTCTTCCTCCCCTCCTCTTCCTCCTCCTCTTCCTTCTCCTCCTCTTCCTCCCCTCCTCTTCCTCCTCCTCCTCCTCTTCCTCTCCCTCCCTTCTCCTCTTCCTCCCCTCTTCTTCCTCCTCCTCCTCTTCCTCCCCCTCCCTCCTCCTCTTCCTCTTCCTCCTCCCCCTCTTCCTCCTCTTCCTCTGTTAGCTGTTGGACTTTGGACATCATCAATGAATATGCTCACTTAGCCGTGACCCTTCTATGTTTGACTGGTTTTACATGACAAGGGGACTCACCCGATTAGGTTGCATCTCTGACGTGACTATTTCAGTAATTACATTCTCGGCTTTGTATTGGTTGAAAAATCTATTCATTAAAGACTGTTCTCAGCCAATGAAAAACAGTTTTGTTTTGTACTAAAAGTGGACGCTGAGAGCCAGAAGGCAGAATAAAGAAAGAAAGTGTAAGATATAAAGTGTAGTTTTTTTTGGAACATAAGACATATGGGACAATTTTAACCTCACTCGCTTGGTGGAAATTGGGTTAAAATCGCTCAGGTTATGTACTCACCCTGGAACGCCGGGAGCTGCCAGTTGCCGATTTTAACCTGTTCCACTCAACAGGCGTTAAAGACATCTGACCAAAGTCAGCGGGGTCCTTATTTTAACAGATGCATGTCTGGTCCCAATGACGTCATCGGGACACAACTGCAATTTTAACTTGGCAGCTTGAGCAGGAAGCCACATTGGCTTTCCCGCCAGGTGAAGGTGGTGGGGAAGAGGATCAGGGCCAGCAGAGGACCAAACAGGTAAGTCCCCCAAGGACCTATCCTTGGGCACCCCCCACCCCCCCACACTATTTCTCATCTACATGCTGCCCCTAAGTGACATCATCCGAAAACACAACTTCAGGTTCCACATGTATGCTGACGACACCCAGCTCTATCTTACCACCACCTCCCTCGACCCCTCCACTGTCTGATTTGTCTCACTGCTTGCCCGACATCCAAGTACTAGATGAGCAAAAATTTCCTCCAACTAAATATTGGGAAGACCAAAGCCATTGTCTTTGGTCCCCGCCGCAAACTCTGCTCCCTAGCCACCGATTCCATCCCTCCCCCTGACCACTGTCTGAGGCTGAACCAGACCATTCACATCCTATTTGACCCTGAGATGAGCTTCCAACCCCATATTCGCTCCATCACCAAGACGGCCTACTTCCTCGGTAAAATTTCCCGTCTCCGCCCCTGCCTCAGCTCATCTGCTGCTGAAACCCTCATCCGTGCCTTTGTTATTTCTAGACTTGACTATTCCAGTGTCCTCCTGGCCAGTCTCCCATCTTCCACCCTCCATAAACTTGAACTCATCCAAAACTCTGCTGCCCGTATCCTAACTCGCACCAAGTCCCCTCCACCCATCACCCCTGTGCTCGCTGACCTACATTGGCTCTCGGTCCGGGAATGCCTTGATTTTAAAATTCTCATCGTTATTTTCAAATTCTTCCATGACCTCACCCCTCCCTATCTCTGTAACCTCCTCCAGCTCTACAACCCTCTGAGATCTCCGTGCTCCTCCAATTCTGGCCTCTTGCGCATCCCTGATTTTAGTCGCTCCACCATTGATGGCCGTGCCTTCAGCTGCCTGGAATTCCCTCCCTAAACCCCTCTGCCTCTCTACTTCTCTCTCCTCCTTCAAGATGCTCCTTAAAACCTACCTTCTTGACCAAGTTTCTGTCCTAATATCTCCTTGTGTGGCTCAGTGTCAAATTTTGTTTCATAATCGCTCCTGTGAAGCGCCTTGGCATGTTTTACTACGTTAAAGGCGCTATATAAATGCAAGTTGTTGTTGTTGTTTCCTTGTAGGGTCAGGAAGAACAGGAGTGCTTGTCTGGGTCCCACAAGGAAAGCTTAGGGCACCCCTGCCGCGGACTCGCCTCCCCCACCCTTCCCCATTGTGAGATCCCCGTGGATTGGCCCGAACAGCCGATCCTGCCTTGTCCCTGGTGAGGGTGGGCAGTCTCTGGGTCGTGAGATTTTTCAGTGCTTCCCACCTGGAACAGGTAGGAAGTTGGCCGGTGGGATTTGAACAAGTCCGGGAGTTAAAATAGTCCGGGTCTCATTTCTGGAGCAGCGAGCGAGTTTCCACCTGCCCAAACCACACCCAGAGTTAAAATTGGGGCCGTGTTTTTTTTAGGAAACTAAGACACGGAGAATACGATAGAAAGGTCGAAGGAATGGATGGGGATAGAAGGCGATGGGGAATTGAATGAAGTCGTTTAAAACATTTCTGAAGTTGTTCTCAAGTTTATAGAGTTAACATATAGTAATAAATCTGTTCCTAATGTTTAGGGACATTTATTACTGTAATATTCGTATTTATATAACTCCCATAGTGTGTGAGCTGACAACCTGACCAACCCAGGGGGCAAGTATATCCATGGACCTGCCTGCAATCTAAGGAATGAACCATCTCAGCGATTTGGTGCTTCATCCACCAGTAATCCTGGCTTGTTCCACACTCAGTCCCCTATTTTATGAATGAAGCGATAAAATAACAAAACATTTCAAAAGTTAGTTGTTGCTCTCTGACATCTGAAGACATTTGAGCAGATGGAAAACATCGAAGAATGTGTCACTGCTGGCACAGCATTACTCACGGACCAAAAAAAAGACAAAATGGCACTCTGTGTGTTTTCCTTCAAGGGACAGACTATCAAATGGTCTAAATTGAAATGGAGACTTCCTGATGGCTGAATGAGTAAAGGTACTTCATGGTGTCATACTGAGCCACGTTGAGTAGGAAGGATTGAGATTCAATCCCTAACTAGAGTTAGTGGTGAACCTCAGCCAAAGCTGAGTGGCAGTACAACATTAACTCAGTGCTGCCAGAGGGAAAATTGAGCCAAACTAAACATTTTTCTCATTAGATGATAGAGTGGATTGACAGGCATTTCTACCTAAGAATTATAGGAACATTTTTGAGAAGCTGGATTGCTCTTGCAGAGAGCTGGCACGGACTCGACAGGCTGAATGGCCTCCTTCCGTGCTATAACCATTCTATGATTCTAAGATTCTAAGTCAAGCTTCCTGTGTGCAGTTGAACAAATGAACAGTGAAGGACAGGAACAGACCCACTGCTCCATACAGTCTCACCTACACAACTACAGTGCCTTGTCCATCACAATATAGACACTCCCCAATCCACTCGGAAGCCATGCAATCTCCTAGGAGAGGCAAAAAAACAGATAAAGCCAATTAGAAAATCATACAATCATAGAATGATACAGCACAGAAGGAGGCCATTTGGCCCATCATGCCTGTGCCAGCTCTTTGGAACAGCTATCCAATTAGTCCCACTCCCCTGCTCTTTCCCCATAGCCCTGCAAAATTTTCCCCTTCAAGTATTTATCTAATTCCCTTTTGAAAGTTATTATTTAATCTGCTTCCACCGCCCTTTCAGGCCGTGCATTCCAGATCACAACAACTCGCAGCGTAAAAATTTTTTTCCTCGTCTCGCCTCTGGCTCTTTTGCCAATTACCATGAATCTGTGTCCTCTGGTTACCGACCCTTCTGCCACTGGAAATAGTTTCTCCTTATTTACTCCATCAAAACCCTTCATGATTTTGAACACCTCTATCAAATCTCCTTTTAACCTTCTCTGTTCTAAGGAGAACAACCCCAGCTTCTCCAGTCTCTCCACATAACTGAAGTCCCTCATCCGTGGTACCATTCTAATAAATCTCTTTTGCGCCCTCTCTAAGGCCTTGACATCCTTCCTATAGTGTGGTGCCCAGAATTGGCCACAATACTCCAGCTGGGGCCTAACCAGTATTTTATAAAGGTTCAGCATAAGTTCCTTGCTTTTGTACTCTATATCTGTATTTATAAAGCCAAGGATCTTTTAGCAGCCTCCTCAACTTGTCCTGCCATCTTCAAAGATTTGTGTACCTATACCCCCAGGTCTCTTTGTTCCTGCACCCACTATAAAAAAATCTGGTAAATTCTTCTCCGATCCCTTAAGGTGATGGGAACGAGCCCAGGAGACCACTATGGCCCTGATTAATGTTATACATTACAAACTCATCCCGAATTACCAAGCATTACGTTCTGCTGAGAATTCTGGGTAAATTCTGTCACAATGAACGGATATTTATTAAACCCTTCATGACATCATCCTCGTTTAAAATGAAACTAATGTCATGAATTTGGAGGGGGATCGGAATTAATGTTGCACAGGAACAACAAATCGCCATTTCCATCTTGTCATTTGCCCGCAATCCTTAGCTGTGGCGGCAGCTGAGTGGTGGCCTGAATGATTGAGTGCCGAGTATTGAATGACTGGGCTCAGGCAGGGGTTAAACAGAGAATGAAGAGTGAGTAAAGTAATGAAAGGAATGACTTCATGGCTGGGACTTAGTGTTAAATTACAGGGCCAGGGTTTGAGTAGTGATGAAGGGAGCACTCTCACTCTCCCACTGCTTCTCCAACATGCTGAGCTTTTTTTATCCCTTTCTCCCTGGTTGAAATACTAACATAAGAACATAAGAAATTGGAGCAGGAGTAGGCCATACAGCCCCTCTAGCCTGCTCCGCCATTCAGTAAGATCAAGGCCGATCTTTTACCTCAACTCCACTTTCCTGCCCGTTCCGCATATCACTTGAACCCTAACATAAGAACATAAGAAATAGGAGCAGGAGTAGGCCAATCGGCCCCTCGAGCCTGCTCCGCCATTCAATAAGATCATGGCTGATCTGATCCTAACCTCAAATCTAAATTCATGTCCAATTTCCTGCCTGCTCCCCGTAACCCTTAATTCCCTTTACTTCTAGGAAACTGTCGATTTCGGTTTTAAATTTATTTAATGATGTAGCTTCCACAGCTTCCTGGAGCAGCAAATTCCACAGACCTACCACCCTCTGAGTGAAGAAGTTTCTCCTCATCTCAGTTTTGAAAGAGCAGCCCCTTATTCTAAGATTATGCCCCCTAGTTCTAGTTTCCCCCATCCTTGGGAACATCCTTACCGCATCCACCCGATCAAGCCCCTTCACAATCTTATATGTTTCAATAAGATCGCCTCTCAATCTTCTGAACTCCAATGAGTAGAGTCCCAATCTACTCAACCTCTCCTCATATGTCCACCCCCTCATCCCCGGGATTAACCGAGTGAACCTTCTTTGTACTGCCTCGAGAGCAAGTATGTATTTTCTTAAGTATGGACACCAAAACTGTATGCAGTATTCCAGGTGCGGTCTCACCAATACCTTATATAACTGCATATAACCAAAGGCATCAATTCAACTCCCACACAGGTTAACCCTTTCTCCGACTCGAAGGTTACTCTTTCACTGACTCGCAATAACTGAAATTAGAGCTAGACCATTCAGGGGTGATGTCAGGAAGCACTTCTTCACACAAAGGGGAGTGGAAATCTGGAACGCTCTCCCCCAAAAAGCTTTTGAGGCTGTGGGTCAATTGAAAATTTCAAAACTGAGATTGATAGATTTTTGTTGGGAAAGGGTATTAAGGGTTATGGAGCTAAGGTGGGTAAATGGAGTTAAGATACAGATCAACCATCATCTAACTGAATGGCAGACCAGGCTCGAGGGGCCTACTCCTGTTCCTATGTACTCAGGCTTTGTCAGGCAGCCTCAGCCAGTCCGTCTCTCCATCCTCTCCATCATGCAGGGATCCCAAGCAGGAGACAAGACGGCACTGTTCCACTGAGGTTAGCAATTAATCATACAAATCAAAACACTGTACTAAGCCTAGATATTTGGAACCAGAATCACTCATTATGGAATTCCATTCGCTGGAATTTATTCAAAACCAGCAAAGAAAGCCTGTGAGCATGAGGTAACTTCACACACTTATACTTGAGGAGTCAAAGGACTACTTAGGATGTCAAGCCGGGTTTTCATGAAATGGAAGATTGATGTCAGAAATTCTTGCTATAACTGACAGATATGTGTTGTAAGAATCACCTGGGACGCTTGACATGGCAGCTGTCGGTTGATTCTAAACTTAGTGATTCCGAAGCTTTTTAAAAAGTGTTATTGAGGTATTATTTTTATGAGTATATACTTCTTTCCTTCTGCACCAACTTCCATTTCTTGCCAAGAAGGTGGAGTAAAACAGGATGCTCACACCTCTTGGGCACGGCCAATGCTGCTTTGTGATTACCTGCCAAGTGGGAACTCACCCTCCAAGGGACTTGTGGTCCCAAAACCATATGTGCAATTTGTTCTTCCGAAGTTGCCAGCCTTTATTGCCCATCCCTGGTCACCTTGAAAGCGTTGAGTCAACCACATAATGCAGACTAGACTTGTATGTAGGCCCAGACCTGGGAGGGTAGCAGTTTCCCTCCCCTGAAGGACGTTGGTGAACCAATTGGGCTTTTATAATCCAGTATCTTTCATTTTCCTGGTGCCAGTCCACAAATTACCAGATTGATTGAATTCAATTGCACAATTTGCCACGATGCAGTTTAAACTCTCAACCTCTGGGTTGCTAGTCCACTACCATAACCATTACACTACACTGATATTTGCGCTCCAGCTGTGGCTCCATGGATAGCACTCTTGCCTCTGAGTCAGAAGGTTGAGCACAAAGACTTGAGCACAAAAGCAAGGTTGACACTCCCAGTGCAGTACTGTGGGAGTACTGCACTGTCGGAGGATGAAAAAAACCGAGGCCCTGTATCCCCTCTCAGGTGGACATAAAAGATCCCCTGGCACTATTTCAAAGAAAAGCAGGGGAGTTCTCCCCAGTGCCTTGGATAATATTTATCCCTCAACCAACATCACTAAAACGGGTTATCTGGTCATTAGCTCATTAACTGTTTGTGGGATCTTGCTGTGCTCAATTTTGGCTGCAGCGTTCCCTACATTACAACAGTAACTACACTTCAAAAGTTCTTCATTGACAGTAAGGCGCTTCGGGATGACCTGAGGCGGTGAAAGGTGTGAGATAGATGCAAGTTCTTTCTTTCTTTACCGTACCCCGATTCTATTGTATCTCCGGGTCACTGAACTGGAGGTTGCAAAACAGAAGATAATAGACCCCAATATTTATTCAACGGGGGACTCCTTCACCTTCACTAACAGAAACAAATTCAAAATACCGAGAGGCTAGAAATAATCATTAAAGGCGAGGCTGTTGCTGAAGGGGACGTAAGTCGCAGATGTCCCACAGGAGAACACTGGGTCATTAATTTAGGTTATTTCATGTTTCTAGTCACTATGGGTGGGTTGGGAGCGGGTGAGAAGGTAAAAATTTTAAAATGTAAAACCCGACCCCAGCCCGCCCTCTTCCGGATTTAACGGAGGCGGGTCGGGGCCCGGCGACCAATCCGCTCCTGGGACGCGGGTCGGTCAGTAAAATCTTTTAAGGAGGTTGCGGACCTCCATTTTAATAGATTTTTTATTTTTAACTCCTGGGGGCCGGGATTCCCGGGCCTTCTGCTTCACGTCACGTTCGAGGAGGGGAGAAGGCCTGGATTAATTCGTAAGTGCCTTTATTGCACTGCTTGTGGGCCAGGAGGAGCAGGAGTGTTTCACAGCCGCAATCACACACACGTGATCGGGCGACCCTCCCCTCCACGTCCGACCTCCCCCCACCACGATCTCTGACCACCCACGATCTCCGATCCCCCTACGATCTCCGACCCCCCCAAGACCTCCGACACCCCCACGATCTCCTACCCCCTCCCACGATCTCCAACCCCCCCATGATCTCCGACCCCCCCACGATCTCCGACCCCCCCCCCCCCCGCCCCCGCTTTTGCTGACCGAGCCCCCTCCGATGTCCAGCCCCAATTGCGCCCCCCACCACCGATGTCCCACTTATCTGTCATCCACTCCCCGGTTGCTTTCCCGTCCAAACAGGCAGCCAGCCTATCAATCATGCTGCCTGTTGGGTGGGAAACCTGCTGAAAAAATTCCAAAGACTTCCTGATGTCAAAATCGTCAGGACGTCCGGGAAACCTGTACTTCCGGGTCCGGAAATCCTCCCGCCCGCTGTCTTCAAGGCCCCGAGTAAATATCGGGGCCTCTGTCTCAAAGCAAAGAGTTGAGTGTTGCCGACCTGGGCAGTTGGGTGTGAGTAAAGGAAATATTAACGGGATGTTCTCCTGGGGTCTGCGCTGTTTTACTAAAATAACGATACAAACAACAACGACTTGTATTTATATACATCCCACACCAGGCGTAATCCAGATAAATGGACGTTGAGCTAAAGGAGACGCAGTCCCCAGCACTTACACCGTCCACGCTAATCCCGGACAGCCGCCTATATCGGGCAAATGGCGCTAACTGTTCGTCATTTCCACTGGAGTTAATTACAATGGCGGCGCTTAAAACGTATCGGGCAGAATTTGCCATCTCCCTTTCCTTCCTTGCTCTGCCATTTCGGTCCTCTCTCCTTCGGTTGCACAAAAGGTCACTCCCAGGCAGTTAAATCCAGCTGCAGCTCTATTCAAGTAGATTTTTAATGGTCCAAAGTCGCATGATTGAAGTCAGGAGCGTTGCCGACATTGACCTGCGACCAGTAGTTAGTCACACGGCTGCCCCCTGCCTTCCCGATACTTGTTATAACGGCCACTGCCTGCAGCAAGCAAGTCACGTTAACACCAACATGCCCGCTACAAAGGGTGGGGACTGCATTAGGAGGAGCAACCAAATGCTTGGTCAAAAAAAAAGGTGGGTTTTAAGGAGGAGAGGGAGGTGGGGTGAGGGAGAGGTTCACGGAGGGAATTGCACTTTTCAGAACAAACCTGAGATGAATCCAGCCACTCTGTGGTGCGGCCACAGCAATCTACACAACGGTAATCACATCTCAGCTGTCATTACTGGCGGAGGCTGTGCTGTTGGTGAAGAATCTCACCCACCATCAACGTGCTGCCTGTGATTGCCCAACCGTTACAATGGTCGTGAAACCACCTGCGTTGCCAGTGAGCGAGGCTTCCCACCAGGCTGGTAAAGATCCCCTCACCCCCGGCACCACCTGTCTCTGGCCTTCTCAGTGCCAGCAAGTGGAAATCCACTTTATTACTGACGGGATCGCAGATTCCCGTTTCAGCGAATAGTTTGGCAAAAGTTTCTTGTGAATTGAGACCGCGGGTGAAAGTCTTCTTGATTCTGTCGCTTGTCAATTTTGGTGAATTTTGTGCTCGTCGCTGAGAGGGAGGTCAGTGCCGGAGAACGGGACACTCTCCCACTTCACTGGCGGAGAGGGAGGTCAGTGCCGGAGAACGGGACACTCTCCCACTTCACTGGCGGAGAGGGAGGTCAGTGCCGGAGAACGGGACACTCTCCCACTTCACTGGCGGAGAGGGAGGTCAGTGCCGGAGAACGGGACACTCTCCCACTTCACTGGCGGAGAGGGAGGTCAGTGCCGGAGAATGGGACACTCTCCCACTTCGCGCACCCGGTGTCAGCCTGAACCACTCGCAGGCCAGGCAGAGTTAATCTCCCCCTGCTCTGTGTGACAGGAATTGGAATGTTCCGTCCATGACTTCTTATTGCTTCCATTTAAAATATCACCCTCAGAGTTGAAATGAAACCTTCACTGGACAGCAGACTGTGGGGCTGAATTTTCTCAGTTTTTCCGCTGGGCTCCAGTCAGATCTCAATCTTTCAGTATTCTCCCCTCCTCTCCTGAGGTTGTTCACTGTTGCTGGGGTACACGTTCCACCAGCAGGTCTCAGCTAACTCACCCAAGTGGACATTACTCACGTGTGGGCTCAGACAGCGATCGTTGGCATCATAGCCAGTCCTGACCCTGTTCTGACGTGATGCCTACGCAACAACAACAACACCTTGCATTTATATAGCGCCTTTAACGTAGTAAAATGTCCCAAGCTGCTTCACAGGACCGTAATCAGACAAAATTTGACACCAAACCACATAAGGAACTATTAGGACAGGTGACCAATGCTTAGTCAAAGAGGCAAGTGTTAAGGAGCATCTTAAAGGTGGAGAGGTTTAAGGAGGGAATTCCAGAGCTGAGGACCTAGGCAGTTGAAGGCACGGCCACCGATGATGGGAGTGATGAAAATCGTATATTCGCAAGAGGCCAGAATTGGAAGAACACAGAGATCTTGGAGGGTTGTAGGGCTGGAGGAGGTTACAGAGATAGAGAGGGGCGAGGCCTTGGAGGGAATTGAAAACAAGGACGAGAATTTTAAAATCGAGGCGTTCCCGGACCGGGAGCCAATGTAGGTCAGCGAGCACAGGGGTGATGGTAAAACAGGACTCGGTGCGAGTTAGGATAAGGGCAGCAGAGTTTTAGATGGAGTTTACGGAGGGTGGAAGATGGGAGGCCAGCCAGGAGAGCATTGGAATAGTCAAGTCTGGACGTAACAAAGGCATGGATGAGGGTTTCAGCAGCAGGTGGGCTGGGGCAGGGGTGGAGACGCATGTATGATTTTGCAGCTGGCTGATTTTCCTCCTCCTTTCCTCGCTCAGCTGCCAACTGTCATTCGCCAACTGCAGCAACTGAAGAACAGAGGGGGTGACACTCATCTTGGGCGCTGGCGTAAGACGGGCACGAGCGAATCGGGAAGCCCGTTTAGCGCCACCGCCAAGGAGAATTTCACCCATGACGTGTTTTCAGAAATGGGGGCAAAATTAACGAGCGAGGAAAAACAACCACTCAAAAACTCACAGCTAAAAATATCTGACAGAGAGGCCAAGACTGTGACACTTCCTCTTCTCAGGCTGTGAGATCCCTAATTCCTGCCCCATACTTTGTGTTTCACATTCAGTTCACCTGTTCCTCCTCTGATTATTTTTTCAGATATCAGTACATCCGCCTACAGAGACAGGCAACGTATCTGCGTTCCAATACAAGCAGCTGGATCCCAAAAATGCACCACAGAAAATTTCTATCTCCTCCTGACAGACCGTAACGAGGTGCTCATGTAACAAAGGCCCGTCAGAAGATAGGTTACTGATGGATTTGGGTGACTTACAAGGCAATTATCCAGTGAAATGATACAGATAATGGCATAAATTATATAAATATCTGTTACAGACTATGTTCCAGCTTCAGTGATGAGCAGTGTCTGTTAGTGGTTAAGGGGAGATTTAATAGAGGTGTTCAAAAAAGGGTATTGATAGAGTAAATAAGGAGAAACTGTTTCCAGTGGCAGAAAGGTCGGTAACCAGAGGACACAGATTTAAGGTAATTGGCAAAAGAACCAGTGACGAGATGAGGAGAATTTTTTTAAGCAGCGAGTTGTTCTGATCTGGAATGCACGGCCTGAAAGGGCGGTGGAAGCAGATTCAATAATAACTTTCAAAAGGGAATTGGATAAATACTTGGAAAGGAGAATATTGCAAAGCTATGGGGAAGGAGCCAGGCGGAGTGGGTCAAATTGGATAGCTCTTTCAAAGAGCTGGCACAAGCACAATGGGCTGAATGGCCTCCTTCTGTGCTTTAAGAGTCTATGATTTACATATGGAGCTAATGCAGAAGCTGCAAGTTAATAAGGTAATCACTGGTTATAGAAAGTCATGGCTTATTTTTTACAAATTGTTCAGCGACCACATTACAATCAGTTCTACTGTTCCTAAGTGGCTCAGAACGCAGCACTCACCTCTGAATCAGCAGGTCGTGGGTTCAAGCCTCACACCAGGACTTAAGCACATAATCTAGGCTGACACTGCAGTGAAGGAGTGTTGTCTTTTGGATGAGGTATGATATCGAGGCCCTGGACTGGTGGATGTAAACAATCACCCGGTACTGTAACGTACTGGTTTTGGTCACTAGACTAGCAGTTGTGAGTTCAAATCACACTGTGGTAAGCTGTGAAAGTCAATTCAATAAGTCTGCTAATTTATGAACTGGGACCAGAAAAATGACCATGAAAGCTGCCGGATTGTCATAAATATAAGTTCAGGGCCATAAATATAAGATGGTCACCAATAAATCCAATCGGGATTTCAGGGGGAACTTCTTTATCCAGGAGGTGGTTAAAATGTGGAACTCGCTACCAGATGGAGTAGTTGAGGCGAATAGCATAGATGCATCTAAGGGGAAGCTAGATAAACACATGAGGGAGAAAAGAATAGAAGGATATTCTGATAGGATGAGTTGAAAAGGGGTGGGACGGGGCTCGCATGGAGCATAAACACCGGCATAGACCAGTTGGGCCGAATGGCCTTTTTCTATGCTGTATGGAATAAAAAATCCGTATCGACCACATCTCAAGAATAAGTTAAAAAGAACTGAAAAGAAGGGAAGACTTCCTGGCCAATATTCCTCCCTTATCCAATAGCAACATTAGATTCTTCTCATTGCTCTTTGTGGTACCTTGCTGTGTGCAAATCGGCTGCTCTGTTTTCCTGCAGAACAGCGATGACTGCACTTCAAATTAGGGTTATCAAACACTTTGGGGTGGATGTGAATAGCACAACATAAATGTAACTTCTGTCTTGTATCAGCTGTGGTTCAGTGGGTAGCACTCTTACCTCTCAATCTGAAGGTTATGGGTTTAAGTCCCACTCAGGCACCCGAGCACAAAATCTAGGCTGGCAGTACTGAGGGAGTGCTGCACTGTTGGAGGTGCCGTCTTTCGGATGAGATGGTAAACCGTCTGCCCTCTCAGGTAAAAGATCCCATGGCACTATTTCAAAGAAGAGCAGGAATCGGAGGAAAAAAAAATTAAATGAGGTCCAGCCACTAAATTCAGGCCCTCCCTCCCTGTAAATATCAGGGCCAGGATGTGGGCAGGTAATATCAGAGTAAGGGAACGCTGGACACAGAGAAGACTCAACAATAAAAGTAGCTTACATTGCTTTAGCATTCCTTGGCTCAGTGAGTAGCACACTTGCCTTTGAGTTAGCAAGGGTTAGTAGGTTCAAGTCCTGCTCCAGAGACTTGAGCACAAAATCTAGGCTGATATTCCAGTGTAGTACTGAGGGGGTGCTGCACTGTCAGCAGGTGCCATCTTTTAGATGAGATGCTAATCAGATACCTTCTGAGGTGGATGGTACTATTTGAAGTAAAGCTTGGTGGTTTCCTGGTGCACTGACCAGCTTTTATCCCTCAACTGTCACCACTAAAAAACAGATTATCTGGCCATTTATCATAACATTGCTGTTTGCAATTTCTCTGCCATGTTTCCCTACATTACAGTGACTACACTTAAAAAGTACTTTGATGGGCTGTGAAGTGCTTTGGAACATCCTGAGGACATGACAGGTGTTATTTTGATGCACGTTCTATCTTCTTCTAAAAGAACATCTCAAAGTCTATAGTGGAGTGGGCATGGGAGAGGCGGGGATGGCAAGAAGGAAATTAAGTGGGTGACTGAAGGCCCAGTCAAAGAGATAGGAGCCCAGAAATTCTGCCTGTTTTGGATACAGATTTGGTGTAATCTGGGAGCTCGGGGTGGAGGGTGGAGGAAGTTGGAATAGAACTTGTGCTCATTGGGTTCCTGCCCCTTTCTGGCCTCATTGAGAAATCCTGATGGGGACATTGGCACTTCATTCGCCAGTGCCCCCTCCGTTGTGAGGTCACTTTCAGAGACAGGACCGGTGGGATGCCAGGAAGTCTCAAAAGTTCATCCCAGTGTATGGACAACGGTAAGTACATCTGTATTAGGGAGGGGTACTTGCCATTCCTGTGCCCTAAGTGGGCCTCACAATGTCGTGTCTCCAGTCTCAGAGAGATTGATTGCCATCAGGGAAGCAGCAGAAGAGCAAAGGGACAGCAAACAAGTTGCCGCTCTGAATTCCCGCTGCCCCATGGCGGGGAAGGGGGGATAGTGTGGGGGTGCCCAAGTACCACTGGTGATGGCACCCACCCCTATTATTCAAATGACCCTTTCCCCAGGAGATGGATCGGCGCCATGTTGAGGGGAACGAGTGGGCAGAAGTCCAGTCTCCCTGCACCGCTGACACCGGAATGGAGCTTCCAGAATTTCTTGCCCGATCTTTTAGGAGGCGTACGCAGGCGTGGGGGAGGGGCAAGGGTTGAGATGCTGAGGTGGAATGATTCTGGAAGAGAGTTTTCAGAGGGCAGGGATGGAATGGCTGAAAGGTCAGTCACCGACGGATTGGAGCACAGTGGGGCACAGGTAGCAATCAGGTCAGGGCGGGCTAGTATTGCTGCTGGTGAAGATTACCCAAACATGGTGAGGTGACTCATTGGGAGGGTTTGCAAAAGGAAAACAAGGATCTTGAAATTGGTTTAGAGGGAGCGAGTGGCAAGGATGGGGGTGACCAGGGCAGGATAGAGTTCTGGGCTAGTTGAAGTTTGGGGAAAGATGAAGGCAGAGAGGCTGGTGAGGAGAGCATTTGAGAAATCCATGCTCCAAGTGATGGAGATGTGGATAAGGTGAGAGAGGGGTGCAGGTGGCAATACTCCAGAGGTTGAGAAAGGTGGTGTTGGCGACAGACCAGTTGTGGGATTGAAGAGCTGGGGGTGTGCGCCAGCCCAGCCTAAGCATATAGCCAGGGAGGCTGATGGAGTCAGCACCATAGGATGGAGGTGCTAACAAGAACCAAGTAGCATGGCTGCAGCTTCATGAACATGGGTCACATTGAGAGCAAAGGTCCCTCTACTCTGCCTCAACAGTGTGCTTTAGTCCAAGCCTCAGAAGTCTGCCTTATACTGCACCAATTCTGTTTGCCTCTTAGGGCATACTTGTGCCTTCTGTGAGTGAAATTGCCAATTTAGTGCCACATTTTGGGCGGTTATACACTGTGAGCCCATGCCCATGAGGATTGTCCACACATATTTTATGCCAGAGCTTAAGAGAGAGGAGATTTTCATTTCATCAGCTTGAGTTGGATCCAAGCTCAGATCCTGGGCAAAAGGCCAAAGTTCTGGCCCATTGAGAGAATCCATTATTCTGTATGTAAATATTCACAGGAATGCTATATCACTGTGTCATAATTTTGGAAACCCCCACTTATCACTTATCTGGTTAGGTGAACTGCACCATAGCAAAGAGGCAGCACCTTCAGTGGAGGAGGGGAGACAGTCAGCGTAAAAATTCAAGAAGACAGGCGTGCATTGGTTGTGTACGAGTGCGTGTGTGTTAGTTGTGTGTGAGTGCCTGTGTGTTAATTGTGTGTGAGTGCGTGTGTGTTAGTTGTGTGTGAGTGCCTGTGTGTTAATTGTGTGTGAGTGCGTGTGTGTTAGTTGTGTGTGAGTGCCTGTGTGTTAATTGTGTGTGAATGTGTGTGTGTTAGTTGTGTGCGAATGTGTGTGTGTTAGTTGTGTGCAAGTGCGTGTGTGTTAGTTGTGTGCGAGTGCCTGTGTGATAGTTGTGTACTAGTGTGTGTGTGTTAGTTGTGTGCGAGTGCCTGTGTGTTAGTTGTGTGCGAGTGCATGTGTGTTAGTTGTGTGCGTGTGTGTTAGTTGTGTGCTGGTGTGTGTGTATTAGTTGTGTGCAGGTATCTATGTGTTAGTTGTGTGCGAGTGCGTGTGTGTTAGTTGTGTGCGAGTGCATGTGCGTTAGTTGTGTGTGAGTGCGTGTGCGTTAGTTGTGTGCGAATGCTTGTGTGTCAATTGTGTGCTGTGCGTCTGTATTAGTTGTGTGCGAATGTGTGTGTGTTAGTTGTGTGCGAGTGCCTGTGTGTTGGTTGTGTGCTGATGTGTGTGTCAGTTGTGTGCTGGTGCGTGTGTGTTAGTTGTGTGCGAGTGTGTGTGTCAATTGTGTGTGAGTGCCTATGAGTTAGTTGTGTGCGAGTGTGTGTGTGTTAGTTGTGTGTGAGTGCCTGAGTTAGTTGTGTACTAGTGTGTGTGTGTGTGTGTTAGTTCTGTGTGAGTGCCTATGAGTTAGTTGTGTACTAGTGTGTGTGTGTGTGTGTGTTAGTTCTGTGCGAGTGCTCGTGCGAATGCATGTGCGTGTGCATTAGTGTGTGCCTGTTTATTTGAATTGTTGAGTATTTAAGATAATATAACAGTTGTTATTGTCAGGATCAAGTTCACGTGACAGAGTGAAGTTTGCTGTCATGGGCACTCCCAGGAGCTGGCTGTTGGGAACATGAGCCATCTTGATGCTATTTTCTGTGCCGGAGGTCCTGGCAAACAGGATTTCATTTCCTGGTGTTGGAAGCTTGTTTTATCTTGTAGAAAGAATTTGCTCGTGGGTGAAAATTAATGAAATTGCGACTGGCTAACAAAAAGCACATTCTACTACTTCTGCTCGTACCTCTTGGAGAGAAGGGTGAGCAAGGTCGGGGCACATCTGTGTTGCATCTTTGTGAGAGCTTATGGACTGTAGAGTGGGACGGGGTTCTAAGAGGGAAGTCAAAATGTTATTGAAAGTAAAGGTTAAAATTACTTCTACTTAAAATAAATAAATAGTTATGATTAGTTTTGCTAGCGTTCACACAGCCTCTAGATGGAGTCCTACACAAAGGTGGAAAATTCTACCTTGGGTGGATTGGAGGCATTAACCAAATTGGTTAATTAAAGGGGAATGTTAGTCTTGGGGAAATGTAAGGAATTGTGCGGACTCCTAACAACAGCAGGCTAATTTCAATGAGGATTTGGAGTTTGGCACCACAGATCCCTGGGAATAAAAAAAACTGTTTCGTACCAGGCAATTAGTGGGGGTAATTTTGACTTTTGGCGATAGTGTGAAACGGGCAATACTTGAATGGCCGCGTGTTATACATCTGTCCAGATTTTCGTTTCCATATCGCCCGTTTTACACTATCGCCCAAAGTCAGAATTATCCCCCGTGTCTCCTCCCAAACAGAGGCAGATGTTGCCCAAAGTACAGCAGGAATTAAAACACCTGTGGATATTTGTAGAATAATCTGAAGTTGAGGGGGGTGGTTAGACAAACTCAATCAAAAGGTTGAATTGAATGTGGAAGAGGTTGCATTCCCTCCCAACTAACACTGGAGGAGGTGCAGCCCTTATTATTGTTTGTGCCTGAACAGGTGGAGGGTACTGGGGAGAGGGGGCAGCCATCTACACTCAGGACCAATCCCCACAGATGTCTCGATAATGGTCCTCGGGTTCCTTGACTCAACCATCAAAGCCAACATCATCTTGGCCGACCTGGACTCATGGTGGGGTGGACATATTTGAGGAGGATTTGTAGTCCTGACATGTCTGTTATATTTCTATATGAGACATGGTTGAGGTTGTAGTATTATTCACAAGTGAGTTCCAGGGTCATTCAATTCGCCTCCTTTAAGACAGTAGCCCACAAACTACTCAGGAGAGGGGCCATGCAAGTAAATACGCATCTCATACATTTAACACATGATCAGGCAGAAACTCCAATTGGCAAAGTTCACATACGGGCACTTAACTCACTCATGCTATTGTTCCCTGTCCACCATTTTACGCAGGTCTTAACTCACTTAAAATAGACTGGCTGACACTTGTGTAAAAATAGCACACAAAGGATGCACTGGAGCTATATGGGTACGGTTACTGTAGCGGCTATGGTAATGGACTAGCAACGCAGCGATCATGAGTTCAAATCTCACCATGGCAAGTTGTGAAATGGCATTCAATAATCTGTTGCTTTGTGGGCTGACACCAGAAAAATGACCATGAAAGCTGCCATATTGTTGTAAAAGCCCAACTGGTTCATTAATGCCCTCCAAGGATGAGGGCCTGTCATCCAAACCTGGTCTGGTCTACATGTGACTCTGGTCCCACACCATATGGTTGACTCTTAATGCCCACTGAAGTGGCCCAGCAAACCACTCAGTTATACAGACATTTGCTCCTTTCAAAAAGAAAGCCCAACACAGAGCAGCATTTTGAAAACATTACCACCTTCTCATTTTGGATTCCCAAGGTACAAGCTCCGAACACCCTGGAGAACAGGGACTGTTCCCCCAGATCTCTCACCACTTGTGATGGTCCTCAGGTGAATATTTCTTTACTTAAGCACCAAAGTCAACTTTATCTTGGTTGAGTTCCAATCATGGTGGGGTTGATACTTTCCAAAGTGACGAGTGGGATCTATGAGGGGAAGAAAATGAAAGAAAGAAAGAAAGAGTTGCATTTGGATAGCGTTTCTCATGATCTCAGGACGTTGTAAAGCTCTTTACAGGCAATGAAGTATTTTTGAAGTGTAGTCACTGTTGTAATGTAGGAAACACAGCAGCCAATTTACTCACAGTGAGGTCCCACAAACAGTAACTTGATAATGACCAGATAATCGTTTTTTAGTGATGTCGTTTGAGGGATAAATATTGGCCAGGACACCCGGGGAGAACTCCCCTGCTCTTCTTCGAATAGTGCCTTGTGAGCTTTTACGTCCACCTGAGAGGGCAGACAGGGCCTCGGTTTAACACCTCATCCAAAGGACGGCACCTCTGACAGTGCAGCACTCATTCAGTACTGCACTGGAGTGTCAGCCTGGCTCTGTAGTGGGACTGTGAACCTACAATGTTCAGAGGCGAGAGTGCCACCCACTGAGCCACAGCTGACACACGTGAAATGAAACAGTTGAAGAAGAGGTATCAGGGGTGAAATTCGTCACAGATGATAACGCAAAATGGGCAATAGCGAATCGGCAGCCCGTGAAAGTCAATGCGAAAGAAAATTGGATGGAGTGTAAAATGGATCGCAGATTCGCTATCGCCCGTTTTGCCCAAGACGAATCTCACCCCCACTGAGCTTCGCTCCAACTTTGAAAAGCCCACAGTACTGACCTCATGCAAAAGGTGCAATGCATCGAAACACCAGGGTCAGCAGGGACACGTCTCCAACACACACCAAATGAATGCTACCTTAAGGCATGCACCTTGCCTCCTGTACCCTCAGCCTATGCTCACTGGGAAACCCGGGGTAAGAGCACTGATTCTGCTCCCGGGGCAAGCCTGCTCCTTTGGCACATGGGAGTGAACTTTACCTCGTTAGATTGAAGGACCAGATCTCCTCAGACTGTTTCCTTCTCCCTCTTCTCCCTGAATGCCGAGCCCATATCTTTTTGTTCCCTACTTGCCCCCAAAACGTTTCCCCTTTTATTTTCTCCCCTCCTCTCCTGAAGTCCGTGATTCCTATTGGTCCACATACCCAACTGGCCATTCTTTTCATGTGAGGCCAGACAGGCTTGTCAACCAGGGAGGACATCGAAGCTGATCCCAATCTTGTCCTCACTCAACATCCACACGAGTGCACCTTCCAGCGAGGGGTCACTGGGTAACAATCAGGAGAAGGAGCCCTCGTGAATTTTCCCCTCCTTAACCCAAGGCCACTGAAGTGCATCGTCACGGCCAGTCACTCTAACTCACATCAACTAATTCATCACAGATCTGGACCTTTGGCGGTCTGCAGTGCGTTTACCCCTGAGTGATCAGGGAAGGTCCCTCCTCACTGCCTGTTCAACCAGGAATCCAGGGTTTCCTTCAGCTGAGTCGATATGGGCTGTTCTGGGAGCCAATACGTTCCTGAAATTAAATCCAAGGGTAAAGAAGTGACTCCTTGAGTTACGATAGGGGTAATTTTAACCCATTCCGCCTGGCGGGAGAAGCTGACTTCATTGGGTCGACTGGTCAGTTTACGCCCGACTGATTTCACTCCCCTTTGACTTTAATGGACAGTATAATCGGGAGGGGTATAAAATGGGCAGCCGACCTGCACCCGACCCTTTTCCCGTCTAGTAGGTTAGGTTAAAATTAACCCCAATAATAAGTTTGGCCCCCCTTGGAGTAAAATCACATCGCCCATCTTCGGCCCTTGGCTCCAAACGATGAACGATTCTTCGCGGGCCTCACTTCGCTTGAGGATAATTCTGACCCATATCGCTGGCTGAAAATATGAGAGCGAATCGGGAGCCCGTTCTACATCTCGTCCGATGTTCCTTTCTGATGACTTCAATAGTAAAGGAAAACAGGCGATGTGTGAAACAGACAGCCCATTCGCTACGTCTCGTTTTCCGCCCAGCGATATGAGTCGAAATCATAAAGATCCCCCTTGTCTTCGACCTTTTGCCCATTTTTCTTCCTTTTTTTTTCCACCAGGATATAATTTAGTGGAGATGGCGTGAAACACTTGGGGAGACGCTCGTGTTGAAATCGAGGGCGGAGGGGCCCACATTAAAATCACTTTGAGAAAATTGGAGCTGCTTCAAACCCTGAGGTTTTGTTGGAACAATCCAGTGTTTGTCCCTCGGTGAAGCTGAATGCCAAGCAAGAGGATTGACAAAGTGCAGTCCCACGGCAAAATAAGTACCTTGGCTTTCAGAACGCTGCCTGATTAATTTCAGATGTTTTTCTTTTAATGAATTATGGTTAGGGGAAAATAAAGATCTGCTAATCGTGAACGAGGGTAGAAGTGGTGACATGCTAAGGCTGACGGTTAAATTTGACAAGAATCACAGGGTTGACTGCAATAAATTACAGTTACTTTAATGAAAATACTTCATGGAAAAATCAGTGCAACGCAACTGTGGGTCACACTTTTGAGTTTGAGTAATGCGCTGGAATGAAATAGGACACAATTCTCTGGGCTTGGGAATGTTCTGGACATTTGTGGAGAATGGCACATAATGTTGGGATCAGGTGGCCGGGGAGGAGCTGAGGTATTCATCCTGTGCAGTGGACACAATCTACCAGTATAATTCTGGTGATGTTTTAACACTAATGTGTAATGGATGGGTGCAGGAAGAGCATGGTCTGGCTGTCCGATTAACAATGACATTAATATTTGTTTTCAACCTCATATAGGATTCCACCATACAAGGTGGGATGTGTTATATACAGAATAATGTATAGGGTGGGGTGTGTTATATACAGAATAATGTATAAGGTGGGGTGTGTTATATACAGGGTAATGTATAGGGTGGGTGTGTTATATACAGGGTAATGTATAGGGTGGGGTGTGTTATATACAGAATAATGTATAGGGTGGGGTGTGTTATATACAGAATAATGTATAGGGTGGGGTGTGTTATATACAGGATAATGTATAGGGTGGGGTGTGTTATATACAGGATAATGTATAGGGTGGGATGTGTTATATCCAGGGTAATGTACAGGGTGGGGTGTGTTATATACAGGATAATGTATAGGGTGGGGTGTGTTATATACAAGATAATGTATAGGGTGGGGTGTGTTATATACAGGATAATGTATAGGGTGGGGTGTGTTATATACAGGGTAATGTATAGGGTGAGGTGTGTTATATACAGGGTAATGTATAGGGTGGGGTGTGTTATATACAGGATAATGTATAGGGTGGGGTGTGTTATATACAGGATAATGTATAGGGTGGGGTGTGTTATATACAGGGTAATGTATAGGGTGAGGTGTGTTATATACAGGGTAATGTATAGGGTGGGGTGTGTTATATACAGGGTAATGTATAGGGTGAGGTGTGTTATATACAGGGTAATGTATAGGGTGGGGTGTGTTATATACAGGATAATGTATAGGGTGGGGTGTGTTATATACAGGATAATGTATAGGGTGGGATGTGTTATATCCAGGGTAATGTACAGGGTGGGGTGTGTTATATACAGGATAATGTATAGGGTGGGGTGTGTTATATACAAGATAATGTATAGGGTGGGGTGTGTTATATACAGGATAATGTATAGGGTGGGGTGTGTTATATACAGGATAATGTATAGGGTGGGGTGTGTTATATACAGGGTAATGTACAGGGTGGGGTGTGTTATTTACAGGATAATGTATAGGGTGGGGTGTGTTATATCCACGATAATGCATAAGGGTTTTTTTTAAATCCAGGATAATGTATAGGGTGGGGTGTGTTATATACAGGATAATGTATAGGGTGGGGTGTGTTATATACAGGGTAATGTATAGGGTGGGGTGTGTTATATACAGGATAATGTATAGGGTGGGGTGTGTTATATACAGGGTAATGTATAGGGTGGGGTGTGTTATATACAGGATAATGTATAGGGTGGGGTGTGTTATATACAGGATAATGTATAGGGTGGGTGTGTTATATACAGGATAATGTATAGGGTGGGGTGTGTTATATACAGGGTAATGTATAGGGTGGGGTGTGTTATATACAGGATACTGTATAGGGTGGGGTGTGTTATATACAGGATAATGTATAGGGTGGGGTGTGTTATATACAGGATAATGTATAGGGTGGGGTGTGTTATATACAGGGTAATGTATAGGGTGGGATGTGTTATATACAGGATAATGTATAGGGTGGGGTGTGTTATATCCAGGATAATGCATAAGGGGGTGTGTTATATGCAGGATAATGTATAGGGTGGGATGTGTTATATACAGGGTAATGTATAGGGTGGGGTGTGTTATATACAGGATAATGTATAGGGTGGGGTGTGTTATATACAGGATAATGTATAGGGTGGGGTGTGTTATATACAGGGTAATGTATAGGGTGGGATGTGTTATATACAGGATAATGTATAGGGTGGGGTGTGTTATATCCAGGATAATGCATAAGGGGGTGTGTTATATGCAGGATAATGTATAGGGTGGGATGTGTTATATACAGGGTAATGTATAGGGTGGGGTGTGTTATATACAGGATAATGTATAGGGTGGGGTGTGTTATATACAGGGTAATGTATAGGGTGGGGTGTGTTATATACAGGATAATGTATAGGGTGGGGTGTGTTATATACAGGGTAATGTATAGGGTGGGGTGTGTTATATCCAGGATAATGCATAAGGGGGTGTGTTATATGCAGGATAATGTATAGGGTGGGATGTGTTATATACAGGGTAATGTATAGGGTGGGGTGTGTTATATACAGGATAATGTATAGGGTGGGGTGTGTTATATACAGGGTAATGTATAGGGTGGGGTGTGTTATATACAGGATAATGTATAGGGTGGGGTGTGTTATATACAGGGTAATGTATAAGGTGGGGTGTATTATATACAGGATAATGTATAGGATGGGGTGTGTTATATACAGGGTAATGTATAAGGTGGGGTGTGTTATATACAGGATAATGTATAGGGTGGGGTGTGTTATATACAGGGTAATGTATAAGGTGGGGTGTGTTATATACAGGATAATGTATAGGGTGGGGTGTGTTATATACAGGATAATGTATAGGTGGGGTGTGTTATATACAGGGTAATGTATAAGGTGGGGTGTGTTATATACAGGATAATGTATAGGGTGGGTGTGTTATATACAGGATAATGTATAGGGTGATGTGTGTTATATACAGGATAATGTATAGGGTGAGGTGTGTTATATACAGTGTAATGTATAGGGTGGGTGTGTTATATACAGGATAATGTATAGGGTGAGGTGTGTTATATACAGGATAATGTATAGGGTGAGGTGTGTTATATACAGGATAATGTACAGGGTGGGGTGTGTTATATACAGGATAATGTATAAGGTGGGGTGTGTTATATACAGGGTAATGTATAGGGTGGGGTGTGTTATATACAGGATAATGTATAGGGTGGGGTGTGTTATATACAGGGTAATGTATAGGGTGGGGTGTGTTATATACAGGGTAATGTATAGGGTGGGGTGTGTTATATACAGGGTAATGTATAGGGTGGGGTGTGTTATATACAGGGTAATGCATAGGGTGGGGTGTGTTATATACTGGATAATGTATAGAGGTTTTTTTTATTCGTTCATCGTATGTGGGCATCGCTGGCAAGGCCAGCGTTTATTGCCCATCCCTAATTGCCCTTGAGAAGGTGGTGGTGAGCCGCCTTCTTGAACCACTGCAGTCCGTGTGGTGAAGATTCTCCCACAGTGCTGTTAGGTAGGGAGTTCCAGGATTTTGACCCAGCGATAATGAAGGAACGGCGATATATTTCTATGTTGGGATGGTGTGTGACTTGGAGGGGAACGTGCAGGTGGTGTTGATCCCATGTGCCTGCTGCCACGATCGCGGGTTTGGGAGGTGCCGTTGAAGAAGCCTTGGCGAGTTGCTACAGTGCACCAGGGTGGAGTATGCTATATACAGGATAATGTATTGGCTGGGGTGTGTTATATACAGGATAATATACAGGCTGGGTGTGTTATATACAGCCTAATGCACAGTCTGGGGCCTGTTCTACATGGGATAATGCAGAGGGTGGGGTGTGTAATAAGGCTGTTAACAAATTAATTGGTTGAGATAAAGTCAGAAGCCACATGTCTTCAGCTGCAATGGTTTGTCACTTCCTCCTGTTTTAGACATGAGCCTGTACCTTCCCCTAATCAAACAACTAACCCAGGACACTGACCCTTGGTCCAGATCTGTGTTTCCATTGGCTGCGCTCGAGCCAGCTCCTGCCCAACTGGCTCCAAAAATCCAGTCAGCCAGTAAACTCTGAGTTTCACTCCCCCTGCAACCGGTTACCTCGGTGATAAGCAATGTTCTCTTTATTCTGCTGGATGTTTTGAAACAAGTTTGCAGTGGGAAATATTGACTCATATTTTGGCCTTGATCATCTAGACTCGCTGTCCAACTCAGGCTAAAATCCAGATCTTCAACAAAGAAAGAGTCCTTCCTCTCCCGATTGTGAGGATGTGGAAGGGTAATCAGCTGGAATGGCTGATCAATGTACAACACATGTTTCGGAGCTTTGAAGACTTTTCTGGCTTGTGATCAACTGAATTCAATTACAAACTGACAACCTCCAATCTCAGTTGATTTTTCTTGTGAAACACTGAAGTGCTGACACACGGGTTGAATTACTGTCAGCTCAAAAAATCCTGTGCGCTTGTCTAGGTTATTCTGAGGGTAGAGGTAAACCTGGTGGGGATAGGCTGGCAATTCTAATCAACCATGCCTTCTGACAAGCCAAGCAACAAGGGTAGCTAGTACTGGTGACCATGGAGACATCTATTGACTGGACTGCCACCCTCCCTCACTGAAACCTAGATACAAGGAACCAACAGAGAGGACGTAAGAAAATAGACATTTTTAGCTGCTTTCTAAAAACTTATTTTTCCTTCCTTGCCATAGCTGTGTCCCCTACTACCCGCATCACCCACCATCTCCTGGCCCCCAGGCTCAGGTGACTTGCTCCCGTGGTTACTGCTCTTGAACAGGCCGTTACATGTTGTCCAAGAGCAGCCCAGGGTGGCCTCTCTGAGTGATAGCATGGCGCAGACCCAGAATTCACCGTACGATGGATTCTGGGAGCAGGCCCAAGCCCCCACTGGTACTTGGCACGGTGTGTTGGCACAATCACACACTGTTCCGTCGAGCAGGCCCATAAATAATTATTTTTAAATATCGGATTTCACTGTGAGTTTTCCACAAGATTGCCCTCTGTTATTAAAACAGGCATATAAATCGAATCAGACTGATTGACCTTTCCAGTGACTGACTTCCCTGTCTGGTCTGGACAATATCCATTTATCTGGGCCAAATCCTCATACAGCCCCTGTTAGCTTGTGTGGGAGCGACAATGGATGAAGGATAAGTCACTATCTGAAAGAATGTGCATGAAAAACAGCAGATCCCTCTGACTCAGAGCACATCCAGATAAGCAAAAAGTTAGTTTTCCTGGAAGAAGTTTTATTTGTATACCACCATTAGACCATAAGAGATAGGAGCAGGAGTAGGCCATTCGGCCCCTCGAGCCTGCTCCGCCATTTAATGAGATCATGGCTGATCTGATTTTTACCTCAACTCCACTTTCCCGCCCTTTCCCCATATCCTTTGACTCCCTTGCTGATCAAGATTTTGTCTAACTCGGCCTTGAACGTATTCAATGACTCAGCCTCCACAGCTTTTTGGGGTAAAGAATTCCAAAGATTTACGACCCTCTGGGAGAAGAAATTCCTCCTCATTTCCATCTTAAACGGGCGACCCCTTATTCTGAGACTATGCCCCCGAGTTTTAGATTCCCCCATGAGGGGTAACATCCTCTCAGCATCTACCCCATCGAGTCCTCTCAGAATCTTGTATGTTTCAATAAGATCTCCTCTCATTCTTCTAAACTCCAATGAGTATAGACCCAACCTGTTCAATCTTTCCTCATAAGACAACCCTTCCATACCCGGAATCAACTTAGTGAACCTTCTCTGAACTGCCTCCAATGCAAGTATGTCCTTCCTTAAATAAGGGCACCAGAACTGTACGCAGTACTCCAGGTGTCGTCTCACCAACACCCTGTATGTTGTAGCTTGACTTCCCTGCTTTTATACTCCATCCCCCTAGAAATAAAGGCCAATATTCCGTTTGCCTTCCGGATTACCTGCTGCACCTGTATGTTGACTTTTTGTGTTTCATGTACGAGGACACCCAGATCCCTCTGTACCTCAGCATTTTGTAGTATTTCTCCATTCAAATAATATTTTGCTTTTTTATTTTTCCTCCCAAAGTGGATGACTTCACATTTTCCCACATTATATTCCATCTGCCAAATTTTTGCCCGTTCGCTTAACCTGTCAATATCTCTTTGCAGACACTTTGTGTCCTCATCGCAACTTGCTTTTTCACCTATCTTTGTATCATCAGCAAATTTGGCCACAAGACACTCTGTTCCTTCATCCAAGTCATTGATATATATTGTAAATAGTTGAGGCCCCAGCACTGATCCCTGCGGCACCCCACTAGTTACAGATAGCCATTTTGAAAATGACCCTTTTATCCCGACTCTTTGTTTTCTGTTATTTAGCCAATCTTCTATCCATGCCAGTATATTACCCCCAACACCATGAGCTCTTATTTTGTGCAGTAATCTTTTATGTGGCACCTTATCGAATGCCTTTTGGAAATCCAAATATACTGCATCCATTTGTTCCCCTTTATCCACCCTGCCTGTTACTTCCTCAAAGAACTCTAATAAATTTGTCAGACATGATTTCCTCTTCATAAAACCATGTTGACTCTCCTTGATTGTATTATGAGTCTCCAAATGTCCTGCTACTACTTCCTTAATAATGGATTCTAGCATTTTCCCAATGACAGATGTTAGGCTAACTGGTCTATAGTTATCTGCTTTCTGTCTCACTCCCTTCTTGAATAGGGGTGTTACGTTTGAGGTTTTCCAATCCGCTGGGACCTTTCCAGAATCTAGTGAATTCTGGAAGATTACAACCAATGCATCCACTATCTCTGTAGCCACTTCCTTTAAGACCCTTGGATGCAAGTCATCAGGTCCAGGGGACTTGTCAGCCTTTAGACCCATTAGTTTACCTAGTACTTTTTCTCTAGTGATAGTGATTGTTTTTAGTTCCTCCCTCCCCTTTGCCCCTTGATTTTCTACTATTATTGGTATATTATTAGTATCTTCTACTGTGAAGACAGATACAAAATATCTGTTCAATTCCTCTGCCATTTCCTTGTTTTCCATTATTATTTCCACAGTCTCATCCTCTAAGGGACCAATGTTTACTTTAGCTACCCTCTTCCTTTTTATATACTTGTAGATACTTTTACTGTCAGTTTTTATATTTCTTGCTAGTTTACTCTCACAATTTATTTTCTCCCTCTTTATTATTCTTTTAGTCATCCTTTCCTGGTTTTTAAAGTTTTCCCAATCTTTGGGCTTACCAGTAATCTTTGCCATGTTGTATGCTTTTTCTTTTAACCTGATACCATCCTTGACTTCCTTGTTAGCCATGGTTGGTTCACCCTTTTTGTGGAGTCTTTCCTCCTCATGGGGATATATTTTTGTTGCGAGTCATAAAATATCTTTTTAAATGTTTGCCACTGCTTATCCACCATCATACCATCTAATCTGTTTACCCAGTCCACTTTAGCCAATTCCGCCCTCATTCCTTTATAATTGCCCTTATTTAAGTTTAATACAATAGTTTCAGACCCAAGATCCTCACTCTCAAACTGAATGTGAAATTCTATCATGTTATGATCACTGCTTCCCAAGGGATCCTTTACTTTGAGATCATTAATTAATCCTGCTTCATTACCCATTACCAAATCCAAAGTGGCCTGTTCCCTGGTTGGTTCCCCAATGTATTGGTCTAAGAAACAGTCCCTAATACACTCTATGAACTCCTCCTCAGGGCTATTTTTGCCAATTTGATTTGTCCAATCTATGTGAAAGTTAAAATCGCCCGTGATTATTGCATTACCTTTTTTACAAGCCCCCCTTATTTCCTGATTTATATTTTGCCCTACAGTGTAGCTACTGTTAGGGGGCCTATATACTACTCCCACCAGTGATTCCTTTCCCTTGCTATTTCTTACCTCCACCTAAATTGATTCACCACCTTCTTCCCTTCTCTTCTGAAGGCCTTTCCCATTGCTTGGGTACGGCACCATGGGCACAGCCAGCCCTGCCCAAGGGGGCCTGGATGGTGAGTGCCAGCAGGCTATTGGACAGTGAAGAATGTCACAGTTGATCCTGAACCTGTACTTTCCTGATGTCGACACGTACTGGAGAGTGGTCAGGAGCAGGGACCCTGCCTGATGTTTCCTCTCCATAGATTACCCACAGGTGTCAGCCATGGCTCAGTGGGTATCACTCTCGCCTCTAAGTCAGAAGGTTTGTGAGTTCAATTCCTGCTTTAGTGTCTTGAGCACAAAATCCAGGCTGATGCTCCCAGTGCAGTACAGAGGGAGCACTGCACTGTTGGAGGTGCGGTCTTTCTGATGAGATGTTGAACCAAGGCCCTGTCTGCCCTCTCAGGTGGACATAAAAGATCCTGTGGCATTATTTGCAGCAGAGCTCTCTCAACATTTTGGCCACCAGGATCACTTTGGTTACTCTGGAAATCCATGCTGACTGGGCTTAAAGTCAGCTCTGTGTCTGACGGACCTCTTAAAGGGACACAGGCTTTGTATGTCTTTTGTTTTTCTCAATTTCCCAGCACCTTTTTAATACTGAGTTGTTTTTCTGATGTCAGCTGTGGGTAAGTGGTGGCACTTTCATCTCTGAGTCAGGAGGTTGCCTCACACTGTCAGGCTCAGTAATTATTCTAAAGTGCTAACGTTGAATAAAAATAATCAATTAATAATTGAATTAATTAATGAGAGGGATAACAGTAATGGGAAATTCCAGGTGAGGTACAGCACAGGGTTAGCCCGGCAGTTAAAAAGAGCAGGAAACCAGAGCTGTTTAAAAAGGAGACCAGCCCAGCCCTGCTCGGCTCAGCCCAGCCCAGCCCTGCTCGGCTCAGCCCAGCCCAGCCCGGCCCAGCCCTGCCCAGCCCTGCCCCACCCAGACCAGCCCTGCTGGCTCAGCCCAGCCCTGCCTGACTCAGGCCAGCCCTGCCTGGCGCAACCCTGCCCAGCCCTGCCCCACCCAGCCCAGACCTGCCCAGCCCAGCCCAGCCCCTGCCCGGCTCGGCCCTGCCCGGCCCAGCTCAGCCCTGCTCAACCAAACAGGGTAAAACAAACTCAGGGAGAACTTTCATAAGGTGACATGAAAGTCAGCACAGAGAGGGGAGTAGCAGAATCCGAGGAAATTAAACTAAGTCTTTACTAAACGCACTCTATCTTTAGCTATAAAATATAAATAAATAGTTAAATAAGTAAATATTCGGAATAATTAATTATTAATTAATTTAAAATCAAACTAAAATCCATCAACTAAATATAATCTAGACCTCAAGTGTTTCTATTAGCTCTAGGATTAAATTAATACAAACTAATAAATAATTTCCAGTAAACTAGACATGGCCATGCAGGTTGTGTGTCAGGACTGTAACATGTGGGAGTTTGTGGACAGTCAGACTGTTCCAGATTATCACATCCACGTTTAACGTTTAAACGTTTCTGGCTTGAGACACTCCAGCTCAGAGTCTTTGAGCTGGAGAGCGAGTTAGAGACACTCCGACATATAAGGGAGGGGGAGGTAGAGAAGGAGGTCCCTCGGACACTGGTCCTGTCCTTCAGGTACAATGTACTTGATATCTGTGAGGATAAGGATGTAGGCTGCGGGAAGGACAGCCAGAATGCTAACCATGGCACAATGGAGCAAGAGGCAGTCCAAGGGGCGGGGGAGCAGAATAGAAAGGTTGTAGTCATAGGAGATTCTATAATTTGGGGGATAGGTAGCGTCCTCTGCAGTCGCGAATGAGAATCCAGGGGGGTGTGTTGCCTACCTGGTGAAAGGATATCTCGGAGCAACTGGAGAGGAGCTTGGAAAGGGAGAGGGAAGATTCAGTTGTCGTGGTCCATGTTGGGACCAATAACATAGGGAAGAAAAGGGAGGAGGTCCTGCTAAAAGAATATCAGAAGCTAGGAACCAAATTAAGAAATAGGACCTCATGGGTGGTAATCTTGAGATTACTACCCAAGCCATGTGATAACTGGCATAGGGATAGACCTATCAGGAAGGTGAACGCGTCGCTGAAAGACTGGTGTGGGAAGGAGAGGTTCCATTTCATGGGACACTGGCACCAGTGCTGGGACAGGAAGGAGCTGTACCCATTGGGATGGGCTCCACTTGAACCGGAATGGGACCAGTGTCCTAGTGGAAAGGACAAATAGGGCTATCAATAGGACTTTAAACTAATAAGACGGGGGGAGGGAACTGGGAAGATAACATAAGTCTGAAGAAAAAAGAAATAGAAAAAGAGAGTAAAGGTCAGACCAAGTTAAGGAATAAGGGTAACATAAGTGGTCAGGAAACAATTACAGTTGTAGAACATAAGCACAAGATGACTATTAAAAATAAAGTGAGGGGAACAATTACTATAAAAACAAATTAAATTGCCTGTACAGCAATGTACACAGCATCTGAAACAAAACGGGGGAACTGGAGGCAATAATTCATAGTGAGGAGCCTATGTGGTAGGGATAACTGAAACATGGTTACATAAGGAACAGGACTGGCAATTAAATATTGCAGGATATAATGTATGGGATAGGAAAGGAAGAAGGGTACGGTAGGATAGCTGTACTAATTAGAGACAACATAATGGCCACAGAAAAAAGGGACATAAGTAACATTAAGATAGAAACAGAATCCATATGGATTGAGACAAAGGATAAGAAGGGATCAATCATGTTAATAGATATAATCTACAGATCACCTAATAGTGGAATGGAAGTGGAGGATGAAATATGTACACAAATCTATGAAATGAGTAAAAAGCATTGAATAATGATCATGGGAGATTTCAATTACCCCCCCAAATAAACTGATATTTTAGGGATCCCTGTGGATCACCACTTCCCATATTTTTCTAGTCTGAGAATGCACCCTTAACCCCCACTCTCTGTTTTCTGTTTTGCAGCCAACTTGCTATCCATTCTACTGCCTGTCCCCTGACTCCACATGCTCTGACCTTAGTCCTGAGTCTACAATGCGGTATCTTATCGAAGGCCTTTTGAAAATCCAAATATATTACATCTACTGCATTACCCTTGTCTACTCATAGTGAAGAGATAGGGAAAGGGGAAAAGGGAATGGAGTTTTTACACTGTGTACAGGACTCCTTTCTAACCTAGAACGTGTGAAGCCCAACAAGAGAGGAATCACTGCTGGATCTAATAATTGTAAACAATTTTACAACACCAAGTTATAGTCCAGCAATTTTATTTTAAATTCACAAGCTTTCGGAGATTTTCTCCTTCCTCAGGCAAATGTTTCAAGAGCTCCTTGAAGCCTACGCATTTATACATATAGAACAATACATGGTGTTTACAGACTGCCCCTGCAACTGCCCGTTGCCAAGGCAATCACCGTGTTCAGACAGAGAGGTGTCACCTGCAGAACCCCCGAATACACATTCAACAAAAAAACAAACAGGGAAAAAAAACAGAGAAAAAAAACACAGAGAGAGGCAGAAACATCCGGAAGGCAGAGAGAGCCAGCAAATGACCCATTATATTAAAAACAGATAACATTTGTTCGATGGTGGGGTAACGTGTAGCGTGACATGAACCCAAGATCCCGGTTGAGGCCGTCCTCATGGGTGCGGAACTTGGCTATCAATTTCTGCTCGACGATTTTGCGTTGTCGTGTGTCTCGAAGGCCGCCTTGGAGTACGCTTACCCGAAGGTCGGTGGATGAATGTCCATGACTGCTGAAGTGTTCCCCGACTGGGAGGGAACCCTCCTGTTTGGCGATTGTTGCGCGGTGTCCGTTCATCCGTTGTCGCAGCGTCTGCATGGTCTCGCCAATGTACCATGCTCTGGGGCATCCTTTCCTGCAACGTATGAGGTAGACAACGTTGGCCGAGTCACAGGAGTATGAACCATGCACCTGGTGGGTGGTGTCCTCTCGTGTGATGGTGGTATCTGTGTCGATGATCTGGCATGTCTTGCAGAGGTTACCGTGGCAGGGTTGTGTGGCGTCGTGGACGCTGTTCTCTTGAAAGCTAGGTAGTTTGCTGCGAACGATGGTCTGTTTGAGGTTGGGTGGCTGTTTAAAGGCGAGTAGTGGAGGTGTGGGGATGGCCATAGCGAGGTGTTTGTCCTCATTGATGACATGTTGAAGGCTGCGGAGAACATGGCGTAGTTTCTCCGCTCCGGGGAAGTACTGGACGACAAAGGGTACTCTGTTGGTTGCGTCCCGTGTTAGTCTCCTGAGGAGGTCTATGCGATTTTTTGCTGTGGCCCGTCAGAACTGTCGATCGATGAGTCGAGCGTCATATCCCGTTCTTACTAGGGCGTCTTTCAGCGTCTGTAGGTGTCCATCGCGTTCCTCCTCGTCTGAGCAGACCCTGTGTATTCGCAGGGCCTGTCCATAGGGGATGGCCTCTTTGACGTGGTTAGGGTGGAAGCTGGAAAAGTGGAGCATCGTGAGGTTGTCCGTGGGCTTGCGGTAGAGTGAGGTGCTGAGGTGCCCGTCTTTGATGGAGATTCGTGTGTCCAAGAAAGAAACTGATTCTGAGGAGTAGTCCATGGTGAGCTTGATGGTGGGATGGAACTTGTTGATGTTATCGTGTAGTCTCTTTAGTGATTCCTTGCCGTGGGTCCATAGAAAGAAAATGTCGTCGATGTATCTGGTGTATAGTGTTGGTTGGAGGTCTTGTGCAGTGAAGAAGTCCTGCTCGAACTTGTGCATGAAAATGTTGGCGTATTGGGGTGCGAATTTGGTCCCCATGGCTGTTCCGTGTGTTTGGGTAAAGAACTGGTTATCGAAGGTGAAGACATTGTGATCCAGGATGAAGCGGATGAGTTGTAGGATGGCTTCCGGAGATTGGCTGTTGTTGGTGTTGAGTATTGATGCTGTCGCAGCGATGCCGTCATCGTGGGGGATACTGGTGTATAGTGCCGAGACGTCCATCGTGGTGAGAAGTGTTCCTGGTTCAACTGGTCCGTGGGTACTGAGTTTTTGTAGGAAGTCTGTAGTGTCACGACAGAAGCTGGGGGTTCCCTGTACGATGGGTTTCAGGATGCCCTCGATGTATCCAGAGAGGTTCTCACACAGGGTTCCGTTGCCTGATACGATGGGACGTCCGGGTGTGTTGGCTTTGTGTATCTTTGGGAGGCAGTAGAAGTCTCCCACGCGGGGATTACGTGGGATGAGAATGCGAAATGATGGGAAATGAACCAGAGCAGATAAGAGAAGTAAGCTTGGGGAACATCTAGCAATAGCAATCATAATATAATTAGGTTTAAAATAATAATTGAGATAAAGACCAAAGTAATAATTAAGATAAAGACCAAAGTCATAGATTGGAAAAAAGCTAATTTTGAGGGGATGAGAATGGAACTGGGGAAGGTAAACTGGGAAAAAATTTTAACAAAGAAATAGAACAGGAGTGGGAAATATTTAAAACAGTGATCAATAGAGTTCAGGAGAAATATATTCCTCTAAAAAGCAAGGACAAATTAGCAAATAATGAATCACCATGGATAAATAAAGAGATAAGGGTAAAATTGAAACTTAAGAAAAAGACATACTCTAAGTACATAAACAATAAAGGAGAGGATGACAACAGGGAATATGAAAAGGTTAGGAAAGAAGTCAAAAAAAACAATTAGGAAAGCAAAGAGAAACTACAAAATTAAATTATCAAGAAATATAAAAAGAAATAGTGAAGTATTCTACAGACACATAAATAACAAAAGAAAAATCAGGATAGGGATAGAGTCACTAAGGGATACACAAGATAAACTCACAGGTAATGACAGCAAAATAGCAGAAATATCGAATAGTTACTTTGCCTCAGTATTTACCAGGGAGACCAACAAGGTGGGCAGGACATTAGAAGAAGAGAACATTTAAGATAGAAAGGGAGGCGATAATTGATAAACTAATCAAAATTAGGGAGGATAAGACCCCTGGTCTAGATGGATTGCATCCGTGAATATTAAAAGAAGTTAGGGAGGAGATAGCAGAGGCACTATTACATATATATAAAAATCCATTAAAAACAGGAATAGTCCCAGAGGACTGGAGGACAGTTAATGTGATCCCTGTATTTAAAAAGGGAGATAGAACAAGTTGAGGGAACTATAGACCAATTAGCTTAACGTCGGTGGTAGGAAAGATAATGGAATCTTCACTCAAAGATGTAATAGAAAGATATCTAGAGAATAAAAATATAATAAAGAATAGTCAACATGGATTTCAGAAGGGAAAATCATGCTTGACCAACCTTATTGAATTCTTTGAAGAAGTAACAGAAAGAGTAGACAAGGGTAATGCAGTAGATGTAATATATTTGGATTTTCAAAAGACCTTCGATAAGATACCGCATTGTAGACTCATGACTAAGGTCAGAGCATGTGGAGTCAGGGGACAAGTAATAGAATGGATAGCAATTTGGCTGCAAAACAGAAAACAGAGAGTAGGCTGTTAAGGGTGCCTTCTCAGACTGGCAAAAGGTGGGAAGTGATGATCCACAGGGATCGGTGCTCACAATGATGTTCACAATTTACATTAACGATTTGGATTTGGAAATCGGAAGTACAATTTCAAAATTTGCGGACAACACCAAATTGGGGGGTGCAGTTAATACAAAGGAAGAATGTATTGAAATGCAGGAGGACAATAATAAACTTGCAGAATGGGCATGTAATTGGCAAATGAATTTCATTATAGATAAGTGTGAAGTCATGCATTTTGGTAGGAAGAATAAGGAGCCCACATACTGCTTGTATAAGAGTCTAAATGGGTTAGGGAGCAAAGGGATCTAGGGGTACAGGTACACAAGTCACTAAAAGTAGTGATGTAGGTTATTAAGGCCATTAAAAAGGCAAATCAAGCACTGGGGTTCATTTCTAGAGGGATAGAATTGAAAAGCAGAGAAGTTATATTAAACTTATATTGAACTTTTGTTCGACCACACTCGGAGTATTGTGCACAGTTCTGGTCTCCATATTATAGAAAGGATGTAAAGGCATTGGGGAAAGTGGAAAAAAGCTTCACAAGGATGATACCAGAACTGAAAGGATATCTTTATCAGGAAAGATTGAACAAGCTGGGGGTGACCTGATAGAGGTCTTTAAGATAATGAAAGGGCTTAATAGAGTAGATGTAGAGAAAATGTTTCCACTTGTTAAGGGAGTCCAAAACTAGAGGTCATAAATATAAAATAGTCACCAATAAATCCAATAGGGAAATCAGGAGAAACGTCTTTACAAAAGAGTAGTAGGAATGTGGAACTCGCTACCACAAGGAACAGTTGAGGCAAATAGCATAGATACATTTAAGGGGAAACAAGATAAGCACATGAGGGAAAAGGGAATTCTTATGTGGTTAGATGAAATAGAGAGGGAGGAGGCTCGTGTGGAGCATAAACGCTGGCATAGACCAGTTGGGTCGAGTGGCCTGTTTCTGTGCTGTAGTTTTGACGTAACTTAATGTAAGATGCAAGGTACAGCTCCCTGCCATCAGGGAACTCCCTGGTCAGTAATGACATTGATAATATGCAGAGTAACGCTCCCTCTATAAGCTAGTGTACAGACAGGTTAAAGCTCCATTCAAATTGTGGGCAGTTTCTCCTGCAATCTCATACCCACTAGGGATTGGGTTAAATCTGGCTAAACTCACATCTTCACCACCATCTGAGAGAAGAAACTTAGTCTTGACTAGGGTTTGAACCTTCTAACTGTATCCACAACACTGTGCCCTGTGAGGGACCCTCCAACTCACTATGCATAAGGTTACTGGCACAAACGAACAGCAACATAAGGTTGTATCGCTTGTTTCTAGGCCTTTGAATAGGAGTTCAATGATTTACCCGAAGAACTACCACACTGCCTGCACACCAGTCCAATGGACTATTCCAGGAGTTACCACATCTGCTGGATGAGAGTGAAATGTTGCACCATAAGACCTACCAATGCTGTCTCAATGGAAGTCCAGCGTGATCAAACACTTTCAATACGAATTCAACACTCCCTCCAGAGGCACCAGGCACTGTCGATTGGTATCCACCCTTTAAAAGAAAGAAAAAGGCAGACTTGCATTTCTATAGTGCCTTTCATGACTTCAGGACATCCCAAAGCGCTTTACAACCAATGAAGTACTTTTGAAGTGTAGTCACTGTTTTAATGTAAGAAACGCAGCAGCCGATTTGCTCACAGCAAAATCCCACAAACAGCAATGAGATAAATGACCAGACAATTTGTTTTTTAGTGATGTTGGTTGAGGGCTAAACATTGGCCAGGACTCCAGGGAGAACTCACCTGCTCTACTTCAAAATAGTACCGCGGGATCTTTACGCCCACCTGAGAGGGCAGACTTGGTTTAACATTTCATCCGAAAGACGGCACCTCCAACAGTGCAGCACTCCCTCAGTAGTGCCACACGGGAATCCAGTGCTCTCGCTTTCAAGCTGCTAAACGGCCCACCAATGAATTTGAAACTAATGGAGTATATTTACCTGAAGTGGTGTGTCACATGATCAATTCCTGAATTACTGAATAAACATCTCATTAACCCCGAGCTGCAGTTTAATGCAGGCGAGGGCCATAATTTTCAAATTGATCTTGGATTGCATTTAATTTTATTTGACTGAATTAAGGCTTGAGTGAGTAATATAGTGCGAGACAGTGCTGTGCAACATGAAGCTCACTGCTGAACCATTTCGAGCAACAGCTGCTGTTCATTTAGACAATTTAAATGTTGAGTTGGATTGGAAAACTGCTTAGGTCTTGAGCTACAGTTTTGAAATCACGCAAATTGCAGTTTGGATCGATTCAGAACTATTTGCCTCAGGCATACTGGTAATGAAAGGCAGCTTGTTAACCATCGCTTCTGGTGGGATTGTCCTGATTCTATTTGCTTTTCCCACAGTTGCAACTGTCTGTTGCATTTATGGAGCAAGTGTGCTGCTGGACCCAGCTCTCGGGTTCTACCCACAGAGGTCAAGGTTGAAGAGAGGCTCGCTTGCTCTTCCTACCACAATAATTGCTCAGTGATTGAAAACCTTCTTTAGGCTTACACAGCTCAGTGGTAGTACTCTTGCCTCTGAGTCAGAGGTTGTAGGTTCATAGTCCCACTCCAGAGACTTGAGCACAGGACCCAGGCTGACACCCCAGTGCAATACTGAGGGAGTGCTGCACTGTTGGAGGTGCTGTCTTTTGGATGAGACTTTAAACCGAGGTCCTGTCTGCCCTCTCAGGTGGATATAAAAGATCCCATGGCACTGTTTCAAGACCAGGGGAGTCCTGGCCAATATTTATCCCACAAGCAATATCACTAAAACAGATTATCTGGTCATTAACACATTGCTGTTTCTGGGACCTTGCTGTGCACAAGTTGGCTGCCGCGTTTCCTACATTATAACAGTGACTACACTTCAAAAAGTACTTCATTGGCTGTAAAGTGCTTTGGGATGTTCTGAGGTCGTGAAAGGAGTTATATCAATGCAAGTCTTTCTTTCTTTAAGATAGCACCTCTAACATAGAAAAACATCCCAAGATGCTGTTGATGTTGATTCGTTTGATTCAGGGGCACAAATAGCGATGAAATGCTTAGGTTGGTTACTCTTATTGTGCTGCAGTCTCCGTTATTCTGTTAAGTGTCAGCTTGGCTCTCGCCTCTGAGTCAGAAGATTGTGGGTTTATGCCCTACTCCAGAATTTAAGGATGAAATTCAGGCTGACCCTTCAGGGTAGCATTGTTGGATGAGCTGTTAGACTGAGGGCCCGTTTGCCTGTTCAAGCAATTGTCTGGGCACTATTCAAAGAGGAGTAAGTGAGTTGTCCTGGTTATCCCTGAGCCAACAGCACCAAAAACAGATTAAACTGGTCATTGATCTCATTGATCTTTGTGGGGTCTTGCTGTGCACAAATTGGTTAAAGTGTTTACCTACAAAAACAAGAGTGATTGCACTTCAACAGTTGTTAATTGGCTATGAAGCACCTTGGGATGTCCTGCGAATGTCAAAATCGTTATCTAAATGCAAGCTCTTTCTTTCCTTCTATCCCACCGTCCATCAAGGAGGATTGGAAGCTGTATCTGCACAGGTCCAAACATTGCGCCAGTTCCGTCTACTTTGGGCTCTACGAATGTACATCAGGACTTTCCTCAGGGGGGTTCTCCAGATTGGCCACTGTAACTTCAGCGGAAGGTGAACAGAAACCCCGTTTATGTGTCTATTCGAGGTTTCCGTCGATCTTCCGCCCCAGTTAAGGCGGCCGATCGGAGGAACATCCGAGGAAATTCCCAGCGGCAGTCTCAAAGGTTATATAGAAATTACGGAACAGAAAACAGCCATTCGGCCCAACCAGTCCGTGTTGGTGTTTATCCTCCACACGAACAGTAATTTGCCTGTTCCCATATCCCTTTATTCCCCTTTCTCTCAAACACCTATCTAACCTGTTCTTAAATATTGACATGGTCTCTGCTTCAATCACTAACTCTAGTAGTGCATTCCACCCTCTGTGCAAAAAGTTTCTCCTGCTCTCTGTCCTAAATCTCTTACATTTAATGCTGTATGTATGTCCTATCGTTCTAGACCCCTCAACCACTGGAAACAATCTGTTTCTATACACGCTGTCGCATCCCTTCATAATTTTAAACACCTCCATCAAATCACTTATTAATCTCCTCTGTTCTAATGAAAAAAGCTCCAATTTTTCAAGATTGTATGCTGGTTGTTATGTTTTGGGATTTTCAGCTATTTGTCCATCAAAGAATTTTGGTGTAACTTATATTCAAATGTTATTATTAATGTAAATATAGCTGACAGGAGGTTAAGTCCACACAACAGCCACCTGCTGGGGATGTAGATTAGAATTTAGGTGTAGCATCTATCCAGGTCATTTGAGCTAAAAGAGGTTCATTAAAAACATCCCAATAAACATTCACACATGAGATGTTGGAATGACCCTGTTCATTTGGGCTCAGCAGGGCCAGTTCCACATCAAGGAGGGCAGCAGATGGACTTGAGTGCAGCTCAACTGGCCAATCCCCAGGCAAGGAGAGCTGGGAGAGGGTCAGAGGTTAAGCTCTAGCTTCCTGTCCAGCTAAGATAAGGCAACAAAGAAACGCCTGGCCTCGGACAATCTGCAAAATCTGGCAAAGAAGACAGATCTAAAGAGAGCAAGCTCTCTCTTTAAGTTCAGGGCCAACCAGTATGAGAATCTCCTGGTCAGAGAATTGCTTTTAGCCCATTAACAGGGACAATGTGGCGTACTGTGTTATTTTCTATGTTATGAGGAGTGTTACGAAAGAAGTTGAAGTAAGTTGAGATTTACTATCAAATAAATTACCCATTGGATTATAATTGGTCTTGTCTCCTAAAGCGCTCATCTGACTGATTTTCAGAAGATGGGAGAAGTGGCTGTGGATGTATATGTGGGATTACCAGTTGATATAACAAGGGGTTTTGCTGTTATAGCTCTGGGTCACACTATCATAGGCCTAATTATTGGGCAGCAAAGGAAACTTGTGATCACAAGGGTTGCAGAATCCACTGACGAGAGCGACTAGTGGTGCTGAAAATGAGAGACGACCAAGTGCAGACCCGAAGCTTGTAACACCAGTATAGAGAACAGAAAGCAGGTCAATATTCCAAATGATAGCTGAGTATGAGGGCTAGGAGATCTTGTAGTAGGTACAAGATTAAAATATCCAACAGACTGTTGCCAGGAGGTATATAATTGGCATAGCTAGTTGGTATATGATTGGTCCAGCCTCTTAATGTAGCCCAATATGTTGCTTGACACAGTCAACAGGTGCAAGGTTTGTATAGCTTGTAGGTGTACAATTGGCTGAGCCAGCACCTATATGTTTAGAACAGCCAACAAGTACAAGGCTGATGTAGCCAGGAGATAATTGTTTGGCACAGTCAAGATGGGCATGATTGGTACAGCCGTGAGCACATGGACACACTCCACCTCTGATCAGTTGTCATTTAATTTTGTACATCCCTCACCTCCATTGATGAGCGGAAATCATATTATACAATGGGGGGAAGAGAGCTGTAATAGTCACATGGCACAAGAATACTGACATCAAGAGATGTCACTGAATGAGACATGAGTCCATGTCACAAATGAGACGTGCGACATGGAAACTCAGAGATTGGAACACCACTTCAAAAACAGGAAATAAAGGAGCTTTAGAAGACACGTGTAGAACACAGAATTATATAGAAATTACAACACAAAAGCGGACTGTTCCTCCCAACCAGGCTGTGTTGATGTTTCTCCTCCGCCGGTGGCAGACAGTGACTAGTGGGGTACCGCCAGGATCAGTGCTTGGGCCCCAGCTATTCACAATATATCTCAATGATTTGGATGAGGGAACCAAATGTAATATTTCCAAGTTTGCTGATGACACAAAACTAGGTGGGATGCAAAGAGGGTTCAAGGCAATTTAGACAAATACGTGGCAGATGCAGTATAATGTGGATAAATGTGAAGTTATCCACTTCGGAAGGAAAAACAGAAAGGCAGAGTATTATTTAATCGGTGATAGATTGGGAAATGTTGATGTACAAAGGGACCTGGGTGTCCTTGTACACCAGTCACTGAAAGCAAACATGCAGGTGCAGCAAGCAGTTTGGAAGGCAAATGGTATGTTGGCCTTCATTGCAAGAGGATTTGAGTACAGGAGCAAGGATGTCTTACTGCAGTTATACATGGCCTTGGTGAGACCACACCTGGAGTATTGTGTGCAGTTTTAGTCTCCTTACCTAAGAAAGGATATACTTGCCATAGAGGGAGTGCAGCGAAGATTCACCGGACTGATTCCTGGGATGGCAGGACTGTTGAATAAGGAGAGATTGGGTCGACTCGGCCTGTATTCACTCGAGTTTAGAAGAATGAGAGGGGATCTCATTGAAACATATAAAATTCTGACAGGGCTAGACGGACTGGATGCAGGGAGGATGTTTCCCCTGGCTTGGGGGTCTAGAACATGGGGTCACAGTCTCAGGATACGGGGCAGGACATTTAGGGCTGAGATGAGGAGAAATGTCTTCACTCAGAGGGTGGTGAACCTGTGGAATCCTCTACCACAGAAGGCTGTGGAGGCCAAGTCACTGAATATATTTAAGAAGGAGCTGGATAGATTTCTAGACACAAAAGGCATCAAGGGGTATGGGGAGAGAGTGGGAATATGTTATTGAAATAAAGGATCAGCCATGATCATAATGAATGGCGGAGCAGGCTCGAAGGGCCGAATGGCCTATTCCTGCTCCTACTTTCTATGTTTCTACATGGAATCGTCTGGAAGCTCCTTTACCATAATTAAAATTATAGAAAAATAAATTTGAGCAGAGAATATCATAAAACAAAAATAAGAACAAAATTAACTTGACTGAGATTTGGAAAATGAGCAAAAAAGATGTCCTGGCCTAGACCTAAATCTTCAATCCCAGTGGATAAATGAAGAGGAATGAATCCAACTTTAGATCCAAGTCGCTGTTGCCCACCAACGCTCAAATGTAAAGAAAACAAACAGACAATGTCCTCGGATTAAAGGCTGATTATTTTTCCAATTTTTACATTCTGAAGGCTCTGGGGGTAATTTTGACTTTAGACAATAGTATAAAACTCGTGATATTGGCTTGGGCACCGTTTAAATATCTCTCCTGATTTTCTTTTCCATTGAAGTCAACAAGTACAAGACAGATGTAGCCAGAAGATGGATGTATGACACAGCCAAGATGAGCACGATTGGCACAGCCAGTAGGCATGTGATTGGTACAGCCATGAGCGCATGGATATACTTCACCTCTGGTCATTTAATTTTGCACATCCCTCGCATGGTTAATGGCACCAAGAACATTGACACCAAGTGAGGCGATCCAAATGACAGCACTCTGCTGAAAACCCAGAGAGATTTCATTGACCTCAATGGAAACAACAATGGGGTGAGGTGTCTACGTATGGCCAAAGTGATATCACACGTTTTACACTATCGTCTCACGTCAAAATGACCCCCACTGACTCTTGCAGAGTGCTGGGCTCCACAGTCAGAAGCCGCCCTATGGTATATTCCTCACTTAGACATTCACTTCAAGCGAGCCTTGGTAATGAGGGCGGACAGACCTGAAGTCCACACTCACAGTGCGATGTACCCAGCAGCAGAAACCCTGGATGATTATTCCATTCCTTAGTCAAGTGTGCTGGAACCTCTTCTAACGGTGGACTGCTTCTCCAGAAATCACTGAACTGATGACAGAAACCAAGGGTCTGTGGTCTGCCCCATCTCAACACCATACCCGGCGATGAGATTAGTTACTGAGCTATCGGGCGAGCTACAGATAATTTGTTTAAGTACATCTGGTTTTCTCTGATTAGCGGTTAGTGAACTGTGCACCCACTTGTGACAGAATATATCTGTCTCCTTTCTATTCTGAGTTCACATAGTTAAAAATCCCCAAAAACCGAGAGCTAATTTTAGCAACAAGCTGATTGCTGGCAGCTGCACCTAATTACTGCTGTTTTTCTTTTACTCGTTTGCAACTGTTTGCGGAGCTCGTTGTGCAATCGGGTTATTGACAGCTGCGGACCGAGGCTGATTTATTTAAATGCGAAGGGTTTGCAGCAGGGGAAATGTGGCGGAAAAAATGTTGGTTCAATCTAACGGGCCTTGGGGAGCGAGTGTGGTTAAGAGCTGGAATCAGGAAACTCACTCTGCTCATGTTGCTGAGCCTTGGAGCAGCCGGAACGCCGACGGATTGGGAATAGTTGTTTTCAAACAGGCCTTCCGGGCAATGCCTGGTGCAGTCTGGGTGGCCTCATGGATGAAGAGCATGCAATGAACATGGTTCAAATTAGAAAACTGTGGTATCAGAGGGTGTACAGTGGTGTTAGGACTTGTTGATATTGGAATTTAGTTCTTAATTTCGGTTTGATGACTCAGACTCATCCCATTTAATGATAAAGGCCGGGAAATTTCTTGGAGCAGTTCTCACTCTGCCAGCTTAATTTTGTTGGAACCGTGGCAGAAACTGTTTACATGTGTAAGCATGTCTCATTCGGTGACATTGGGGGGAGTTTTAACTCCCCGCAACAGGCGGGACAGTGGCTGCGGGCGGGGTGGTGGTTAAAATGTCAAAAATCTGATACCTGACCCCAACCGGTCTCCATGACACCCACTTCTGGTTTTAACGGAGGTGGGTTGAGGGGGTCGGGTGAGTAACCCGCCCTTGAGAGGTGGATGGGTAATTTAAATATATTATTGATCCTTCCTGCCTCAGATTTTAGCAGAATTTTACATTTAACGGCTGCAGGCCGTCTTACCCAGGGCTCGGGAAAACCGATAGTTGAAGGGAGGCGAGAACAGCTGGATCTAGCAGGTGAGTGCCTTTCCAGCACTGCTTGTGGGCCGGGAGGAGCAGGAGTTCTTTCCCCAGCCCATTGAGATTGCTTCGCTCCCCATAGTCTCCACATCAGCTCCCCCCCCCGGGAGGTCCACTTCATCCTCCCCACGATCTCCAAACCCCCGCCATCTCTTCCACCCCGTCCCGTGATCTCACCCTCCCTCCCTCCTCTCCGCTCCCCAGCTGATGGCCGGGAAAAGGAGAAAAAATTCAAATGAGGTCCGCTTTTCCCGTATTTCCGGGTTTCTCGGCCGCTATCCCCCAGCTCCCTCCCTACCTCCCCATAAATATCACATTCAGTGACATAGACTCGTGTCCCATTCAGTGACATAGACTCGTGTCTCATTCAGTGACATAGACTCGTGTCCCATTCAGTGACATAGACTCGTGTCTCATTCAGTGACATAGACTCGTGTCCCATTCAGTGACATAGACTCGTGTCCCATTCAGTGACATGGACTCGTGTCCCATTCAGTGACATAGACTCGTGTCCCATTCAGTGACATGGACTCGTGTCTCATTCAGTGACATAGACTCGTGTCCCATTCAGTGACATAGACTCGTGTCTCATTCAGTGACATAGACTCGTGTCTCATTCAGTGACATGGACTCGTGTCCCATTCAGTGACATGGACTCGTGTCCCATTCAGTGACATAGACTCGTGTCCCATTCAGTGACATAGACTCGTGTCTCATTCAGTGACATAGACTCGTGTCCCATTCAGTGACATAGACTCGTGTCCCATTCAGTGACATGGACTCGTGTCCCATTCAGTGACATGGACTCGTGTCTCATTCAGTGACATAGACTCGTGTCCCATTCAGTGACATGGACTCGTGTCTCATTCAGTGACATGGACTCGTGTCCCATTCAGTGACATGGACTCGTGTCCCATTCAGTGACATGGACTCGTGTCCCATTCAGTGACATAGACTCGTGTCTCATTCAGTGACATAGACTCGTGTCCCATTCAGTGACATAGACTCGTGTCTCATTCAGTGACATAGACTCGTGTCCCATTCAGTGACATAGACTCGTGTCCCATTCAGTGACATAGACTCGTGTCCCATTCAGTGACATAGACTCGTGTCCCATTCAGTTACATAGACTCGTGTCCCATTCAGTTACATAGACTCGTGTCCCATTCAGTGACCTAGACTCGTGTCTCATTCAGTGACATAGACTCGTGTCCCATTCAGTGACCTAGACTCGTGTCTCATTCAGTGACCTAGACTCGTGTCTCATTCAGTTACATAGACTCGTGTCCCATTCAGTGACCTAGACTCGTGTCCCATTCAGTGACATAGACTCGTGTCCCATTCAGTGACCTAGACTCGTGTCCCATTCAGTGACATAGACTCGTGTCCCATTCAGTGACCTAGACTCGTGTCCCATTCAGTGACCTAGACTCGTGTCCCATTCAGTGACATAGACTCGTGTCCCATTCAGTGACCTAGACTCGTGTCTCATTCAGTGACATGGACTCGTGTCCCATTCAGTGACCTAGACTCGTGTCCCATTCAGTGACATAGACTTGTGTCTCATTCAGTGACATAGACTCGTGTCCCATTCAGTGACCTAGACTCGTGTCCCATTCAGTGACCTAGACTCGTGTCCCATTCAGTGACATAGACTCGTGTCCCATTCAGTGACCTAGACTCGTGTCTCATTCAGTGACATGGACTCGTGTCCCATTCAGTGACCTAGACTCGTGTCCCATTCAGTGACATAGACTCGTGTCTCATTCAGTGACATAGACTCGTGTCCCATTCAGTGACATAGACTCGTGTCCCATTCAGTGACATAGACTCGTGTCCCATTCAGTGACATAGACTCGTGTCCCATTCAGTGACATAGACTCGTGTCCCATTCAGTGACATAGACTCGTGTCCCATTCAGTGACCTGGACTCGTGTCTCATTCAGTGACATAGACTCGTGTCTCATTCAGTGACATAGACTCGTGTCTCATTCAGTGACATAGACTCGTGTCCCATTCAGTGACCTAGACTCGTGTCTCATTCAGTGACATAGACTCGTGTCTCATTCAGTGACATAGACTCGTGTCTCATTCAGTGACATAGACTCGTGTCCCATTCAGTGACCTGGACTCGTGTCTCATTCAGTGACATAGACTCGTATCTCATTCAGTTACATAGACTCGTGTCCCATTCAGTGACCTGGACTCGTGTCCCATTCAGTGACCTGGACTCGTGTCCCATTCAGTGACCTGGACTCGTGTCCCATTCAGTGACCTGGACTCGTGTCCCATTCAGTGACCTGGACTCGTGTCCCATTCAGTGACCTAGACTCGTGTCCCATTCAGTGACATAGACTCGTGTCACATTCAGTGACCTGGACTCGTGTCCCATTCAGTGACCTGGACTCGTGTCCCATTCAGTGACCTGGACTCGTGTCCCATTCAGTGACCTGGACTCGTGTCCCATTCAGTGACCTGGACTCATAGAATCATAGAATCATAGAATCATAGAAGTTACAACATGGAAACAGGCCCTTCGGCCCAACATGTCCATGTCGCCCAGTTTATACCACTAAGCTAGTCCCAATTGCCTGCACTTGGCCCATATCCCTCGATACCCATCTTCCCCATGTAACTGTCCAAATGCTTTTTAAAAGACAAAATTGTACCCGCCTCTACTACTGCCTCTGGCAGCTCGTTCCAGACACTCACCACCCTTTGAGTGAAAAAATTGCCCCTCTGGATCCTTTTGTATCTCTCCCCTCTCACCTTAAATCTGTGCCCCCTCGTTATAGACTCCCCTACCTTTGGGAAAAGATTTTGACTATCGACCTTATCTATGCCCCTCATTATTTTATAGACTTCTATAAGATCACCCCTTAACCTCCTACTCTCCAGGGAATAAAGTCCCAGTCTGTCTAACCTCTCCCTGTAAGTCAAACCATCAAGTCCCGGTAGCATCCTAGTAAATCTTTTCTGCACTCTTTCTAGTTTAATAATATCCTTTCTATAATAGGGTGACCAGAACTGTACACAGTACTCCAAGTGTGGCCTCACCAATGCCCTGTACAACTTCAACAAGACATCCCAACTCCTGCATTCAATGTTCTGACCAATGAAACCAAGCATGCTGAATGCCTTCTTCACCACCCTATCCACCTGTGACTCCACTTTCAAGGAGCTATGAATCTGTACTCCTAGATCTCTTTGTTCTATAACTCTCCCCAACGCCCTACCATTAACGGAGTAGGTCCTGGCCCGATTCGTGTCCCATTCAGTGACCTGGACTCGTGTCCCATTCAGTGACATAGACTCGTGTCCCATTCAGTGACCTGGACTCGTGTCCCATTCAGTGACCTGGACTCGTGTCCCATTCAGTGACATAGATTCGTGTCTCATTCAGTTACATAGACTCGTGTCCCATTCAGTGACCTGGACTCGTGTCCCATTCAGTGACCTGGACTCGTGTCTCATTCAGTGACATAGACTCGTGTCCCATTCAGTGACATAGACTCGTGTCCCATTCAGTGACATAGACTCGTGTCCCATTCAGTGACCTGGACTCGTGTCTCATTCAGTGACATAGACTCGTGTCCCATTCAGTGACATAGACTCGTGTCCCATTCAGTGACCTGGACTCGTGTCTCATTCAGTGACATAGACTCGTGTCCCATTCAGTGACATAGACTCGTGTCCCATTCAGTGACATAGACTCGTGTCCCATTCAGTGACCTGGACTCGTGTCCCATTCAGTGACATGGACTCGTGTCCCATTCAGTTACAGATTCATGTCCCAATTAGTGATTTAGAATCTGGCGGGTATATTACTGGACTACCAATCCAGGGGCTCGGACTAATAATCTGGAGATATGCCATGGCAGCTGGGGAATTTAAGTTCAGTTTACTAAATACAATCTGGAATAAAAAGCTAGTATCAGTAAAGTTGGCCATGAAATTACCAGATTGTCATAAAAACCCATCGTGTTCACTAATGTCCTTTTGGGAAGGAAACCTGCCGTCCTTACCCGGTCTGGCTTATATGTGACTCCAGACCCACAGCAATGTGGTTGATTCTTAGCTGCCCTCTGAAATGGCCTAGCAAGCCACTCAGTCGTACAATCCTACTACAAAAAGACATAATAAGAATAAAACTGGGCGGACCACTAGGCACCGGACACTACAAAGGCAAATCAAGCCCAGTTGACCCTGCAAAGTCCTCCTCACTAACATCTGGGGACTTGTGCCAAGATTGGGAGAGCTGTCCCACAGACTAATCAAGCAACAGCCTGACATAGCCACGCTCACAGAATCATACCTTTCAGCCAAAGTCTCAGAATCTTCCATCACCATCCCTGGGTATGTCCTGTCCCACCAGCAGGACAGACTCACCAGAGATGGCGGCACAGTGGTATACAGTCAGGAGGGAGTGGCCCTGGGAGTCCACAACATTGACTTCGGACCCATGAATTCTCATGATATCAGGTCAAACATGGGCAAGGAAACTTTCTGCTGATTACCACTTATCGCCCTCCCTCAGTTGATGAATCAGTCCTCCTCCATGTTGAACACCACTTGGAGGAAGCACTGAGGGTAGCAAGGGCCCAGAATGTACTCTGGGTGGGGGACTTCAATGTCCATCGCCAAGAGTGGCTCGTTAGCACCACTACTGACTGAGCTGGCCAAGTCCTGAAGGACATAGCTGCCAGACTGGGCCTGCGGCATGGAGTGAGAGAACCAACATGAGGGAAAAACCTACTTGACCTCGTCCTCACTAATCTAACTGTCGCAAATGCACCTGTCCATGACAGTATTGATAGGAGTGACCACCGCACAGTCCTTGTGGAGACAAAGTCCCATCTTCACACTGAGGACACCGTCCATCGTGTTGTGTGGCACTACCACCATGCTAAATGGAATAGATTCAGAACAGATCTAGCAGCTCAAAACTGGGCATCCATGAGGCGCTGTGGGACATTAGCAGCAGCAGAATTGTATTCCACCAAAATCTGTAACCTCATGGCCCGGCATATTCCTCACTCTACCATTACCAACAAGCCAGGAGATCAACCCTGGTTCAATGAGGAGTGTAGAAGAGCATGCCAGGATCAGCACCAGGCGTACCTAAAAATGAGGTGCCAACCTGGTGAAGCTACAACACAGGACTACATGCGTGCTAAACAGCGGAAGCAACATGCTATCGACAGAGCTAAGCGATTCCACAACCAACGGATCAGATCAAAGCTCTGCAGTCCTGCACATCCAGTCGTGAATGGTGGTGGACAATTAAACAGCAATCCCTTCTCAATCTCTCTCACTGTTTCTTCTCAGAAAAACTTGCACTCGTTTTAACCTCAGCCCTACTCCACACACGACTCAATAGAGGAGGCAGGAAGAGACAGCGCTGGAGAGTAACAGTAATCATGCACCCTGCTCTGGAACTATTGCCCCCTGTGATTATCTTTCCTCTTGCTAGCAGTAAGTACAGGCATCACAGTGACAAGGCCAGCATTATAATAAAAGCTGTTGATGGGTGTCTCTTGCAATAAGTTGGAGCCCCAGCTGCTTGGTGTGTTTCCCACCACTGAGGGCTACCAGAAGATTAAAGCATGTGGAGACCCTACTGACAATTGCTGCGCAAAGGCCATGCAGCATTCTTCTTGTGCTAGAGATGCAGGTAACACCAGTGGGAAAGAGCGGGCAAGAAGTCAAGTCAACTTGATAAGAAGGTGCCGGGTTGCCAGAGAGTTACATAGAATTACACAGAATTTTACAGCACAAGAACAGGCCATTCGGTGTTTATGCTCCAAACGACCTTCCTCCCTCCCTTCTTCATCTCACCCTATCAGCATATCCTTCTAGTCCTTTCTTCCTCATCCCTCATGTACTTATCGAGCTTCCCCTTAAATGTATCTATGCTACTCGCCTCAGCTACTCCATGTGGTAGTGAGTTCCACATTCTAAACACTCTCTGGGTAAAGAAGTTTGTTCGATGGAGACCAGAACTGTGCACAGTACTCTAAGTGTGGTCTAACCAACAAACTTTTTTAAAAATCACTCTCTGTTGTAGCTAAAGAATCTGTCCACTGACGATTGTCAGAAGACAGGGCAGTATTTTCATCACAGATTAACTTATCAGTAGTTATCAGTTATCAGTAGTTACTCAGTAGTAACCAAGATTAAACACAGCAGGAAACTCAATTTTAATTTCACCCAAATGATGATAGATTTCTGGAGCAGGTCTGGCTACAGCGACACTGTTTTAACCAAGTGCATTAATTTTAATAGAAAATGGCCTTACACATAATACAGGCAAATGTACTTCACACGTTTACTCAACAAACATCCACCACCAGTCAGTAACCAAGGAACTAAAGCACTCACAACGATCAAATAACACACACACATTTGCTAGGCCTCTTCCTCCAGGTGTGCTTCCAACGAGTGGGCCTGGATTTCCATCCTCAACAATGGCCAATGCCAGGTCAGATCAGGCCTCCAGCAACAGCATCAATGCCTGCCACCTGCCTACACCTTCCTAGGGGCAGGAGACAGGCAGCCAAGAGGTAAAGGCCCCTCTCTGAGAAAAAAGGCACTGTGCATGAATTTACAAAATTGGAAATGCTTTTTCTCATATGGTTCCAATATAGAGATAACCGAATCCTTGAAATCACTCAGCCAGTTACAAGGCAATAAATGCCAGCCTTGCCAGTGACACCCACATCCTGAGGATGATGATTAAAAAAACTCCCTCCCTCAGGGAGATTTCTGTTCATGGGTATCTCTCAGTCCTCTCTCAGGGAGATCTCTGTGCGCTGACTGGTGTCTCTCAGTCCCTCTCTCTCAGGGAGATCTCTGTGTGCTGACTGGTGTCTCTCAGTCCCTCTCTCTCAGGGAGGTATCTGTGCACTGACTGGTGTCTCTCAGTCCCTCTCTCTCAGGGAGGTATCTGTGCGCTGACTGGTGTCTCTCAGTCCCTCTCTCTCAGGGAGGTATCTGTGCGCTGACTGGTGTCTCTCAGTCCCTCTCTCTCAGGGAGATCTCTGTGCGCTGACTGGTGTCTCTCAGTCCCTCTCTCTCAGGGAGATCTCTGTGCGCTGACTGGTGTCTCTCAGTCCCTCTCTCTCAGGGAGGTATCTGTACACTGACTGGTGTCTCTCAGTCCCTCTCTCTCAGGGAGGTATCTGTGCACTGACTGGTGTCTCTCAGTCCCTCTCTCTCAGGGAGGTATCTGTGCGCTGACTGGTGTCTCTCAGTCCCTCTCTCTCAGGGAGATCTCTGTGCGCTGACTGGTGTCTCTCAGTCCCTCTCTCTCAGGGAGGTATCTGTGCACTGACTGGTGTCTCTCAGTCCCTCTCTCTCAGGGAGGTATCTGTGCGCTGACTGGTGTCTCTCAGTCCCTCTCTCTCAGGGAGATCTCTGTGCGCTGACTGGTGTCTCTCAGTCCCTCTCTCTCAGGGAGATCTCTGTGCGCTGACTGGTGTCTCTCAGTCCCTCTCTCTCAGGGAGGTATCTGTACACTGACTGGTGTCTCTCAGTCCCTCTCTCTCAGGGAGGTATCTGTGCACTGACTGGTGTCTCTCAGTCCCTCTCTCTCAGGGAGGTATCTGTACACTGACTGGTGTCTCTCAGTCCCTCTCTCTCAGGGAGGTATCTGTGCACTGACTGGTGTCTCTCAGTCCCTCTCTCTCAGGGAGGTCTCTGTACACTGTTGCTCAGAGGTTTTTTATTCATGTAATTGGTGATTTAAAACTTCTGGTGAGACACAGTCCAGGTCCCAACTCTTCTTCCGTTGCCTTCGCCTCCGCGCTCACTTCTTTGGCCAGGAGTCTTCCCCCCGCACAGAGGACCCTTTCTCTCGCCTTCAGAGTTCTCGTTCCACCTGGACCCCTCCCTCTGGCTCTTACCCTCTCTTGATCTTTTCATTGGGAACTGCCGGCATGACATCGGCCGTCTCAATTTCTCTGCTCCCCTCACTCACTCTAACCTCCCTCCCTCTGAACATGCAGCACTCCGTTCTCTCAGGTCCAACCCTGGCATTGTCATTAAACCTGCTGACAAGGGCAGCACTGTGTTATCTGACGAACAGACCTCTACCTTGCGGATGCTGAACGCCAACTCTCCGACACCTCCTCCTACCTCCCCCAGGACCATGACCCCACCTCCACACATCAAGCCATAGTTTCCCAGAACGTCACTGACCTCATCTCCTCTGGAGATCTTCCCTCCAAGGCCTCCAACCTCATAGCCCCTCAACTCCGCACAGCCCACTTCTACCTCCTTCCCAAGATCCACAAACAGGACTGTCCTGATAGACCCAATATTTCAGTCTGTTCTTGCTGCACGGAATTTATTTCTTCCTATCTTGAGTCTATTTTTTCTCCCCTTGTCCAGTCTCTTCCGACCTATATCCATGACTCTTCTGATGCCCTCCGCCACTTTAACAGTTTTCTGTTCCTGGTCCTAACCGTCTCCTTTTCATCATTGGTCGTCCAGTCCCACTACACCTCCATCCCCCACCAGGACGGCCCTCCGCTTTTTCCTTGACAGAGGTCCAACCAGTCCTCATCCACCACCACCCTCCTCCGCCTGGCTGAACTTGTTCTTACGTTGAACAACTTCTCCTTTGACTCCACTCACTTCCTCCAAATAAAAGGTGTCGCTATGGGAACCCATATGAGTCCTAGCTATGCCTGCCTTTTTGTGGGATACGTGGAACATTTTTTGTTCCTGTCCTACTCATGTCCCCTCCCTCACCTCTTTTTCTGTACATTCATGATTGTATTGGTGCTGTTTCCTGCTCTCACCCCGAACTGGAAAAGTTCATCAACTTTACTTCCAATTTCTACCCTTCTCTCGTCTACACATGGTCCATCTCTGACTCTTCCCTTCTCTTCCTCGACTTCTCTATCTCCATTTCTGGGGCTAGGCTGTCAACCAATATCTACTATAATCCCAATGACTCCCACTGCTACCTTGATTACACTTCCTCCCACCCTGCTTCCTATAAGGACTCTATTCCCTTCTCCCAATTTCTCCGTCTCTGTCGCATCTATTGTGACGATGTCACCTTCCACACCAATGCTTCCAATATGTCTTCCTTTCTCCTCAACCGAGGATTCCCCTCCATTGTAGTTCATAGAAATATAGAATCATAGAATGCTTACAGCACAGAAAGAGGCCATTCGGCCCATTGAGCCTGTGCCGTCTCTCTGCAAGAGCAATCCAGCTAGTCCCATTCCCCTCTCTCTTTCCCCATAGCCCTGCAACTTTTTCTCCTTCAGATACCTACCTAATTCCTTTTTGAAAGCCACAATTGACTCTGACTCCACCATCCTTTCAGGTAGTGCATTCCAGATCCTAACCGTTCGCTGCGTAAAAAAGGTTTTCCTCATGTCGCCTTAGGTTCTTTTGCCAATTACCTTAAACCTGGGTCCTCTGGTTCTCGACCCTTCCGCCAATGGGAACAGTTTTTCTTTATTTACTATGTCTGGACCCTTCATGATTTTGAATACCTCTATCAAATCTCCTCTCAACCTTCTCTGCTCTAAGGAGAACAACCCCAGCTTCTCCAGTCTATCCACATAACTGAGGTCCCTCATCCCTGGAACTATTCTAGTAAATCTTTTCTGCACCCTCTCTGAGGCCTTCACATCCTTCCTAAAGTGCAGTGCCCAGAATTGGACACAATACTCCAATTGTGGCCGAACCAGTGTTTTATAAAGGTTCAACATAACATCCTCGCTTTTGTACTCTATGCCTCTATTTATAAAGCCCAGGATCCCATTTCCTTTCTTAACTGTTTTCTCAGCCTGTCCTGCCACCTTCCATGGCCTGTGTACATATACCCACAGGACGCTTTGTTCCTGCGCCCCCTTTAGAGTTGTACCCTTTAGTTTATACTGCCTCTCCTCATTTTTCCCACCAAAATGTATCACCTCACACTTCGCTGCGTTAAATTTCATCTGCCACGCGTCCGCCCATTCCACCAGCCTGTCTATGTCCTCTTGAAGTCTATCACTATCCTCCTCACTGTTCACTACACTTCCAAATTTTGTGTCATCTGCAAATTTTGAAATTGTACCCTGTACACCCAAGTCCAAGTCATTAATATACGTCAAGGAAAGCAGTGGTCCTAGTACCGACCCCTGGAGAACACCACTGTACACCTTCCTCCAATCTGAAAAGCAGCCGTTCATCACTGCTCTCTGCTTCCTGTCACTTAGCCAATTTCGTATCCATGCTGCCACTGTTCTTTTTATTCTATGGGCTTCAATTTTATTGACAAGCCTATTATGCGGCAATTTATCAAACCCCTTTTGAAAGTCCATATACATAACATCAACTGCATTGCCCTCAACAACCCTCTCTGTTACCTCATCGAAAAACTCAATTAAGTTAGTCAAACATGATTTGCCTTTAACAAATCCGTGCTGGCTTTTCCTTATTAATCCACACTTGTCCAAGTGACTACTAATTTTGTCCCGGTTCATTGTTTCTAAAAGTTTCCCCACCACTGAGGTTAAACTGACTGGCCTGTAGTTGCTGGGTTTATTCTTACACTCTTTTTTGAACAAGGGTGTAACATTTGCAATTCTCCGGTCCTCCAGCACCACCCCTGTGTCTAAGGAGGATTGGAAGATTATGGCCAGTACTTCCGTAATTTCCACCCTTACTTCCCTCAGCAACTTAGGATGCAACCTAGGGTGACATCTATTTTATGTACAGCCAGCCTTTCTAGTACCTCCTCTTTATCAATTTTTATCCCATACGGTAGCTCAACTACCTCCTCTTTTACTGTGGCTTTGGCCGTATCGTCTTCCTTGGTAAAGACAGATGCAAAGTACTCATTTAGTACCTCAGCCATGCCCTCTGCCTCCGTGTGTATATCCCCTTTTTGGCCCCTAATTGGCCCCACCCCTTCTCTTACTACCCGTTTACTATTTATCTACCTCTAGAAGACTTGACCCACCTCATTCCCCAGTACCAGATCCAGCAATGCCTCCTTCCTCGTTGGGCTGGAAATGTACTGGTCAAGAAAGTTCTCCTGAACACACTTCAGAAATTCCTCCCCTTCTTTGCCCTTTACACTATTACTATCCCAGTCTATATTAGGATAGTTGAAGTCCCCCATTATCACTACTCTATGGTTCTTGCACCTCTCTGTAATTTCCCTGCAAATTTACTCCTCTATTTCCTTCCCACTAGTTGGTGGCCTATAGAATACACCCAGTAATGTAACGGCACCTCTATTGTTTCTTAACTCTAACCAAACCTAGTCGACAGGGCCCTCGACCGTGTTCGTCCCATTTCACGTGCTTCTGCCCTCACCCCTTCCCCTCCCTCCCAGAACCACGATGGGGGCCCTTTTGTCCTCACCTCCCCAACCCACCAGCCTCCACATTAAATGTATCATCCTCCGCCATTTCTGCCACCTCCAGCATGATGCCTCCACCAAACATATATTCTCCCCTCCCCTTTCATCATTCTGAAGGACCGTTCCCTCCGAGACACCCTGGCCCATTCTTCATCACCCCCAACACCAGCTTTTCTTCCCGGCACCTTCCCGTGCAAGCACAGGAGATGCAACATGTGTCCTTTCACCTCCTCCCTTCCCACTGTCCAGGGTCCCAAACATTCCTTCCAGATGAAACAGTGATTTTCTTGTACTTCATTCAATTTAGTCTACTGTATTCGCTGCTCACAATGTGCTCTCCTCTACATTGGGGAGACCAAACACAGATTGGATGATCGCTTTGTTGAACACCTCCACTCTGTCCGCAAGTGTGACCCTGACCTGCTTGTCGCTTGCCATTTTAATTCCCCTTCCCACTCCCACTCTGACCACTCTGTCCTCGGCCTCTTACACTGTTCCAGTGAAGCTCAACGTAAGCTCGAAGAACAGCACCTCATCTTTTGTTTAGGCACTTTACAACCTTCTGGACTTAATATTGATTTCAATAACTTCAGATCATAACCGCTGCTCCCATTTTCTCGGTCAGCAAGTGCTGGTAATGGTTCTGCTGCTGCCATTTACAGCTACTCTAGACCGATCTTTTGTTTCTTAACCTGTCCCATTATCACCCTTCTTGCTTTGCACCATCATCCCTTTTGTCATTTAATCACTCCTGCCCTCTACCCTATCAGAGACCTTCCCTCTGTTCTTTCCTCCCCTCCCCTTCCTCCACCGCCCCCCCCCTTTCCCTGGCTCTGTACTTGCTTAAAAACTATTTAATCTTCAACTTCTTCCAGTTCTGACGAAAGGTCATCGACCTGAAACGTTCACTCTGTTTCTTTCCTCACAGATGCTGCCTCACTTGCTGAGTATTTCCAGCATTTTCCATTTTTATTTACAGGACCGTATATTTTGCATAATCACAAAAAATACCACAATACAGTTAGCACAGAGGGTGTGGGGAACATGGCAGCCCTCATATTAGTCCGATGGTTAGCTAAAGACTTTCAACTAACACTGTGCTGCTTTTAATAATAACCTGCGATGTTTTGAGCTGTTGTTTATGCTTGTGATGCGATAGGTAAGTGACAGAGACACAGACAGATTTGGGTAAGAGAGGGAGATGGGGACAGGGACTCCAAAGATGGCACGTCATTGGCGGCAGCCACGAGTCGACCCATCCTGGCCCTTATGCTGCCATTCATCCACCCGTTTTCAGGGCCAGAGGATCGTGGGTGTGAGAGAGATAAGCCTTAGGTGTAGGGATTGCTGTGATAAGGCTTCTTTCCCATGAGTACAGAAGATTAAGGGGTGATCTAATTGAGGTGTTCAAGATGATTAAAGGATTTGATAGGGTAGATAGAGAGAAACTATTTCTTCTGGTGGGGAAGTCCAGAATAAGGGGGCATAACCTAGAGCTAGGCCATTCAGGGATGAAATCAGGAAGCACTTCTTCACACAAAGGGGAGTGGAAATCTGGAACTCTCTCCCCCAAAAAGCTGTTGTCGCTGGGGGTGAATTGAAAATTTTAAGACTGAGATTGGTAGATTTTAGTTAAGCAAGGGTATTAAGGGATATGGAACCAAGGCGGGTAAATGGAGTTAAGATACAGATTCGCCATGATTTAATTGAAAGGTGGAACAGGCTCGAGGGGCTGAATGGACGACTCTTGTTCCTATGTTCCTATAACTAGGCACTTGGCACAATACAAATCCAAATAAAGTTTAATATTTTTAATATCTATCAACGAGATGTGGCTGGTCACGTTAACTTGTGGTTATTGGCAGCTTGCTCTCCGCGGGGCTGCAGAGAATAAATTCATATCAAGTGGAAACCGCTTACTATAGACTGCTGGCTTTTTCCTGAGATTTATCAGGTTATCTTGCCTCTGAAGGAAGTTGAGAAAGCCCTTGTGTTAACTTGACAAACTTGTTTCCACTGTGGTAACACAGCTTTTGTGTCTTATATCCTAGGCTTTAACTTCAAAGGGTACAGGAGACACACCCACCACCAGCAAGTACCCCTGTACTTTAAATCCTCTGGATTTTTTTGCAGCCCGATGCAATTATGACAGAGGCATATTTGTTTTCCTTTGTTCCTAGTTGAACTTCAAAGGGGATGGATGGAATACCTCAGACAGTATTGCTCTACTTCACCAGTTCCTCTGACGCCATTGAGATGGGGGCTGGATCACTCTGGGTTCTGACAAAATCCTACATATAAATTATGTTACAAACGCTGATCCAGGTTTAGTGTTACTGAGAGATTCAGCAAAGGGTTGTTTTTTAAATTTTTGTATCAAGGAGGTGTAGGTCAAATTCTCTAAGGAACTGCAGTCTTCTGTAATGTCGAATGCTGCTGCTCATCTGCTACTTTCAATAATCCTGTTGTGTAGTTTATGGCCTAAACCACAGTCTGATAGAGTTTTAACCACTTTCTGAAGTCTAAGAGACCACAGGAGCACTTGTATCATATCCATTAAACTAAATGCATTAGCAAGTATTTGTGTTTGACTCTTGGGCTCATTATATCATCAGGCACTGTGCGTGTAAGGTCACACTCCGGCACGTGGGCAGCGAGGGGTTCCCCGGGGCGTGGTCCTTGATACGGAGCATGAGAGAAATATCTGAGGTGAACGCAAAAATGTAACAATTGCAACGGGTAAGGAAGAGAGGTGGGGGGGGGAGATACGGAGATTGTGAGGGGTAAAGGAGGTGGGGGAGATACGGAGATTGTGAGGGGTAAAGGAGGTGGGGGGGGGAGATACGGAGATTGTGATGGGTAAAGGAAGTGGGGGAGATACGGAGAGGGTGATGGGTAAGGGAGGTGGGGGGAGATACGGAGAGGGTGATGGGTAAAGGAGGTGGGGGAGATACGGAGAGGGTGATGGGTAAAGGAGGTGGGGGGAGATACGGAGAGGGTGATGGGTAAAGGAAGTGGGGGAGATACGGAGATTGTGATGGGTAAAGGAAGTGGGGGAGATACGGAGAGGGTGATGGGTAAAGGAGGTGGGGGGGGAGATACGGAGAGGGTGATGGGTAAGGGAGGTGGGGGGAGATACGGAGAGGGTGATGGGTAAAGGAGGTGGGGGAGATACGGAGAGGGTGATGGGTAAAGGAGGTGGGGGGAGATACGGAGATTGTGATGGGTAAAGGAGGTGGGGGGGGATACGGAGAGGGTGATGGGTAAGGGAGGTGGGGGGGGATACGGAGAGGGTGATGGGTAAAGGAGGTGGGGGGAGATACGGAGAGGGTGATGGGTAAGGGAGGTGGGGGGGGATACGGAGAGGGTGATGGGTAAAGGAGGTGGGGGGAGATACGGAGAGGGTGATGGGTAAGGGAGGTGGAGTGGAGATACGGAGAGGGTGATGGGTAAGGGAGGTGGAGTGGAGATACGGAGAGGGTGATGGGTAAGGGAGGTGGGGGGGGAGATACGGAGATTGTGATGGGTAAGGGAGGTGGGGGGAGATACGGAGATTGTGATGGGTAAGGGAGGTGGGGGAGATAGGAGAGGGTGATGGGTAAGGGAGGTGGAGTGGAGATACGGAGAGGGTGATGGGTAAAGGAGGTGGGGGGGGAGATACGGAGATTGTGATGGGTAAGGGAGGTGGGGGAGATAGGAGAGGGTGATGGGTAAGGGAGGTGGGGGGGGGAGATACGGAGATTGTGATGAATAAGGGAGGTGGGGTGGAGATACGGAGAGGGTGATGGGTGAGGGAGAGAGAAGGAATATGAAAATGTCACAATAATTTTTTTTAAAGCATCTAAATGCGGAAAGAATCACCAAAATCAAACCAGGTTTGGCTTAAGGCAAACGCTCAGTTCTGGAAAGAGCGAGTGAGGTAACACTGATCTGGTGGAGTGGATGAGCTAAATTCAATATCTGACGGAGCTCTCGGTGAATTCTTGCAGCACCTCATCTGGATATCTGTGGGGAGTTAGGACGCTCCCTCGCATTAGCAGAATCTGGAAATGCTCACTCTCCCATTCATCTGGACTTTGCCTGTTTATCTTGGCTGGATTGCAACTCATCTGAAAGTTAACTGTACCCATTTATGGCATGAATCAAGCTGAGCTGCAGTACATTCCTCCCAGTCCTTTCTCTCTGTCTTTTTCTTTGTTTTGTTCTCCTGTTCCATCCTGGATTCTCCATCTTTCACTTTGGTTCTCTGTTGCACTATCTGTTTGTCGTGCCTCTATCTTTGTTCTCACTCTGTCTCTTTCTCGATCTGAGCATTTTTCTTTCACTACATCTTTCCTTGTGTTTCTCTCCCTCTCTGTGTCTCATTCTACCTCTATCTGAATTTCTCTTCAGTCTCTGTTTCTCTTTCTCGGTCTCTGCCTCTTTCCTTTCCTCGTTAATTCTATCTATCTCTGCTTTCTCTCTCTGCTTTGTTTCTCTTTTGTGATGGTGAACCAGTGTTTCCAAACCGTGCACTATATATCACGCAGAAAAATTGGGAAAATGAAGCAGCATGACATTGGGCGAGATTAATACTGTTAACGGCCAAATTCGATCAGACCGATTCCAATAAAGTAATAACAGCAGTCAGCCAACAAGTGGGTCTGACCTGACCCAGACCGATTGACCTCCCCCAAAATAACCCCTAACTCTTCTGCTTCCTGAATCTCCCTTGCTACATTCTCCTTGATTATCACTGAAGAGTCGATGCACTCGGTACACACCTGATCTGTGCACTGCTTTGTGCTGCTTTAATAAAATCTGACACAGACAGCGTGATCCTCGAGGGACCTGCCCAGTGTGGGGGTCAATGTAAACCCAGGCCTGAAGTCCCAGTTTATCTCGATGGGAATGGGGTAAACTGGACCGGGTTCCAAACCACTTTCAGGCCAGCTTTCCTCAGTGGGAAGAGCTGTTAACACCTTTGCTCCTATCTGGAGTGATTTGAGTAGTTGAGTTGCTTCTGATTCTGGTCTTTTGATCACCCCCTCCTAATATCTCCTCCTTTGGCTCAGCGTCTACTTTTCTCCTTAAGACTCTGTGAAGCGCTTTGGGAAGTTTTACTACATTAAAGGCGCTATATAAATGCGAATTGTTATTGATGATGAAGAAGAAGGAAAAGTAAATGCTGCCCCTCCAACTGGATGTCCATTGTAGTCACCCAGGCTTCCCCAGTGGCTCAGCCGGTCTATCCAGTGAATAACTGAGTCACACAGACCGGGAGAAGCCCAGGTTCGACCCCCGGTTTGATCCCCAGCTTCAGTTGTTATTGAATCTCAGCTGAGACAACAATAGGGTCTAGGATGGGGAAAATCAGCAAAGGATACTGCTCCTCATCACTAACCAGCATCTCTTGCTGGAAGAGTGTACACTGGCATGCAGGTGTGTGTGCATGCAGATGTGTGTGTGCGTACAGGTGTGTCTGCGTACAGGTGTGTGTGCGTGCAGATGTGTGTGTGCGTACAGGTGTGTCTGCGTACAGGTGTGTGTGCGTGCAGATGTGTGTGTGCGTACAGGTGTGTGTGCGTGCTGGTGTGTGTGTGCGTACAGGTGTGTGTGCATGCAGGCGTGTGTGCAGATGTGTGTGTGTACCGATGTGTGTGTGCATGGAGGTGTATGCGTGCAGATGTGTGTGTGCATGCAGGTGTGTGCACATGTTTGTGTGTGTATATGGACTTCAGGTGAGGACAAGGCTGGGGATTGGCTGCAATACTCTACCCCCCACCCCCCCACCACATCTGACACTCACTGCCAAGGGTCACACATGAATCATGACCTCCTTGGACGATGTAAGAGAGAGTGACAATGCCTGTGGAACTGTACTACAGTCAGCGTCAGCACCATCAGGAGAGGAAAAGAACATTTCTTTAAAGAATTTGTCCTTAATAATCCTTATAAAAATTATACTATCCCTGCTAACTTCCTGTCAGCAGATTTTCCAATATAATGTCCTAAAGACCAGCAGACATATTGCACAGAATCTACCCACAGTAATATTTGCATTTATACACACCTCGCAATATCGAAACTAATTTAAGTTGTTCACTAAATAAATTATTTTTAAAGTGAATTCTGAAAGCAAAGTGACAGCCATTGTGTTTGGTCAGGATCCCACAGACCGGAACAAGGTGGAAGCCAAGTTAATCTGTTTCCTTTTTTGGTGAGACAGGCTGAGGGCGGACATTGGGAAAACTCCCGGATAAACATATCGGATATTTTCTACAAAGGGTAGAGCGAGGACCTCTGTCAAAGTCACTGTAAGACTGGGAGAATATTGGCAGACTTGCACTGCCATATTAAGCAAGGGAAGAGGCTATCGTGTACACTCAGACTTCAATAGGTGGAGAATCTCACCCTCCCTCAGCACTCTTTATTAATCTGATAAGATGGGAAACACAAAATTAATTTCGCCTTCGGTCGAGTGCTGTTTCCTTGATAATTAGTGCCATTATTTTCCGAACCATCACTGGCCGTTGGGAGCTGCTAATGAATGTTGAGTTGCCAGTTACAGTTAGAAAAAGTCCCGGTAATGTCTGATTGACCTGTCAGAGGGGGTTTAACATTATGAATTTGAAGAGATTCATCGTGCGCAAGATGCAGTTGGCGACTCTCAATGGGAGATTTTACCCGCCTCTGCCCGGTGGAACCCGGGTAGTACAAGAGTTAAAATTGAAGCAGTCAAATTACTGCTCTTTATCTGCCCCGTGGATATTTGAAGCCGGTTGGCGGAGGTGCCTGCCCGACCCAAGCGGGAGCCTCATGAATTTACGCTAATCGGGGTCCTATTATGTAGATAGGACCCCGATGTAAAAGGTCGGATAGCCAGGTGGTGAAGGATAGATTACTAGAGCCTGATCTTCAGTTGCTTCCAAGCCTTTATTCCCAGAGATTACCCTTACATATTACCCCCTAGATAAGCTCCCTCCTATAAATGGATACAAGAGAGTCCCTAATTGATACCCACCATCTGAATATAATTAACACTAATTGATATAAATCACATGGATACAATTAACACCAGAAGCCACTTTCACAGCCTAAAGGGTGGGCACTCCACTCGGTAGAAGCTGTCAGGCCAGAAGCGGAGACACTCCAAGGTAAGTAGACAAACTTACTTTAGTGGGGCAAGAATGCTCCTCTGTACCCCACAAAAATAGTTTGGGCCTCCGCCACCCTCAGCTCCCTCCCTTCCACATTCCCAACATCCTCCCATACCTCCCTCCCACCGCCCCACCACACTCCTCTCGATGACTCACCTCGCTGCAGGACGGATGGCCTGATGTTGCACTAGGCCAAACCCAGCGAGCTTCCTCTGGACACCCATTGGAAACAGGCAGCTCGCCAGCTCCATTTAAACGAGGCCTGGCCATTGTTGGGCCTCCCAACCGCCTGCAAGTTAAAATTTGCCCTTCAGTTTCTGTGGTGCTGGTCAGGGAATAATTTGTCGAATCAACAATTCATCCACTTCCATTTGAAGGGTCCCTTTGTTTGCCCATCCCCAAGTGTTTTCAGTAGCTGTCTGACAGCTCTGTAACGGAGCCACTTTCAGTCGAATGCTTGTATCCTGGCCTCCCTGATGCTTGAATTGGTAAACACACCACCCAGTGTATAATCGAGCTTTACAGGCCAGGAAGGGTCCATGTTCCATCTCTGGTTCTGCCTGAATTAGCTGATCTCAGTCAGGGCAGTGGTGGGCGTGCTAGAATTGGCCTTAGTGCCCTGAGACTATGGAACGGAAACATGAGCCACCTGGCTCACCATCCAGTGATGCCTGCTGGAAACTATGTCCGTGTGGATATTGGGTAAAGGCTGGGTTATGCTGGGCCCTGATTGTCAAATGGCCAACTAGGCTGCCAATATTCCTAGTCTAGCTCACACACGAAGAATGGTCCCTTGGGCAGAGGCCTAGTGAGCAAACTATTTAACTTGGACTGTGAGCCTGGAGCTAGAGGACAAGCTTCAAGTGAGCGAGAAAAGAAGACTTGCGTTTATATAGCACCCTTCACAACCTCAGGTCGTCCCAAAGCGCTTCACAGCCAATGAAGTACTTTTGAAGTGTAGTCACTGTTGTAATGTGGGAAACACAGCAGCCAATTTGCCCACAGCAAGGTCCCACACACAGCAATGTGATAATGACCAGATCATCTGCCTTTTAGTGATGTTGGTTAAGGGGTAAATATTTGCCAGGACACCAGGGAGAACTCCCCTGCTCTTCTTCGAAATAGTGCCATAGAATCTAAGGTCTCATCTGAAAAACAGCACCTCCGCCAGTGCAGCATTCCCACAGTACTACACCGGAGTAGCAGCCTAGATTTTGTGCTCAAGTCTCTGGAGTGGGACTTGAATCCATGACCTTCTGACTCAGAGGCAAGCGTGTTACCTACTGAGCCACAGCTGACACCGTGCGACTAAATATTGTAAGCATTTTTTTCCCCTAGTAATAAAGTGGAACAGATTCCCAGCAAAATCAATAGATCCAAGTTGATTAACCCCTTCAAAAAGGAGCTGGATAAAAATCTGAGCAGGATTGGGGTAGATGGCTATCAGTGTAAGTACAGGGAGCGGTAACACTCAATGTTACAAGTTAGTTGCTGGGATTATGGGAATATCAGGACAAGGAAGGGAATTGGTCACGGGTGAATAATGGAGGTGCAAGGTTAAATTGATAGCCAGAGTTTTGCTCAAGTGTCTTTGGAGGTGAGGGTGAAATTTTGCTGAACTTTCCCCCAGAAGAGCAGTTAGGTTGGATGGGGTCCCATGGCAGAGCAGATAGCACATGGACCTTGTTCTCTTATCCTTTCCTTTCTTAAGTTCTCGTGTTCAGCCCCTATAACCCGTGTTTCTACTCCATAGAGCTGATACCCCTAAACTTGAGGACCATAAACCCCAAAATATGTCAATTTGTAAGAGTTACTAGAATCGTAACCATTGTATTGAAATCAAGACTACAATATTCCTCCTTCAATCTTCAGGCTTTTAAAACCCAAGTTTGGCGTCACCTGATCAATACCTCCTGAGTCATCTTGTCTGCTCTTCCACTCTTTTCAACCTGATATTTAAAAATAAATCATTAACCTGTTGTTAGCCTGTTCCTGGCCTCTCTAAAAGTTGTCACTAGAAGGTAGACTTCTTGTGCATTCTCACTTGACCCCTACAACAATGGAACCCACCTATTGGGAGGGTATTGGCCGCCTTGTTCTGCTGAATCATTGCTTCTGCGGCCAGTCTCGAAATGGCATAAATGGCCAGTGGTAGGAACTTGCCTACCTGTTCTCAGTGGAGGAAGACGGAATGGCCTTACCGGGTCTTACCAGTCCCCTGGTGGAGGAGGATGGCATGGCATGGCCAAGTGTTGCCAGTCCTCATTGGTGGAGCAAAATGGCATGGCTTGGCATTGCTAGGCCCTTGAAGGAGAGAAGGATTTAGTCATGATTTGGACTCTCTTGTCTAAAAAAAGAAAACTGGAGCTCAAAGATAGCGAAACAATAGAGACAGATGTAAAGATGGAAAACATGTTCTAAAAATTGATACATGAGGTACATTGAACACAGATGAAAACCATTAAACCAAAATGGATGCGACAATAAAGAATATCCTTTTATCTTATTGACTGAACAAAGAGAAGCAGGATGAGCAAATTGAAAGAATTCTCACAAATGATATGTTGAAACTGTTGACATTTGAGAGGTGTTATATTCTGAATTTATGGATTTAGCCTCTTTTGGTTTTGTCTAAGTTCCAATTACATTATCTCTAACAAGCTGGGTTGGTGCTAGCCCTCAGCGAGGCTCTCTGTCCAGGCCCCACATCCCTCTCTCCCTGTTTACTGCGTCTCGCCGTTCCTTTGTTTTTCTCTTTTCCTCCCTCTCACAGTGTGCACCTTCGTCTCTTTCTTTTCCCTTCTTTCACTCACTGCCACTTTCTTTCTCTGCCTCTACGCCTGTTTGCCTTCACTGTCCCTTGCGGGCATCTATTGCATGAGTACATATGGTTTAGTCTGGTTCAGACCTCCTATACGTTCCCTCAAATATCCTTGAATAGCCGTCTTTTGGATCAGACATTAAACTGCCCTCTCGGGTAAAAGATCCCACGGCACTATTTGAAGAAGAGCAGGGGGGTTCTCCCTGGTTTCCTGGCCAACATTCATCCCTCAAGCAACATGCCTAAAATAGATGATCTCATCATTTATCTCCTTGCTGTTTGTGGGATCTTGCTGTGCGCAAATTGGATGCCGCATTTTCCCACATTACAACAGTGACTATACTTCAAAAGTACTTCATTGGCTGTAAACCACTTTGGGACATCCTGAGGTTGTGAAAGGCGCTATATAAATGCAAGTCTTTCCTTTTTTGAAACTTCAGCTTTGAAATATGGAGTCACGCATACAGCACTGAAGCAAATTAGCCTGAGCATAGGTTAACTCATCCAGCCTTTACTGTGAAGATTTACGTTTCAGTGGATTTGACGCCAGCTGTACACCAACTGATCAGGAAAACTCCCTGCATAACTCCAGCTCCACACCAGAGGGACATGCTTAACCCCACCACCCCCCCCCCCCTCCCCAAATTATGGTAAACCCCAATCTATAACAACAACAACAACTTGCATTTATATAGCACCTTTCATGTAGTAAAACGTCCCAAGGCACTTCACAGGAGCGATTTTCAAACAAAATTTGACACCGAGCCACATAAGGAGATATTAGGACAGGTGACCAAAAGCTTGGTCAAAGAGGTAGGTTTTAAGGAACGACTTAAAGGAGGAGAGAGGTAGAGAGGCGGAGAGGTTTAGGGAGGGAATTCCAGAGCTTCGGCTACCAATGGTGGAGCGATGGAAATCGGGAATGCGCAAGAGGCGAGAATTAGAGGAACGCAGAGATCTCAGAGGGTTATAGGGCTGGAGGAGGTTACTGAGATAGGTGGGGGGCGAGGCCATGGAGGGATTTGAAAATAAGTATGAGAATCTACAGCTGTATAATGAACAGGAGAAAGAACCAATTTGCAAGCCTCCTATGAAATCTTGCCTCTTACTGACTGGCAATGCAGACAAACATGGAAAGGAAGTATAGAGAGGGTGTGATTTACTGTGATTTTCCCTGGATCGGCAGTTACCTTGAATATGACAGGACTTTATATTTTTTATGTTTCTGGCTTGGCATCATTTTCTGACTGCGCCCCTGTGAAGCTTTTTGGGACATTTTGTTACCTTAAAGGCACTGAATAATCACAAGTTGCTGTTGTGTTGAGGCACCCATGCGAATTACGTGGGCGACATTCAGCCCACTAAATTTACAGTGAAAGGAATTGACAACCTCTGCCTTCTCCGGTTCCAGCAACACAGACATCTTTGTGTTCCCTGGATTTGTTCAGCTCAGACTGTGCCCATCCCATAAATAAAATGAATCGCTGAGTATCCTTGGGTTTACTGTTTACCATCAATGCGAAAGGGATTGTGATCTGTGGTGGAGCGATTGGTGATATTGTTCAAATCGATCACTACTACTGGATCCAGCATTGACCATTGATCCCCATTCCCAAACAGAAACTTATCCAGTTCCTCTTTAAAGGAGGGAGCTGGCAAAACAAGGAATACTGCTGAAGAACCAACTGCTTCACTGATATCCTTCCTACAGGAAAGGGAGCCAACCCAGCCTGGCTTACATGTGACTCCAGTCCCACATTAGGCGGGTTGATTCTTAATGCCCCCTGAAGTGGCTAAGCAAGCCACAATCGCTTCAAGAAGAAGGCCCACCATCAGCTTCTGAGGCCATATAGGGATGGGCGATAAATGAGGTCTTGCCAGCTTTCCTTCATTGCCGCAGGGTCAAAATCCTGGCATTCCCTACCTGACAGCACACGGACTGCAGCGGTTCAAGAAGAAGGCCCACCACCACCTTCTCAAGGGCAACTAGGGATGGGCAATAAATGCCAGCCTTGGCAGCGACGCCCACATCCAGAGAATGAGTTGTAAAAAATCCAAGGACAAATTTTTTAATTGTTTTGGTCTCGGCTGCTCACACTGGTCGTAACAGGCTGAGGATCCGGGTGTGTGCGGAGAATAAACTACCTGCTCACCTCACAGCCGATCGGTCGTGGAGGGGGTTTAATGTCATAGAACGTCTAGAATTTGTACATGAAGGAGAGGCAAAAGTAAAATGGAGCTCTGGAAAGCAGGAACATATGAACATACGAATTAAGAGCATGGGTAGGCCATTCAGCCCCTCGAGCCTGCTCTGCCATTTGATAAGATCATGGCTGATCTGATTGTGACCTCAACCCTACTTTCCCATCCACCTACTATAACCTTTGACTCCCTTGTTAATCAGGAATCTATCTAACTCGGCCTTAAAAATATTCAATGACCCTGCCTCCACCGCTCTCTGGGGAAGGGAGTTCCACAGACTCACGACCCTCTGAGAGAAAAAAATTCTCCTCATCTCCACCTTAAATGGGAGACCCCTTATTTTTAAACTATGGCCCCTAGTTCTAGTCTCTCCCCCAAGGGGAAACAGCCTCTCAGCATCTACCCCATCTCGTCCCCTCAGGATCTTATATGTTTCAATAAGATCACCTCTCATTCTTCCAAACTCCAGTGTACACAGGCCCAACTTGTCCAACCTTTCCTCATAAGATAACCCCCTCATCCCAGGAATCAGGAAGTGGTGAATGAAGTTTAAAAACATTTAATTAGCCTGTTGGAGAGTTCAGTTGATAAATGCACTGTGTGGTGTGTTTGAGGAGGAAAGTCCCAGTCATCGCTGCTCTGTAATGGGTTCGCTGATCTCGACAGGGGCCGTGGTGAGGCTACAGAGAGTGAGCAGATAACCAGTCAGGAATCCCTCTCCACAGAGCCATCCAGTGACCCATGCTGGATGTGGTGCGAGGACAGGGTCACACTCAGCTGTGATGCCCTCAACTGTTGACTCGCACCCGATGCATCCCACTGTCAAATAGCCAGCTGACTCAGGGGCACTGAGGCCAAGCGTGAAGCTCCGACAGCCACTAGCTGAGGTTAGCTAACTCAGCACAGGGATTGCAACTGAAACCTTCCTGGTCCGTGTGTCTCATTTCCGCACCGGTCAGTACATTAACTGTGGGATCGGCACGGTGCAACCTTAATTCCGAAAACTTCACTCTTGCTTTTATTTTTCCAGATTTTGTTTGCTGACTTTAATCAATTACTCAGAGCTCTAACTAATGTAATTAGTGAATATCGACCGTTTGAAGATTCCTTTGCATCAAAGTATTTCTGCTTTTCCTTTCCAATTATGAGTTGCATCGAGATCCTGCAGGTGTTGCTCACTGCAATCCTCACCAGCTGCCCAATGTACCTGCTGGCACTGCACTCCTCACTGTCCACTGCACTCCTCACTGCCCACTGCACTCCTCACTACCCACTGCACTCCTCACTGCCCACTGCACTCCTCACTGCTCACTGCACTCCTCACTGCCCACTGCACTCCTCACTGCACTCCTCTCTGCCCACTGCACTCCTCACTGTCCACTGCACTCCTCACTGCACTCCTCACTGTCCACTGCACTCCTCACTGCACTCCTCACTGCCCACTGCACTCCTCACTGCCCACTGCACTCCTCTCTGCCCACTGCACTCCTCACTGTCCACTGCACTCCTCACTGCACTCTTCACTGCCCACTGCACTCCTCACTGCCCACTGCACTCCTCTCTGCCCACTGCACTCCTCACTGCTCACTGCACTCCTCACTGCCCACTGCACTCCTCTCTGCCCACTGCACTCCTCACTGCTCACTGCACTCCTCACTGTCCACTGCACTCCTTACTGCCCACTGCACTCCTCACTGCTCACTGCACTCCTCACTGCTCACTGCACTCCTCACTGCTCACTGCACTCCTCACTGTCCACTGCACTCCTCACTGCACTCCTCACTGCCCACTGCACTCCTCTCTGCCCACTGCACTCCTCACTGTCCACTGCACTCCTCACTGCACTCCTCACTGCCCACTGCACTCCTCACTGTCCACTGCACTCCTCACTGCACTCCTCACTGCCCACTGCACTCCTCACTGCCCACTGCACTCCTCACTGCCCACTGCACTCCTCACTGCCCACTGCACTCCTCACTGCCCACTGCACTCCTCACTGTCCACTGCACTCCTCACTGCCCACTGCACTCCTCACTGCCCACTGCACTCCTCACTGCCCACTGCACTCCTCACTGCCCACTGCACTCCTCACTGCCCACTGCACTCCTCACTGCCCACTGCACTCCTCACTGCCCACTGCACTCCTCACTGCCCACTGCACTCCTCACTGCCCACTGCACTCCTCACTGCCCACTGCACTCCTCACTGCCCACTGCACTCCTCACTGTCCACTGCAATCCTCACTGTCCACTGCACTCCTCACTGCCCACTGCACTCCTCACTGCCCACTGCACTCCTCACTGCCCACTGCAATCCTCGCCAACTGCCCAATGTACCTGCTGGCACTGCACTCCTCACTGCCCACTGCACTCCTCACTGTCCACTGCACTCCTCACTGTCCAATGCACTCCTCACTGTCCACTGCACTCCTCACTGTCCACTGCACTCCTCACTGCCCACTGCACTCCTCACTGCCCACTGCACTCCTCACTGCACTCCTCACTGCCCACTGCGCTCCTCACTGTCCACTGCGCTCCTCACTGTCCACTGCACTCCTCACTGTCCACTGCACCCCTCACTGCCCACTGCACTCCTCACTGCCCACTGCACCCCTCACTGCCCACTGCACCCCTCACTGCCCACTGCACTCCTCACTGTCCAATGCACTCCTCACTGTCCAATGCACTCCTCACTGTCCAATGCACTCCTCACTGTCCAATGCACTCCTCACTGTCCACTGCACTCCTCACTGTCCACTGCACTCCTCACTGCCCACTGCACTCCTCACTGCACTCCTCACTGTCCACTGCACTCCTCACTGTCCACTGCACTCCTCACTGCCCACTGCACTCCTCACTGCACCCCTCACTGCCCACTGCACTCCTCACCTTCATTGTATGACTGAATATTGTTCGTGATGTTTTGAATTGGCCAATTGTGTGAGACCTTTCCATTAATAATTGCAGGTAATTAATTTTAAAAAATGCTTTGTTATTTATCGTCAGTCTCTCAGCCAGCAGCTACAACGTTCCATAAACATTTGGCTGGTAAATAAAACAGATATTTGTTATTATTAAGGAGCCAGTATTCCATGAAAAAATATGACCTGCATGCAGGTCACACTGATGTCACGCTGCCCACAATGTAATGCTGTACAGACTGGCACCCCAAGTGGTAATCAGTGGTCTACAGCATGTGATCTCTGTACAAACTGCTTTGATTTACTTTATATAGAAAAGGAATATAAATACTTACATAGTTGGATTTTTTGAATTGATTTTCTGCCTTCTCAGCGTGAAGCACTTCAGTTCAATGATGCAGCTCATGTTAATGTCAAAGTCATGAAGTCCATTGTTGGGCTCAGCACATTGGGACCAATGTCATCAAGAGAGTAGTGTGTTTGAAAAATGTTTTGAAAGGTGTATTCCAGACCACAAAAGTCTCGGACAGACAGTGTCCCTTCAACCTGCACACATTAAATACCGAGTAAAGCTCCCTCTACACTGCCCCATCAAACATTCCCAGGGCAGGAAAAGCATGGGTTAGATACAGAGTGAAGTTCCCTCTACACTGTCCCATCAAACATCCCCAGGGCAGGTACATAACGGGTTAGAGACAGAGTAAAGATCCCTCTACACTGTCCCATCAAACATTCCCAGGGCAGGTACAGTACGGGTTAGATGCAGAGTAAAGCTCCCTCTACACTGTCCCATCAAACACTCCCAGGGTGGGTACAGCATGGGTTAGATGCAGAGTAAAGCTCCCTCTACACTGTCCCATCAAACACCCTCAGGGCAGATACAGCACAGGTTAGATACAGAGTAAAGTTCCCTCTACACTGTCCCATCAAACACTCCCAGGGCAGGTACAGCATGGGTTAGATACAGAGTAAAGCTCCCTCTACACTGTCCCATCAAACACTCCCAGGGCAGGTACAGCACGGGTTAGATACAGAGTAAAGCTCCCTCTACACTGTCCCATCAAACACTCCCAGGGCAGGTACAGCACGGGTTCAAGGCCGGATAGAGCTCCCTCTTGCCAACAATGTGCCTTGAACCCAGACACATTCTGCGATGCAATATCTGTGCACCGTCCATCCCTAATGTCTGAATAAGAAAGATCACCAATTTAATGCCATTAATTGCCAGATTATGGACAGTTTTTTTGCTGTGGATTGATGTTTGCAAAGAAATGGACTGAGACTGCCCCAAATGGGCTGAGACTGCCCCAAATGGGCTGAGACTGCCCCAGATGGGCTGAGACTGCCCCAGATGGGCTGAGACTGCCCCAAATGCATTTCTCATCAGATTCTTACCACAGCAGAGAAAGGAGATTTTCATCACATCTGTCTGTATCTGATTGAAACTCATTCACTCACACTCTCCCTTTGGATTTGTCCAGATCATGGAATACACACGTGGCCAATTCAAGCAAATACGGAGAAAGGCCATTTTTTAAACATTGATATAGTTAGTCACTCAACCCCCAGACTGGCAATTCGGATCTGATTCAATTTAACTCAAGTCTAAATCTAAATTTGGAGTTGGAGTTACAAATGGTGGATGCTTTGCCTGCGATATTCTGACTATTTCTGGTATTAGAGAGAGGATGATCACGAGCAATGCACCTGTGATTATCTGATGACCCGTCTGCTGCCCATGAAGCCCCATTAGAGAGTTTTGCCCGTGATATCTAAGCGGTGGGCTGGAGAAAATTGGTGCTTCAGCTGCGGCACTGCGAGTGTTTCCAAATTCATTTTTAGTTGCCGTTACTTTTAGGTCTCAATATCTTTTCTTAAAAGAAAAAATGTCAAAGGCTAACAAATTTTCCAGGAGTTGACATCATCGCATGATCGGTCATGACATCTACGCCCACCTTCCTTTACAAAAGCATCCCGCCTCACAAGCAGCGAAGTCCCTTTAAACAGGGCGGCATGCCCCTTTAAGAAAGGGATCGAGCAATCACTATTAAGAAATAAAATGGCCGATGGTTTTTCGAATCTAGGCCCCCAACCTGTGGCAGGAAGCGATGGCTGTGACCTGTTCCATGTTCCTATTGAAGTCCCTAAATAAACCGCACACCACACTGAGCGCTAATTAAAGCCACATTAAAGTCCCAGATTCCAGGCTTGTAATAAAAAGCGTTTTTAATTTAAATTTGCCTGCTCGAGCCTGGTGAAAAAGCCTATGAGAGCCAATTAGAGGACAGTAGGACACAGGTTTTTTTTTAGTATAAACAGTATTGGGATTTTAGAGCTTGATTAAAGTGGGCCGAGGCGATTTGTTTCCTTTTCAATTAAAGATTTGAGTTTACCTTCCTGCAAAAAGCCGGACTTGTATTCTTATCTAATTGGTTTGCAATGTTGCCTGTCCGATTTGTGGATTTTGGTCTTTTCTCGTAAGTCTAAAACTGAGCCCCAGCCTTTCCTGCTTTGTAAACAGATTTGAGCTGGAATTTCGAGCTGGGAACCAGCTTTTACCAACCGTGCTGATGAGCTTTCAAAGATGAGAGAGCATCTCTGTGAGCCCTGGGCAAAGACTTGCTAATCAGATTAACCTGTCTAACCGTAACAAATCAGGGGATGCCTCATGGGGAGTGCTTTCCGTGATGAGGGGCCCGTCCAATGCTTGGATCTGGGAAGCGAGTGCAGGTTCTACTTAGAGACACATTTCATTTAATTGGAGACTGTTTCATGTCCATAAAGGTCCAAAATGCCAAGCTGTTAGCTTTGGCTGTGTTACTGGAGGGATATGCAGAGAGTAGCCTTGGTTCCTTCCCCGCAGGGAGGGAGGGAATGTCCAAGGAGTAAGCTTCAGACCCGGCAAGTGTCAATGATTAGGAGTGGCAGCCACTCGGTTCCATTTTGAGGCATGTTCTAACATGTGCCAGTCTAAATGAGTGCTCCACAGGCTGCGCTAGGGTGTGGGAAGGTACAGGAATGTCTGGGGCCGTTCACGCCGACTCTCTCCATCTGTCCTCCCTCGCCACGCAGGCCCGCACCAGCCCCTCCATCCATGGGCCCTCCACAACTCACTCAAACACCGCAGAAAAACCCCAAGCGACCTCCCAGTCACCCAAGCCCACCGAACACATCATTCCGCGTTGACTGTCCCTGTTCGACCTACAGCCACCTGCCTCACAGTGACCTCAATCCTGCCTGTGCACAGAGCTGCCTAACTGTATTTGATTAACTTTAGATCCCAAGGCACTATTCAAAGATGAGAAGGGATTCTTTTCAGTATCTTGGCCATTGTTTGTCACTTAACCAACATCACCAAAAGAAAAAAAGATTTGCATTTATATAGTGCTTTTCACAACCTCAGGACATTCCAAAGCGCTTTACAGCCAAATAAGTATTTTTGAAGTGCAGTCACTGTTGTAATGTAAGAAATGCAGAAGCCAATTTGCGCACAGCAAGGTCCCACAAACAGCAATTTGATAATGACCAGATAATCTGTTTTAGTGATGTTGGTTGAGGGATAAATATTGGCCAGGACACCTCCCCTGCTCTTCTTTGAAATAGTGCCATCCACCTGAGAGGGCAGACAGGGCCCTCAGTTTAACATTTAATCTGAAAGATGGTACATCCAACGATGCAGCACTCCCTCAGTACTGCACTGGAGTGTCAGCCTAGATTTTGTGCTCAAGTCTCTTGAGTGGGTCTATAAACCCATAACCTTCTGACTCAGAGGCAAGTGTGCTACCCACTGAGCCACAGCCGACACTGTAACAAATTACTGATCATTTATCTCATTGAAGGGTGTGGATGAATTGGAAGACTTAGGGGTTTAAATACATAAGGAGTATAGGATCAATTAATCAGATCATTACTGACTGTACCTCATTGAGCTGAGGTACAGATCAGTCATGATCTAATTGAATGGCGGAACAGGCTTGAGGGCCTGAATGGCCTACTCCTGTTCCTATATTGCTCAGCGTCTATTAGAAAAGGACTCTTAATTTGCATTAGCTCAGCGTAAATCACCTTCATTCCCATTTTCAGAAATGAAACTGCCAATCATTTATTGTGTAGTCTTGTTTCTATGTGAAAGAGAAGTATGAATGAATGCCCTGTTGCTATGGCGAGGAAGGCCATATATGGTGAACAAATACACATTTATTTTCCCACCCAGATAAATGAAAGAAAATTATGAATGACAGCCCACATGTAAAAGCCTAGTTCCATAAAGTGAGGTGAGAAACTGTAAACGGAGTTGGTCACACATATGAAAGATTTGTGACCAAGTTCCGATTCGCACAAGGACTCTGCTGTAATGGGCACTTATTTTTGTGGGGAAACTTGGCATTAAATGCAAAGGCAAGGGTTGCACCAGGTGATAAGAATTCCTACACCCCGCCTCCCTCATTCCAGGGAAGCATTTAGTATAAGGGTACCTCAGGTCAAACTTGCCTTACTGTTTCCATTTGATGTACTTTAGATTTCCTTCTTTTCCCTGCCTTCTCAAGTCATTTGTTTTGTCTGCTTCTGTTTCTTTTTCTCTGTACTACGGCACTCCTTTCATTATTTTGTGTGCTCACCTTTTAATTCTTTTATTTCAGCCTCACTTTATAGCACAGAACAATCCCACTTCATCTATTGAGGCTGCGCTGGTGTTCCACTCTACGTGAGCCACATAAAAAGAAAAAGAAAGACTTGCATTTCTATAGCACCTTTCACTACCTCAGGATGTCCCAAAGCGCTTTACAGCCAATGAAATACTTTTGAAGTGTAGTCACTGTTATAATGTAGGAGACACGGCAGCCAATTTGCACACAGCAAGATCCCACAAACAGCAATGTGATAATGACCAGATAATCTGTTTTAGTGATGTTGGTTGAGGGATGAATATTGGCCATTACAGTGGGGAGAACCCCCCTGCTCTTCTTCAAATAGTGCCATGGGACCTTTTACATCCACCTAGAAAGGGCAGACAGGGCATTGGTTTAAACATCGCATCTGAAAGATAGCACCTCAGACAGTGCAGCACTCCCTCAGTATTGCACTGGAATGTCAGCCTGGATTAGGTGCTCAGGTCTCTGGAGTAGGACATGAACACACAAACCTTCAGAGTTAGAGGTGAGAGTGCTACCCACTGAGCCAGGCCTGAGACCTAGTCTAATCCCACTCTCCTGCATGCTCACCATACTCTTACATATTCCTCTTTTTCAAGCAACTATCTAGCTTCCTTTTAAAAGAATTCATGGACTCCTGTCTTTCTTTAGTCTTTACATTTTCTCTCATGCTTATCTGCTACTTGTTTCTCCTTTGCCTGTTGCTTCCTTTCTGGTTCTTGCTATCCTTTCCCTTCTCACAGAGACACACTGCCTCGATATTTACATGATGTGGAGATGCCGGTGATGGACTGGGGTTGACAATTGTAAACAATTTTACAACACCAAGTTATAGTCCAACAATTTTATTTTTAATCCCACAAGCTTTCGGGGGCTTTCCCCTTCCTCAGGCTTTCCCCTTCCTCAGCCACACCGCCTGAGGAAGGGGAAAGCCCCCGAAAGCTTGTGGGATTAAAAATAAAATCGTTGGACAATAACTTGGTGTTGTAAAATTGTTTACAATCGATATTTACAGGGGAGGGGGGCACAGGAAGGATGGGCTGGACCCCAGTAACGGGCAATGAACCCAGCAGGGTCCAGGACAGGGAGGCTCTGCCGACCTTAACTGTTGGACCCTTTCTCCACCTCTAATATCTCTTTTTTACCATTTAGTAAATTCCTATACTCACATTTGCCCCTCTCTTTTCTTGAAGGCTTTGAATGATTGTAAACTTATTCATAGTTGCTGAGGATAGAGGTACACCTGGCCCTTTGTAATAGATTAGGTGCTTGTTGGGATACATCCATGCTTTCTGGCTGGTGCAAATACTGGAGATAGTAAGGATCTGATTCCTGGCTGGATGGTGAGACCAGATTTTGGTGGCCGTGTGGCAGATTCTCATCTGTGTCTTCTGACCGTTCTTCCTTGGCCCAGGGGACCATGGGAGCTCGAGCAGTATGTGTGTGTCTGAACCCTAGTGACCTAGGACAACAACTTGTATTTATAAAACACCTTTAACGGAGAAAAACGCCCTGAGCCACAGAGGGGTAATTATAAAAATGGACATTAAGCTAAAGAGGGAAGTATTAGGAGGGAAAGAGGTGGGTCTTAAGGGTTTTAAAGGAGGAGGAGAGGTGGGGTGGTGGGTGTTTTGGGTGATTATTCCGGAGCCTGGGGCCTAGGTGGCTGAAAGTACCCAGTAGGCAGGGTACACATGTGTTTCCAGGCAGTTGAGATGGCCTTCCATCACCTGGTCAGGAATATTATGCTGATCCTCACCTTCACTAATACCTAACTTTTCTGGCCTCTGAAGGCCGAGATGGAATTGTAAAGGTTTTCCCCCCTGCCGTTCCCCCCTTGTGAGTTACTTGTGCTCATGAACTGTGTTTTCTCCAAGGATTCCAGTAACAAACCTCCAGTGTAATAAACCTTTGTATGTTTGGTGCCGAAAATCTTTGCAGTCAACAAGGGGTTAAGTGCATGTGGGCCTAATCCTTTGCTGAGTGTAATGGATTTCTTTTACCTGATTACGCCAAACAGCGTGTCAGGAAATGAGACAGCTTGCTGTCTGCACATGTGGCTTTCACATGAAACAGCTTGTACCTTTCTGAAGATTAGGATGAATCTGCATCTGATTCCTGCAAGGAATCTTTGATTCAGTCTCCCTTTGGCCATTGTCATTGTTTTTGCTGAATTAACCCTCTCCCAGTCAGGCTGCCTTACTTTGCACAGTATTGTGTGAGTTCAATGGAATCCTGGCAACATCAAGTGAAGTGGAACTTCTGAAATAACCCACATTTATACTGTTTTTAAAAAAAAATTCTTGTGCCAATCCAAGTGAGGTTGTTATTGCAGATAAATGGAAACCCTTCCATGTCAGGCACCCAGGGCATGATTTTAACATGGTGGGGGGAACTCAGCCGGGGTGCGGGGGGTGAATAATCGTGAGGGAAACCAGGAAAAATGTTGCCTGCTTTGGCTCGAGCGATCGTGACTCAATTGAAGGCCCTTAATGTGACTTCCGTGTTTTGCGTCTCCAAGCTGTGCAGCGGGCGTACTGCGCACCCGATTGACTTGATGGGAACTGGAGTATTTAAAGGGCCATTGCAAGCATGGATTTTGAGGGAGAAAGGAGGAATTTGCAGATATGGAGCACCAAAGGACTAAGGCAGCACCCTGGTTCAGTGGCTCTTCTCTTGAGTTGTTTCTAGCCGGTGTGAAGAGCAGGAGGGTAACATTGTACCCGGCTGATTGGAGGAAGCGCCCTGCCTCTGCCGCCAAGAAGGTCTGGCTGGAGGTGGCAGAGGAGGTGATCAGCAGGACCACTGTCACAAGGACGTGGATGCAAGGCAGGAAGCGCTTTAATGACCTAAGCAGATCAGGAAAAGTGGGTACAGTTACTGATTCACCCTGTGGTGTACATTACCCCCCTCTGTCTTGCCAAGCCTACCCCATCACATCGCTCCTCACACCCACTTAAGGCTTAGTATCAACTTATCTACACTTTCTGAGCAATTCCTCACCTCCCCATTGTGAACCCATCACTCCCACCACCCCAATCCTGATGCAATGTGATCAATCTGTCTGATAGTCACCCTCTGATGCATCTCTTTCATTGGCAGCCTCACCCAAAGCAATGCATCCATCGGGTGACACTGTCACCCTCACTCCCTCACACATTGGAACATAGGAACAGGAGTAGGCCATTTAGCCCCTCGAGCCTGTTCCGCCATTCAATGAGATCATGGATGATCTGTGACCTAACTCCTAACTGTGACGTTAGCCCCATATCCCTTAATACCTTTGGTTAACAAAATCTTTCCAGCCAGGATGCCATGAACCACAGCCGTACTTGTTTGACTTGAGTTTGTGCTGGCAAAGGTGACGTTCACGCCGTAATTTTGTCCTTTGTGAAGTACACAAGGCAGAGATTTAAAATTAACAATTGAGCTATCATCAACTGCTGTTTGCAGAAGAGAGGTCCAAACTTCTACCACCCTTTACTTGTAGACTGTTGAAGGTCCTGGCCCTAATTTTTAGGTGATGTCCCCTAGTCCTAGACTCCCCAACCAGCGGAAATCGTTTCTCTCTATCTACCCTATCAATTCCCCTTAATATCTTGAAAATTTCAATCAAATCACTCCTTAATCTTCTAAATTCTAGGGAATACAACCCTAGTTTGTGTAATCGCTCATCGTAATTTAACCCTTGGAGTCCAGGTATCATTCTAGTAAATCTACGCTGCACCCCCTCCAAGGCCAATATATCCTTCCTAAACTCACACTTCGGTGGGTCCTGTTAGGCAGATACTCAGGTTGTCACCTGGTGATTCACCACTCACAAGTGAGCACGAGCAGACACTGGTGGCAGCGATAGCCCACGTCGGAGGGCGCTTTCCTCTCCAAACTCTGCTCAGCTGGACACAGATGCTGAACCCTGGGGCCATCGTTGAGATTGAAAATGATAGAGGTAGAGTTGTACCTTTGCGAGGTACCGGAAGACGTGCCACGCACACTCTCCATAATAGCGGAGAGGATGGAGGAATCCACCTCGAGCATTACTGGACTGGTGGCGCAGGTAAGTGCAGGAATGCCTGTGATGAAGAAATTGAGGGCAGTGGTGACTTTAACTGCAATGGGCAATGTGTGGCCTCTGGGCCCAGTCAGGAGCAGCTCTGTATGAAGGAGCCTGCAGATGTCTGTGGCCACCTGGCGACCTGCCTTCATTGGCACTACTCCTCAGAGAGGTCCAGGAAGCTCAGCCTCTGCCTGTAGACCCTTTCACGTGGGTAGTGCCTCCTGTGACCTCGGCCCTTCCGTTGGTCCCCTCTCTGCTCTTCTCCAAGTCCTAGTTCACCTTCAACTCCCAGAACTGCACACCGTGCCTGCCGCGGATGGTGAGGTGCCTCCTCCTCAGATGTACTGCTGAATAAATCCATTGCTCCCTCCATCCTGACGTTGTCAGTTTGAGGGGGTCCAAAATGTAGGTAATTATGTCTGGACACAAGAATTCTGAGTGTGAACAAAGAAATCTGAGTCTAAACACAAAGAACTCCCAGCCAAAGGTTTGTCCGAGAGAACTGATTGCCCTGCTGCAAAAGCTCACCTTTTATTCACATGTCAATCACTGGTTTAAAGGTCCAAATGAGGGTCGGCTGCAACTCGCCTCTGTTTCCATGGCATGTATCAGAGACCACAGGAGACAAGTTCAGGAGAAGTTAAAATGGTTTGTGTAACTCAATACACAAAAAGTTAATAGGATTAAGTACTTTAAAGACCTACATTGGCCCTTTAAATATCGTACAAAGCTGGCGGAATTTCCGGGTTTCAGAAGTGGGCGCATCCAAACACGTCTGGCTCAAACCCGGAAGTGGGCGCGTTGGAGACGGGATGCGGTCCCGCTCCGAAAATGGAGAATTTTTATTGTCCACCAAACATTCCGAGGGCAGGTACAGTACGGGTTAGATACAGAGTAAAGCTCACTCTACACTGTCCCATCAAACACTCCCAGGGCAGGTACAGCACGGGTTAGATACAGAGTAAAGCTCCCTCTACACTGTCCCATCAAACACTCCCAGGGCAGGTAAAGCACGGGTTAGATACAGAGTAAAGCTCCCTCTACACTGTCCCATCAAACACTCCAAGGGCAGGTACAGCATGGGTTCGATACAGAGTAAAGCTCCCTCTACACTGTCCCATCAAACACTCCCAGGGCAGGTACAGCACGGGTTAGATACAGAGTAAAGCTCCCTCTACACTGTCCCATCAAACACTCCCAGGGCAGGTAAAGCACGGGTTAGATACAGAGTAAAGCTCCCTCTACACTGTCCCATCAAACACTCCAAGGGCAGGTACAGCATGGGTTAGATACAGAGTAAAGCTCCCTCTACACTGTCCCATCAAACACTCCCAGGTCAGGTACAGCATGGGTTAGATACAGAGTAAAGCTCCCTCTACACTGTCCCATCAAACACTCCCAGGTCAGGTACAGCATGGGTTAGATACAGAATAAAGCTCCCTCTACACTGTCCCATCAAACACTCCCAGGGCAGGTATAGCATGGGTTAGATACAGAGTAAAGCTCCCTCTACACTGTCCCATCAAACACTCCCGGGGAAGGTACAGCATGGGTTAGATACAGAGTAAAGCTCCCTCTACACTGTCCCATCAAACACTCCCAGGTAAGGTACAGCATGGGTTAGATACAGAGTAAAGCTCCCTCGACACTGTCCCATCAAGCACTCCCGGGGAAGGTACAGCATGGGTTAGATACAGAGTAAAGCTCTCTCTACACTGCCCCATCAAACACTCCCAGGGCAGGTACAGCATGGGTTAGATACAGAGTAAAGCTCCCTCTACACTGCCCCATTCATGTGGTTCCGCCCCAACCTCAGACGAGAGCTCCCTATTTCACCACTGTGACATTTTTTTATTCCCATATCAGCCATCATGTGGCATCTCTGAGTGAGATTGCCAACTTTGTGCCAGTCAGTGCCAGATTAGGTGCAGTGAACGTTTTGGACCGTGATTTAATGTGACGTTTACATATGATCGAATGTGCTGGTGACACCTAGTGGCAGGTAACCAATGTTGCGTGAGACTTAAGCTTTTATTCTATTGGCAGGTCTTGAGTTGAGGTTGGCCAGCTTCAATGGCGGGGTGGGGGGTAAGAGCAGCCTGGGCAGGGGAGCCGGATCTTATAGTAGGAGGAGGGTGCAAGGAAGCAAGAACAGAAACTGCAAAGAAACAAATTCAGACCACAACACTGAAATTATCTCCAAGGAAAATAAAAGGTACTTGCACTGGTGTGCTGATTTCACCGGAGTGCTGATTTCACCAGCGTGCTGATTTCACCGGAGTGCTGATTTCACCAGCGTGCTAATTTCACCGGCGTGCTGATTTCACCGGCGTGCTGATTTCACCGGCGTGCTGATTTCACCGGAGTGCTGATTTCACCAGCGTGCTAATTTCACCGGAGTGCTGATTTCACTGGTGTGCTGATTTCACCTGCGTGCTGATTTCACCGGAGTGCTGATTTCACTGGTGTGCTGATTTCACCTGCGTGCTGATTTCACCGGCGTGCTGATTTCACCGGCGTGCTGATTTCACCGGAGTGCTGATTTCACCAGCGTGCTAATTTCACCGGAGTGCTGATTTCACTGGTGTGCTGATTTCACCAGCGTGCTGATTTCACCGGAGTGCTGATTTCACCAGCGTGCTAATTTCACCGGAGTGCTGATTTCACTGGTGTGCTGATTTCACCTGCGTGCTGATTTCACCAGTGTGCTGATTTCACTGGTGTGCTGATTTCACCGGCGTGCTGATTTCACCGGAGTGCTGATTTCACTGGTGTGCTGATTTCACCGGCGTGCTGATTTCACCGGCGTGCTGATTTCACCGGAGTGCTGATTTCACCAGTGTGCTGATTTCACCAGCGTGCTGATTTCACTGGAGTGCTGATTTCACTGGTATGCTGATTTCACTGGAGTGCTGATTTCACCGGCGTGCTGATTTCACTGGCTCACTGATTTTACTAGCGTGCTGATTTCACTGGCACGCTGATTTCACTGGAGTGCTGATTTCACTGGTGTGCTCATTTCACCGGCGTGCTGATTTCACTGGCACACTGATTTTACTAGCGTGCTGATTTCACTGGCACGCTGATTTCACTAGTGTGCTGATTTCACTGGCACGCTGATTTCACTGTTGTGCTGATTTCACTAGCGTGCTGATTTCATCGGCATGCTGATTTCATTTGTGCTGATTTCACTGTTGTGCTGATTTCACTGGAGTGTTCATTTCACAAGCCAAGTTCATGCAACCTGTCCTCACAATTGAACCCTCTAAACCCCGCCCAGTATCATTCTGGTGAATGTTTAATTGGTCACTCATCTTATTGCTGTTTGTTGGATTTTTACTATATGCAAATTGGCTGCTGCATTTACAGACATAACGACAGTGACTGCACTTCAAAGTATGTGAAGTGGTTCAAAGTGAATGTGGTTGGTTGCTATATGAATGTGAGCTCTCTTCATTCTACATGATGTTTGTAATATGTGTTATTATATGCCGGAGTGATACTTGATATTTTCCATTATTGCTCATATCCCTGGGGTTTGAGGTGTGACCAATCCCTTCCATCTTAGGCACTTGCTTCGGTGACTACCCCCACCTCCCCATCGCACCCCTCACGTGTCAGCCCGCACGTTGAGTGTCGGCCGGCTATTCGACTGTGGGCAGCATCACAGCTGAGCCTGATCCGCCCGTCGCCCACCCCCTTCCCCACTTGGCACTTCCCAGCAGGGGGTAACTGGAGAGCTGTCTGGAGTGGAATTTTTCCACTCCTTAACTCGGGATGCTGAGGACCCCCTCCCTTGCGACCTCCGCCATTGAGACACCCTCCCTTGGGACCCCCATTCCATGGCATGGTGAGGGGTCCCCTACTATTGTGACCCCCTCCCTCGGGACCCTTTCCCTCGGAATGGTGTGGGACCCCCTCCCTCAGGATCCCTTCCTCGGAATGGTGAGGGACCCCCTCCCTTGGGATCCCCTCCCACCAGACCCCTCCCCTTGGACCCCCTCCCTCTGGGCCCACTCCCTCCAGCATGGCTGACATGGGCTGGCTCAGCCACAGACGGCGGATTCAGTCAGAGTCTCAATGGGCTGTATCACTCAGTGACAAAGCGGCCAGGTTATTTTATGTTATTTAATGTCTGCTGATACAGAGCAGCAAGTGCCAGGAGCCTGCTTTTCAAGGCCATAATATCGTCTGAATTTCAGATGCCGTTGATTAATTTCTCATGTGGTTGCTGCCACCTGGGTTCTTTGATCTGCTCTGACCATTTGGAAGGATTCCTCCCTATCCCTTGTACTGCACTCCAGGGTTGCCAACTCTGGTTGGATGTATTCCTGGAGGTCTCATCTCATGACCTCCCACCTCCCAATCCCCCGCCTCGGCGCTCCCGCCATTGGTCGCCCGACAGGTCCATCCTCGCAAGCTCCGCCTTTCCACGGCCAATCGGAAAACGGACAGACTCTTCATTACTCGATTGGATGATTCTTGGCTATGAGTTAAACAGCCTTTTACCCATCTTCAATATGTTTATAATTAATAAATAATAAATGAAAGTGTCCAAAAAAATTGAAAGAAACACAATTTTTTCTAATTCCTCCATGATTTTTCTCCAGAGTTGCTCGCAACAGTCCTGGAGATCAATCTTTAATTCCTGGAGACTCCAGGGCAATCCTGGTATCCCCTACCGCACTCTACAGCTCTGTACATTGCAGTCTCACCCTTGTCATTAAAGTGAACTAATCAGAGAGTTTCTCCTCAGGTTCGGGAGCTTGCACCTGATTGTCTATTGACACCACTGTGTCAGCCAAAGTTTCGGAGGTGGGACGGGGCAGGACTCACAGCAGGACTCACAGCAAACAGTCTACAGCAAACAGAACTCATGGGATTAAAGGGACAGTGGCAGCAGAGAGCAGTGGTGAACGGTTGTTTTTCAGACTGGAGGGAAGTGTACAGCGGTGCCCCCCAGGGGTCGGTGTTAGGACCGCTGCTCTTTTTGATATATTAATGACCTGGACTTGGGTATAGAGGGTATAATGTCAAAGTTTGCAAATGACATGAAATTCGGAAATGTTGTAAACAGTGAGGAGAATAGTAACGGACTTCAGGAGGATATAGACAGACTGGTGAAATGGGCAGACACGTGGCAGATGAAATTTAACGCAGAGAAGTGTGAAGTGATACATTTTGGTGGGAAGAACGAGGAGAGGCAATATAAACTAAATGGTGCAATTTTAAAAGGGATGCAGGAACAGAGAGACCCGGGGGTGCACACACACAAATCTTTGACGGTGGCAGAACAAGTTGAGAAGGCTGTTAAAAAGGCATATGGGATCCTCGGTTTTATAAATAGAGGCATAGAGTACAAAAGCAAGGAAGTTATGCTAAACCTTTATAAAACACTGGTTAGGCTTCAGTTGGAGTATTGTGTTCAATTCTGGGCACCACACTTTAGGAAAGATGTCAAGGCCTTAGAGAGGGTGCAGAGGAGATTTACTAAAATGGTACCAGGGATGAGGGACTTCAGTTATGTGGAGAGACTGGAGAAGCTGGGGTTGTTCTCCTTAGAACAGAGAAGGTTAAGAGGAGATTTGATAGAGGTGTTCAAAATCATGAACGGTTTTGATAGAGTAAACAAGGACAAACTGTTTCCAGTGGCAGAAGAGTTGGTAACCAGAGGACACAGATTTAAGGTGATTGGCAAAAGAACCAAAGGCAACATGAGGAATCAAAATGTTACACAGCGAGTTGTTATGATCTGGAATTCACTGCCTGAAAGGGCGGTGGAAGCAGATTCAATAGTAACTTTCAAAAGGGAATTGGATAAATACTTGAAGGAAAAAACTGTGCAGGGCTTCGGGGAAAGAACAGGGGAGTGGGAGTAATTGGATAGCTATACCAAAGAGCTGGCACAGGCCCGATGGGCCGAATGGCCTCCTTCTGTGCTGTATCATTCTATGATTCTATGACCGAAAGTACAGCAGAGTCTCCTGATAAAAGTTGGATTATTTCCCCAGCAAAATGCAGTGAGTGGAGGATAGTTACCTCCAAATTATGTGTAAAATCAATCGCAGTCACTTACAACAGTGTGGGCTCCAGGCGTGATTGACGGGGGAATTACCCAATCATCTCCATTCTGGCCGGGAATAGAATCATAGAATCATAGAAGTTACAACATGGAAACAGGCCCTTCGGCCCAACATGTCCATGTCGCCCAGTTTATACCACTAAGCTAGTCCCAATTGCCTGCACTTGGCCCATATCCCTCGATACCCATCTTACCCATGTAACTGACACTATACACAGCCGAGCTGCACTGAGATCCTGAAGGATTCTGAGAGCTAAAGAATCATTTGGGAGGATCATTAGGTGGGAAACGATTAACTGTGGCAAACTGCAGCACCGTGGGACTGAATCTGTGATATGAGAGAACCACACCAACTCATTTTGATTAAAATCTATTTTAACCCACCCTGAGCAGTTTTACAATAAAAGGTTATTGTGCAGGGACTGGGCAGGAGGCCAATCGGCATGAAGTCCTTCCCTCACGGGCACATGTTTGTCTGTCAATGTTCTTATAAGATGGTCCTTTTAAGTGTTGCCTCTTGCTTTTTTATGGGTTTTAGCTGCAGCAGCGGCCTGTGTTACTGCGACTCTCTACACTCCCCGCCTAGCTCTCAAACATGCTGTCTCTGCTGCTTTTATCCCTGCACATCCCACCCTCCACAAACTTCAGCTGCTCCCAAAACTCCTACTCGGCACCGGGACCCCGATTTTAACTGTCCTCCACTTAGCGGAAACCGGGCGGAAGGGGTTGAGGGGGCAGGGTTGGAAGTTAAAATAAGGCCGGTCACTTACCCCCTCTGATCCCACTGTCTTCCAGCTGTGTCCTGATCTTAACCTGCTGTTTTGAGCAGGCGAGCAGTTCACCCACAGGAAAGATCCTTCTTTAAATATGCAGATCGCATCCTGCTGACTGGGTAAATTTTAACCCCCAAGGACGGGTGGGTTGGGGACGGGTGGGAAGATAAAAATCGTAAAACCCGACCCCAACTCGGAGGCGGGACGGGAGGGCAGGTGACCAATCCGCTCTCAGGAGGCGGGTCGGTCAGTGAAATCCTTTAAGGAGGCAGTGGGCCTACATTTTAATAGGATTTTTATTTTTAACTCCTGGAGGCCGGGATTCCCGGGCCTCCTGCTTTACGCCACGTAAGAGGAGGTGAGAAGGAAAGGCAAGTGCCTTTATTGCACGAATTGTGGGCCAGGAGAAGCAGGAATGTTTCCTCCAGGCCTAACAAGCTTATCTGCTGCGATCCCACACACGCGATCGGCCGTCCCCTCCCAACAATGTCCGACCCCCCCCAACAATCTCCAACCCCCGCCCCCCCCCCCCCCGATGACCGGTGACCCCGATGTGTCAGACTTACCCGCTGGCGTCCGTTCCCTGGTTGCGTTCCCCGGCTGACTGTCGAGCTGGCTGGCTGACGCGTCGGAAACCTACAGAAAAAATTTGAAAGACGTCCTTACGTCAAAATTGTAAGGCTGTCCGGGAAACCCGTACTTCCTGGTTTCCCATCTGGAAATCCTCCTCCCCGCTCTCTTCATGGCCCAAATATCGAGGCCCATGCCTTTGGGACCCGACTGCAATATTAGGCTTGAGCGGGGGAGCAGTGAAGGTTTCCCCCATCAGGCCAGACATGCTGGGAGGGGGGAGCGTGGGCCAGAAGAGGCCCAGCAAGGTAAGTGTGAAATTTTTTGTTTTGGGTTTCCTTGTGGGACAGGAGAAGCAGGAATTCTCCTCTGGGTCTCACAAGGAAACCTTGGGCCTCCCTTGCCCCCGGCTTCCCACACTCCTCCCGATCGTGGCCAACCCCCCCTCAACTTACTGCCAGGGGCTGTTCTCATGGGTCCCCAGCTCCGGTCTCCTGCTGCCCGAGTTCCCACTCCCGCCCACCAGCCAGGTAATGGACCCAAGTCTCGCTTGCCCATCACTCCTCACTGACCTACAATGGCTCCAGTCCCTCAGCAACTCCAATTTAAAGTTCTCATCCTTGTGTTTAAATCCCTCCCATGCCTCGTCTCGCCCTCTGTCCTAACCTTCTCCACACCTTCGATGTCAATTCCTCCCAAATTATCTGTACTTCTGACTCCACCCTCTCGTGCATCCCCCTCTTCCTTCGCCCCATCCTTGGTGACTGTGCTTTCAATCTGCTATGTCCTTCTCTCTGGAATTCTCCTCCTAAGCCCTTCTGCCTCTCCACCTCCCACTCCTCCTTTAAGACCATTGACACGTGTTCTGGTCATTGGCCCTAGAATCTAGAAATGCAGCTGCAGCAGTTCTTATGTTTCCTGTCGAAACACTAAGGTCTCCGCTCAGCTGACATTGGAGAACATGGACTCTGCCATCTTCATCCAGTTCACCGGTTCATTGTGGTTCTGGATTGGGCTGAGTCTAGCACTCGCCACAGAAGAAAAGGACTTGCATTTGTGTAGCACCTTGCGACTGACTCACCTCCTGGCTCCTCAAACCCTCTCCACTACCAACAAGGCACAAGTCTGGAGTGTGATGGAATACTCTCCACTTGCCTGGATTGGTGCAGCTCCAACAACACTCAAGAAGCTTGACACCATCCAGGACAAAGTGGTCAGCTTGATTGGCAGCCCATCCACCACCTTAAACATCCACTCCCTCCACCACCGGCGTACCGTGGCTGCAGTGTGTGCTATCTACAGGATGCACTGCAGCAACTCGCCAAGACTTCTTCGACAGCACCTTCCAAACCCACAACCTCCACCAACCAGAAGGACAAGGGCAGCAGGTGCATGGGAACATCAGCACCTCCAAGTTCCCCTCCAAGTCACCACCGTCCCGACTTGGACATATAGCGCCGTTCCAATATGGTCGCTGGGTCAAAATCCTGGAACTCCAAACAGCACTGTGGGAGCACCTTCACCACATGGACTGCAGCGGTTCAAGAAGACGGCTCACCACCACCTTCTCAAGGGGCAACTAGGGATGGGCAATAAAAATGATGGCTTTGCCAGCGATGCCTACATCCCAAGAATGATTTTTTAAAAATATCCTACAGATAACCCAAAGCACTTCGCAGACATTGATTTACTTTTGTAAGGTAGGCAATGGTGACTAAAACTGGGCAAGGTGTAAAACCAGGAAGGGTGTAAAACCAGGAAGGGTGTAAAACCAGGAAGGGTGTAAAACCAGCAGCCGATCCAAATCCATCAGTTTCCCGCCGAGCAGGTTAGGTTCAAATGACCCCCACTGTTATTATGTAGGCAGATGGAGCAGCCAATATTTGCACAGCAAGATCCCACAAAACAGAAAATGAGGTGAATGACCTGTTTTTCATTGGGGCAGGAATGTTGGCCTGGACACTGCACTCCCTCAGTACTGCACTGAAGTGTCAGCCTAGATGAAGTCCTGGACAGGGGCTTGAGCCATGCTGACATTTGTGAGAACATATTCATCTGAACGATCCAACAATTATTCAATTTCTTTTAGCAATTTTCATGTCACTTATTTTTTCAGTTTATGAAAAAACATAAAATCACCACAGAAAAAATGCCCATTCTCAGTGATACAAAATACATTTCAGTAATTCGGCTTGTGTTTGCCCCTGGCACATTTGCAAACCATGTTTGGTTTGTGTTGGGCCCTATCTCTCCCCCTGACCTTGTGATGGAGGTTCAACTTCCCACCAATATGAACACAATGCCGCAAATTATGTTCCTTATCCAATCTTTGCCCCAAATAAGTAAAGGAAGTTGCTGAGCAATTAAAACCAGATTCCATCTTAATGCAGAGAAATCAGGCCATCTGGTTTCCAGACTGGAGACAATGGCTTTCAGCTGATGAAGAGTGAACCAAGAGATGAAGAAGAGATATCCTTTGCTCAATGTTTATCAGCCCAGATGTAGCTTTCAGGCTCAACGGATTTCAAAATGAAATTCTTGCTCTATGAGGAGAATGGCAGTCTATCCTTTAAAGGTTATGGAGCTGGTGGTCACAGGATTTGTGGATCTTTGTAGCATTCTTTATAGTACGTTGCTGCCAATCATTGAATCTTGACAAGCAATCATGAGGATGGAACAATCGCGTGTTAGGAAATAAGCGATTCATCTCCACCTTCCTGCTGGAGGAACTCACCATGGTTACCTTGACAGCACCTTCCTCCCCTCTGACCTCTGAAAACTGAGAAGGCCAAGGGCAGCAATGTTGTGGGAACACCATCACCACCAAGTTCTCCTCCAAGTCACACACCATTCTCACTTGGGCATGTATCATTGTTCCTTCAACAACAACCCGCATTTATAGAGCACCTTTGACGTAGTAAAACGTCCCAAGGCACTTCACAGGAGTATTAGCAAACAAAATTTGAAACTGAGCCACATAAGGGGACATTAGGACAGATGACCAAAAGCTTGGTCAAAAAGGTAGGTTTTAAGGAGCGTCTTAAAGGAGGAGAGAGAGGTGGAGAGGCGGAGAGCTTTAGGGATGGAATTCCATATCTTAGGGCCTAGGCAGCTGAAGGCACGGCTGCCAATGGTGGAGCAATTAAAATTGGGAATGCACAAGAGGCCAGAATTGGAGGAGCGCAGAGATCTCAGAGGGTTGTAGGGCTGGAGGAGGTTACAGAGGTAGGGAGGGGCAAGGCCATAGATTTGAAAACAAGGATGAGAATTTTTAAATCGAGGTATTGCCAGACCGGGAGTCAATGTAGGTTAGCGAGCACAGGGATCATGGGTGAATGGGACTTGGTGCAAGTTAGGATACAGGCAGCAGAGTTTTAGATGTGTTCAAGTTTATGGAGGGTGGAAGATGGGAGGCCGTCCAGGAGAGCATTGAAATAGTCAAGTCCAGAGGTAACAAAGGCACGGATGATGATTTCAGCAGCAGATAAGCTGAGGCAGAGGCGGAGATGGGCAATGTTATGGAGGTGGAAGTAGGGGGTCTTGGTGATGGAGCAGATATGGGGTTGGAAGTTCATCTCAAGATCAAATAGGACACCAAGGTTGCGAATGGTCTGGTTCAGCCTCAGACAGCGGTCAGGGAGAGGGATGGAATCGATGGCTAGGGAACGGAGTTTGTGGCGGGAACCGAAGACAATGGCTTAGATCTTCCCAATATTTAGTTGGAGGAAATTTCTGCTCATTCAGTACTGGCTATCAGACAAGCAATGTGACAAATCAGAGGAAATGGAGGGGTCGAGGGAGGTGGTGGTGAGGTCGAGCTGGGTATCGTCAGCGTACATGTGGAAACTGATGTTGTGTTTTTGGATGATATTGCCAAGGGGCAGCATCTAGATGAGAAATAGGAGGGGACCGAGGATAGATCCTTGGAGGATTCCAAAGGTAAAGGTGTGGGAGTGGGAAGAGAAGCTATTACATTGTCACTGGGTCAGAATCGTGGAATTCTCTACTTATCATTGTTGTGGAAGGACCATCATCACAAGGGACTGCAGTGGTTCAAGAAGAAGGTCGACCACAACTTGTCGGGGGTGAGTGCTGTCTGAGCCAGAACAGATAAGACAAGTAACCACAGGGGAACATCTAGGCAATAGCGATCATATCATAATAAGGTTTAAAATAATGACTGAGAAAGACATAAGTAAGACAAAGACTAAAGTAATAGATTGGAAAAAAGCTAATTTTGAGAAATGAGAATGGAACTGGGAAAAAAATTTTGACAGACAAAGAGATAGACAGCAATTGGAAATATTTAAAACGGTGATCAATAGAGTTCAGGAGAAATATATTCCTCTAAAAAGCAAGAACAAATTAGCCAATAATGAAACACCATGGATGAATAAAGAGATAAGGGCAAAGTTGAAACTAAAGAAAAAGGCACAGATTAAGCACATAGACAACAAAGGAGAGGATAACAAAAGGGAATACAAAAAAGTTAGGAAAGAAGTCAAAAAACAATTAGGAAAGCAAAGAGAAACTACAAAATTAAATTATCAAGAAATATAAAAAGAAATAGTGAAGTATTCTACGGACACATAAATAACAAAAGAAAAATCAGGATAGGGATAGAGTCACTAAGGGATGCACAAGATAAACTCACAGGTAATGACAGCAAAATGGCAGAAATATTCAATAGTTACTTTGCCTCTGTATTTACCAGGGAGACCAACAAGGTGGGCAGGACATTAGAAGAAGAGATCAAAAAAGATATGAAAACATTTAAGATAGAAAGGGAGGAGATAACTGATACACTAATCAAACTTAGGGAGGATAAGACCCCTGGTCCAGATGGATTGCATCCGTGAATATTAAAAGAAGTTAGGGAGGAGATAGCAGAGGCACTATTACATATATATAAAAATTCATTAAAAAAGGAAATAGTCCCAGAGGACTGGAGGACAGTTAATGTGATTCCTGTATTTAAAAAGGGAGATAGAACAAGTTGAGGGAACTATAGACCAATTAGCTTAATGCAGTGATAGGAAAGATAATGGAATCCTTACTCAAAGATGTAATAGAAAAACATTTAGAAACTGAAAATATAATAACGAATAGTCAGCACGGATTTCAAAAGGGAAAGCCATGCTTGACCAACCTTATTGAATTCGTTGAAGAAGTAACAAGAGTAGACAAGGGTAATGTAGTAGATGTAATATATTTGGATTTTCAAAAGGCCTTTGATAAGATACCACATTGTAGACACATAAATAAGATTAGAGCATTTGGAGTCAGGGAACAGGTAGCAGAATGGATAGCAAGCTGGCTACAAAACAGAAAACAGAGAGTAGAGGTTAAAGGTAGTGACTCAGTCTGACAAAAGGTAGGAAGTGGTGATCCACGGGGATCAGTGCTGGGACCACTGATGTTCACAATTTACATTAACGGGAATCGGAAGCACAATTTCAAAATTTGCGGATGGTACAAAATTGCGAGGTACAGTTAATACAAGGGAAGAATGTGTCGAAATTCAAGAAGACATTAATAAACTTGCAGAATGGACATGTAATTGGCAAATAAATTTCAATATAGATAAGTGGTACATTTTGGTAAGAAGAATAAGGAGGCCACATACTGCTTTGTTAATTAGAGTCTAAATTGGGTAGAGGAGCAGAGGGATTTGGGGGTACAGATACACAAATACACTAAAAGTAGCAAGACAGGTTAATAAGGCCATAAAAAAATCAAACCAAGCACCTGGGGTTCATTTCTAGAGGGATAGAATTGAAAAGCAGAGAAGTTATGTTTAACCTATTTAGAACCTAAGTTAGACCATACTTGGAGCACTGTGCACAGTTCTGGTCTCCATATTATAAAAAGGATATACAGGCACTGGAGAAGGTGCAAAAAAGACAAGGTAATATCAGAACTGAGAGGATTTACCTACCAGGAAAGGTTTAACAGGCTGGGGTTCTTTTCTCTACATAAGAGAAGGCTGAGGGGTGACCTGATAGAGGTCTTTACGATAATGATGCGTTTGATAGGGTAGATGTAGAGAAAATGTTTCCACTTGTGGGGGAGTCCAAAACTAGAGATCATAAATATAAGATAGTCACTAATAAATCCAACAGGGAATTCAGGAGAAACTTCTTTCCCCAAAGAGTGGTTAGAATGTGAAACTTGCTAGCACAGGGAGTAGTTGAGGCGATTAGCATAGATGCATTTAAGGGGAAGCTAGATAAACACATGAGGGAGAAAGGAATAGAAGGATATGTTGATAGGGTGAGTTGAAGTAGAGAGGGAGGAGGCTCGTATGGAGCATAAACGCCAGCATGGAGCAGTTGGGCCAAATGGCCTGTTTCTGTGCTGCAGACTCGATGTAACTCGATGTAGCTTTGCTAGGGACATCCATACCCCAAGAATGAAGGTGTAGCACCAGAGAGCTCCATTTAACATTTTTTTAATAAAATGTGCCATTTTTATTTAGTAGAGTTTTTTCAGCATTAATTAGAATCATCACTTGGATTCACTAAGGATGTCTTAAGGTCTTCTTCAAAGTTCTTCATAATCTGGTGGGGAATTTGGGGCTTTCTTCCATTCCTAAGCATGCAACCACTTACTGACCACGTAAAATATCCCTTGAGTGAAGATTATCAATAGCCACGTTTACTAATTCAAATCGCACATCATTTGAAAAAGGAAACAGATGAACCACAGGCATTCAACCTAAGGACGATATTTTTATTTAATGTTATTTCTCACTAGTTTCATTTTATGTTTTTTTTCTAACATCCTTCCCACTTTTTCTGTTGTTGTGGCTCCAATTCGCGATCCTGAATCTACTGCGCCAGGAAGGCTGATGTTCTCTTGATCTTTGCTGATGGTGAGAGCTCCCCACTGCAACTTCTGAACAAACTGCTCCCAACCTAGAACATTCGGGAATATCACCAGAGGTTTTGTGGACACTATTGGAGGGAGGCTGGTCAGAGATGGCCCAGCTTTAGAGGAGCATCTCATACGACACCAGCTTGCTACACCATCCTTCTGGAGCTTTCCGAATCTCGTCACTACCCACGCACAGGACCTGTAAATTTAACCGTTTATTGCAAAGCAGTGAGAATCCTGGGAGGAGGACGAGTGTGTAGGATGGTATATTTGGAGCTTAAAGGGAACAACAGAGGAAAGTTGAGAGGGATACTAACAAGGGAGAGAAGCTTAGTGGTTATGGTTCTTGACTGGCAACTGAGGGGTCGTTCAAATCCTGCCATGAAAATTGAATGCAATAAATCTGGTAATTTGTGACCTGGCTGGAAAAAATCATAGACTCATAGAATCGTTATAGCACGGAAGGAGGCCATTCGGCCCATCGAGTCCGTGCCGACTCTCTCATGAAAGCTGCCAGATGGTTGTAAATATCCAATTGGTTCACTAATGTCGTTCAGGGAATGGAATCTGTCCCTGGTGTGGCCTACCTGTAATTCCAGTCCCACTTCCTGGACTGCAAGGTCGGGATACGGGAGGGATTTCCCACTGTGTCCTCCGCAGGCGTTGGGGTTGCGATTCCGGTGCACTATTTTCCCTAAGTCATTGACCCTATTTAAATAAGCAGGTTAATGAGTTTCTTCAAATAGCGCACACAGGAAAATCATGTGAGCCCATGAACCAATGCACTAAAAATAGTGCTCGGCAGCAGACTGTCCCTCAGGAGTGAACACACACCTGGAACAGTCTGGAAACAGTAAACACATTCTGATATTTTACTAAATAGAAAAGTAACATCATAATTCCACCTAAAACTGAGACTGTCACACCTCGTTAATCCAGAAGTCTAATTTCTGCGATGCATCTCATGCAATGGAACTTGGGCTTTCACTGATGCCTGGTACATCCTTACAGAGGAAACCTGCCTGTTCTGTCTCACAATGCCCCAGTTTGAAAGCTTTGTAATCTGTTATTGGGCTACTGCTGTATGACAATGCACTATTCTCTTTTTCTAAAGGGTGGATTTTGTGATCTGGCGCTCCCCGGGCGGAGCTTTACCTGCAGGAAGTGTTTATTGAGGATCGATGGAGATCAGTGGGATTTTCCAACCGTTAAAATGAATGGGTGCAATAATCCTGTGCTCAAATTCACCGCCTGCACCTCCGGCAGGCAAAGCTCCGTAATCGGACACCAAATTTACCCTGATTTCTCTATTCCTTTCGCTATCTCACTTTCTTAACTTATCTTTATCACTCTCTGCCTCTGCATATCTGCCTCTTTGCTTTTGTCCCTCTCTGTTTCAGTGTCTTTCTCTGTCTGTCTTTGTTTCTGTCTCTCATCTCCATTTGTCTGTTTGTTTCCATCCGTGTCTCTCACTCTCTCAGTATATCTGCCTGTCTATCTCTTATTATCTGTCTGTCTCTATCTCTTTCGGACTGTCTTCCTATGTCTCTGCTTGTTTCTATTTTGTTGCTAGCAAGGCCTGCCCTAATTGCCCTTGAGAAGGTGGTGGTGAACCTTCTTCTTGAACCGCTGCAGTCCATGTGGTGAAGGTGCTCTCACAGTGCTGTTAGGTAGGGAGTTCCAGGATTTAAACCTAGCGATGATGAAGGAATGGCAATATATGCCCAAGTCGGGATGGTGTGTGACTTGGAGGGGAAATTGGAGGCGATGTTGTTCCCATACACCTGCTGCCCTTGTCCCTCTAGGTGGTAGAGGTCGCAGGTTTGGGAGGTGCTGTCGAAGGAGCCTTGGTGAGTTGCTGCAGTGCATCCTGTGGATGGTACACACTGCAGCCACAGTGCGCCAGTGGTGAAGGGCGTGGATGTTTACGGTGGTAGATGGGCTGCCGATCAAGCGGGCTGCTTTGCCCTGGATGGTGTCGAGCTTCTTGAATGTTGTTGCAGCTGTACCCATCCAGGCAAGTGGAGAGTATTTCATCACACTCCTGACTTGTGCCTTGTAGGTGGTGAAGAGCCTTTGGGGAGTCAGGAGGTGAGCCATTTTCCACAGAATACCCAGCCTCTGACCTGCTCTAGTAACCACGTCATGTATGTGACTGGTCCAGTTGAGATTCTGGTCAATGGCGACCCACAGCAAGTTGTTGGTGGGGGACTCGGTGATGGTAATACCATTGAATGTCAAGGGTAGGTGGTTAGACTCACTCTTGTTGGAGATGGTCATTGACTGTCACTTGTGTGGCATCTTCTAAACATCAGGTACTTGTGACCCACTGCTGATCTCAGAGACTCAGCGAATTAGTCACCAAACAAGCAAACTAGTTATTGCCAAATGTGTCTCAGTCCTAACTTGAAGTAAACTTGACTCATAGGCACTATTTTCACTCATTTTATGTGGGACTGAGTCATAAAAGTCAGGAAGCCCCAGGTTTGACCTCTTGGCTGTGTTGACTCATCTGATTTCAGTGAGAACAGCAGTCGGGGCTCTACAGGTTGTGTGTGACGTAGGGTAAAGACGGGATAGAGCCTGGCGTTGAGGCCTATCCATGGTCGAATATCTTGCCAACACTCACTGTCCGGGCTCACACGCAAAGGATGGTCTCTTGGGGGTGAGGTACCAGAGGGCAAATAGCACTAGTGGAACCCGTAACCCAGCAGCAGTTGAGAGAGGGGGGAAGAAAACTGAAGGGGGTGGAGGAGGAGAAATAAGTTTTAAGGGAGCCCGTCTAAAGATCCATTCATACGAATGTCCCTGTGGCTCAGAGAGCTGTGGATCATGAATATCCCACATGGCACTGAAAGGCTCATTAGCAGATCTTTAGTCACGGTCATCTAAATAAAAATTGCAAAGATCAGCTAAATCGATATCAGCAAAGGGAAAAACCCCAAGTGATGCTCTCCCTTGGCAATTCTCCTCAACATCACCGTAGATCTCCTACGTTTTATTTTATAACCTCAGGGGTTCAGATTCGGGACTGGATCAGTCTGGCCCCACCATTAAGTTAAAAGCAGCAGAATATAAGTTAAGTGCTGCTGAAATACTGTGCAGGATGATGATCGCTCTCTCATTAATAAGCGACAATCTGAAATATTGTTTTTGAACAACAAAAGGACCGTTTGTTTGAAGGGCTATTTCAATAAGGGACCGCATCAAATATGAATGATGGGATCTGACAGTTTGCCGTTGCTAATGAACTATGGAGAAAAGTGAGTTTAAAAGAAAAAGTCTCGGGTTATGAATGCTGTGCTGTTTCCAGTAAACAGAAAAGCCAGCTTTACGAGCCAATATTCCCAGGAAAATGAAGAAACATCCGTCTGTGTCTCATTTCAGAGAATGGAATTACCCTTGTGGCTTTGACCTTCTATAGGAATCTACAGGGAACTTATTGAGCACGGACTGTGCCCTTTGACCTGCCAGTCTTGTGGCTCCTGCAGTTGCAAGCAGTAATTCATCAATGTCAAACAGACCTTAGGGATCATATTATTCCTTTTAGCCGTTCCTCCCTGTGTATTAATAAGAGATTAGACTGAATACCTGGCTTCCCGAGGGCCTTTGTTTTTTGACTGTGGTGCCGGGTATTATGGGGGAAAGTCGAGTGAAAGATCCTTAATGGCCACTAAAGGGATTATGGGAATATTTTTGGCGCGACAAGTCCAAACGCACTTGTGTCTAAAGCTTGAGGGACATCCCAGCTCGGCTCGGTGACAGTCTCTTTGTGCAAAGTGCGGTGGGAGAAGGCTCCCTTCCTCAGCAAACAATATGGCAGCTCTGCGAGTGTTTTGTCCTCACCAAGGGTTTCGGGAGGAATTCAGATCCTGGGACTGGTTTAGATTCATTGAGTGGATCATTAGTAGACTTCATTCAACAGAAATGAGCAATCACCCAGTCTCATTCCAAGTCTATCTTAACATCCACTCCTGGGTGCGACATTCAGGGGGATGAGAGGGGCCCAAATATGTTTACGGAGTGAGTATTGACACCACTGTGTCAGCCAATGAGATGCACTGTGTCATAGAATCATAGAATCTTACAGCACAGAAGGAGGCCATTCAGCCCGTCATGCCTGAGCCGACTCTTTGAAACAGCAGTCCAATTTAGTCCCACACCCCAGCTTTTTCCCCATAACCCTGCAAATTAGTCCTCTTCAAGTAAATATCCATTTGCCTTTTGAAAGTTCCTATGGAATCTGCTTCCACCACCCTTTCAGGAAGTGCGTTTCAAATCTTAACAACTCGCTGTTTGAATAAAAAATTCTCCTCCATTCCCCTCCATTTCTTTTGACAATTATTTTAAATCTATGACTTCTGGTTCGACCCACTTGCCAGAAGAAACAGTTTCTCCCTATTTGCTTTATCAAAACCCCTCATTATTTTCAACACCTCGATCAGGTCTTCTCTTAACCTTCGCTGCTCTTAGGAGAACAATTTCAGCTTAGAACCATAGAAGAACCATAGAAAAGACACAGCACAGAAGGGGGCCATTCGGCCCATTGTGTCCACACCAGCTCGAAGAACAACCAGGTGCCCATTCTAATCCCACCTTCCAGCACCCGGTCCGTAGCCCTGCAGCTTACAGCACTTTAGGTGCAGGTCCAGATACTTTTTAAAAGAGTTGAGGGTCCCTGCCTCTACCACCAATTCGGGCAGCGAATTCCATACACCCACCGCCCTCTGGGTAAAGAAGTTTTTCCACATGTCCCCTCTAATCCTTCCACCAATCAGCTTAAATCTATGTCCTCTAGTTCTTGAACTCTCCGCTAGGGGAAACAGGTACTTCCTGTCTACTCTATCTGGGCCCCTCATAATTTTGTACACCTCAATCAAGTCACCTCTCAGCCTCCTCTGCTCCAAGGAAAACAAGCCCAGCCTATCCAATCTCTCCTTGTAGCTGCAATTTTCAAGCCCTGGCAACATTCTTGTAAATCTTCTCTGCACTCTCTCCAGAGCAATTACATCCTTCCTGTAATGTGGTGACCAGAACTGCACACAATACTCCAGTTGTGGCCTTACCAGCATTTTATACAGTTCCATCATTATATCCCAGCTTTTGTATTCTATACCTCAGCTAATAATGGAGAGCATTCTGTATGCCTTCTTCACAACCTTATCTACCTGTACTGCCACCTTCAGAGACCCGTGCACATGCTCTCACTTCCTCTACCCCCTCAATATATTCCCATTTACTGCGTATTCCCTTTTACTGTTTGCCCTCCCTAAGTGCATTACCTCACACTTCTTCGGGTTGAACTCCATTTACCACTTTTCCGTCCACTCCACCAACCCATTGATATCTTCTTGGAGTCTACAGCTATCCTCTTCACTATCAACTACACGGCCAATTTTTGTGTCGTCTGCAATTTTGTCAATCATGCCCCCTACATTCAAGTCCAAATCATTAATATATACCACAAACAGCAAGGGACCCAACACTGAGCCCTGTGGCACACCACTGGAAACAGATTTCCGTTCGCAAAGACATCCATCGACTTTTACCCTTTGTTTCCTGTTACTGAGCCAATTTTGGATCCAATTCACCACATTTCCCTGTATCCCATGGGTTTTTACCTTTCTGACCAGTCTGCCATGTGGGACCTTGTCAAATGCTTCACTAAAATCCATGTAGACAACATTCACTGCACTATGCTCATCAATCCTCCTAGTCACTTCCTCAAAGAATTTAATCAGATTTGTAAGGCATGACCTTCCCTGAACAAATCCGTGCTGACTATCCCTGATTAAACCATGACAGTTTATCCTATCTCTCAGTATTGATTCTAATAGTTTGCCCACCACCGAGGTAAGACTGACCGGCCTATAATTGTTCGGCCTTTCCCTTTGTAAACAATGGTATTCCGTTTGCAGTCTTCCAGTCCCCCGGTACCTCCCCTGTGTCTATTGAGGATTGGAAAATGATCCTCAGAGCATCCGTTATTTCCTCCCTGGCTTCCTTCAATAGCCTAGGAAACAATCCATCCGGCCCTGGTGACTTATCAACTTTCAAGGATTCCAGTCCCTCTAGTACTTCCTCTCTCGTTATGTTTACCTTATCCAATATTTCACACCTCTCCTCTTTAACTACTACGTCTGGATCATCCCTTTCCTTTGTGAATACGGAGACAAAATATTCATTTAAAACCCTACCCACATCCTCTGCTTCTACACACAACTTACCCTTATCATCCCTGATAGGTCCCACCTTTTCCTTAGCTATCCTCTTGTTCTTAATGTACTGATAAAACATCTTTGGGTTTTCTTTAATCTTGCTAGCTAATATTTTTGCATGCTGGCCGGGACTTGAGATGTCATTGTCTGCAGCCAATCTTTTTTGGTGTAAGTTACATCCCCTCTGCCCACCCCCACTCCAATCTTGATATTGCCCCTGGAGCCCCCTGTCTCTTTATACCTGTTTGCTCTCACTATGATGATGATGTGTGGGTCACATGTTTTTAGGACTCATGACAGCACATGGTAGCATGACAGAAGCGTGTTCAGATATGCCGGATGGGAAGAGGAATTTAGTTGAATTTCTAAAATCACAACTGGTGAAAAAAAAATACTTTTGTTAAAAAAAATAAACTCACTGGGGCTGCTCCCACTCACCCCTCCCCCTCCCCTTCGAACACATAACTGGGCCACAAGATGACAATTGAATTGGCAATGGACCTGTGACAGTGGCCCTCCATGGCAGATTAAAGTTGTGCGCAGGGACTGGGCACAGTCGAGTCTTCCAACCCTCACATGTCCCGAAGGCCATGGTGACCTCACACCCGCTTCATCCAAAAACATGGCCACAATGAAACCATGTCACTTGGCCAATGCCCAACAGGTTGGCAAGTTGGAGGTGGCCTTCTGGCCTGATGAGTTTCTTTTCAAATCTGCCTCCAAGTTCATCAATCGGGAAAGGAAAACAGTTCAGGATTGACTTTACAAAATTAGAAGCTGAACGTAATAAAATACCTGGTCATTCCAATCGATCAGCAGGTGCAACATGGAAGCTGAGTAAGCTGAGGGGATCTGAAGAAAGTCAGGCCCTTTTTGATTATTCCGAGGGGAGTGGAAATCTGGAATTCCCTGTGGATGCTGGGGGACAACTGGAGCTTTCAAGTCTGAGATTGACAGGTTTTTGTTGAGTAAGGGTATCAAGGAATATGGAGCAAAGGCAGGTAAATGGGGTTGAGGTACAGATCAGCCATCATCGAATTGAATGGCGGAACAGGCTCAATGGGCCGAATGGCCTGCTCCTGTTCCTATGTTCCTATTCAGAGTTTTGTGCAGAAGAGTAACAGAGTCTGAGTTTGTCTGCAAACATATTGGAGTGAACATATCCAACAATATGGGCTTAATGTTTCCATCTTTGTGATGTTAAGTCGAGCAATGTGCCAGGTGCTCCCTGATAACCCTGGAGTTATTGGGCTCTGATTCTCTTTAAAGTTGATTTTAAACACTTTTTTTTCACCCAGCTCTCCTTTGCTGGGCTAACGGGCCTGTATCAGCAGCCACCCGATACCTCGCACAAGTGGCCATTCCAAACATGACAGCCCAGATAGCAAGTGGGGGCAGATTCTTCGACAATGTGGGGCATCACAACCCAGCCCAATCCTCTTCGCGCACGGTGCCCACTTGGGCTCATTCGATCTCAATCACAAGCAGGAACCCTTGCTGGTCCCTGCCCGCCCCACACACCCACCCCAACCAACCCCGGGGCACTGAGGCCAAATTGTAATGGTCTAACTACTGCCTGGGCTAAAGTCAGCTGACTCAGCACAGAGTGGGGATTGAACCTGGTTCGTTCTGGATGTCACTGAGGATCAGCCACGAGAGTTAAGAAATGAGGCTTGAGAAGTGAGGGCTTTTTTTCACGGGAGTTGAGTAGATTAAGGGGTGAGCTGACAGAGATCTCGAAGGTGATGGTAGGCTATGATAAGGTAAGTAGCGACTGGTCAGCGAGACCATAACAAGCTTACGGTAAAATCACAAAAGGGCTTAAAAGGGGCGGGTGGAAAAAATTCCTTTACACAGAGGGTGATTGGAGTCTGCCACTAACTCTTGCTGAAGGAGAGTCCATCACTGTTTTTAAAAGGGAATTAGATGGATGCTTGCAAAGGAGGAATGCTAAAGAGGATGGGGAGTGAGCAGGAGAGTGGGATTAGACTAGGAGGCACCTGTGGAGAAAAATACCGGCACTGATTTACGGGCCGAATGGCCTCATTCTGTGTTGGAACATTCTACTTGTGGTTATGAATTCTGTTAGCGTGACTACACCATGTTGGTTTTCCTATGATTGCTTTTTGTAATGAAATCGCTAAGCGTTCTTTACACTCCTGTTTACAATTGTGCCCCCAAGACAGCACACAGAGGAAATCCTCCCCAGAAATCCAGAAACACTGGCGAAAGGACAAGCTGATATGTAAATGAGGCGCCTGGATTACGAAACGGATTAGAGGGTTTTACTGAAAAGACCAAATCCATGTGCGTGTGAGGAATTAGCCTAATGACAGGCCTTGCTGGCTTACTGGCTGTAACCCAGCATCTACAAGTCATTGGATACCTAGTCATTAGCTAAACAACAACAACATGCATTTATAAAGCGTTCTTAATGCAATAAAATGTCCCAAAGGCACTTCACAGGAGCGTCATCAGACAAAATTTGACAACGAGTCACATAAAGAGATATTAGGACAGGTGGCCAAAGGCTTGGTCAAAGAGGTAGGTTTTAAGGAGCGACTTAAAGGAGGAGAGCGAGGTAGAGAGGTTTAGGGAGGGAATTCCAGAGTTTAGAGCCTAGGCAGCTGGACGCACGGCCGCCAATGGTGGGGTGATGGAAATCAGGGATGGAAAGCTGGGATGAAAGTGTTGAGCGTTGAAATGAGAGGATCCCTCACGCACGTCAGGTTTTGCACTGGTGTAACAGCGAGCGCCCCTTTGCATACTGCCCATCCCCATCAGGTGGAAGTGTCTCCTCCATATCCTGTAGCAGCTGTTACCGTGAGACCCAGCAGAGTACAGAATGGGACCAGCCATTATCTGAGACCTCCAGTGGTTACAGACGGTCTGTGCTGACCAGCGAGGGGAAGGCCATGTGACCTGCCCGCCAGAAAACACATGGTAGCAGGCGGTGCCTCTGGCCGGGGATTTATATTTGCCACCGGCGCTGGCACCTCCAGAGGCTCCACGTCTTGAGCTGGGTCCTAATCCTGCCTTATTTGCTTTAAAGTCCCGTTCGCTTATCACTCCAGTGCTCGCCGACCTACACTAGCTCCCGGTCGGGCAACGCTTCCAATTTAAAATTCTCCTCCTCCCGTTCAAATCCCTCCCTGGCCTCACCCCTCCCTATCTCTGTCACCTCCTCCAGCCCTACAACCCCCCGAGATCTCTGCGCTCTAGTCTATTCTGCATCCCCCACTTCCTTCTCCCCACCATTGGCAGCCGTGCCTTCAACCATCTAGGCCTGGAATTCCCTCCTTAAACCTCTCCGCCTCTCTTCCCCTCCTCCTTTAAAATGCTTCTTAAAACCTACCTCTTTGATCAAGCTTTAGGTCACCTGTTCTAATGTCTCCTTCTTTGGCTCAGTATCAAATTTTGACTGATTAAGAGTCTAAATGGGGTAGGGATTCAAAGGAATCTCGGGGTACAAATTCACAAATCAATAAAAGTAGCAACACAGGTTAACAAGGCCATAGGAAATGCAAACAAAGCACTGGGGTTCATTTTTATAGATGAATAGAATTGAAAAGCAGAACCTTGGTCAGACCACACTTAGAGCACGTGCACAGTTCTGGGCTCCATAGTAAAAAAAGGATATAGAGGCACCGGAGAAGGCAAATAAAATTTACAAGGATGATACCAGAACTGAGACGTCATAAGTATCAGGAAAGACTGAACAGTTTGGGGCTCTTTTTTCTAGAAAAGAGAAGACTGAGGGGTGACCTGATAGAGGTCTTTAAAATTATGAAGGGGTTTGATAGAGTAGACGTAGAGAAGATGTTTCCACTTGTGGGGGAGTCTAAAGCTAAGGGTCATAAATATAAGATAGTCACTAATAAATCCAATAAGGAATCAGGAAAAACTTCTTTACCCAGAGAGTAGTTAGAATGTGGAACTCACTACCACAGGGAGTAGTTGAGGCGAATAGCATAGATGCATTTAAGGGGAAGCTCGATAAATACATATCGGAGAAAGGAATTGAAGGATATGCAGATAGGGTTAGATAAAGGAGGGTGGGAGGAGGCTCGTGAGGAAGTAAAATGCTGGCATAGACCAGTTGGGCTGAATGGCCTGTTTCTGTGCCGTTAGTCCTTTGTAATTGTCTGATTATGCTGCTGTGAAGCACCTTGGGACGTTTCACTACGTTAAAGGTGCATGTTGTTGTTGTTGTAAAGTGACATCGGTGAAGTGAGGCCTCCCATCAATACCAGCACTGTAACGTACAGGGGCCATAAAATGTTCAGTAACAGCTGGGCTGAGCATGTCACAGGATCTCTCACTTCAGATGGTGTGAGGGTGATACTTGATCACTCTGTAAACGTTGTCTGAGGCCTGAGAATGGGCTGCTTCCCATGGCTCCTGCTGCGGTCTAGTGTATAGAATAATGTGGTCAGGTTATTCTGGCACTTGCTACCACTCAGAAGGCGTCATTGACCACGCTGTCCCCTTCTCAACATCGCAGCTTTAGGTTGTAATAGGACCATTCAGTGCTGAACTTGGACTATGTGAGGCTCTGGTACGTCCACATTTGGAGTATTGCGACCAGTCTTGGTCCCTGCACAAGGTGAAAGATGTCTAGGATCTGGAGATGGTGCAGAGGAAGGTGATACCAACTCCTAGAGCTCCCCGTTATAAGGATAGGCTCCAAGAGTTAAGGCTATTTCATTTGGAGAAATGCAGGCTTATAGAAGTCACAACACTGAAATAGGCCATTCGGCCCAACCAGGCCCTGTCAGCGTTTACCCTCCACACCAGCAAATAGTTCTAATCACATTTACCCGTCCTGTTCCCTGATCCCTTCAACCCCATTTTCCTTTATCCCCCTATCCAATCGCTGACATAGTTTCTGCCTCAACCACTTACCCTGGAAGTGAATTCCGCGGCCCCACAACTCGGTGTGTGAAGAACTTTCTCCTGCCCTTTGTTCTAAATCTCTTACATTTAATCTTGCATCCATGGCTCCTCATTCTTGACTCCTCAAGTACTGGAAACAGTCTGCTTTTATCCACTCCCATCCTTCCATCATTTTGAACACTTCCCTCAAATCGCCCAGTAATCTGCATTGTTCTAATGAGAAAAGACCCAACTTCTCAAGTCTTTCTTCCTATTTGTATTTCCTCATACCAGGCAGCGTCCTAGTGAATCTGTGTTGTACCCTCTCTAAAGCCTCAGTATCCTTCCTATAGTGTAGAAGGAATATAATTGAAGTTTTTAAAGTAATGCAATATGTGGCGGGAAGGAGCAGCGAGTCAGGTATGTCTTTGCTAATGTGGAGTGTCACATAGTCAAGATACTCTCAGGTCCTCTCTGTAAGGATATATTTGGGACCCTGCTTTACAGTGGAGCAGTTTTGCAACCAACATCCATCCCATGATTGTGATGGTTACGTTACAGTGAGGGCATCAGACTTGCATGAAAAGTTGCGGCCCTTGAATAATTTATTCCTAAACACATTGTGGATAATTTTCCAACAATTTTACTGATCTTACAGAAAAGTACAGGCCCAAAGAAATTGAGTAAAGCCCTTGATGTAGGGTTGCCAACACTCCAAGATTGTCCTGGGGTCTCCAGCGATTGAAAATTAATCTCCAGGACAGACCTGCAAGCAATCCTGGAGAAAAAACATTGAATAAATTGTGTGTTTTTTTCATTTTCTTTGAACACTTTTGTTTATTGTGGGGGGGGGGAAATCTTTTTGATTGACAGCCAAGAATCACCCAATCAGGTAAGTGCTTGCTTTCCAATGGCTGTGGGAAGGTGGGGCACTGTGAGGTTGGACATGTTGGGCGACCAATGGCGGGAGCTTGGGGGAGGGTTGGTTGGAGGTCATGTGATGAAATCTCCAGGAAAACCTCCAACTGGAGTTGGCAACTCTGCCTTAATGTCTGGATTGAACTGGTGCCAATTGGGAATCAGGTTCCCTTTCCACCATGGTGCACGCTGAGGAACACAGACACAACATGGAGTGTTCAAACTGGGCAGCCTGTTCCGTCTTCGTTCGCCGTGGCCTCGGAAGCTGGGAGTAGACTGAGACCATATTCAAGGGACCCTGAAATCCCGCAGGCATTTCCCCGATCTCCTGCTGTAAACATCATCTCTCTGGGGTTTCTGCCGGTCTCAGGCTGAGCTTACAGTGGGAGATCAGGAGACATCACTCACCCCCACCCTCCCACGCCCACAGAATCTCAGGGCCAGGGTGTCTGGAGAGCTGGTGTTTATTTTATTTAAATAAAAAAACAATAATTTGCTTTTTCAAATTGCCATGAACACAGTAAACATCCCCAGCCACTTCACAGAGGAAAAAGGGGAGGGAGGGGCAGAAATAGTTGCCAAACACTAGCGGCAGAGTCACAGGAGAGAGGCCAAAGGAATGCTCCAAGAGATAGGCTTTGAGGAAACTTTTGAAGGAAGGGAGAGACATTGCAAAGAAGAGGGGTTTAGGAAGAGAGGTCTGTTATGTCCAAATTAACACTTGAATTGGTGTGGTAATAACTAACTGCTTTTATTTCCAGACCCTCTAGAATATCCCGTCAAAGCAATACAAGCGAGACCTTGGAGTGTGATCGCTACAAAGCACTGACTCCCATCAGGGGGGCCTCTAGTGTTCAGTTAACAATATGCAAGTACCAGACATATCGAGATCTGAGGAGCAAAATGGCTAAAAGATCTTGCACTGGGGGTGGGCAAGAGGGAAAGAGCTGGGATGTCAGACTGGACGGTGCTGTCATGGCAATATTAGAAGTGGGTATATTGTTCATCTAAGGAGAAGGATCTAGGGGACATGATCCCTGGGAAAAATTGTCTTTTTTAATGCTTCATTTAGTGCATTTTTTGATATTTTGCAGTAGAATGTGTTGTGCTCTTTATTGGTGTGGAATTGGAGAATCTGCAAAGTGCATCAAATGCAACTTGCCTGCAGAGAGTTGAACAGAACCCAGCACGGTGAGACCCTCCAGGGCTGACCTGTGAGTGAAGCACCACTGATTGAATGGCCCACCAGGCTGCAGCGAACGGGTCCCAGGAGGGACAATTACTTCCTCCCTTTCGCTATTTCCAATTTCGAAGGCTGCGATCCCAGGAAGTGTATCCTGCCAATTTTAGTAGCTGGAACATGAGGTTTTCTTGTGAAATTACAAATGAGAGGTTAAACTGAGTCTGCCTGTTCAGGTGGGTGTGAAAGATCACCCACCACTACTCACAGAAGAGCAGGGGAGTTCTCCCTAGTGTCTTGGCCAATATTCATCCCACAACCAACACCACCAAAAGCAGATTATCTGGTCATTTGTCACATTGCTGTTTGTGGAATTTTGCTCTGCACAAATTAACTGCTGTGTTTCCTACATAACAACAGTGACTGCACGGCAACATAATTCATTGACTGTGAAGCACTTTGGGACATCCTGAGGATGTGAAAGCACTATATAGATGCAAGCTCATTCTTTCTTTAAATCTGATCGCACTGGAAGGAGAGAAAGGATCTCACACAAACGAGACAGATAGAGGAAATTCCTTTCAGGTGATACAATCAGCTCCCTTTTGATGTTTTAAGCTAAACAGCACTCAGATCAGTGAAGGAAGCATTGCTGATACAGAATCTGAGGGCTTGGTAACATCACAGCAGGAACACCATTCAGTGTGTCCGGTATCAGGGACACGCAATACTCTGTATCACTGCATAGAATCATAGAATCATAAAATGGTTACAGCACGGAAGGAGGCCATTCGGCCCATCGAGTCCGTGCCAGCTCTTTGCAAGAGCAATCCAGCTAGTCCCACTCCCCCGTCCTTTCCCCTCAGCCCTGCAAATTTTTTACTTTCAAGTACTTATCCAGTTCCCTTTTGAAAGCTATGATTGAATCTGCCTCCACCACCCCCACGGGCTGTGCATTCCAGATCATAACCACTCGCAACGTAAAAAAGTTTTTCCTCATGTCACCTTTGGTTCTTTTGTCAAATACCCTAAATCTATGTCCTCTGGTTCTTGACCCTCCCACCAATGGGAACAGTTTCTCTCTATCTACTCTGCCTGGACCCTTCATGATTTTGAATACCTCTATCAAATCTCCTCTCAATCTTCTTTGTTCCAAGGAGAACAACCCCAGCTTCTCCAGTCTATCCACGTAACTGAAGTGCCTCATCCCTTGAATCATTCCAGTAAATCTTTTCTGCACCCTCTCTAAGGCCTTCACATCTTTCCTAAAGTGAAGTGCCCAGAACTGGACACAATACTCCAGTTTTGGTCAAACCAGTGTTTTATAAAGGTTCATCATGACTTCATGTATTTGGGAACAAACAGCTTTATTATGACTTGTTACAGGGAGACGTTCATTTTGAAATTCACGTCGTTCTTTTTGAAATTCTCGTCCTTGTTTCCAAATCCCACCATGGCCTCGCCCCTCCCTATCTCTGTAAAGTCCTCCAGCCCTCTGATCCTCCGAGATCTCTGTGTTCCTCCAATTCTGGCCTCCTGCTCATATCCAATATTCTTCACTCCACCATTGGCAGCCGTGCCTTCAGCTGCCTCGGCCCTAAGCTCTGGAATTCCCTCCCTAAACCTTTCCGCCTCTCTACCTCTCTCTCCTCCTTTGAGACACTCCATAAAGCTTACCATTTTGTCCAAGCTTTTGGTCACCTGTCCTAACATCTCCTTAGGCGACTTGGTGTCAAATTGTTTTTGATATCGCTCCTGTGAAGCACCTTGGGATGTTTTACTATGTTAAAGGGGCTATATAAATGCAATTTGTCGTTATTTATTAACAAAAGATCTGTTACTGACTGTATCTCTACCGATGTTAATCCAGCTCCCTCATACTGTCTCTCAGTACCCTCTCCTGCAGTGCCCTGTGTTACTGGCTGTATCTCTACTGATGTTAATCCAGCTCCCTCATACTGTCTCTCAGTACCCTCTCCTGCAGCGCCCTGTGTTACTGACTGTATCTCTACTGATGTTAATCCAGCTCCCTCACACTGTCACTCAGTCGTTGTATGTTTAGATAATGAACAGAAATAGAGAATACAAAGCAAAAGGATGTTAGAGCTGACCACAAGTTTCTGTAGCTATTTGATAATTAAAATGAGCTGATATGGTGTGAGTCCTGATCGGAGATGGGTCCTGGTGCAGAATCTGAATCAAATGATTCTACACACCAGCAACAAATTGCTTCTGTTATCGGCCAATGGCCACTTTGCGTTCGATGAATATTTTTGAAATAACTCTGGGGTTATTCCCAGGTTTTCAATGTCGTGCTTGCTGGGAATCCCTAATGTATCTGCCAACACGTCCTGGAGCTCTGCTGCGCAGGGAACGTACTGACCCCTCCACCGCCCATCCCTGCTAGGGTTGCCAACTTTGGTTGGACGTATTCCTGGAGGTTTCATCACATCCTGCCTCCGACTGCCTCGCCCGGTCAAACAGTCTGTTTCCCCCCGTCTTCGATATTTTTATAACCAATAAATGAAAGCGTTCACAGAAAATGAAGCAAACAGACCAATTTCTTTTTTAATGCCACTAAACTTTTTCTCCCCGGTGTTGCTGGCAGCCGCGTTTCCGGGAGATTAATCTTCAATTCCTGGAGGCTCCAGGGCAATCCTGGAGGGTTGGCAACCCTACCGCCCGCTCTCTGAAGGAAAGCTCTCCGCTCCCCTCTCAACTCACTGGGAGAGATTTTCGGGGCCTGGGCCTCTTTCAAATAGGACCGCCAGCTGTCTGCCCCAAACAGGCCATGTCCTGATGCAGCTCACTGGATTCAGGCATCCCACCCGGCAACAAGGTAAGTCCTGGTGAGGGGGAGGGGGGCGTTTGTTTCTGATCACGGAGTGGGGGAGGAGCCTGGGGGAGCCAGCAGCCCACATTAGCTTTGTGGGGCCCACAGGCCCACTCCTGCTCCTCCTGACCCCACAAAATATCATTTAAAACTCACCTTTTCTTGGGGTGCTCCTCGGGTGAACCGCCATTGAAATTAGTCAAAGTGCGCACGGTGCTCGATCCTCTCAGTTGTCTCCCAAAATGGCAACCGGGGTGCGTCATAGGACCCCGGTTTGCATATTAAAGGGGCCCACTGCCTGAAACAGTCCCTTTCAAAATGGCGGCAGCTGGAGCGGCAGCTTGACGATGCGGTGTGTCTACCGACGCCATTTTGAGGCCGTTAGCACCTCGTTAACGCCGGCTTGGCCAAGTTGAAATCAGCTCCTCTGAATCTCTGGCAGGATAACACTCAGTCTCGCAGAGAGGAAGCAGCAGGCAGTTGTTTGGGGAGTGATGTTGGACTGAGGAGAGTGCCCCAGAGATTGGAGCTCAGGTCCCCACTCTTTATAATCTACACCAACGGCCTGGAATCAGAAACACCCATGCACGTTGGTCTAACTGGGAGCGAGGGAGTCAAGTCTGGTGAAGCAGCCAGGGAACTTCAGAAGAATCTAAATAAAATTTGTGAATGGAGGGAACTATGGTAAATGAAAATAAATACAAATAAATCCGAGGTCTTACTCATTGGAAAAAAATGCTGGCGAAGGTGCCAGAGATCCAGAAGCGCCCTGGCCCAGCTCTAGCTTATTTTATTCTCCCGCGGGCACCTTCCAGGGGCACCCTCCCACCCCAAGGCCCCTTCCCACCACCTCCCGGCCCTGTGAGGAGACCTTGGTCCTCCACTCCCACTCCCACGATCGCCCCTGCCCACCCCCTCTCCACCTTGCTCACTTCCCTTGCGTGCTGGCCTCTACATCATCCTCGCTGGCTTTTGGCGGGCGCCCATGAGGGAGGATGCAAATAAGGCCTGGGTGTTAACATCGCCAAGGCCTCAGGCCCCCGAGGGTGCCGGACAGATTGCCGTCTGCTTTGGCACCCCCGCCTCCCCAATTCCTGCCCCAGGTTAAAATCGGGGCTTCTAGGTCTGAGGCAGTCATACTCCGGTCAGGCCAAACCCCGAACATTTTGTTCAGATCCAGCCTCTGAAGTACGAGGGAAATATACAACCTCCGGAAGCAGGGCTGAGAAGGGTTATCGAGTTGATCTCAACATGGCAGCTATTCCTGTTGACTAGGGGTTGCCAACCCTCCAGGATTGTCCTGGAGTCTCCAGGAATTGAAGATTAATCTCCTGGACACTGCTGTGAGCAGCACCCGGGAGAAAAATCAATGGGGCACGAAAAGAATTGTGTGCCTTTTGTTTCATTTTCTTTGAACGTTTTTGTTTATTTGTTATAAAAATAACGGAGACAGGGGGGGGGGGGAGAAAGGCTGTTTGACTGGGTGAGGTGGTTGGAGGGAGGTCATGTGATGAAACCTCCAGGAATACGTCCAACCAGAGTTGGCAACCCTGCCGCTGACCCTGTGTGTATTGTGAGCGGATATTGGTCAGTGGGCGCTGAGCCGCAGGGGGGAGAAGCTTTCATACACTCACAGCTCTGTGATACCACTTTTCATGGGACTGTTTTTGCTCAGAAGACACATGATTTCCCACACACCACAGACAATAACAGATACCAAGAACACCAAGCACCATCTCCACAACTTAACCACTACCGGGCAGCCTGAGAAACGAGGTAAAAGCCTGTGAGCACCGTTTAAACGTTTCCTCAGGGCTTGCTCTCTCTCCGCCTCCGTTTCTCCCTCCCCGAGCTCATCCTTTCTCTCGTGAAACGAAAGGAAAACTAGAAAATATTGGAAACACAAATGAGGTCGGTCAGGATCTGTAAAGGGAAGAGGCAGGTTAATGCCTGACCCTACGTCAGGACTGGAAGGCTGTTGAGACTCTTACTGGGTCTGAACAAAATACTCGGGGAGAGTGAAGAGGAGAGCTGCTAACAGGTGTCACCGAGAGGCAGGTTTCGGGGCCTGTTGTGTATTTCCAGCATTTTCTGTTTTCATTCCTGTCTCTCTCTGTTCTGCTTCCCACATTCCTCCTATTTATCCCAGACCTGCTGCACCATTTCATTCCTACACTCACTTCTTCCCGCTTTTCCAGAGGGGCAGCAGGGTGGCTGGTGTGGGAAGTGGCAATGTCACGCTGGTGCAGTGGGCAGCGCTGTTTTGCGGTTGAGGTTAAAGTTCATCGCTCAGAGGCGCAGGCTAAGTCTCGCCCTGAAACATTCTTTTACCCAACGTGTATCGTACATGCGAGTGAGCTGATGCTGAGGCACACACGAGCCGTACGGTACCAACCCCGTACCTGACTTAAAACTGCTCCGTGCTAACACCGATTAAGAAATTATTTCAAATGAATAAAGCTCCCTCTGCTCGGCTTCAAAAATGGGTCTCGGTCCCAAGGTCAGTGGAACAACTCCTAGTGTCAACTCAGAGAACTAGCAAAAGCTGAGGAGTACAGGTCTGCTGGTCACCATCGAGGACCCCCTGTACTTTGGGAAATACAGCACTGTGGTGACCTTGCGCTGGCGTTTATATCTCATGTTCCTATTCAATGGAATAGTGGATAAAAGGGCAGTCTATTATGACCAATGTCACCTACTTGTGTGATGCCATGCGGGCAGGACTTTGGCCGATGCTGCAGGTGAACCCTGTTCGAGCTGGAGAGAGGTAGAAGAGTTGAGAATACTGGTGACCTCGACTGCCTCTGGCAATGCCAGCCCCATGGCACAGATTCACTGTGGGTGTTCTTGCAGGAGATGGCACTGCTCTGGAACTGGGTCCCTGGTCATCCACAGCCTGTGGGGCCAGCACTGGGGGAATGGATGGCAGTCACTGGATACAGAGGACACTGTAATGTGGCAGTCACTGGATACAGAGGGCACTGTAATGTGGCAGTCACTGGATACAGAGGGCACTGTAATGTGGCAGTCACTGGGTACAGAGGGCACTGTAATGTGGCAGTCACTGGATACAGAGGACACTGTAATGTGGCAGTCACTGGGTACAGAGGGCACTGTAATGTGGCAGTCACTGGGTACAGAGGGCACTGTAATGTGGCAGTCACAGGGTATAGAGGGCACTGTAATGTGGCAGTCACTGGGTACAGAGGGCACTGTAATGTGGCAGTCACTCGGTACAGAGGGCACTGTAATGTGGCAGTCACTGGGAACAGAGGGCACTGTAATGTGGCAGTCACTGGGTATAGAGGGCACTGTAATGTGGCAGTCACTGGGTACAGAGGGCACTGTAATGTGGCAGTCACTGGGTATAGAGGGCACTGTAATGTGGCAGTCACTGGGTATAGAGGGCACTGTAATGTGGCAGTCACTGGGTACAGAGGGCACTGTAATGTGGCAGTCACTGGGTATAGAGGGCACTGTAATGTGGCAGTCACTGGGTATATAGGGCACTGTAATGTGGCAGTCACTGGGTACAGAGGGCACTGTAATGTGGCAGTCACTGGGTACAGAGGGCACTGTAATGTGGCAGTCACTGGGTACAGAGGGCACTGTAATGTGGCAGTCACTCGGTACAGAGGGCACTGTAATGTGGCAGTCACTGGGTACAGAGGGCACTGTAATGTGGCAGTCACTGGGTACAGAGGGCACTGTAATGTGGCAGTCACTGGGTATAGAGGGCACTGTAATGTGGCAGTCACTGGGTATAGAGGGCACTGTAATGTGGCAGTCACTGGGTACAGAGGGCACTGTAATGTGGCAGTCACTGGGTATAGAGGGCACTGTAATGTGGCAGTCACTGGGTACAGAGGGCACTGTAATGTGGCAGTCACTGGGTATAGAGGGCACTGTAATGTGGCAGTCACTGGGTACAGAGGGCACTGTAATGTGGCAGTCACTGGGTACAGAGGGCACTGTAATGTGGCAGTCACTGGGTATAGAGGGCACTGTAATGTGGCAGTCACTGGGTACAGAGGGCACTGTAATGTGGCAGTCACTGGGTACAGAGGGCACTGTAATGTGGCAGTCACTGGGTACAGAGGGCACTGTAATGTGGCAGTCACTGGGTACAGAGGGCACTGTAATGTGGCAGTCACTCGGTACAGAGGGCACTGTAATGTGGCAGTCACTGGGAACAGAGGGCACTGTAATGTGGCAGTCACTGGGTATAGAGGGCACTGTAATGTGGCAGTCACTGGGTACAGAGGGCACTGTAATGTGGCAGTCACTGGGTATAGAGGGCACTGTAATGTGGCAGTCACTGGGTATAGAGGGCACTGTAATGTGGCAGTCACTGGGTACAGAGGGCACTGTAATGTGGCAGTCACTGGGTATAGAGGGCACTGTAATGTGGCAGTCACTGGGTATATAGGGCACTGTAATGTGGCAGTCACTGGGTACAGAGGGCACTGTAATGTGGCAGTCACTGGGTACAGAGGGCACTGTAATGTGGCAGTCACTGGGTACAGAGGGCACTGTAATGTGGCAGTCACTCGGTACAGAGGGCACTGTAATGTGGCAGTCACTGGGTACAGAGGGCACTGTAATGTGGCAGTCACTGGGTACAGAGGGCACTGTAATGTGGCAGTCACTGGGTATAGAGGGCACTGTAATGTGGCAGTCACTGGGTATAGAGGGCACTGTAATGTGGCAGTCACTGGGTACAGAGGGCACTGTAATGTGGCAGTCACTGGGTATAGAGGGCACTGTAATGTGGCAGTCACTGGGTACAGAGGGCACTGTAATGTGGCAGTCACTGGGTATAGAGGGCACTGTAATGTGGCAGTCACTGGGTACAGAGGGCACTGTAATGTGGCAGTCACTGGGTACAGAGGGCACTGTAATGTGGCAGTCACTGGGTATAGAGGGCACTGTAATGTGGCAGTCACTGGGTACAGAGGGCACTGTAATGTGGCAGTCACTGGGTACAGAGGGCACTGTAATGTGGCAGTCACTGGGTATAGAGGGCACTTTAACGTGGCAGTCACTGGATACGGACATGTGGATGTGATTACATGAATCACAATTGCCGCGAATATCCAGCTGAAATAAATATCAGAGTGAACGGGGTCCTGGTTTCTGGCGCTGTGACTGCCTGTAATGGTAGCGTGCAATTCCCTTTATCTGACTCTGGTCTCTGCCATGCAGCTGGGGAGGAAACTTCCAGCCATCAGCCCCATCTCAGTGTGTTTATCCATCCTAAATTCACATCTGTTTTTACACACACTCATTAGGCCCCAAATCACCATCTCTGAACAGATTGCAGAGTGCCCGGGGCCTGGTGAGATAATGACTGTCTAATCCTGAGCCCGAAGTAAATATAACTCTGAGAAACTCAAAAGCCTGTTATTCAAAATATTGAAAGTAGACAAATTGGATAATTGATTTACTTCCCAACACTGAGAAGTTTATTTAGAAAGGTTTAAACTCATTTACTTTTACAGTTTATTATTACAATGGGTGATGTGTGGGGTGTCCCACTGATTTATTAGCTCTCTCAGTGTATGGCTTCTCAAGCAGCTTTCTGTTCAGAACTTTTCCCAGATACATTTATCTCTTCTGTGTTTCTCTCTGACGCACGGCAACATGTCTTGCAGCTCACTCAAGCTTCATCTCAAACCTTCAGTGTTTGTATCGCGCTGCGGGGGTGAGGTTTGTCTCGGGCGGGAGCGCGGACTGGGCGATAGACATAAGGACCACCTGTTCGATGGAGAAGACAATCGGGCGGAGAGTAAATGGGGGGGGGGGAAACGATTCACTGCCACCCGAGGGAGATTCCACCCCAGGGTGTCAGCGGGTCGATGAGAAAACAGCCTGCCCTCCCTCCTCTTTTGATTCCCTGCACAATGTTTGGGGTTTAGGGGGGGGGGGCGACAGGCAGTAGTGGACTGACCCCTCCCCGTTATACACCCGGTCCATTGAAGTCAAAGGGAAAGAAAATTGATGGGGGGGGGGGGGGCAGGGGGAGGAGGGGGGGAAGTGGGGGAGGGGGCAGGAAAGGGCGGCGGGGAGGGACTGGAGGGGGGGGGGGGGGTTGGAGGATGTATAACGGGCGGCCGATCCGCCAGAGCCTGTTTTGTGCCCCCAACGAAGTTGAATTTTGCCCCCAACGATTCACCCAGTCCGCCTTAAGGCCTACTTTTTCCGCGCGCCCCTCAAAACGGACACCTTTCTGGGCGCTGGGGTGGGCGGGGGGGTGGGGGGGTCATGAGGCAGGAGCACCAGTTACTTCCCCTCCCACCTCATTAGCATTCCTGCCCTCCGCTTGCACCTGTTGCAGGTCCGAGTACTCCGCCCCCTCGTCCCAGGGACGTCCAGGAGAATCCCAGACGTAGAGGGTGAAGACACAAGGGGCTCAATTTTAAAAAGGACGGCAGGATGGCAGCTGCGGGGTCAAAGGGCGCGCGGCAAACCCAGATAATAAAAACTTAACTGTCACCACGCGATCGCGACTTAATTGGCGGCTATTAATCTTGTTTCCAGGTTTGCCGTCCGAAAGCTGCATAGTGAGCGGACCGCCCACCCAGATGACAGGCTAACAGCTGGAGCGTCCAGGTTTAAAGGACCATCGCTCCAATGGATTTTGCCGGAGCAAAGAGCAAGAAGTCCCAATGGAGCAGCACAGGGGCAAGGCTGCTACTGGCCGGGGTGAGGAGGAGGAGGAGGGAACGATTTTACCCCGGCCGACAGGAGGAAGTGCCCTGCCTCTGCCCCCAAGAAGGCCTGACTCGTGGTGGCAGAGGAGGTCACCAGGAGCAGCAATATACCCCACACTTGGGTCCAATGCAGGAAGGGTTGCAATGACCTAACTAGGTCAGCAAAATTGAGTACACTTACTGATTCTCCTGCATTCCGTGTTGCACTCACCCCCCTGCCCCTCAACTCATTCTGCACTGCCAACACTACTCCATCACATCACTCCTCGCACCCACTTAAGGCTCATCCTCAACTTACCTTCATTTCCTCACCTCCCCATTTGTGACCCCACAACTACCACTCACCCCAATCCTCATACAATGTGATGCCTCTGTCTCATACTCACCCTCTGATGCATCTCTTTCACGGTCAGCCTCACCCAAAGCAATGCATTCATTGGTTGGCCACGTCACCATCACTCACTCACATGTCTGCACTTTCTCCTCTTCTAGGAGAAGAGAGCCCAGAATGCATGGGAGAGGGCGAGGACTGGAGAGGGGGTACAACAAATAATGGTCCTCACAGACACGGAGGAGGAGGCGCTGGAGATGAGCCGCACCCTCGAGTGCCTGTCCGTCGGGGACGGCGAGACTGGCACCCCACAAACGTCCGGTGACACAACTTCAACATTCATCATACACAACATGAATTGATGTTAACAATGATTGCCATGTTGAACACCTCAGTATGCTCTTCACAACATGACACATCTGTGATGATACTTAATATTGCCTACTGTTCTCCTATTGGGCCTTCAACGACCACAGTGATGGCAGAGGGCAATTCCTCTGAGGACGCACTGTCACATCTTAGCGAGCCGTCCACCTGCACAGATACTCACACCTCAGTGGGTTCTATTAGTCAGTTAGTTGGGTTGGCTCCTTGTGAGTCACCACGCACAAGTGAGCACGAGCAGACACTGGTGGCAGGGGCAGCTGTGGAGAGTCTGCGTTGGTGGGAGCACTCCTCTCCAGGCTCTGCTCAGCTGGACACAGATGCTGAACCCTGGGGGCCATCCTTTAAAAGGAGAATGATCGAGGGACAGCAGCACATTTCGAGGTACTGGAACGGGTGCCACGCGCACTCTCCACAATAGCGCAGAGGATGGAGGAGTCCAACTCATGCATGAGTGGAATGGTGGCACAGGTATGGGAGGGGATCTCTGAGATAGTGTCGCAGGGACGTGAGCAACTGTCTGAGATAGTGTCACAGGTAACTGCTGAAATGTCTGAGATACTGACACATGTAACTGCTGAAATGTCTGAGATAGCGTCACAGGTAACTGCTGAAATGTCTGAGATAGTGTCACAGGTAACTGCTGAAATGTCTGAGATAGCGTCACAGGTAAGTGCGGGAATGTCTGAGATAGTGTTGCAGGTAACTGCTGAAATGTCTGAGATAGTGTCACATGTAAGTGCGGGAATGTCTGCGATGGAGAGAAGGCTAGCCTCCGTTGAGCTTCAAGCACGGCTCACAAACAAGTCCATTTGGGCCCTGACAACGGCCATGTGGACTCAGGGCGAACAATATTCTGCCACCTTAAACAGGCTGACAGATATTTTAGAAGTGGCCTTTCGAGACATGTCCACCACACTGTTGTCCAGCAGGGTGATAGGAGTGATGTGGGCCTGGCCCAGGGGAGGGATGATGGCGAAAGGGGACACCACTCGAAGTGCTCCCACGTCTCACCCATTACCCACCTCTCAATCAATACCCACAATGCTGCCTCCTCTCCAGGTGGCCGAGTCTGCCCCTGCACAGGTGCAGGTGGAGCAGTCTTTGGGGGGGCCCTCACGGGCTCCAAAACCCAGAGGGCGTAGGCCGAAAGCATCTAAGCAGTCAAGGCATGAACATGAGCAACCTGCCACTACCCCTGCTGCAGCCACAGGGAAAGCACCATGTAGGAGCGGTAGGAAGAGAAAAGCTAAGGATTTGTGATCATGAAGGTTTGCACAAGGGTGTCTGACAGAGTGTCATGTTTTTCATTTATATTTGGTTTATGTTAAAGTCACATTAAATGTTATCATTCTCACCACTACTGCAACGCCTTGCCCATTCTTGACTGGCTTTTGAGATAGGGCCCTTTCATGAGCTTCAACATGAACAACGACACTTGATGCCATCCAGTGGGTCACTTTACAGTGGGTATATTTTGTGGACAGCAGGACTGTTTTGTGTATGGCGGGCGGGTGGTGCTAATATTGGCGCTGGTCTTTCCAGGAGGTGTGAGGACTGGACTCTTCTCACTTTCTGATTTTATGAGAGAGCCAGGTGGGCCGCTGCTCTGCCCATGGGTTCGTCCTCCTCAATGTGGATGGTGGATGAGGGGATGGTGGATGAGGGGATGGTGGATGAGGGGATGGTGGATGAGGGGATGGTGGATGAGGGGATGGTGGATGAGGGGATGGGACCTCCTCAACCGGAACCCCTCTCTGTTGCGCCATGTTGTGCAGGACACAACACACTACTATAATTCGACCCACTCTCGCTGGTGCGTATTGAAGCGCTCCCCCAGAACGAACGAGGCACCAAAATCGCATCTTCAGCAGTCCTATCGCATGTTCAGTGACAGACCTGATGGTGATGTGACTTTCGTTGTATCGACGCTGCTGCTCACTGCTGGGGTTCCTCAGAGGTGTCATGAGCCACGTGTGCAGGGGTTGATTCCCGAGGAGCCAGCCCTTAAAGTTGTTTGGTGCATGGAGTTGGGCCGGGATGTTGGGTTCCCTCAGATTGAAGGAATCATGGCAGCTGCCAGGGAATCTGCCACACACATGAAGAAATCTTTTGCGTGGTCACAAACGAGCCGAGTGTTGATGGAGTGATAACCCTTTCCGGTGCTCGGATTGCTATATGGGTGCAATCGATTGCACCCTGTACACGTGGGAAGCCAGCCACAGAGTGGAATCCCACTGCCCTCTCCGTCTGGCTGAGGCCGTCCATGGGGAAGTTGACGTATTGCGAGGCTCTGCGAAACAAGCCATTGGTGTCCTGCCTTATGCACTTGTGGGCAGACGACTGAGAGACCCCAGCGATGTCACCGGTGGCGCCCCGGAATGATCCGGAGGCGAAGAAGTTGAGGGCAGTGGTCACTGTAACAGTGACAGGTAATGAGATGCCGCCAGGCCCAGCCGGGAGCAGCTCGGCACGAAGGAGGCTGCAGATGTCTGCGACTACCTGGCGACTCACTCTCAGCCTCTGTAGGCACTGCTCCTCAGAGAGATCCAGGAAGCTCTGTCTGTAGACCCTCTAACGAGGGTAGTGCCTCCTGCGACGTCAGTCCCTCTATTGTTCCCCTCTCTGCTCTTGTGCAGGTTCCTGTGGTGGAGCACTGTGTTGTGGAGCTCCAAGTGACGGAAGTGCACGCTGTGCCTGGCGAGGATGGTGATGTTGCTCGTCCTCAGATGTAGTGGTGAATGCAGCCATCACGCCCCCCCCCCCCAACCTGATGGTGTCAGTTTGAGGGGGTTCGAAAAGTTGGTAAATATGGGTAAACAGAACAATTCTGAGTGCGAACCAAGAATTCTCAGTCTAAACACAAAGATCTCCCAGCCAAAAGTTTTTCTGAGAGAACTGAGTGCCCTGCTGCAATAACTCACCTTTTATCCCCCGCTGTTTAAATGTCCAAATGGCTGCCGGCTGAAACACGACTCCTTCACCATGGCGTGTTTCACACAGCATGGGAAACACACTGAGGCAGCAATGAAATCACTTGCCAGCATAATTAATCACATTCATGCACATTTCAAGTACTTTAAGTACTTGAACTGTTGGTTTAAATATCGTCCCGCTGGCTTTAATTGCCGGCAGGACTTCCGGGTTCGGGAACAGTGCGCGCACCCAGTTGACTCTGGGTTGTATGCATTCTTCAGCGTGTTGGAGCCAGGATTCCTGCCCGCTCCAGAAGATCCCGATTTTCTTTGGACCCCCCGCCCCAATGCACCCGGACTTCTGTTTTAAAATTAAGGATCTCCATCTCCACCTCCATCTCCACCTCCATCTCCACCTCCATCTCCACCTCCATCTCCACCTCCATCTCCACCTCCATCTCCACCTCCATCTCCACCTCCATCTCCATCTCCACCTCCATCTCCATCTCCACCTCCATCTCCATCTCCATCTCCATCTCCATCTCCATCTCCATCTCGCCTCAGAGAGGAAGATTGTCTCCATTGACTGTTAGCCTTGCTTTAAATCCATGTCCCTGTTAATTTGCCTATATTTAATCAACCAATAAGAGTGAAAAACAGCTCCTCAAGTGTCCCCTCTTAAGGAGGCCCCACTAATATAATAATTTAAACATAAGGTCTAATTAAACTAAATGAAACTTACAAAACTAAATCATGATATTATTATCCGTGTCTATCAGTGGTGCCCATCGGCTGCGGAAGGCCTCGAGCGTATAGGTGGGCACCATATGCTCCATCTCCAGGGCCACCTGGGCACGGACAAGGCCGCGGAAGAGAGACCGGCAGCCTGAGTGACCCCCCCCCCCCGGACAATGGGCCGTACCCGTCCCGGGCCTGTGAATGGCTGCTTTGACCAGGCCCAGGAGCAGACCCACGAGAAGGTCCTCCAACCAGCCCCTCTACCTCCGTACCAGGGGGCCGAAGATCAGGAGCGTGGAGGTCTGAAGTTAAGCCAAAAATTGAAGAGCAGTCCCCTTTAAATAACAAAATAGGGACTGCAACCTCTCACACTATTAATTTGCAGATCTCAACCTGATAATGCTGACAGTCCTTAGGGTTCTGATTGAGGATTTCTCCACACATGAAGCTAAACAGTGCTGAGAACAGTCTTTTCCAAACCTCCCGGCCCACAACATTCAAACAGGACAAACCAGTGAGTAAGAAATGTAAGGGCAGATAGCACTGAGTCACCTGAGGTCTGGAGGCTGGATTTCCAGGGGCTATGCGTGGCTCGCAGGGTGCAGCTTGGACACCAAAGTGGGGTAGAAACCCCATTTATGTGCATAAACAAGCTTACCGCACTAATGGCAAAGTAACGCCAGCAGCTCTGAGGAAATTCTCGGCCTATATTTGGATGTGAACTATTGCCCACAAAATAAACATGAGTCCGTGACCCTATTTAGAGCCAACCATTGACTGGTCTAAACATCTCCCACAGAGACCCGAGCATGAAGCATACACACTAACCCAGCACAGCCAATCCAGGTCCAATAGAAGTACCAGTCATACAGAGTGCAAAGTCTTATGTTCGGTCTCTGGTGCATGCCGAGTTAGCTGATCTCCTCCAGGAAAGCTGTTGGGGTGTTACAATTAGCTTCAGCATCTGTACCAATGCTCATTTACAAGGTGCATCGTTCAAAGGAACAGGAGTAGGCCATTCAGCCCCTCGAGCCTGTTCCGCCATTCAATTAGATCATGGCTGATCTGTATCTCAACTCCATTTACCGGGCTTTGATCCATATCCCTCGATACCCTTACCCAACAAAAATGTATCAATCTCAGTCTTAAAAATTTCAGTTGTCCCCCAGCATCCACAGCCTTTTGGGGGAGAGAGTTCCAGATTTCCACTACCCTTTGTGTGAAAAAGTGTTTCCTGATTTCAATCCTAAATGGCTTAGCTCTAATTTTAAGATTGTGCCCCCTTGTTCTCAATTCCCCCACCAGAGGAAATAGTTTCTCTGTATCTACTCTATCAAATCCCTTTATCATTGTAAACACATCAATTAGATCACCCCCCAACCATTTGACAAGGTACCGCATGGTAGGTTGTTACATAAGGTTAAATCTCATGGGATCCAAGGTGAGGTAGCCAATTGGATACAAAATTGGCTTGACGACAGAAGACAGAGGGTGGTTGTCGAGGGTTGTTTTTCAAACTGGATGCCTGTGTCCAGCGGTGTGCCTCAGGGATCGGTGCTGGGTCCGCTGTTATTTGTTATTTATATTAATGATTTGGATGAGAATTTAGGAGGCATGGTTAGTAAGTTTGCAGATGACACCAAGATTGGTGGCATTGTGGACAGTGAAGAAGGTTATCTAGGATTGCAACGGGATCTTGATAAATTGGGCCAGTGGGCCGATGAATGGCAGATGGAGTTTAATTTAGATAAATGTGAGGTGATGCATTTTGGTAGATCGAATCGGGCCAGGACCTACTCCGTTAATGGTAGGGCGTTGGGGAGAGTTATAGAACAAAGAGATCTAGGAGTACAGATTCATAGCTCCTTGAAAGTGGAGTCACAGGTGGATAGGGTGGTGAAGAAGGCATTCAGCATGCTTGGTTTCATTGGTCAGAACATTGAATGCAGGAGTTGGGATGTCTTGTTGAAGTTGTACAGGGCATTGGTGAGGCCACACTTGGAGTACTGTGTACAGTTCTGGTCACCCTATTATAGAAAGGATATTATTAAACTAGAAAGAGTGCAGAAAAGATTTACTAGGATGCTACCGGGACTTGATGGTTTGACTTACAGGGAGAGGTTAGACAGACTGGGACTTTATTCCCTGGAGAGTAGGAGGTTAAGGGGTGATCTTATAGAAGTCTATAAAATAATGAGGGGCATAGATAAGGTCGATAGTCAAAATCTTTTCCCAAAGGTAGGGGAGTCTATAACGAGGGGGCACAGATTTAAGGTGAGAGGGGAGAGATACAAAAGGATCCAGAGGGGCAATTTTTTCACTCAAAGGGTGGTGAGTGTCTGGAACGAGCTGCCAGAGGCAGTAGTAGAGGCGGGTACAATTTTGTCTTTTAAAAAGCATTTGGACAGTTACATGGGGAAGATGGGTATCGAGGGATATGGGCCAAGTGCAGGCAATTGGGACTAGCTTAGTGGTATAAACTGGGCGACATGGACATGTTGGGCCGAAGGGCCTGTTTCCATGTTGTAACTTCTATGATTCTATGATTCTATGATTCTATATCTTTCCTGAGGTTCGGTGCCCAAAACTGAACACAGTACACCAGGTGGGATCTGACCAAGGCTCTGTACAACTGAAGCATCACTTCCTCCCCTTTATATTCCAGCCCCCTTGAGATAAAGGCCAACATTCCATTAGCTTTTTTGACTGCTTTTTGTACCTGTGCACCAGCTTTTAGTGATTTATTTATATGGACACCTAACTCCCTTTGTTCCTCCACAGTTCCTAGTCTCTTACCATTTAGAAAATACTCTAATCTGTCTTTCTTGGATCCAAAATGGATGACCCCACAATGAACTCAATCAACAACAGTTTTGCCCACTCACATAATCTGTCTATGTCCCTTTGTAACTTTCTGCTCCCATCTACACAACTTACTGTGCCCCTTAACTTAGTGTTATCTGTAAACAATGCAGCTCTCTACTCCATCATCCAGGTCATCGATGAATATGGTAAAAAGCTGAATACAGATCCCTGGGGAACACCACTTGTCACATTCCACCAATCAGACTACATTCCCTTTATCCCTACTCTCTATCTCCTACCTCCAAACCAATTATCAACCCATATCTCAAGGTTACCTCCAAGTATGTGTGCTTTTATTTTTGCTAATAATCTCTTGTGTGGAATCTTTAGGAAGCCCATATAGACAACATCCATGGACCCTCTGCTGTCCACCATGCCAGTGACCTCCTTAAAAAAGTCCAACTCGATTAGTCAGACATGACCTGCCCTTCACAAATCCATGCTGACTGTCAAACTGACAAAATCATCAAAGGAATCTTTTGATATAGTTATGACACGTTTTAGGTACCTCAACGGTTTAAGCAGTGCCTTCATAATAGCTCTCTAAAGGATCTCCATGTAGTTGCTTTATGCTGTGTCCTTCACAACATTGTCACTCACTGTAGGATCATGGTAGGACCCTCCTAACAGTAACAATAATTTCAAGAGGGATCTTATTGGCAGAGCCAACATGGGAGCGCACACAGTCAACGAACCAGGGCCCTCTGACCCACTTTTATGTCAACTTTGTAATGGTCAACATTTTGCCATCGAGTCATCATTGATATTGATGAACAAATCAAATCACTCAAAGTGCCTTTGGTCTGCCAATTTTTTTCTCAGTGTCTGAAATTTTGAAAATGTCCAAAATAACATTTTAAACAAAATACAGAATCAAAGTCTTTTAATACCGTTAAATACTTTTACTTGAAGGCCTCAGCCTCTCCCAAAAGCCTGGACCTGGATTTGATACTTTTGCATAGAGCAGCCACTCTGTTATCTGAAGGTAGTTTCTGCAGTCTGAGCATCTACAATGTCTGCAATTTCCAAGGTTACATCAGTAGCTTTTAAGATAGCCAAATGATAGAGTGTTTCTCTCTGAAATCTACTTAGTCGCTTTTCAAAACTCTTTGAAAAAAAGCTAGAAGACAAATTTCAAAAGATTTATTCAGCTCAAATTTATAGTAAATGTTTTTTAAACTGAGAGGTTGTGTGTGTGAGAATGAGACAAAGGGTGATCCAGAAAGAGATATGACAGACTGTGCAGGTTATACACCTGTTATAGCTTTAATTGGTGTTCTACCGCATAAACTTCAGAAAATATATTAAGCTGAGAGAGAAAGACAATATCCTTTCTCATCCAAATTTGAGGTTTTATTTTAAGAAAAGAAATTATTTGAATTTTGAAAGCAAAGAAAGCCTCTAATTATCACATGGTATCATTTATTGATTGCTGATAGAAAATGTAAACATTCTAATTACAGGCAACTGTGATGCAAACAGAAAGAGAGACTCACAGAGAGAGAGATAGAAAGAGAGGCAAAGAGAGGCCAACCCCAGTGTTACTGAAGCCCAGGACCCCCAGTATCACTGAACCTCAGGACTCCCAGTGTCACTGAACCCCAGGACCCCCAGTGTTACTGAAGCCCAGGACCCCCAGTGTTACTGAAGCCCAGGGCCCCCAGTGTTACTGAAGCCCAGGACCCCCAGTGTTACTGAAGACCAGGACCCCCAGTGTTACTGAAGACCAGGACCCCCAGTGTTACTGAACCCCAGGACCCCCAGTGTTACTGAAGCCCAGGACTCCCAGTGTTACTGAACCTCAGGACTCCCAGTGTCACTGAACCCCAGGACCCCCAGTGTTACTGAACCCCAGGACCCCCAGTGTTACTGAACCCCAGGACCCCCAGTGTTACTGAAGCCCAGGACCCCCAGTGTTACTGAACCCCAGGACTCCCAGTGTTACTGAACCCCAGGACCCCCAGTGTTACTGAAGCCCAGGACTCCCAGTGTTACTGAACCCCAGGACTCCCAGTGTTACTGAACCCCAGGACCCCCAGTGTTACTGAACCCCAGGACCCCCAGTGTTACTGAACCCCAGGACCCCCAGTGTTACTGAAGCCCAGGACCCCCAGTGTTACTGAACCCCAGGACTCCCAGTGTTACTGAACCCCAGGACCCCCAGTGTTACTGAAGCCCAGGACCCCCAGTGTTACTGAACCCCAGGACCCCCAGTGTTACTGAAGCCCAGGACCCCCAGTGTTACTGAAGCCCAGGACCCCCAGTGTTACTGAAGCCCAGGACCCCCAGTGTTACTGAACCCCAGGACCCCCAGTGTTACTGAAGCCCAGGACCCCCAGTGTTACTGAAGCCCAGGACCCCCAGTGTTACTGAACCCCAGGACCCCCAGTGTTACTGAAGCCCAGGACCCCCAGTGTTACTGAAGCCCAGGACCCCCAGTGTTACTGAACCCCAGGACCCCCAGTGTTACTGAAGCCCAGGACCCCCAGTGTTACTGAAGCCCAGGACCCCCAGTGTTACTGAAGCCCAGGACCCCCAGTGTTACTGAAGCCCAGGACCCCCAGTGTTACTGAAGCCCAGGACTCCCAGTGTTACTGAACCCCAGGACCCCCAGTGTCACTGAACCCCAGGACCCCCAGTGTTACTGAAGCCCAGGACCCCCAGTGTTACTGAAGCCCAGGACCCCCGGTGTTACTGAAGCCCAGGACCCCCAGTGTTACTGAACCCCAGGACCCCCAGTGTTACTGAAGCCCAGGACCCCCAGTGTTACTGAAGCCCAGGACCCCCAGTGTTACTGAAGCTCAGGACCCCCAGTGTTACTGAAGCCCAGGACCCCCAGTGTCACTGAACCCCAGGACCCCCAGTGTTACTGAAGCCCAGGACCCCCAGTGTTACTGAAGCCCAGGACCCCCAGTGATACTGAACCCCAGGACCCCCAGTGTTACTGAAGCCCAGGACCCCCAGTGATACTGAACCCCAGGACCCCCAGTGTCACTGAAGCCCAGGACCCCCAGTGTTACTGAAGCCCGGAACTATTGCCCATTTATCACATATATTAAAATAAAGACCACTCAATCAATATTTTCACAGAATAATGGGCACTGTGATGGAACTCGATGATTTTATTCTCAAGGCATGAATAAAAATCCCAGAATACCATTTAATAAAAATAGAATTTGACTTATTTAGCCAGTGTCTCTGATATCTCCTCTAGTGGCACAAACACTACTGTATAATCCAGTAAACCACGTGACTCCCCACGAGTGACAGTAGGAGAGATCCACTAATTATACATCTATTGTACACATACCATAAAAGTGGCATCAATTTTAGCTCGTGAGTTGACTGTAGAAATGTTACTCTCTGTCGGAGTTGTGGACTCGAGCTGAGAGCCGGGGATGTTTTTAATTTCAGTGGACTGTAAACTCTCTGCTCCCCGGACAGCCTGTGATAGATGCCTTGTGTAATGTTATTCTTAACAATTACATAGGATTTGAAGAGAAGATAAACCCGAGAGCTGTGATTTGTGTTTGTTATTGAAACTGTAAATCGCAGCAAGAAAAAAACGGCGGAGAATTGTTTCAAACCTAACTTTGATTTTGCCGAGAGTTTTTAGGGGTGAGAAACGCAAGCAAAGCTTTGAGTCTAGACTGAAGTCACTTCCAATATATGTCTCCTCTTATTATTAAATGGCGTAACCTTCACCTCACCGTCAGCAATGCCACGGGGGTCTGCTTACACATTTTAAAGATGTCTGAGATGTGCCTGACACACTTCAAGTGTCACACTGTCAAAAGTGCAAACCTCTGTGTCACACTTAAACAACATTATGTGACAAAGAAAGCCGTTCCGATTGCTGATTGAACTGTGGATCTGCTAAAAACAATTAGGAGTAGGAATTGGTCCACTTTGCGCCAGATTTCTGAGGGGGAAATTGAGGCATCAAGGTTCAATTTCGGGGCGCAGTGTCCCCCCATGCCAGATCAGCGCCATCGGGTAGGGGGCATTGCAGGCGTTCTGGGCGGCCGCCTAAAGCAGGCATTAGTTCCCTTACAAATTGTTAATCGGGGCTTAACGCCTGTGGAAAGACCCCGGTGTAAATTCAGTTTTCGGTGAGCGGAGAGAGAGCCGAACAAGACCCACTCGAGATTCTTCCGCAGCCCCTGTGGCGACCAACCAAACACACGTCCCGTGGTGGCAAGAGAATCACACTCAGTAACTCCACTCCTCACACTGTCACACTCAGTAACTCCACTCCTCACACTGTCACACTCAGTAACTCCTCCCCTCACACTGTCACACTCAGTAACTCCACTCCTCACACTGTCACACTCAGTAACTCCACTCCTCACACTGTCACACTCAGTAACTGCTCCCCTCACACTGTCACACTCAGTAACTCCACTCCTCACACTGTCACACTCAGTAACTCCACTCCTCACACTGTCACACTCAGTAACTCCACTCCTCACACTGTCACACTCAGTAACTCCTCCCCTCACACTGTCACACTCAGTAACTCCACTCCTCACACTGTCACACTCAGTAACTCCACTCCTCACACTGTCACACTCAGTAACTCCTCCCCTCACACTGTCACACTCAGTAACTCCACTCCTCACACTGTCACACTCAGTAACTCCTCCCCTCACACTGTCACACTCAGTAACTCCACTCCTCACACTGTCACACTCAGTAACTCCACTCCTCACACTGTCACACTCAGTAACTCCACTCCTCACACTGTCACACTCAGTAACTCCTCCCCTCACACTGTCACACTCAGTAACTCCACTCCTCACACTGTCACACTCAGTAACTCCACTCCTCACACTGTCACACTCAGTAACTCCACTCCTCACACTGTCACACTCAGTAACTCCTCCCCTCACACTGTCACACTCAGTAACTCCACTCCTCACACTGTCACACTCAGTAACTCCTCCCCTCACACTGTCACACTCAGTAACTCCTCCCCTCACACTGTCACACTCAGTAACTCCACTCCTCACACTGTCACACTCAGTAACTCCTCCCCTCACACTGTCACACTCAGTAACTCCACTCCTCACACTGTCACACTCAGTAACTCCACTCCTCACACTGTCACACTCAGTAACTCCTCCCCTCACACTGTCACACTCAGTAACTCCTCCCCTCACACTGTCACACTCAGTAACTCCACTCCTCACACTGTCACACTCAGTAACTCCACTCCTCACACTGTCACACTCAGTAACTCCACTCCTCACACTGTCACACTCAGTAACTCCTCCCCTCACACTGTCACACTCAGTAACTCCACTCCTCACACTGTCACACTCAGTAACTCCACTCCTCACACTGTCACACTCAGTAACTCCACTCCTCACACTGTCACGCTCAGTAACTCCTCCCCTCACACTGTCACACTCAGTAACTCCACTCCTCACACTGTCACACTCAGTAACTCCACTCCTCACACTGTCACACTCAGTAACTCCTCCCCTCACACTGTCACACTCAGTAACTCCTCCCCTCACACTGTCACACTCAGTAACTCCTCCCCTCACACTGTCACACTCAGTAACTCCTCCCCTCACACTGTCACACTCAGTAACTCCACTCCTCACACTGTCACACTCAGTAACTCCACTCCTCACACTGTCACACTCAGTAACTCCTCCCCTCACACTGTCACACTCAGTAACTCCTCCCCTCACACTGTCACACTCAGTAACTCCTCCCCTCACACTGTCACACTCAGTAACTCCACTCCTCACACTCAGTAACTCCTCCCCTCACACTGTCACACTCAGTAACTCCACTCCTCACACTCAGTAACTCCACTCCTCACACTGTCACACTCAGTAACTCCACTCCTCACACTCAGTAACTCCACTCCTCACACTGTCACACTCAGTAACTCCACTCCTCACACTCAGTAACTCCACTCCTCACACTGTCACACTCAGTAACTCCACTCCTCACACTCAGTAACTCCACTCCTCACACTGTCACACTCAGTAACTCCACTCCTCACACTCAGTAACTCCACTCCTCACACTGTCACACTCAGTAACTCCACTCCTCACACTCAGTAACTCCTCCCCTCACACTGTCACACTCAGTAACTCCACTCCTCACACTGTCACACTCAGTAACTCCTCCCCTCACACTGTCACACTCAGTAACTCCACTCCTCACACTCAGTAACTCCTCCCCTCACACCGTCACACTCAGTAACTCCACTCCTCACACTCAGTAACTCCTCCCCTCACACCGTCACACTCAGTAACTCCACTCCTCACACTCAGTAACTCCTCCCCTCACACTGTCACACTCAGTAACTCCTCCCCTCACACTGTCACACTCAGTAACTCCACTCCTCACACTCAGTAACTCCTCCCCTCACACTGTCACACTCAGTAACTCCTCCCCTCACACTGTCACACTCAGTAACTCCTCCCCTCACACTGTCTCACTCAGTAACTCCTCCCCTCACACTGTCACACTCAGTAACTCCACTCCTCACACTCAGTAACTCCACTCCTCACACTGTCACACTCAGTAACTCCTCCCCTCACACTGTCTCACTCAGTAACTCCTCCCCTCACACTGTCACACTCAGTAACTCCTCCCCTCACACTGTCACACTCAGTAACTCCTCCCCTCACACTGTCACACTCAGTAACTCCACTCCTCACACTGTCACACTCAGTAACTCCACTCCTCACACTGTCACACTCAGTAACTCCTCCCCTCACACTGTCACACTCAGTAACTCCACTCCTCACACTGTCACACTCAGCAACTCCTCCCTCACACTGCCACACTCAGTAACTCCACCCCCACACTATTGCACTCAGTAACTCCTCCCTTACACTGAAAGTGAAACTCCCTCTTTGGTTGTATTTACACAATAGCCAGTGCCAAGTGAAACCATTGCACTGATGCCATCAATGTCTCAGGATGGGGTCTTCCTCGGCATCATTGCTGGTTGATGTTAAGGCTTCAGTGCTGTAATCGGAATCTACGCACAGCGCTCGTGTCCAGTGAAGCAATGAGCCAGCAGTGCAGACTCAAAATCTCTGCCCTGCGGTGTAAATGCAGCCTCAGACGGCTCTTAACAAGGATCTAATAACAAAGAATTACATGGTGTGCACAGCACAGAAACAGGCCATTCGGCCCAACTGGTCCATTCCTCTTCATCTAACCCGATCAGCTTTGAACCCAATTAATACAGAAAGCATCATGACCACAATCCACTGATACAGTCTGCGAACTACTTGCAGCTGAGTTATGGATTAATTACTCAGCGTACTTCTGTAATCACAACTGTTGAATAATGTGTCCTATTTGGGGCTGTGTTTTCTGGGAATTGTACATTAAATATTATAAACCAACAAGGAAGGAGGAGGCAAAGGAATATAACTGACCATGGTTCAAAGGAACATCTTAGAAGCTGCATTTTTCCAGCAAACAGCTGCTCAAGACGGTGTGGAAATGCTTCGAATTTATCGCTTCTCAAATGAGGTTCAGTTCAAATCACTAAAGCTGTCGTCGTTTCAGTATTGATGTATTTGTGGTTTTCTTCTGTTCAGTAAATCCGCCTCTATTTTCTTTAAATCATTTTCTCAAACTCCTGTAGGTTCTCCCTCCACTGCACACGGTTCCCAGGGTTTGGGGAACTTGACCTCCTCTTAGGCCCCTGTAAGCAGCCACTGAGGTTGGGGGAGGGGGGGCGCAGTGAACAGCAGTCCCTTCTGATATTATTCCCATCGATCTCTAGTGGACTCTGCCTGAAGGCCAATGATGACTCAGTCAAGGTTGAGTCAAGGCTCTGTTGCAAAAACCATGTAGTTTAGTTCTTGTCTAAAGTCAACTGGGACGGTTTTAGTATCTTCCTTTACAAAGAGCCATCCATACGCGGTCTGGCCTATACGTGACTCCACTCCCACACCAATTGACTCTTAACTGCCCTCTGTAATGGCCCAGTATCACAGAAGGCATCAATGGTATGGGGAGAGAGCGGGAAAATGGTATTGAGATAGACGCCTCAGCCATGATCGTATTGAATGGCGGGGCAGGCTCGAAGGTCCAAATAGCCTACTCCTGCTCCTATTTTCTATGTTTCAATCACAGCAAGCCACTCAGTTGTATCAGACCGCTACAAAAAAGCATAATCCTAACAGCCCTGTGGGAGCACCTTCACCACACGGACTGCAGGGGTTCAAGAAGACGGCCCACCATCACCTTCTCAAGGGCACCTAGGGATGGGCAATAAATGCCAGCCTTGCCAGCGACGCCCACATCCTGAAAATGAATTAAAATAAATTAAATTGTTGTATAAAGAACAAGCTTGATGGACTAAATGGTTTTTTCTTGTTCCATCCACACCTGTTTCCTTAAGACCTTCCTACGTGTGTGATATTTGGAGATTTCTCTCGGACTATGGGAAAGCCGCACCTCAGCTCCCAGACATTCCCTTCACTTCTCCCACATGGGATTGTTTGCAATATCCTGAATTTCCATTTAAGTTGTCTGGACATGTTCATTCCTCATGATGTGAATGTTAAGTACAGCCCTGTTGCTGCGGAAGATGGAAGTAAGATGTAATATTTGGCAGGATCATTCCCTATCACTGTGGGGCAAAGTAGAGACAATGAAGAGAAGGGGTTTGCCAAATGTCACTTCTGTTTTCCCAGTGCTCTAGGTTCCACTTAAATCACACAAGAACGTTCAGTTTGTTGCATTTCATGGGGTGGAACATTGCAGAAAACCTGGATAGACTTGGGACTCTACTGTAAAGAAGATAAAGAATTTACATTTATGTAGCCCCCCATAGCATCCTTATGGTGTCTCAAAGTGCTTCACAGCCAATGAATTAGTTTTGAGCCTGTTATGTTTGCAAACAGAGCATCCAATTGCACACAGCAGGATCCCACAATGAAAGAAAGAACATTCCTATAGTGCCTTTCATGAACTCAGGATGTCCTGAAGCAATTTACAGCCAATGCAGTACTTTTGAAGTGTAGTCACTGTTGTAATGTAAGAAATGCAGCAGCCAATATGCTCACAGCAAGCTCCCACAAACAGCAATGTGATAATCTGTTTTAGCAATGTTGGTTGAGTGATAAATATTGGCCAGGACACTGGGGGGACTCTCCTGCACTTTTTCGAATAATGCCATGTGACCTTTTACGTTCCACCTGACAGGGCTGACAGAGCCTCGGTTTAACATCTCAACCGAAAGATGGCACCTCGGACGGTGCAGCACTCCTTCAGTACTGCACTGGAATGCCAACCTAGATTTTGTGCTCCAGTCTCTGGAGTGGGACTTGAACCCACAACCTCCAACGTCTCAGACAAAAGAGGGCAGCTCTGAGTCCGACGGTGCAGCACTCCTTCAGCATTACACTCAGGTGTCAAGTGTTGTGTGCTCAAGTCCTGGAGTGGGATTTGAACCCACGACCTTCACCACCATTTGCATGAGGCGGTCCTGTAAATAGTGACCAACGAGTCCAGCCAGAGACAGAGGACGGGACTCCTGGTGGCCTGTTGAGGCAGCGTTAGGCCTGACTTCGAACGGAATCGCAGAGGAGAATTCGTTCCCCCCAAAAGTGTGTCTGTGAAGAATCGAATGAAACGAGTCTTTTATCGAAGGAACTCAAGGTGTACAGAACCAGTCATTGCACCGGAGAGGACTGCGGGTTACAATCAGCAGGAAATTGATGTCTATTGAGTGTAATCATCAGCAAAAATGGATAAGGTTGGATGATGAGTAGAGGAGATCACTGATATGAAGAAGGAGCAGAGTTGGGGGAGCGGACAGAGCGATGGGGAATTGTCTTTGTAACAATTACAAGAAGATGGCAAAGTTGGATGTATGAGGTGTGTAGACATTCGCATCATTTATCTCCTCAGCTCATGGCTCCATCTCGCCCTTACTTCTAATATCCTTATATAGTTCCCCACTGAGGAATCCTCACTCCGTTCATTCATTTCATGTCTGGTATTCGCAAAGGAATGCCTCACAAAATGTCTGCTTGTTTATCTTTCCCATCAACTTTTCTGAGTAATTCGTTCCAATGCTGCATTTTCCAAAATGAAAGCCAGGAGGGAGAGATTGCAGCAAGACACGACTGAAGATTGCACTGGATTTGTTTGATGGTTCCCAGTTATATACATTTAATGAACAGTGATTAGCCTCCTGCTGAGCTGGTTGCTAGGCCGGCCGCTCAGATATCCATCAGTGAACATACTCCACTTGGAACAGTGCATGGTTTGGGCCTCTAACAAACTGCCCTGAATTTAAAACATGGCTGGATGCCCAATGTTGCTAGGGATTGTCATCTGGTCCTAGTCTTACTGTAATCATCTGTCTCCTGTGATTCCAGGCCCTGGCATCCTTCTGCGACTATTTGGGAGGGGTGGGGTGTGGGGAACGTAAGCATTCAGATTACTCCCAAAATATTGGCAGCTTCTCTCCCTGAGTATTCCATCAGTTATGTTAAACACTCGTCTCAATCTAGTGCAGCGTGAAATGCTACATTGACTTTACCCTATAAATTGGCCTGATTGGGGATTCGTGCCAAGAGAATAAGTTAAAGTAGGAGCTTGATGTCCCTTTGGGAATGGCCACCATTGGTAGCCATCTGGTGTGAGGACACTGGGATTCCTCAGAGGGCATTAATCACCTCTGAGATTCCCTCCACCCGGGGCCTCAAGTAGCTTCGAAATTATAGTCATAAAATTCAGGTTTTATTTCCTACTCCTCTAAAGGAATTTCCTGTCCGTTTCTTTATTCGGTCCCCCTCCTTTACGTTTGAAAAATGCCACATTGATTCCGAGGGATCTTGTACTTCATTAATGAGCGACACCACGCTCATATCCCCAGTGGCAAAGTCACAACAGTATCATTATTTCCTACATTACAACAGTGACTACACTTCAAAAGTACTTCATTGACTGTGAAGTGCTTTGGGACATCCTAAGGTCATGAAAGGCACAATATAAATGCAAATCTTTCTTTCTTTATGTCTGGTGAGGTCTGGGAACTGTTTAAACGTGATAACCTCAGGAGCTGTGAGACATTTTACTCATACAATAGTAAACAGGTAGTGGTCTCACGAACACCAGAACAAAATCAATAGAGACAAAGGGAAATTAAACAATATCGGGCCTAAGTTATATTTGTGCACTGCATCACTGATGGACAGTCCTGTTGTATGTGTCATTGGGCCAGTGGATGATTGGGTATTTTAGTGGCTGTTGTTTGCTATTTTTGAAGTATTCTTTATGTTAAAAAAAATATTCTGCTCCTCTCCCCTGAAGGCACCGACTCTCCCCTGGAGGACAGTTCCACAAAACTGACCGTACCCAACTTCATGTGTGAGCCAAGGCAGCGAGGGTCGGCAGGCCTGCATACACACTTTCCAGTGCAGGTGACTAGATAGCTATCAGGAGTGGGAATCGTGGAAAATCTCCTCCTCGCTAACCCAGGAGCACTGAGGCAAATTGTAATGCCCCCACTGTTGCCCCAGAACTGAGACTGGCCAACTCAGCACGGACTGTGGATCGACCCTTGACCTTCCTTGACTGAGTGGTTCAGTTAACAAGCTGAGTTATTAGGGGAGCTATTTTTCCCATAGTGAGCGTCTGGAATGCGTTGCCGGCTGATGTGGTGGGTGCTGACTCTCTGCCGTCAAGAGAGAGCTGGACTGGTTCCTGACTGGGCCAGAGGTCGCATCATATAGAAAGTAAGTGTCTTTATAGATAACACTTGGTCCGTGTGATTTCCTGAACTGATTTTCATCACTGTAGGTGTCAGAGAGGAATTTTCCAGTGTTTTTATTCCCTGGGTTTTTTCTCTTTTTTTCCTCTCCCAGGAGATTGCATGGCTGTGGGGGTGGGGGGAGGGTAAGGAAGTGTCTCTAGTCACGATGCTCCGGCTATCATGGAGTGGGGCAGGCTTGATGGACCAGTTGGTCTTTCCCTGCCTGTCAATTTCATATGTTCGTAAAGTAGACTTAAATAAGATTTCACATGTGTAACTTTACTTAAAAGAAGGATATTGCTCTGTCAAACCAAAAGATATCCAGACTGTGACTGGGGTCTCTCACTGCCCCACGTTACAGGTTTCATACTTTAGGGCTACTGACAGCAGTCATTCTTATTGGAGGTGCTCCTGATGTGACATTACAATATTCCACTCAGGCTCATGTAAAAGATCCCTCTTCAAAGAAGAGCAAGCAGTTCTCCCCGTGCCCTGGCCAAAACTTCTCCCTCAACCAACATCACCATTGTAAGATGGAGCTACCAGGGGAGCTGCGTTTCATCCGGAGAGGTGAGTAACGTCCAGTCGATCTGATATAACCCGTTTTACACTATGGCCATAAGTTAAAATTACCCCCACTGTGTGTCGCATGGTTTGTTGCCCAAGTATCACAGTTTAGCCTAAAATGCCCCCGAGACAGTGAAGATACTGATTTCTGAGCAGGTCTGAGTGATATCCAAATTATTTACTATAACCAATCTTGCCCCACTGTTTGGCTATAAGCAAATGCAATAGGTATGTTGAACCATCAAGGAACTTGCATTGATATAGTGCCTTTCATGCCCTCAGGGCATCTCAAAGCACTTCACAGCCAATGAGGACGTGAAAGGCGCTATATAAATGCAAGTTCTTTCTTCGAACTGAACCTATACCATCTCAAGCCCTCCACAATTCGGTTGGGAGAATTTTAGAATTGCGTGGAAGCTTTCGGGCGAGTAATGAACGTTGCCCGGCTACTCACCCTGCACTCAAACATTTGCTGCTTCCCATTTGACTGTCTGTAACATTAATCTGAGAAAGCCAGCCCCCAGATGAAGATTGAAACCATCTCTGGGCTTTGATGTGCACCGACTCCTGTAGTGTAATAACCTAGAGCACTTGTTTACATTCCATTAACTGGAATCAGATGGTGCAAATCAGCCACTTCACTTACTCACTATAAATTATCCGACAGTCAAAGTAACCTCTGCCTTTCACTGAGAGTGTTATAATTACAGACACTTTGTGTTAAAATGACAGCAGTCATTTCCAACAATTGAGTTCAAGAGGTTTAAGATAAAGGGCACATTTTCACACCAGCTAGTCTCTAATCTCCAGGGAAAGAAGAGCAGGTCATGGACTGGTCAATATTAATAGGCTGATCGGGAATAGTTACGTTGAGTTTGCTGATCTCATGCGAGGCACCAGCTGAGATGCTTCAATTGGCTTCGGTGTCCCTGAGCTGGGAAGGTGACCGGACCTGAGCTCTACCCTTGCCCATTATCCCAAGGCAGTGATTGGATCATTTACTAACGTCTCATTATAAACTACAGAAGAGAGTTTGAGGTGACTTAGTTATGATTGACAGGCTGGCTGCCGTCAGGAGCTGCAATACGAGAGGAGGGGGGAGAGAAAGAGCGAGACGTCATCCGACGCTGGAATGGAAGATAGGGGTGGGGGGGGGGGAGGGGAAGATCGGGGAGGGGGGTGAAGAGGGGGACATCGGAGGGGGGTGAAGAGGGGGGCATCGGAGGGGGGTGAAGAGGGGGGCATCGGAGGGGGGTGAAGAGGGGGACATCGGGGGGGGTGAAGAGGGGGACATCGGGGGGGGTGAAGAGGGGGACATCGGGGGGGGGTGAAGAGAGGGACATCGGGGGGGGGTGAAGAGGGGACATGGGGGGGGTGAAGAGGGGGACATCGGGGGGGGTGAAGAGGGAGACATCGGGGGGGGTGAAGAGGGGGACATCGGGGGGGGTGAAGAGGGGGACATCGGGGGGGGTGAAGAGGGGGACATCGGGGGGGGTGAAGAGGGGGACATCGGGGGGGGTGAAGAGGGGGACATCGGGGAGGGGATGAAGAGGGGGACATCGGGGGGGGGATGAAGAGGGGGACATCGGGGAGGGGGTGAAGAGGGGGACATCAGGGGGGGATGAAGAGGGGGACATCGGGGGGGGGGATGAAGAGGGGGACATCGGGGGGGGGGGGGGGGGGGGTTTGAGATGGACATCGGAGCAGGGTGCAAAGCTTGGTTCATTTAGTGTTTTCACTTCCGTCTATGGTTTTTTATTTAATTTATTTAGTTTCTTGTTCCCTGCTCCGGCCCTTCATGCTTGGTTTCACCAGGCGTGAATCAGAAGCGGTGGGCAAGCGGCCCAGGTAAGTTTAAATATCTTTCTAAGCACTTACTCTGTGACAGGTAAATTGCCTTCAGTACCTCAATGAGGGTCGTTTGACTCTTTAACTGTCATCCTGCCGGCTTTAATTGCGATCCCCGATTCTCGGAGCCCCCCGGCTCCCAACGCACCCACATTTGCCTCCTAAAATCACCCCCTAACTCCCCGAGGTTTTTGGGCTGACGGGTAGTGTTGTGAGTTAGAAACTCACCTGCTGCTCCCGAAATCTGGTCTTGGCTATTTTAACTCCTGGGCCTCGTTTAAATCCCGCCGGCATGATGTCATCAGGACCCGACGCGCATATTTTAAAAAGGTCCCCACCGTGCGGGCGGGTGTCCTTGCTGCCTGCTCAGTGCGGCAGGTTAAAATCGGCACTGCTCCCGGTGGTTCCAGGGCCGGTTAGTAACCTGGGCGACTTTAACTGCTCACCGGCCCGGATTCTGCCAGGCAGGTAGGGTTAAAATCCACGCCCATCCACCCCGTGTTTTGGCAAGAAAAAGGACTCAACGATATGGTGAGAAGCTGGTTTAAGATCTATCGAAGAACAAATGCGAAGAACTTGTAGCTTGTGGGTCAAGTACAGGAGCAAAACCTTGGAGGCTGGCTTTTCTGATTGTTGAATCACAGGCTCTGATATTAACGGGGAGCCGGGGAGGGTTCGGGGGAGGCCGAAATCGTCTGAAGAATCCGGCAAGGCCGGGGGCTTGGAGGCCCTGCCGATCTTAACAGCAGGACCTCATTCACATGTTGTAGGGCTGCCTACACTATTGGCAGGAGGTCCCAGCGGGGTTCCCTTGGGGAGGGAGCTCCGGGCGGCAATTGTGGGGGGGAGGTCCTGCAATCAGGTTGGGGGGGAGTGGGGGGGAGGCCTGTGATTGGTGGTGGGGTGGGGGGGAGGGAGGCTGGAGATCGGGGCTGGGGGAGGCCGAAGGCTTCCCTGTGGGGCTCAGGGGGAGCACTGCTGGCCCATAACGAGTGCTAAAAGAGCCACTTTCCTTGGGCTGCAGGCAACTTCCGCCTTGAATCAGGTGCCGGGTCTCCCCCTCGCATCTAATAACATTTTATTCACGGTGCCAATGATGCGATCAGGCCGCGACTATGGTATGTTAATTAGGCCCCTGCCTGCCCTTTGTGGGAGCCCCGTCCATGGCCTGATTCTTGCACTTTAACATAGAAACATAGAAAATAGGAGCAGGAGTGGGCCATTCGGCCCTTCGAGCCTGCTCCGCCATTCAATATGATCATGGCTGATCCTCTATCTCAATACCATATTCCTGCTCTCTCCCCATACCCCTTGATGCCTTTTGTGTCTAGAAATCTATCTAGCTCCTTCTTAAATATATTCAGTGACTTGGCCTCTACAGCCTTCTATGGTAGAGAATTCCACAGGATCACCACCCTCTGAGTGAAGAAATTTCTCCTCATCTCAGTCCTAAATGTCCTACCCCAGATCCTGAGACTGTGACCCCTTGTTCTGGACCCCCCCAGCCAGGGGAAACATCCTCCCTGCATAAAGTCTGTCTAGCCCTGTCAGAATTTTATATGTTTCAATGAGATCCCCTCTCATTCTTCTAAACTCGAGTGGATACAGGCCGAGTCGACCCAATCTCTCCTCATTCGACAGTCCTGCCATCCCAGGAATCAATCTGGTGAACCTTCGCTGCACTCCCTCTATGGCAAGTATATCCTTTCTTAGTTAAGGAGATCGAAACTGCACACAATACTCCATGTGTGGTCTCACCAAGGCCCCGTATAACTGCAGTAAGACATCCTTGCTCCTGTACTCAAATCCTCTTGCAATGAAGGCCAACATACCATTTGCCTTCCTAACTGCTTGCTGCACCTGCATGTTTGCTTTCAGTGACTGGTGTACAGGGACACCCAGGTCCCTTTGTACATCAACATTCCCCAATCTATCACCATTTGAATAATACTCTACCTTTCTGTTTTTCCTTCTGAAGTGGATAACTTCACATTAAAATTTAAAGACGTGGGAATGGGGTCGGGTTGCCCGATCCTGATATTTTAACCCTCGCCCACCCATTGGGAGGGGCTTAAAATCAAGGCCATAGAGTTTTACAGCACAGATAAAGGGCCATTCAAATCATCGTGTCTGTGCCAGCTCTCTGAAAGAGCTATTGACTTAGTCGCGTTCCCCTGTCCTTTCCCCAAAACCTTTTATTTTTTTTCAAATATTTATTCATTTCTCTTTTAAAAGCTATTATGGATTCTGCTCCAAACGGTTTCTGGTCGGACATTCCATGTCCTAACAACCCACTGCAAAAAATTCTCCTAACCTCTCCAATTATCTTTTGATGATTATCTTAAACCTATGTCCTCTAGTTACCAACTCACTGACCAGTGGAAATTGTTTTTTACAATTTACCTTATAAAAACCCTTCATAACTTAAGTCTCTCATTCCTGATATAATATTAATGAATACACCCTCTCTGAAGGTGCCTAAAACTGGACACAATATTCTAAATGCGGCCTAACCAATGATTTGTACAAGTTCAGCATTACCTCTTTGTTTTTGTACTCTATGCCTCTACTTATAAAACCTAGAATCCCATATGCTTTTCTGGACTTTTCTCAACTTAGAATCGTAGAATGGTTACAGCACAGAAGAAGGCCATTTGGCCTGTCGAGCCCATGCCGGCTCTCTGCAAGAGCAATCCAGCTAGCCCCACTCCCCCGCCCTTTCCCCGTGGCCCTGCAAATTTTGTTCCTTCAAGTACTTATCCAATTCCCTTTTGAAGGCCATGATTGAATCTGCCTCCACCACCCTTTCAGGCAGTGCATTCCAGACCATAACCACTCACTGTGTAAAAAAGTTTTTCCTCATGTCGCCTTTGGTTCTTTTGCCAATTATCTTAAATCTGTGTCCTCTGGTTCTCGACCCTTCTGCCAATGGGAACAGCTTCTCTCTATCTACTCTGTCTAGACCCCTCATGATTTTGAACACCTCTATCAAATCTCCTCTCAACCTTCTCTGCTCTGAGGAGAACAACCCCAGCTCTTCAGTCTCTCCACGAAATTAAAGTCCCTCATCCTTGCAACCATTCTAGTAAATCTTTTCTGCACCCTCTCTAAGGCCTTCACATCCTTCCTAGTCCTCCCATTTTAAAAAAATTGTATATCTGAACCCTTAATCCCAGCTCCTCTAAAGTTTTACCATTTAGTCTATATTTCTGCTCATTAAACTTGGATTAAATTATGCATTAAATTTCATGTGACATCTCTCTGAGTAACCTACTAAACCACCCATATCCTCCTGAAGACAGTGATAGTCCTCTTCATGGTTAACCCTGCTCCCTATTTTTGTGTCATCTGCAAATGTTGATACTGTGCCCCTAACCACAGGTCCAGATCATTCATTTTATTGAGATTAGCAATGGTCCCAACACTGACCCCGGGGGACACCACTGTTTATATCTCTCCAGTCTGAAAAACATCCATTAACCACTGCTCTGCTTTCTGTCCTTCAAATAACCTCCTATCCATGTTGCCACATTCCCTTTAATACCATGTGCCTTCATTTTATCAACAAGCCTCCTATGCAGCACTTTATCAAATGCCTTTTGAAAATCTATATACACATCATCCATAGAATTACTTTTATCAAAGATCTTGGTATTCCATCTAAGAACTCTATTAAATTTGTTCTACATGACTTGCCTTTTACAAATCCATACCTGTTGCCTTTTATAAATCCATGCTTGCTGTCCTTAATTATTCTATGTCCTTCTAAGTGAGTATTAATTTTATTTATTACCAATGCTGGGCTGACTGGTTTATAGTTATCCAGTAGATCCCTTCCTCCCTTTTTGAACAGAATTGTTACATTGGCAAGTCTCCAGTCCTCTGGCACAACTTCCATCTCTAAGGATGTTTGAAAAATGTAGTCAGGGCAAAGCCTCTCCTGTATCCTCTCGGATTTCACTCGTCACTGTAGGGTGCCTGCCATCAGAGCCTCTTTAGCTTTCAGTTCCACCATTGTTTCAGTACTACAGTCTTGATCTATAGTGACCCTATCCAATCCCTCCACCTCCTCCTCTTGTACCCTTTCAGTCCCCCCATGCACAATCTTCTCTGTTGGAGACTCTGGATGAACTAACATGGACTGAAAGATCCCTCACCCAAAATTATCTTGCGATCTAGTGAAAAATGGTTGGAGTTGTTGGGGACTAATGGCCTATTCTTATTCCTGAAAATTCTTAGATTGTTATGTATAATGTATGATGTCACTACAGGGGGGATTCTACATAAAATGGTAGCCCCCAAAACTCAGGAATTAGGGAAAGAGGAAGGGGCTGAGAGATCCCAGTCAATGCACAGATATTGTACCTTTAACAACTCTGATGACCGCATGTTAGTTCTGATAAGTACACCTCCCTAATTTGTTCAATATTTTCTCCTGCTACAATTTTCTTTTCAAGGGAAGGGACATTTTGGAGCAGGAGAAATTATTAAAAGACTTGTGTTCTACACCTGCAGTGAGTGCACGACACAGAGGGTCGATGTGTCCCCGTGGAGTGCAGAGTTCACATTCCCTACTCCCAGCTCCAGTCCGATGAATAAATCACACTCTGTCTAGTCTCTTCACAGTGCAGGACTTACACAGAGCAATAACTCCCCCGCAACTACACAAACAATGGGGTCAGCAAGGCACAGAGGGAATGTGCAGACAAGCAACATACAGCCCACAAAGAGCGATCTAAGGGAGTTCACAGGGAGGGTGTAATTCAATAAATAAATCGAAGGGAACAATAACAAATCAAAGTGCTAATTAATAATCCCGGTGGGGTAAATTCAGCCCTCCCAGGGAGGGGGGCAACGTCGAAGGGAGCGCAGGTTGGGGAATCAGGGCTGTACTGAGTCACACTCCTTTTCAGCACAGCTTCCCACTGGCACTGCAGAAGTGCTGAACAGACCTCCAGTGTCTATATAACCCGATGATTCAGGGCATTAATCAAACTACCGGGTTCAGTTCAAGTTACGTTTATTGCAGTGAAGGGAGGCCTCGACAAAGCATGATACAAAGTCTTCAATAGGCCAATGACTATGACAAGGAGTTGAGGGTGGGGCTGAGAGGTAATTGAGACAGTTCCATATCTTCACTTCCCCATTACTAAAACCGATTATTGATCTGGAGACGTTCATTGATTATTCCCAGCCACTGATCGGTATCAGCTTTCTCCCTCCTTTTTATAGTGAAATCTTTGCCTCAAACAGAGTTTGCAGGGTCAATGGGATGGCACCTCAGATGCATGGGGCTGGTGGGTACAAATGACACATGAGGGCATTTCTTTGGTATTCGCTTGCCCCATGCCAGCAGAATTTGCCCTCGCTGCCTGGCCATAGGGAGAGTGCCCAGATCCGCCCACCCCTCACTCAACCCCAGCACTGATCCTATTCCCCCCTTCCAGGCAAGGGGGGGGAATCCAGACATTACACCTCACCTCACTCGATATACCGACCATCACTGATACATTGGACACCTATCCAGGGCCAGGAGCGGGAACTCACAGCCAGAGTAAAGCTCCCTCTACACTGTCCCATCAAACACTCCCAGGGCATAAGAACATAAGAATATAAGAAATAGGAGCAGGAGTAGGCCAATCGGCCCTTCGAGCCTGCTCCGCCATTTAATAAGATCATGGCTGATCTGATCCTAACCTCAAATCTAAATTCATGTCCAATTTCCTGCCCGCTCCCCGTAACCCCTAATTCCCTTTACTTCTAGGAAACTGTCTATTTCTGTTTTAAATTTATTTAATGATGTAGCTTCCACAGCTTCCTGGGGCAGCAAATTCCACAGACCTACCACCCTCTGAGTGAAGAAGTTTCCCCTCATCTCAGTTTTGAAGGAGCAGCCCCTTATTCGAAGATTATGCCCCCTAGTTCTAGTTTCACCCATCCTTGGGAACATCCTTACCGCATCCACCCGATCAAGCCCCTTCACAATCTTATATGTTTCAATAAGATCGCCTCTCATTCTTCTGAACTCCAATGAGTAGAGTCCCAATCTACTCAACCTCTCCTCATATGTCCGCCCCCTCATCCCCGGGATTAACCGAGTGAACCTTCTTTGTACTGCCTCGAGAGCAAGTATGTCTTTTCTTAAGTATGGACACCAAAACTGTATGCAGTATTCCAGGTGCGATCTCACCAATACTTTATATAACTGCAGCAATACCTCCCTGTTTTTATATTCTATCCCCCTAGAAATAAACGCCAACATTCCGTTGGCCTTCTTGATCACCTGCTGCACCTGCATACTAACTTTTTGATTTTCTTGCACTAGGACCCCCAGATCCCTTTGTACTGCAGTACTTTCCAGTCTCTTGCCATCAAGATAATAACTTGCTCTCTGATTTTTCCTGCCAAAATGCATAACCTCACATTTTCCAATATTGTATTGCATCTGCCAAATCTCCACCCACTCACCCAGCCTGTCTATATCCCTTTGTAGGTTTTTTATGTCCTCCTCACTCTCTACTTTCCCTCCCATCTTTGTATCATCTGCAAACTTTGATATGTTACACTCGGTCCCCTCCTCCAAATTGTTAATACAGATTGTAAAGAGTTGGGGACCCAGCACCGACCCCTGCGGAACACCACTGGCTACTGGTTGCCAGTCCGAGAATGAACCATTTATCCCAACTCTCTGCTTCCTGATAGATAACCAATCCTCCACCCATGCCAGAATATTACCCCCAATCCAGTGATTCTTTATCTTGAGCAATAATCTTTTATGTGGCACCTTGTCGAATGCCTTCTGAAAGTCTAAATACACTACGTCCACTGGTTCCCCTTTATCCACACTGTACGTTATGTCCTCAAAGAACTCAAGCAAATTTGTCAGACATGACTTCCCCTTCGTAAAGCCATGCTGACTTTGTCCTATTAAATTATGTTTATCCAAATGTTCTGCTACTGTCTCCTTAATAATAGACTCCAAAATTTTACCCACCACAGATGTTAGGCTAACTGGTCTATAATTTCCAGCCTTCTGCCTACTACCCTTTTTAAATAAGGGTGTTACATTAAAAGTTTTCCAATCTGCCGGGACCTTTGCCGAGTCCAGAGAATGTTGGAAAATTATTACCAAAGCATCCACAATCCCCACTGCCACTTCCCTCAAGACCCTAGGATGTAAGCCATCAGGTCCAGGGGATTTATCCGCCTTGAGTCCCATTAATTTACTGAGTACCAATTCCTTAGTGATTTTAATCGTATTTAGCTCCTCCCCCCCTAGAGCCCCCTGTTTGTCCAGTGTTGGATATTCTTAGTGTCCTCTACCGTAAAGACTGAAACAAAATATTTGTTCAGCATGTTTGCCATCTCCATGTTTCTCACCATTAATTTCCCGGTCTCATCCTCTAAGGGACCTACGTTTGCCTTAGCCACCCTTTTTCTTTTTATATAACTATAGAATCTCTTGCTATCTGTTTTTATATTTTTTGCTAATTTATTTTCATAATCTATCTTCCCAGGTAAAGCACGGGTTAGAGACAGAGTAAAGCTCCCTCTACGCTGTCCCATTAAACATTCCCAGGACAGATACAGCATGGGTTATAAACAGAGTAAAGCTCCCTCTACACTGCCCCATCAAACACTCCCAGGGCAGGTATAGCACAGGTTAAATACAGAGTAAAGCTCCCTCTGCAATGTCCCATCGAACACTCCCCTGGCAGATACAGCACGGGTTAGAGACAGAGTAAAGCTCCCTCTACACTGTCCCATCAAACACTCCCCTGGCAGATACAGCACGGGTTAGATACAGAGTAAAGCTCCCTCTACACTGTCCCATCAAACACTGTATGGTCAGCTGACCCTGTTGTAACCCACCTGTACGGATGCAGCATCTGTTGTTCCTGTTCCACGATGCACAGCCCCAGGAATAAATATGAGAATCACGGTGACAGTCAATAACAGTGAAGACAAATTAATAACAGGAGAGACTCCCTATGGGGAGCATAGAATTGAAAAAAATCTTTGGAAACTATGTACATATTTCTAAAATATCGAGGAATATGTTCAAGGTTGTAACAATCATTAAACTGCGAGAGCTTTCCTTCTACAGTTCATGATATTATTCCAACTTCATCCCTAGGTTGTCACAATCTTACAACTGATGATTGCTAATGGTGACGGTGTGAGTGACATTGTAACTACATCCCACCATTCAGAATACAGTCCCGCTATACGCGATGGCCTGTATAACTGGGCAGTGCTTTAACAGTACCTCACTAGTGCCAAGTCCCGTTCACCCATCACCCACGTGCTCGCTGACCTACATTGGCTCCTGGTCCAGCAACAGCTCAATTTTAAAATTCTCATCCTTATTTTCAAATCCCTCCTTGACCTCGTCCCTCCCTATCTCTGTAACCTCCTCCAGCCCTACAACCCTCAGAGATCTCTGCGCTCCTCCAATTCTGGCCTTTTGCGCATCCCCGATTTCCATCACTCCACCATTGGCGGCCGAGCCTTCAGCTACCTGGGCCCCAAGCTCTGGGATTCCCTCCCTAAACCTCTCCGCCTCTCTCTCCTCCTTTAAGACGCTCCTTAAAATCTATCTTTGACCAAGCTTTTGGTCACCTGTCCTAATATCTTCTTATGTGGTTCGGTGTCAAATTTTGTTTGATAACGCTGCTGTGAAGCGCCTTGGGATGTTTTCACTCGGTTAAAGGCGCTATATAAATGCAAGTTGTTGTTGTTGTACATGCACATTCTCTAGCAGACATCATTTCATGGTGATTGGGCTGCTTAATTGTCCCTCCATAGCCCTGGAAAACGAAGCCCAATCGTTGCCAACATTCCCGTCGGAACCAACACCCCCCAAAAACCAATTACCTGGTCATCCCACTCATTTATTATCCACACCCAAATTGGCTGCTCCGTTTGCCTGCCGAATAGCTGCACTTTGGAAGTAATTCGCTGGCTGTGAAGTACTTTGGGACATCCCGCGGATGTGATAAGGTACTGTACACGTGACGAGCCCGTACTTTCAGTGTTGTGTGAGGACCAAGCTGCCTTCAAATCTTTCCCCCTGCCTTTGGCCATGTCCAGCCTCAATTCCGTACTGCCCCTCAGTGACATCGCAGTGAAAAGGCTGAGATCACCAACTCCGCTGTGGAACATTAGGAACAGGAGGAGGCCATTCAGCCCCTCGAGCCTGTTCTGTCATTCAATTAGATCATGGCTGATCTGCACCTCAACCCCATTTACCCGCCTTTGCTCCATATCCCTTGATACCCTCACTCAACAAAAATATATCGATCTCAGTCAATTGACCCAGCATCCCAGTGGGGGATTTAATGGACGGGGGTCTGAGTCCCACCTCTGCATGGTGCCTGCCATTGCTGCCCCAAAGCTCTGCCCCATTGTTTTGCACTCTTCGTTAATACATTCTCAAAGGGCTGAGAGGTTCTGCAATAACGTTTACCTTTCCCCAGTCTGTTTCCCGTACATAGCTGACCTGAAGCCAAGCCTCGACAGATGTTCTCAACACACATATCCCGGAAGAAGACCGAGAGCTGGAATTCCAGCCACTCTTCCACAGCCGTATGTCTTTAGCAGATGGTCTGTCAGTCTCCCACACTGATGGACATGCCAAATGCTACTTTGATTTAACCCATCCTAGACTCAAGCTACATTTGCAGACAAGGCCCAGTGTGGAGTTTTGATAACTAAGAAGTCTCAAAAGCTTGAAGGGTAAGCGCTAGCTCCAAATTAGACAGTGGGGGAGAAATTTGTCAGCCGGAACGGGAGGCCTGAGACTGGCCCGAAATTGGGCCTCAGGCCTCATCTAAATAATTTGGGGGAGCCTGCCAGCGGCCATCGGGTAAGTGCTGGGGGGGGTCGGGGGAGGGGTCGATTGTGACCGTCACGTAAGTGCCGGGCGGGGTGTCAATTGAACCCCTAGGCGGGGTGGGGGGAAGGGTCAATCATGGCCCCACTGGTAAGCTGTGGTGCCGGGAGGAGCTAGTGTTGCCAAATCCGATGACCTCCAGCCTTCAACGGACCCCATGCTCCCGCCACTGGTGGTCTGACATGTCCATCCTCCTTCCCGCGCCAACTGGGCAGCAAACAGATTCTTTGTTACCTGATTGGATGAGCTGTGACTGTTGGTCAAACAGATTTTTTTCCCCCAATATCTCCAATATTTTTAGAACTAGTAAATGAAAGTGATCAAAGAACATGAAAAAAACCACAATTCTTTCGAATGTCCCAATGATTTTTCTCCCGGGTTTTGCTTGCAGCAGTGTCCTGGAGATTAATCTTTAATTCCTGGAGACTCCAGGGCAATCCTGGAGGATTGGCAACCCCATGAGGATCTCTTCCTGCTCTACCAGAATATTTTTTTAAAAAAGAATCAAAATTTACCTTTTCAATGGCAACTGGTTCCTTGGCCACCTCCACGACGAGGAAAGCTGAGCAGATCAGGCCTGGCCCGGCCCCTTCTCAGCCCAGGGCAGCCCAATTTCTCAGAAGGATCCTAAAACAGGTCATTAGCATATGCACTTGGGCCTAACGCCTGTTTTAGGCAGCCGTCCCAGATGCCTGAAAATTGTCCATGGTCAAATTTGTCCAAGGCCAATAGAATCATAGAATGATACACCACAGAAGGAGGCCATTCAGCCCATCATGCCTATGCCGGCTCTTTGGAAGAGCTATACAATTAGTCCTACTGCCCTGCTCTTTCCCCATAACCGTGCAATTTTGTCGCCTTCAAGTATTTATCCAATTCCCTTTTTAAAGTTACTATTGAATCTGCCTCCACCGCACCACGAAAGTGGTCACTCATCCCCCCCCCCCCACCGTTCTCTGGATGGAAAACGGGTGCAACGAAGACCAATTGCTACCCTACTTGCTCCAGGTTCTGATGTGAGCTGATCCCCAAAACTGCCGACAGACCCCCACTAATGTAACCCCAACCTGTGCATCGTGCTGGCCTCCAGCCCTGGAGGCAGTTCAGAGGAGAGCCACGAGACAGATCACTAGTGTCAGGGGACTGAATTATGAGGAAAGGCTGGAGAAACTTGGGATTCTCAGCCTTGAAAGGAAGGGACTGAGAGGAGACCTCATAGAGGGATACAAGATTATAATATAGTATAGAAAAGGTACTTCAAACGAAACCATGACAGTAGAACAAGCAGGGGGACAGGTTCAGATTAGGAAAAGGTAAATTTAGGACCCTGGAAGTTTTTCTTCCCACAAAGGAGATGATCTTGACTTTTTGCGGGAGCGTAAAATAGGTGAAATAAAAATGCGGAGAGATGTAAAACGGGCTGCCGATTCACTATCACCCGTTTTGCACCAACGCACAAAGTCAAAATTACCCCAAAGAGTGATCAACACATGGAGTGGACTCATGGGTAGGGTATTCAAGGCTGAAACCTGCAATCATTTAACAAACAATTGGATACCATATTGGAGCTGTAGGGTGTTTCTGGATGGATGAGTTAAGATGGGCCAAATGGCCTTCATTAATTGTATCTGGCTTGCGCAGCTCAAAGCTGAACAGGTCCTTTTATTGAGACTTGGACCACCAGATAGCAGAAGAAGAAAGGAGAGAAATTTGGAGACAGGCTCTCACAATAACCATTCGTTACTCCCTCACTTATCCATTATTCTCTGTGTAATTCTCCATTATTACCCATGTAACACCCTTCTACCTCTCATTACTTTTTATATAATTCTACTATTCCATCTGTAGCTCTCTCCCAACCTTCCACTGCTCTGCATGACCTTCCATCACTCTCTGCGTAATTCTCCATTTACTCTATATAAATTCTCCATCACTCTCTGTGTAATTCTCCATTTACTCTATATAAATTCTCCATCACTCTCTGTGTAATTCCCCATTTCGCTCTGTGTAATTCTATTACTCTATATAAATTCTCCATCACTCTCTGCGTAATTCTCCATTTACTCTATATAAATTCTCCATCACTCTCTGTGTAATTCCCCATTTCGCTCTGTGTAATTCTATTACTCTATATAAATTCTCCATCACTCTCTGCGTAATTCTCCATTTACTCTATATAAATTCTCCATCACTCTCTGTGTAATTCCCCATTTCGCTCTGTGTAATTCTATTACTCTATATAAATTCTCCATCACTCTCTGCGTAATTCTCCATTTACTCTATATAAATTCTCCATCACTCTCTGTGTAACTCTTGTAACAGAGTGCGAGAGGGACGATGTGTGAACCATAGGTTTTTAACAGTCGAGCATAGAGCCGGGTCAGCACGAGGGAACGCGGATGCCCTCTCCCGAATGTTATGCCCTCCGACAGAAATCACTCGAGCCCCTGGCTCTTTGCTGGCGGGGGTGGGGATATCCTTTTTTAGGGGCGTGGGTTCAGATCCCACTTCTGACACCACCTGTAACAAATTGAAGCAGGCCCAGGACCCAGTGGTCAATTAGTCATGCAGACCAGAGCTTAACGGTTAAAACGAGTGAGGTTTATTCACCCATGGCAGTTGTATCTTTAAGTGCAACAACGACTAAACCAGTCCCCGCAATTACTTTCCAGCATACACCTTCTCAAACTCCTCTCCCCAACTGAACTATTTCTCTGCCTTTTATCCTTACAGGCTGGGAGTCGTTCCTGATTAAAGGCAATTAAGATCAATGATTTCTTAAAGCTATATTGCCTTGCCTTGGTCATACTGACATTTCATACCACTTCTTAAAGCTGTACCCCTATTGTGGATACAGAGCTCTCAAAAGCCAATGGCTCACATATCGTCCCTCTCTCACTTTCTTACACTCTCTATTACTCTATGTAAATTCTCTATTACTCTCTGTGTAACACTCTATTACTCTCTGTGTAACTCTATTACTCTCAGTATAATTCTTTATTACTCTGTGTAACTCTCTATTACTCTCTGTGTAATTCTCTATTACTCTCTGTGTAACTCTCTATTACTCTGTAAATTCTCCATTACTCTCTATTATTCTCTATGTAACTATTACTCTCTGTGTAATACCATTTCTCTCTGTGTAACTCTCTATTACTCTCTGTGTAACTCTATTACTCTGTAAATTCTCCATTACTCTCTGATTCTCTATGTAACTATTACTCTCTGTGTAATACCATTACTCTCTGTGTAACTCTCTATTACTCTACGTAAAATGCTCCATTAGACTCTGTATAACTGTTATTTTCTACGTTATTCTCTATGCATTGTACCATTTTTTCTGTAACAGTGTCCCTCATTAATTGGAAAACTCCAGGCAGCACTGGGCCGTGTTTCACTTCCCACGGGGGAAGGTTTTTACAAGCCTTGCTCTCAATAAACATTCCCGTTTTCACTGCGAAAGCAGATCCATTGCTGTCCCTGCAGGCTGCCCCTATGCTGGAGCTCACTTACTTCAGAGGAAGTCAGCGCTGCTGTGAGAGGGATCTGCCCCTGTACTGGGGAGGTTCACACTGTGCCAAAGGCAGCCTGTGATTGATGAGTTTTGTCATGACTGTGGTAGGTAAGATCCTAATGGCCAATTACATTCCCTCTCTCCTGCGCATGGTAATCATGGCTGGAAGGCCAAGGGCTGCATAGAGAGAGAGAGAGCACATTGAAATCATTGTGTTAATGGAACAGTCGAGTAATGATAGCATGTGGAGGTGGAAGAGATAAGAGGTCAGAGGGGAAAAATACCCAGACTGTGAGTGCAAGCTAATGAACCATTACAGCCGGCACTTATTAAAACTTTATCAGAAACAAAAGAGTAACAAAATCAATAGCTGAAACCCAACCGTCAACGGAGCTCATTATAAGAGTGAGGCCTGCCCCAATGTGTTTCGGATTGAGAAAGGAAAGAAACACAGGCCTTGTCTTCAGTGAGTGTTTAACGGAAACAGACAGGGGCCAACATTTATTAACACTTCTAGTTACTGTTGTCATAATCCCCTTCAGATCCAAGCTCCTGAAAACATGAGGATCGTAAAAAGAAAGACTTGCCTTTATATAGCGCCTTTCACAATGTCCCAAAGCGCTCTACAGCCAGTGAAGTATTTTTGAAGTGTAGTCACTGTTGTAATGTAGGAAACGCAGCAGCCAATTTGCACACAGCAAGATCCCACAAGGAGCAATGAGATAATGACCAGATCATCTGTTTTAGTGAAGTTGATTGAGGGATAAATATTGACCAGGACAAACTCCCGTGCTCTTCTTCGAAATAGTGCCATGAGATCATTTACATCCACCCGAGAGAGCAGACGGGTCCTCTGCTTAACATCTCATCCGAAAGACAACACCTCCAACAGTGCAGCACTCCCTCAGTACTGCACTGTCAGCCTAGATTTTATATTCAAGTCACTGGAGGGAAAAATTGAACCCACAACCTTCTGACTCAGAGGCAACAGTGCTACCACTGAGCCACGGCTGACACTTTTACAATTGTGTTGGACCAACGTGGTCTCTGGTAAGGTGAACTGGTTGAAAAACTTGTTAACTGATTGGTTCCCAGGCGGGGTTTTCCTGTACTAGAAAGTAGATGTCACTTTTTCTAGCAATAAAGCTTCACATCTCCAAACCATTGAGTTCGAATCAACTTTACTGTCTTACCCTCATTGGATTATTTTCTGTTTTAGTCACTCTGGTCATTAGATAGAGCACTGTGTAGAACAGTAACATTCCATCTCGGACTGAGGGGTGGGGGGAGTGGAGTAGGAATAACAGGAACAGATCTACCCATATAACCTCACTTTCTAGCTTCCTGATGGCTGAGACAGTAAGTGCACCATGTGGTGTGGCACTGAGCACGCAGCAGGAAATCCCTGGGTTCAGAAGGCAGTGACTTTACATTAGCTCGAGGCATCTGCAATAAGGTGGAGGAGGATCGGCCAAGATCTTCACTATCCAGTGGTTCCTATTCGTGTGCCGACAGCAGTTGAAGATGGACTTCTTCAGGGACTTGAGCTCCATAATTCAGGCTGACACGCCAATGCAGTACTGAGGGAGCGCTGCACTGTCAGAGGTGCCGTCTTTCAGATAAGGCATTAAACCGAGGCCCCGTCTGCCCTCTCAGGTGGCCATAAAACATCCCATGGCACTATCTGAAGAAGAGCAGGGGAGTTCTCCCCGGTGTCCTGGCCAATATTTATCCCTCAACCAACACCTAAAAAAAACCCAGATTATCTGGTCATTATCACATTGCTGTTTGTGGGATCTTGCTGTGCGAAAATTGGCTGCCTCTTTTCATTACAACAGTGACTACACTTCAAAAAAGTACTTCATTGGCTGCAAAGCGCTTTGGGATGTCCTGAAGTTGTGAAAGGCTCTGTGTAAATGCAAGTTTCCTTTTTCTTTTAGTGGTTGAGGGGACAATGTTCACCGGGAGAGCTCCCTGTTCCTCAAGCAATACCATTGGGATCTTTAACATCCACCTGAACGGGCCATTGGGAGCGAAGGACTGCACCTCCAACAGTGCAGCGGTCAGTCAGTTTGGCCTTCTGTGCAGGGGAGTTTATGAAGGTGGCCTTCTGAGGTGAGAGTATTACTAACTGAGCCAAACAGGAAGATTCAGCAACTTGAAAAAAAACCCTTCCCCCCAAAATGCAAAGATCAGACAGCAAATCAAACTAGCTCGTAACACATATGCGAATTCTTGGCATTCTCTGCCTGAGCTTCAATGGCCAAAATGGTGGCTGTGACTTGAGATATGCTCCCTGACCTCGGGAATGTACAGAGGGTTATCTGTACGAGACTATACTTCAACACGCCGATACCCTCAGCAAGGACAGGCTGCAGGGACGCCGTATCTTTTACTCAGATTATCATCATTTTTAAGAAGTGTCACACTGGCAGTCAGAACCCCTGAGGCCCTGTCACCAGATACCCGATCAGTTTAAACAATCCCTTCAGTTGGAAAATGAGCAGAAATTGAATCAGCCAAAGCCCTTAGCAATGCACAACGCTGATATTTAGTATCAGTAACCAAAGTCTTTTAGCTGTTCCTTCTTGTCAGCTCAACGTGGGTTCGTATTTTGTTTTGAGTTGCGCTCTCTATTAATGCACTCGTCCTGTGAGCAACGGCTGTCCTCGGGTAGGGTCAAATGGAGGCTGCAAATAATCTTAATTATATTTTTAAAAATAAGATTGTCCCTGGAATTTCATGTCTCAGTTTAGAAATAGACAACGACGTGTGACTGAGGTTTGGGTGGTGGTGGCAGCCATCTTGCTTCCCTCCTTGTGCTGGGAACTGCCCATGAGGGTGATCCTAGTCAGGTCATTAGAAGGAAAGAGGGTAAATCAAAACATACGTGTTACAGCACGGATTTCCAAACTGGTCTATGTGTACATACTGACACGCACCCAGAGAACCCTCTGTACATACTGACACACACACAGAGACCCTCTGTACACACTGAAACACACCCAGAGAACCCACTGTACATACTGACACACACCCAGAGAACCCTCTGTAAATACTGACACACACCCAGAGAACCCACTGTACATACTGACACACACCCAGAGAACCCACTGTACATACTGACACACACCCAGAGAACCCACTGTACATACTGACACACGCCCAGAGAACCCACTGTACATACTGACACACACCCAGAGAACCCACTGTACATACTGACACACGCCCAGAGAACCCACTGTACATACTGACACACACCCAGAGAACCCACTGTACATACTGACACACGCCCAGAGAACCCACTGTACATACTGACACACACCCAGAGAACCCACTGTACATACTGACACACGCCCAGAGAACCCACTGTACATACTGACACACACCCAGAGAACCCACTGTACATACTGACACACACCCAGAGAACCCACTGTACATACTGACACACACCCAGAGAACCCTCTGTAAATACTGACACACACCCAGAGAACCCTCTGTACATACTGACACACACCCAGAGAACCCACTGTACATACTGACACACACCCAGAGAACCCTCTGTACATACTGACACACACCCAGAGAACCCACTGTACATACTGACACACACCCAGAGAACCCTCTGTAAATAATGGCACACACCCAGAGAACCCACTGTACATACTGACACACACCCAGAGAACCCACTGTACATACTGACACACACCCAGAGAACCCTCTGTACAAACTGACACACACCCAGAGAACCCTCTGTACATACTGACACACACCCAGAGAACCCAATGTACATACTGACACACACCCAGAGAACCCTCTGTAAATACTGGCACACACCCAGAGAACCCACTGTACATACTGACACACACCCAGAGAACCCTCTGTAAATACTGACACACACCCAGAGAACCCACTGTACATACTGACACACACCCAGAGAACCCTCTGTAAATACTGACACACACCCAGAGAACCCACTGTACATACTGACACACACCCAGAGAACCCACTGTACATACTGACACACACCCAAAGAACCCTCTGTACATACTGACACACACCCAGATAACCCACTGTACATACTGACACACACCCAGAGAACCCACTGTACATACTGACACACACCCAGAGAACCCTCTGTACATACTGACACACACCCAGAGAACCCACTGTACATACTGACACACACCCAGAGAACCCACTGTACATACTGACACACACACAGAGAACCCTCTGTACATACTGACACACACCCAGAGAACCCTCTGTACATACTGACACACACCCAGAGAACCCTCTGTAAATACTGACACACACCCAGAGAACCCTCTGTACATACTGACACACACCCAGAGAACCCTCTGTACATACTGACACACACCCAGAGAACCCTCTGTAAATACTGACACACACCCAGAGAACCCTCTGTACATACTGACACACACCCAGAGAACCCTCTTACATACTGACACACACCCAGAGAACCCTCTGTAAATACTGACACACACCCAGTGAACCCTCTGTAAATACTGACACACACCCAGAGAACCCTCTTATATACTGACACACACCCAGAGAACCCTCTGTAAATACTGACACACACCCAGAGAACCCACTGTAAATACTGACACACACCCAGAGAACCCTCTGTAAATACTGACACACACCCAGAGAACCCTCTGTAAATACTGACACACACCCAGAGAACCCTCTGTAAATACTGACACACACCCAGAGAAACCTCTGTACATACTGACACAGACCCAGAGAACCCTCTGTAAATACTGACACACACCCAGAGAACCCTCTGTAAATACTGACACACACCCAGAGAACCCACTGTAAATACTGACACACAACCAGAGAACCCTCTGTAAATACTGACACACACCCAGAGAACCCACTGTAAATACTGACACACACCCAGAGAACCCTCTGTAAATACTGACACACACCCAGAGATCCCACTGTAAATACTGACACACACCCAGAGAACCCACTGTAAATACTGACACACACCCAGAGAACCCTCTGTAAATACTGACACACACCCAGAGAACCCACTGTAAATACTGACACACACCCAGAGAACCCTCTGTAAATACTGACACACACCCAGAGAACCCTCTGTACTTACTGACACACACCCAGAGAACCCTCTGTAAATACTGACACACACCCAGAGAACCGTCTGTAAATACTGACACACACCCAGAGAACCCACTGTAAATACTGACACACACCCAGAGAACCCACTGTAAATACTGACACACACCCAGAGAACCCACTGTAAATACTGACACACACCCAGAGAACCCTCTGTAAATACTGACACACACCCAGAGAACCCACTGTAAATACTGACAAACACCCAGAGAACCCACTGTAAATACTGACACACACCCAGAGAACCCACTGTAAATACTGACACACACCCAGAGAACCCTCTGTAAATACAGACACACACCCAGAGAACCCTCTTACATACTGACACACACCCAGAGAACCCTCTGTACATACTGGCACACACCCAGAGAACCCTCTGTAAATACTGACACACACCCAGAGAACCCTCTGTACATACTGACACACACCCAGAGAACCCTCTGTACATACTGACACACACCCAGAGAACCCTCTGTAAATACTGACACACACCCAGAGAACCCACTGTAAATACTGACACACACCCAGAGAACCCACTGTAAATACTGACACACACCCAGAGAACCCTCTGTAAATACTGACACACACCCAGAGAACCCTCTGTAAATACTGACACACACCCAGAGAACCCACTGTAAATACTGACACACACCCAGAGAACCCACTGTAAATACTGACACACACCCAGAGAACCCTCTGTAAATACAGACACACACCCAGAGAACCCTCTTACATACTGACACACACCCAGAGAACCCTCTGTAAATACTGGCACACACCCAGAGAACCCTCTGTAAATACTGACACACACCCAGAGAACCCACTGTAAATACTGACACACACCCAGAGAACCCTCTGTAAATACTGACACACACCCAGAGAACCCTCTGTACATACTGACACACACCCAGAGAACCCTCTGTAAATACTGACACACACCCAGAGAACCCTCTGTACATACTGACACACACCCAGAGAACCCTCTGTAAATACTGACACACACCCAGAGAACCCTCTGTACATACTGGCACACACCCAGAGAACCCACTGTAAATACTGACACACACCCAGAGAACCCTCTGTAAATACTGACACACACCCAGAGAACCCACTGTAAATACTGACACACACCCAGAGAACCCTCTGTAAATATTGACACACACCCAGAGAACCCTCTGTACATACTGGCACACACCCAGAGAACCCTCTGTAAATACTGACACACACCCAGAGAACCCTCTGTACATACCTACACACACCCAGAGAACCCTCTGTACATACTGACACACACCCAGAGAACCCTCTGTAAATACTGACACACACCCAGAGAACCCACTGTAAATACTGACACACACCCAGAGAACCCACTGTAAATACTGACACACACCCAGAGAACCCTCTGTAAATACTGACACACCCCCAGAGAACCCTCTGTAAATACTGACACACACCCAGAGAACCCACTGTAAATACTGACACACACCCAGAGAACCCACTGTAAATACTGACACACACCCAGAGAACCCTCTGTAAATACAGAAACACACCCAGAGAACCCTCTTACATACTGACACACACCCAGAGAACCCTCTGTAAATACTGGCACACACCCAGAGAACCCTCTGTAAATACTGACACACACCCAGAGAACCCACTGTAAATACTGACACACACCCAGAGAACCCTCTGTAAATACTGACACACACCCAGAGAACCCTCTGTACATACTGACACACACCCAGAGAACCCTCTGTAAATACTGACACACACCCAGAGAACCCTCTGTACATACTGACACACACCCAGAGAACCCTCTGTAAATACTGACACACACCCAGAGAACCCTCTGTACATACTGGCACACACCCAGAGAACCCACTGTAAATACTGACACACACCCAGAGAACCCTCTGTAAATACTGACACACACCCAAAGAACCCACTGTAAATACTGACACACACCCAGAGAACCCTCTGTAAATATTGACACACACCCAGAGAACCCTCTGTACATACTGACACACACCCAGAGAACCCACTGTAAATACTGACACACACCCAGAGAACCCTCTGTAAATACTGACACACACCCAGAGAACCCAATGTAAATACTGACACACACCCAGAGAACCCTCTGTAAATACTGACACACACCCAGAGAACCCACTGTAAATACTGACACACACCCAGAGAACCCTCTGTACATACTGACACACACCCAGAGAACCCTCTGTAAATACTGACACACACCCAGAGAACCCTCTGTACATACTGACACACACCCAGAGAACCCACTGTAAATACTGACACACACCCAGAGAACCCTCTGTAAATACTGACACACACCCAGAGAACCCTCTGTAAATACTGACACACACCCAGAGAACCCTCTGTACATACTGACACACACCCAGAGAACCCACTGTAAATACTGGCACACACCCAGAGAACCCTCTGTAAATACTGACACACACCCAGAGAACCCACTGTAAATACTGACACACACCCAGAGAACCCTCTGTAAATACTGACACACACCCAGAGAACCCTCTTACATACTGACACACACCCAGAGAACCCTCTGTACATACTGACACACACCCAGAGAACCCTCTGTAAATACTGACACACACCCAGAGAACCCTCTGTAAATACTGACACACACCCAGAGAACCCTCTGTAAATACTGACACACACCCAGAGAACCCTCTGTAAATACTGACACACACCCAGAGAACCCTCTGTAAATACTGACACACACCCAGAGAACCCACTGTAAATACTGACACACACCCAGAGAACCCTCTGTAAATACTGACACACACCCAGAGAACCCACTGTAAATACTGGCACACACCCAGAGAACCCTCTGTAAATACTGACACACACCTAGAGAACCCACTGTAAATACTGACACACACCCAGAGAACCCTCTGTAAATACTGACACACACCCAGAGAACCCTCTTACATACTGACACACACCCAGAGAACCCTCTGTACATACTGACACACACCCAGAGAACCCTCTGTAAATACTGACACACACCCAGAGAACCCTCTGTAAATACTGACACACACCCAGAGAACCCTCTGTAAATACTGACACACACCCAGAGAACCCACTGTAAATACTGACACACACCCAGAGAACCCTCTGTAAATACTGACACACACCCAGAGAACCCACTGTAAATACTGACACACACCCAGAGAACCCTCTGTACATACTGGCACACACCCAGAGAACCCTCTGTAAATACTGACACACACCCAGAGAACCCACTGTAAATACTGACACACACCCAGAGAAACCTCTGTAAATACTGACACACACCCAGAGAACCCTCCGTAAATACTGACACACACCCAGAGAACCCTCTGTAAATACTGACACACACCCAGAGAACCCTCTGTACATACTGGCACACACCCAGAGAACCCTCTGTAAATACTGACACACACCCAGAGAACCCTCTTACATACTGACACACACCCAGAGAACCCTCTGTACATACTGACACACACCCAGAGAACCCTCTGTAAATACTGACACACACCCAGAGAACCCTCTGTACATACTGGCACACACCCAGAGAACCCTCTGTAAATACTGACACACACCCAGAGAACTCTCTGTAAATACTGACACACACCCAGAGAACCCTCGGTACATACTGACACACACCCAGAGAACCCTCTTTAAATACTGACACACACCCAGAGAACCCTCTGTACATACTGGCACACACCCAGAGAACCCTCTGTAAATACTGACACACACCCAGAGAACCCACTGTAAATACTGACACACACCCAGAGAACCCTCTGTAAATACTGACACACACCCAGAGAACCCTCTGTAAATACTGACACACACCCAGAGAACCCTCTGTAAATACTGACACACACCCAGAGAACCCTCTGTAAATACTGACACACACCCAGAGAACCCTCTGTAAATACTGACACACACCCAGAGAACCCACTGTAAATACTGACACACACCCAGAGAACCCTCTGTAAATACTGACACACACCCAGAGAACCCACTGTAAATACTGACACACACCCAGAGAACCCACTGTAAATACTGACACACACCCAGAGAACCCACTGTAAATACTGACACACACCCAGAGAACCCTCTGTAAATACAGACACACACCCAGAGAACCCTCTGTACATACTGGCACACACCCAGAGAACCCTCTGTAAATACTGACACAGACCCAGAGAACCCACTGTAAATACTGACACACACCCAGAGAACCCTCTGTAAATACTGACACACACCCAGAGAACCCTCTGTACATACTGACACACACCCAGAGCACCCTCTGTAAATACTGACACACACCCAGAGAACCCTCTGTACATACTGACACACACCCAGAGAACGCTCTGTAAATACTGACACACACCCAGAGAACCCTCTGTAAATACTGACACACACCCAGAGAACCCTCTGTAAATACTGACACACACCCAGAGAACCCTCTGTACATACTGGCACACACCCAGAGAACCCACTGTAAATACTGACACACACCCAGAGAACCCTCTGTAAATACTGACACACACCCAGAGAACCCACTGTAAATACTGACACACACCGAGAGAACCCTCTGTAAATACTGACACACACCCAGAGAACCCTCTGTACATACTGACACACACCCAGAGAACCCACTGTAAATACTGACACACACCCAGAGAACCCTCTGTAAATACTGACACACACCCAGAGAACCCACTGTAAATACTGACACACACCCAGAGAACCCTCTGTAAATACTGACACACACCCAGAGAACCCACTGTAAATACTGACACACACCCAGAGAACCCTCTTACATACTGACACACACCCAGAGAACCCTCTGTAAATACTGACACACACCCAGAGAACCCACTGTAAATACTGACACACACCCAGAGAACCCTCTGTAAATACTGACACACACCCAGAGAACCCTCTGTAAATACTGACACACACCCAGAGAACCCTCTGTAAATACTGACACACACCCAGAGAACCCTCTGTACATACTGACACACACCCAGAGAACCCTCTGTACATACTGACACACACCCAGAGAACCCTCCGTACATACTGACACACACCCAGAGAACCCACTGTAAATACTGACACACACCCAGAGAACCCTCTTACATACTGACACACACTCAGAGAAGCCTCTGTAAATACTGACACACACCCAGAGAACCCACTGTAAATACTGACACACACCCAGAGAACCCTCTGTAAATACTGACACACACCCAGAGAACCCACTGTAAATACTGACACACACCCAGAGAACCCACTGTAAATACAGACACACACCCAGAGAACCCTCTTACATACTGACGCACACCCAGAGAACCCTCTGTAAATACTGACACACACCCAGAGAACCCTCTTACATACTGACACACACCCAGAGAAACCTCTGTTCATACTGACACACACCCAGAGAACCCTCTGTAAATACTGACACACACCCAGAGAACCCTCTGTACATACTGGCACACACCCAGAGAACCCTCTGTAAATACTGACACACACCCAGAGAACCCAATGTAAATACTGACACACACCCAGAGAACCCTCTGTAAATACTGACACACACCCAGAGAACCCTCTGTAAATACTGACACACACCCAGAGAACCCTCTGTAAATACTGACACACACCCAGAGAACCCTCTGTAAATACTGACACACACCCAGAGAACCCTCTGTAAATACTGACACACACCCAGAGAACCCTCTTACATACTGACACACACCCAGAGAACACTCTGTAAATACTGACACACACCCAGATAACCCTCTGTAAACACTGACACACACCCAGAGAACCCTCTGTAAATACTGACACACACCCAGAGAACCCACTGTAAATACTGACACACACCCAGAGAACCCACTGTAAATACTGACACACACCCAGAGAACCCTCTGTACATACTGACACACACCCAGAGAACCCTCTGTAAATACTGACACACACCCAGAGAACCCACTGTAAATACTGACACACACCCAGAGAACCCTCTGTAAATACTGACACACACCCAGAGAACCCTCTGTAAATACTGACACACACCCAGAGAACCCTCTGTACATACTGACACACACCCAGAGAACCCTCTGTACATACTGGCACACACCCAGAGAACCCTCTGTAAATACTGACACACACCCAGAGAACCCTCTGTACATACTGACACACACCCAGAGAACCCTCTGTAAATACTGACACACATCCAGAGAACCCTCTGTACATACTGGCACACACCCAGAGAACCCACTGTAAGTACTGACACACACCCAGAGAACCCTCTGTAAATACTGACACACACCCAGAGAACCCACTGTAAATACTGACACACACCCAGAGAACCCTCTGTACATACTGACACACACCCAGAGAACCCTCTGTAAATACTGACACACACCCAGAGAACCCTCTGTACATAATGACACACACCCAGAGAACCCTCTGTAAATACTGACACACACCCAGAGAAACCTCTGTAAATACTGACACACACCCAGAGAACCCTCTTACATACTGACACACACCCAGAGAACCCTCTGTACATACTGGCACACACCCAGAGAACCCTCTGTAAATACTGACACACACCCAGAGAACCCTCTGTAAACACTGACACATACCCAGAGAACGCTCTGTAAATACTGACACACACCCAGAGAACCCACTGTAAATACTGACACACACCCAGAGAACCCACTGTAAATACTGACACACACCCAGAGAACCATCTGTACATACTGACACACACCCAGAGAACCCTCTGTAACTACTGACACACACCCAGAGAACCCACTGTAAATACAGACACACACCCAGAGAACCCTCTGTAAATACTGACACACACCCAGAGAACCCTCTTACATACTGACACACACCCAGAGAACCCTCTGTACATACTGGCACACACACAGAGAACCCTCTGTAAATACTGACACACACCCAGAGAACCCTCTGTTCATACTGACACACACCCAGAGAACCCTCTGTAAATACTGACACACACACAGAGAACCCTCTGTACATACTGACACACACCCAGAGAACCCTCTGTAAATACTGACACACACCCAGAGAACCCTCTGTACATACTGGCACACACCCAGAGAACCCACTGTAAATACTGACACACACCCAGAGAACCCTCTGTAAATACTGACACACACCCAGAGAAACCACTGTAAATACTGACACACACCCAGAGAACCCTCTGTACATACTGACACACACCCAGAGAACCCACTGTAAATACTGACACACACCCAGAGAACCCTCTGTAAATACTGACACACACCCAGAGAACCCTCTTACATACTGACACACACCCAGAGAACCCTCTGTAAATACTGACACACACCCAGAGAACCCACTGTAAATACTGACACACACCCAGAGAACCCTCTGTAAATACTGACACACACCCAGAGAACCCTCTGTAAACACTGACACACACCCACAGAACCCTCTGTACATACTGACACACACCCAGAGAACCCTCTGTACATACTGACACACACCCAGAGAACCCTCTGTAAATACTGACACACACCCAGAGAACCCTCTGTACATACTGGCACACACCCAGAGAACCCACTGTAAATACTGACACACACCCAGAGAACCCTCTGTAAATACTGACACACACCCAGAGAACCCACTGTAAATACTGACACACACCCTGAGAACCCTCTGTAAATACTGACACACACCCAGAGAACCCTCTGTACATACTGACACACACCCAGAGAACCCACTGTAAATACTGACACACACCCAGAGAACCCTCTGTACATACTGACACACACCCAGAGAATCCTCTTACATACTGACACACACCCAGAGAACCCTCTGTACATACTGACACACACCCAGAGAACCCTCTGTACATACTGACACACACCCAGAGAACCCTCTGTAAATACTGACACACACCCAGAGAACCCACTGAAAATACTGACACACACCCAGAGAACCCTCTGTAAATACTGACACACACCCAGAGAACCCACTGTAAATACTGACACACACCCATAGAACCCTCTGTAAATACTGACACACACCCAGAGAACCCTCTGTACATACTGATACACACCCAGAGAACCCTCTGTAAATACTGACACACACCCAGAGAACCCACTGTACATACTGACACACACCCAGAGAACCCTCTGTAAATACTGACACACACCCAGAGAACCCACTGTAAATACTGACACACACCCAGAGAACCCTCTGTAAATACTGACACACACCCAGAGAACCCACTGTAAATACTGACACACACCCAGAGAACCCTCTGTAAATACTGACACACACACAGAGAATCCTCTGTACATACTGACACACACCCAGAGAACCCTCTGTAAATACTGACACACACCCAGAGAACCCACTGTAAATACTGACACACACCCAGAGAACCCACTGTAAATACTGACACACACCCAGAGAACCCTCTGTACATACTGACACACCCCCAGAGAACCCTCTGTAAATACTGACACACACCCAGAGAACCCACTGTAAATACTGACACACACCCAGAGAACCCTCTGTAAATACTGACACACACCCAGAGAACCCTCTGTGCATACTGACACACACCTAGAGAACCCTCTTATATGCTGACACACACCCAGAGAACCCTCTGTAAATACTGACACACACCCAGAGAACCCACTGTAAATACTGACACACACCCAGAGAACCCTCTGTAAATACTGACACACACCCAGAGAACCCTCTGTAAATACTGACACACACCCAGAGAATCCTCTGTACATACTGACACACACCCAGAGAACCCTCTGTAAATACTGACACACACCCAGAGAACCCACTGTAAATACTGACACACACCCAGAGAACCCACTGTAAATACTGACACACACCCAGAGAACCCTCTGTACATACTGACACACACCCAGAGAACCCTCTGTAAATACTGACACACACCCAGAGAACCCTCTGTACATACTGACACACACCCAGAGAACCCTCTGTAAATACTGACACACACCCAGAGAACCCTCTGTACATACTGGCACACACCCAGAGAACCCACTGTAAATACTGACACACACCCAGAGAACCCTCTGTAAATACTGACACACACCCAGAGAACCCTCTGTAAATACTGACACACACCCAGAGAACCCTCTGTACATACTGACACACACCCAGAGAACCCACTGTAAATACTGACACACACCCAGAGAACCCTCTGTACATACTGACACACACCCAGAGAATCCTCTTACATACTGACACACACCCAGAGAACCCTCTGTACATACTGACACACACCCAGAGAACCCTCTGTAAAAACTGACACACACCCAGAGAACCCTCTGTAAACACTGACACACACCCAGAGAACCCTCTGTAAATACTGACACACACCCAGAGAACCCACTGAAAATACTGACACACACCCAGAGAACCCTCTGTAAATACTGACACACACCCAGAGAACCCACTGTAAATACTGACACACACCCATAGAACCCTCTGTAAATACTGACACACACCCAGAGAACCCTCTTACATACTGACACACACCCAGAGAACCCTCTGTAAATACTGACACACACCCAGAGAACCCACTGTAAATACTGACACACACCCAGAGAACCCTCTGTAAATACTGACACACACCCAGAGAACCCTCTGTAAACACTGACACACACCCAGAGAACCCTCTGTACATACTGACACACACCCAGAGAACCCTCTGTAAATACTGACACACACCCAGAGAACCCTCTGTACATACTGGCACACACCCAGAGAACCCACTGTAAATACTGACACACACCCAGAGAACCCTCTGTAAATACTGACACACACCCAGAGAACCCACTGTAAATACTGACACACACCCAGAGAACCCTCTGTAAATACTGACACACACCCAGAGAACCCTCTGTAAATACTGACACACACCCAGAGAACCCTCTGTAAACACTGACACACACCCAGAGAACCCTCTGTAAATACTGACACACACCCAGAGAACCCACTGTAAATACTGACACACACCCAGAGAACCCTCTGTAAATACTGACACACACCCAGAGAACCCTCTGTAAACACTGACACACACCCAGAGAACCCACTGTACATACTGACACACACCCAGAGAACCCACTGTAAATACTGACACACACCCAGAGAACCCTCTGTACATACTGACACACACCCAGAGAATCCTCTTACATACTGACACACACCCAGAGAACCCTCTGTACATACTGACACACACCCAGAGAACCCTCTGTACATACTGACACACACCCAGAGAACCCACTGTAAATACTGACACACACCCAGAGAACCCTCTGTAAATACTGACACACACACAGAGAATCCTCTGTACATACTGACACACACCCAGAGAACCCTCTGTAAATACTGACACACACCCAGAGAACCCACTGTAAATACTGACACACACCCAGAGAACCCACTGTAAATACTGACACACACCCAGAGAACCCTCTGTACATACTGACACACACCCAGAGAACCCTCTGTAAATACTGACACACACCCAGAGAACCCACTGTAAATACTGACACACACCCAGAGAACCCTCTGTAAATACTGACACACACCCAGAGAACCCTCTGTGCATACTGACACACACCCAGAGAACCCTCGGTACATACTGACACACACCCAGAGAACCCTCTGTAAATACTGACACACACCCAGAGAACCCACTGTAAATACTGACACACACCCAGAGAACCCTCTGTAAATACTGACACACACCCAGAGAACCCTCTGTAAATACTGACACACACCCAGAGAATCCTCTGTACATACTGACACACACCCAGAGAACCCTCTGTAAATACTGACACACACCCAGAGAACCCACTGTAAATACTGACACACACCCAGAGAACCCACTGTAAATACTGACACACACCCAGAGAACCCTATGTACATACTGACACACACCCAGAGAACCCTCTGTAAATACTGACACACACCCAGAGAACCCTCTGTACATACTGACACACACCCAGAGAACCCTCTGTAAATACTGACACACACCCAGAGAACCCTCTGTACATACTGGCACACACCCAGAGAACCCACTGTAAATACTGACACACACCCAGAGAACCCTCTGTAAATACTGACACACACCCAAAGAACCCACTGTAAATACTGACACACACCCAGAGAACCCTCTGTAAATACTGACACACACCCAGAGAACCCACTGTAAATACTGACACACACCCAGAGAACCCTCTGTAAATACTGACACACACCCAGAGAACCCTCTGTACATACTGGCACACACCCAGAGAACCCACTGTAAATACTGACACACACCCAGAGAACCCTCTGTAAATACTGACACACACCCAGAGAACCCACTCTAAATACTGACACACACCCAGAGAACCCTCTGTACATACTGGCACACACCCAGAGAACCCTCTGTAAATACTGACACACACCCAGAGAACCCACTGTAAATACTGACACACACCCAGTGAACCCTCTGTAAATACTGACACATGCCCAGAGAACCCTCTGTCCATACTGACACACACCCAGAGAACCCACTATAAATACTGACACACACCCAGAGAACCCTCTGTACATACTGACACACACCCAGAGAACCCTCTGTACATACTGACACACACCCAGAGAACCCACTGTAAATACTGACACACACCCAGAGAACCCTCTGTACATACTGACACACACCCAGAGAACCCACTATAAATACTGACACACACCCAGAGAACCCTCTGTACATACTGACACACACCCAGAGAACCCACTGTAAATACTGACACACACCCAGAGAACCCTCTGTACATACTGACACACACTCAGAGAACCCTCTGTACATACTGACACACACCCAGAGAACCCACTGTAAATACTGACACACACCCAGAGAACCCTCTGTACATACTGGCACACACCCAGAGAACCCACTGTAAATACTGACACACACCCAGAGAACCCTCTGTACATACTGACACACACCCAGAGAACCCACTGTACATAGTGACACACACCCAGAGAACCCTCTGTACATACTGACACACACCCAGAGAACCCTCTGTACATACTGACACACACCCAGAGAACCCTCTTACATACTGACACACACCCAGAGAACCCTCTGTACATACTGGCACACACCCAGAGAACCCTCTGTACATACTGACACACACCCAGAGAACCCTCTGTAAATACTGACACACACCCAGAGAACCCTCTGTACATACTGACACACACCCAGAGAACCCTCTGTACATACTGACAGACACCCAGTGAACCCTCTGTAAATACTGACACACACCCAGAGAACCCTCTGTAAATACTGACACACACCCAGAGAACCCTCTGTAAATACTGACACACACCCAGAGAACCCTCTGTAAATACTGACACACACCCAGAGAACCCTCTGTAAATACTGACACACACCCAGAGAACCCTCTTACATACTGACACACACCCAGAGAACCCTCTGTACATACTGGCACACACCCAGAGAACCCTCTGTAAATACTGACACACACCCAGAGAACCCACTGTAAATACTGACACACACCCAGAGAACCCACTGTAAATACTGACACACACCCAGAGAACCCTCTGTACATACTGACACACACCCAGAGAACCCACTATAAATACTGACACACACCCAGAGAACCCTCTGTACATACTGACACACACCCAGAGAACCCACTGTAAATACTGACACACACCCAGAGAACCCTCTGTACATACTGACACACACTCAGAGAACCCTCTGTACATACTGACACACACCCAGAGAACCCACTGTAAATACTGACACACACCCAGAGAACCCTCTGTACATACTGGCACACACCCAGAGAACCCACTGTAAATACTGACACACACCCAGAGAACCCTCTGTACATACTGACACACACCCAGAGAACCCACTGTACATAGTGACACACACCCAGAGAACCCTCTGTACATACTGACACACACCCAGAGAACCCTCTGTACATACTGACACACACCCAGAGAACCCTCTTACATACTGACACACACCCAGAGAACCCTCTGTACATACTGGCACACACCCAGAGAACCCTCTGTACATACTGACACACACCCAGAGAACCCTCTGTAAATACTGACACACACCCAGAGAACCCTCTGTACATACTGACACACACCCAGAGAACCCTCTGTACATACTGACAGACACCCAGTGAACCCTCTGTAAATACTGACACACACCCAGAGAACCCTCTGTAAATACTGACACACACCCAGAGAACCCTCTGTAAATACTGACACACACCCAGAGAACCCTCTGTAAATACTGACACACACCCAGAGAACCCTCTGTAAATACTGACACACACCCAGAGAACCCTCTTACATACTGACACACACCCAGAGAACCCTCTGTACATACTGGCACACACCCAGAGAACCCTCTGTAAATACTGACACACACCCAGAGAACCCACTGTAAATACTGACACACACCCAGAGAACCCTCTGTAAATACTGACACACACCCAGGGAACCCTCTGTACATACTGACACACGCGCAGAGAACCCTCTGTACATACTGACACACACCCAGAGAACCCACTATAAATACTGACACACACCCAGAGAACCCTCTGTACATACTGACACACACCCAGAGAACCCTCTGTACATACTGACACACACCCAGAGAACCCTCTGTAAATACTGACACACACCCAGAGAACCCTCTGTACATACTGACACACACCCAGAGAACCCTCTGTACATACTGACACACACCCAGAGAACCCACTATAAATACTGACACACACCCAGAGAACCCTCTGTACATACTGACACACACCCAGAGAACCCTCTGTACATACTGACACACACCCAGAGAACCCACTGTAAATACTGACACACACCCAGAGAACCCTCTGTACATACTGGCACACACCCAGAGAACCCACTGTAAATACTGACACACACCCAGAGAACCCTCTGTACATACTGACACACACCCAGAGAACCCACTGTACATACTGACACACACCCAGAGAACCCTCTGTACATACTGACACACACCCAGAGAACCCTCTGTACATACTGACACACACCCAGAGAACCCTCTTACATACTGACACACACCCAGAGAACCCTCTGTACATACTGGCACACACCCAGAGAACCCTCTGTACATACTGACACACACCCAGAGAACCCTCTGTAAATACTGACACACACCCAGAGAACCCTCTGTACATACTGACACACACCCAGAGAACCCTCTGTACATACTGACAGACACCCAGTGAACCCTCTGTAAATACTGACACACACCCAGAGAACGCTCTGTAAATACTGACACACACCCAGAGAACCCTCTGTAAATACTGACACACACCCAGAGAACCCTCTGTAAATACTGACACACACCCAGAGAACCCTCTGTAAATACTGACACACACCCAGAGAACCCTCTTACATACTGACACACACCCAGAGAACCCTCTGTAAATACTGACACACACCCAGAGAACCCTCTGTACATACTGACACACACCCAGAGAACCCTCTGTAAATACTGACACACACCCAGAGAACCCACTGTAAATACTGACACACACCCAGAGTACCCTCTTACATACTGACACACACCCAGAGATCCCTCTGTAAATACTGACACACACCCAGAGAACCCTCTGTAAATACTGACACACACCCAGAGAACCCACTGTAAATACTGACACACACCCAGAGAACCCTCTGTAAATACTGACACACACCCAGAGAACCCACTGTAAATACTGACACACACCCAGAGAACCCTCTGTACATACTGACACACACCCAGAGAACCCTCTGTACATACTGACACACAACCAGAGAACCCTCTGTAAATACTGACACACACCCAGAGAACCCTCTGTAAATACTGACACACACCCAGAGAACCCTCTGTAAATACTGACACACTCCCAGAGAACCCTCTGTAAATACTGACACACTCCCACAGAACTGTGTAAATACTGACACACTTCCAGAGAACTGTGTAAATAGTGACACACTTCGAGATAGCCCCCAGTAAATACTGACACTCCCAGAGAACCCTCTGTAAATGCTGACACATGCACAGAGAACCCTCCTGAAATACTGACACTCTTGAGTGTTGTTGGAGCTGCACTCATCCAGGCAAGTGGAGAGTATTCCATCACACTCCTGACTTGTGCCTTTTAGATGGTGGAAAGGCTTTGGGGAGTCAGGAGGTGAGTCACTCGCCGCAGAATACCCAGCCTCTGACCTGCTCTTGTAGCCACAGTATTTATGTGGCTGGTCCAGTTAAGTTTCTGGTCAATGGTGACCCCCAGGATGTTGATGATGGGGGATTCGGCGATATGGAGGTGGATAGACTCTCTCTTGTTGGAGATGGTCATTGCCTGGCACTTGCCTGGCGCGAATGCTACTTGCCACTTATCAGCCCAAGTCTGGATGTTGTCCAGGTCTTGCTGCATGCAGGCACGGGCTGCTTCATTATCTGAGGGGTTGCGAATGGAACAACACTGTGCAATCATCAGTGAACATCCCCATTTCTGACCTTATCATGGAGGGAAGGTCATTGATGAAGCAGCTGAAGATGGTTGGGCCTAGGACACTGCCCTGAGGAACTCCTGCAGCAATGTCCTGGGGCTGAGATGATTGGCCTCCAACAACCACTACCATCTTCCTTTGTGCTAGGTCAGACTCCAGCCACTGGAGAGTTTTCTCCCTGATTCCCATTGACTTCAATTTTACTAGGGCTCCTTGATGCCACACTCGGTCAAATGCTGCCTTGATGTCAAGGGCAGTCACTCTCACCTCACCTCTGGAATTCAGCTCTTTTGTCCATGTTTGGACCAAGGCTGTAATGAGGTCTGGAGCCGAGTGGTCCTGGCAAATTCTGACACACTCCCAGAGAACCGTGTAAATACTGACACACTCCCAGAGAACCGTGTAAATTGATTATGACAGTAAACTGGCCAGAAATATAAAAAATATCGGTGGGGGGTAGGTGAAGAGGGAGACATTGGGGCAGGTTTCAAAGGTAGGTTCACCAGGCATGAATCAGAAGCGGTGGGCAAGACACACAGGTAAGTTAAAAATCTTTCTAACCCCTTCATTTGTCACAGGTAAAGTGCCTTAAGTATCTCAATGAGGTACATTTGGCTCTTTAACTGTCATCCCGCCGGCTTTAATTGCCGGTGGGACTTCCGTTTCCGGGTTGCCTGCGCGCACACAGATGGTCCCTGGGAAACTCAGAAGTCGGCGGCTTGGAGCCGGCTTCCGAACCCAAACGGAATTACCGAGATTTTCGGAGCCCCCCGCCCCCAATGCACCTGCAATTGCCCCCTAAAGTCACCCCCAAAGTGTCTGCAAAGGGATATAGATAGGTTAAGCAAGTGGGCAAAAATTTGGCAGATGGAGCATAATGTGGGAAAATGTGAAGTCATCGAGAATAAAAAAGCAAAATATTATATAAATGGAGAAAGACCACAGAATGCTTCAGTACAGAGGGATTTGGGTGTCCTCGTACATGAAACACAAAAAGTTAGCATACAATTGCAGCAGGTAATTGGAAAGGCAAATGGAATATTGGCCTTTGTTTTAAGGGGGATGGATTATAAAAGCAGGGAAGTCTTGCTACAACTGTACAGGGTGCTGGTAAGACCACACCTGGAGTACTGCGTACAGTTTTGGACCCCCTTATGTAAAGAAGGAAATATTTGCATTGGAGGCGGTTCAGAGAAGGTCCAGGAAATGGAAGGGTTTTCTTATGAGGAAAGATTGAGCAGGTTGGGCCTATACTCACTGGAGTTTAGAAGAAGGAGAGGAGATCTTATTGAAACATATAAGATTCTGAGGGGGCTTGACAGGGTAAATGCTGAGAGGATGTTTCCCCTCATAGGAGAATCTAGAACTGGGGGGCATAGTCTCAGAATAAGGGATTGTCCATTTAAGATAGAGATGATGAGAAATATCTTCCCTCAGAGGGTTGTGAACCTTTCAAAGTCTTTGCCCCAAAGAGCGGTGGAGGCTGAGTCATTGAATATATTCAAGGCTGAGTTAGAGAAATTTTTGATCAGCGAGGGAGTCAAGGGATATAGGGAACAGGCGGGAATATGGAGTTGAGGCCAGAATCAGATCAGCCATGATCTCATTCAATGGCGGAGCAGGCTCGGAGGGTGAAATGGCCTACTCCTGCTCCTAACTCTTATGTTCTTAGGTAAATACTGACACACTCCCAGTGAACCCTCTGTAAATACTGACACACTCCCAGAAAACCCTCTGTAAATATTGACACACTCCCAGAGTAACCCCTGTAAATACTGACACACTCATAGAGGATCCCATGTAAATACTGACACACTCCCAGTGAAACCTGTTCAAATACTGACACACTCCCAGAGAACCCTCTGTAAATACTGACACACTCATAGAGAATAGTGTAAATACTGACACACACCCAGAGAACCCACTGTAAATTCTGACACACACCCAGAGAACCCTCTGTAAATACTGACACACACCCAGGGAACCCTCTGTACATACTGACACACGCCCAGAGAACCCTCTGTACATACTGACACACACCCAGAGAACCCACTATAAATACTGACACACACCCAGAGAACCCTCTGTACATACTGACACACACCCAGAGAACCCTCTGTACATACTGACACACACCCAGAGAACCCACTGTAAATACTGACACACACCCAGAGAACCCTCTGTACATACTGACACACACCCAGAGAACCCTCTGTACATACTGACACACACCCAGAGAACCCACTATAAATACTGACACACACCCAGAGAACCCTCTGTACATACTGACACACACCCAGAGAACCCTCTGTACATACTGACACACACCCAGAGAACCCACTGTAAATACTGACACACACCCAGAGAACCCTCTGTACATACTGGCACACACCCAGAGAACCCACTGTAAATACTGACACACACCCAGAGAACCCTCTGTACATACTGACACACACCCAGAGAACCCACTGTACATACTGACACACACCCAGAGAACCCTCTGTACATACTGACACACACCCAGAGAACCCTCTGTACATACTGACACACACCCAGAGAACCCTCTTACATACTGACACACACCCAGAGAACCCTCTGTACATACTGACACACACCCAGAGAACCCTCTGTAAATACTGACACACACCCAGAGAACCCTCTGTACATACTGACACACACCCAGAGAACCCTCTGTACATACTGACAGACACCCAGTGAACCCTCTGTAAATACTGACACACACCCAGAGAACCCTCTGTAAATACTGACACACACCCAGAGAACCCTCTGTAAATACTGACACACACCCAGAGAACCCTCTGTAAATACTGACACACACCCAGAGAACCCTCTGTAAATACTGACACACACCCAGAGAACCCTCTGTAAATACTGACACACACCCAGAGAACCCTCTGTACATACTGGCACACACCCAGAGAACCCTCTGTAAATACTGACACACACCCAGAGAACCCACTGTAAATACTGACACACACCCAGAGAACCCTCTGTAAATACTGACACACACCCAGGGAACCCTCTGTACATACTGACACACGCCCAGAGAACCCTCTGTACATACTGACACACACCCAGAGAACCCACTATAAATACTGACACACACCCAGAGAACCCTCTGTACATACTGACACACACCCAGAGAACCCTCTGTACATACTGACACACACCCAGAGAACCCACTGTAAATACTGACACACACCCAGAGAACCCTCTGTACATACTGACACACACCCAGAGAACCCACTGTACATACTGACACACACCCAGAGAACCCTCTGTACATACTGACACACACCCAGAGAACCCTCTGTACATACTGACACACACCCAGAGAACCCTCTTACATACTGACACACACCCAGAGAACCCTCTGTACATACTGGCACACACCCAGAGAACCCTCTGTACATACTGACACACACCCAGAGAACCCTCTGTAAATACTGACACACACCCAGAGAATCCTCTGTACATACTGACACACACCCAGAGAACCCTCTGTACATACTGACAGACACCCAGTGAACCCTCTGTAAATACTGACACACACCCAGAGAACCCTCTGTAAATGCTGACACACACCCAGAGAACCCTCTGTAAATACTGACACACACCCAGAGAACCCTCTGTAAATACTGACACACACCCAGAGAACCCTCTGTAAATACTGACACACACCCAGAGAACCCTCTTACATACTGACACACACCCAGAGAACCCTCTGTAAATACTGACACACACCCAGAGAACCCTCTGTACATACTGACACACACCCAGAGAACCCTCTGTAAATACTGACACACACCCAGAGAACCCACTGTAAATACTGACACACACCCAGAGTACCCTCTTACATACTGACACACACCCAGAGATCCCTCTGTAAATACTGACACACACCCAGAGAACCCTCTGTAAATACTGACACACACCCAGAGAACCCACTGTAAATACTGACACACACCCAGAGAACCCTCTGTAAATACTGACACACACCCAGAGAACCCACTGTAAATACTGACACACACCCAGAGAACCCTCTGTACATACTGACACACACCCAGAGAACCCTCTGTACATACTGACACACAACCAGAGAACCCTCTGTAAATACTGACACACACCCAGAGAACCCTCTGTAAATACTGACACACACCCAGAGAACCCTCTGTAAATACTGACACACTCCCAGAGAACCCTTTGTAAGTACTGACACACTCACAGAGTACCCTCTGTAAATACTGACACACTCCCACAGAACTGTGTAAATACTGACACACTTCCAGAGAACTGTGTAAATAGTGACACACTTCGAGATAGCCCCCAGTAAATACTGACACTCCCAGAGAACCCTCTGTAAATGCTGACACATGCACAGAGAACCCTCCTGAAATACTGACACTCTTGAGTGTTGTTGGAGCTGCACTCATCCAGGCAAGTGGAGAGTATTCCATCACACTCCTGACTTGTGCCTTTTAGATGGTGGAAAGGCTTTGGGGAGTCAGGAGGTGAGTCACTCGCCGCAGAATACCCAGCCTCTGACCTGCTCTTGTAGCCACAGTATTTATGTGGCTGGTCCAGTTAAGTTTCTGGTCAATGGTGACCCCCAGGATGTTGATGATGGGGGATTCGGCGATATGGAGGTGGATAGACTCTCTCTTGTTGGAGATGGTCATTGCCTGGCACTTGTCTGGCGCGAATGCTACTTGCCACTTATCAGCCCAAGTCTGGATGTTGTCCAGGTCTTGCTGCATGCAGGCACGGGCTGCTTCATTATCTGAGGGGTTGCGAATGGAACAACACTGTGCAATCATCAGTGAACATCCCCATTTCTGACCTTATCATGGAGGGAAGGTCATTGATGAAGCAGCTGAAGATGGTTGGGCCTAGGACACTGCCCTGAGGAACTCCTGCAGCAATGTCCTGGGGCTGAGATGATTGGCCTCCAACAACCACTACCATCTTCCTTTGTGCTAGGTAAGACTCCAGCCACTGGAGAGTTTTCCCCCTGATTCCCATTGACTTCAATTTTACTAGGGCTCCTTGATGCCACACTCGGTCAAATGCTGCCTTGATGTCAAGGGCAGTCACTCTCACCTCACCTCTGGAATTCAGCTCTTTTGTCCATGTTTGGACCAAGGCTGTAATGAGGTCTGGAGCCGAGTGGTCCTGGCAAATTCTGACACACTCCCAGAGAACCGTGTAAATACTGACACACTCCCAGAGAACCGTGTAAATTGATTATGACAGTAAACTAGCCAGAAATATAAAAAATATCGGTGGGGGGTAGGTGAAGAGGGAGACATTGGGGCAGGTTTCAAAGGTAGGTTCACCAGGCATGAATCAGAAGCGGTGGGCAAGACACACAGGTAAGTTAAAAATCTTTCTAACCCCTTCATTTGTCACAGGTAAAGTGCCTTAAGTATCTCAATGAGGTACATTTGGCTCTTTAACTGTCATCCCGCCGGCTTTAATTGCCGGTGGGACTTCCGTTTCCGGGTTGCCTGCGCGCACACAGATGGTCCCTGGGAAACTCAGAAGTCGGCGGGTTGGAGCCGGCTTCCGAACCCAAACGGAATTACCGAGATTTTCGGAGCCCCCCGCCCCCAATGCACCTGCAATTGCCCCCTAAAGTCACCCCCAAAGTGTCTGCAAAGGGATATAGATAGGTTAAGCAAGTGGGCAAAAATTTGGCAGATGGAGCATAATGTGGGAAAATGTGAAGTCATCGAGAATAAAAAAGCAAAATATTATATAAATGGAGAAAGACCACAGAATGCTTCAGTACAGAGGGATTTGGGTGTCCTCGTACATGAAACACAAAAAGTTAGCATACAATTGCAGCAGGTAATTGGAAAGGCAAATGGAATATTGGCCTTTGTTTTAAGGGGGATGGATTATAAAAGCAGGGAAGTCTTGCTACAACTGTACAGGGTGCTGGTAAGACCACACCTGGAGTACTGCGTACAGTTTTGGACCCCCTTATGTAAAGAAGGAAATATTTGCATTGGAGGCGGTTCAGAGAAGGTCCAGGAAATGGAAGGGTTTTCTTATGAGGAAAGATTGAGCAGGTTGGGCCTATACTCACTGGAGTTTAGAAGAAGGAGAGGAGATCTTATTGAAACATATAAGATTCTGAGGGGGCTTGACAGGGTAAATGCTGAGAGGATGTTTCCCCTCATAGGAGAATCTAGAACTGGGGGGCATAGTCTCAGAATAAGGGATTGTCCATTTAAGATAGAGATGATGAGAAATATCTTCCCTCAGAGGGTTGTGAACCTTTCAAAGTCTTTGCCCCAAAGAGCGGTGGAGGCTGAGTCATTGAATATATTCAAGGCTGAGTTAGAGAAATTTTTGATCAGCGAGGGAGTCAAGGGATATAGGGAACAGGCGGGAATATGGAGTTGAGGCCAGAATCAGATCAGCCATGATCTCATTCAATGGCGGAGCAGGCTCGGAGGGTGAAATGGCCTACTCCTGCTCCTAACTCTTATGTTCTTAGGTAAATACTGACACACTCCCAGTGAACCCTCTGTAAATACTGACACACTCCCAGAAAACCCTCTGTAAATATTGACACACTCCCAGAGTAACCCCTGTAAATACTGACACACTCATAGAGGATCCCATGTAAATACTGACACACTCCCAGTGAAACCTGTTCAAATACTGACACACTCCCAGAGAACCCTCTGTAAATACTGACACACTCATAGAGAATAGTGTAAATAGTGACACACTCATAGAAAATAGTGTAAATACTGACACACTCCCAGAGAATCCTATGTAACTACTGACACACTCACAGAGAATCCCATGTAAATACTGACACACTCACAGAAAATAGTGTAAATACTGACACACTCCCAGTGAAACCTGTTCAAATACTGACACACTCCCAGAGAACCCTCTGTAAATACTGACACACTCATAGAGAATAGTGTAAATAGTGACACACTCATAGAAAATAGTGTAAATACTGACACACTCCCAGAGAATCCTATGTAACTACTGACACACTCACAGAGAATCCCATGTAAATACTGACACACTCACAGAAAATAGTGTAAATACTGACACACTCCCAGTGAAACCTGTTCAAATACTGACACACTCCCAGAGAACCCTCTGTAAATACTGACACACTCATAGAGAATAGTGTAAATAGTGACACACTCATAGAAAATAGTGTAAATACTGACACACTCCCAGAGAATCCTATGTAACTACTGACACACTCACAGAGAATCCCATGTAAATACTGACACACTCACAGAAAATAGTGTAAATACTGACACACTCCCAGTGAAACCTGTTCAAATACTGACACACACACCAGCACACTCTATAAATAGTGACAAAATCACAGAGAACACTGTGTAAATACTGACACTCTCTTAGAGAACCGTCTGTAAATGCTGACACACTCACAGAAAACACCGTAAATATTGACACACTCCCAGAAAACCGTGTAAACACTTAAACACTCAGAGCGAACCCCCAGTAAATATTGGCACAGACGCAGAGAACCCCCTATAAATACTGACACACTCCCAGAGAACCACCTCTTAACACTGACACTCCCCCAGAGAACCCTCTGTAAATACTAGCACACTCACAGAGAACTCTCTGTCAATACTGACACACACACACACACACAGAACACTCTATAAATAGTGACACAATCACAGAGAACGTCATGTAAATACTGACAAACGGCCAGAGAACCCCCTGTAAATACTGACAAACTTAACGAGAAACCACTGTAAATACCGACACACGCCCAGGGAACTCTCTGTAAATAATCACACACTCCCAGAGACCCCCAGTAATTACTGACACACCGCCAGAGAACCTTGTGTAATTACTGACACACTCACAGAGAACCCCTTGTAAATACTGACACACTCAGAGAAACCACTGTAAATACCGACACACGCCCAGGGAACTCTCTGTAAATACTGACACACTCACACGGAACCCCCTGGAAATACTGACACACTCATGGAGAAACCATTGTAAATACAGACACACGCCCAGGGAACCCTCTGTAAATACTGACACACTCACAGATATTCCTCTGTAAATACTGACACACTCCCAGAGTAACCCCTGTAAATACTGACACACTCCCAGAGTAACCCCTGTAAATACTGACACACTCCCAGAGTAACCCATGTAAATACTGACACACTCCCAGAGTAACCCCTGTAAATACTGACACACTCCCAGAGTAACCCATGTAAATACTGACACACTCCCAGAGTAACCCCTGTAAATACTGACACACTCCCAGAGTAACCCATGTAAATACTGACACACTCACAGATCCCCCAAAACTCGGAGAAAAACCCTGAAGAAAAGGACTTTGGACTCTTTTCGAACCATTTCAGGGTGATGAAATATTGGGCCTAACAGAGGGTGATTCAAGGTCAAAAACCAAGATTTGGTATTTTAAAAAGGCATGTTTGGGCTTATAAAGGAAAAAAAAGGCTGCAATAGGAGTTGGGATCAAGCTCTGTAATAGACGGTTTGAGTATTGGAGTTAATCAAACTGTCTGGGGAACTGTGTGACCTCACTCAGCCCCTACCAGACATTTACACTCAAACAATAGACCCACAGAAGAGCAGTCCCCACCCAAATTACAGGACCCATCCAAAACATGCATAAAACAAATCCAATCAGCCCACTCCATCGACATCTCAGGCCCAGTCAGGAAACTCGAAACCTGAGCACAATGACTACAATCAAACAAGAGCTCAACAACTCATGAAACCATCCTGAAACCACTTCACACATTTCACAAACATGTTACTCTTAACGAGCCCGCCAAAATCTTACAATAAACCGGATCAGATTTGGCGCGCAGATAAGGAGGCTTCAATTAGTATAATTGAAGGCCCATTTTCTCAAGAAGTTCAGTTCAGCCAGGAGTTCGACAGCTCGGGAGACAACAAGGCGAGGGGGCAACAGAAAGAAGCTCAACAGAGAAGGTCAGCAGCTCTAGAAGCAGGCCGACACACAAGAAGAAACCAAAGTGACAGCCCCAGTGACCATCGGACACCTCGCGGCAACAAAGGCCTTACGAAACAACCAACCGAATATTACCACCAACCAACCAGGTAATATTGAGCCGCTGCGACCAAAGAAAACCAACTCGGGAGAATTACCGAAGATCCGCAAAGTTTCCACTCTACAATCTATTCCTGACTTACCTCTGGGTGAGTTTTCTACTCAAAAGAGTCTAAATCCTATCACTTTACGAAGAAAAGTGGGTACTCACCTGATAGATCCAAGATGCGCCCTACCGCATCAGCGGACTCGTGAAGACTGACCAGCTACGCAGTTGAAGTCCTCTACCGCGTCCGGGGTACGGCAGACCCCAACCAACACATACAGCGAACCCCGAAATCGCGAACCAGCTCAACTGTCAAGGATTCGTTTGGTGAGCATTATCTCTGGTCCTTTAGAGCCCAACTTAGCTCGTAAAGTGGGATTGGGAGGGGTGAGGTATCTTTCTACTGTAATTTCCCTCGTGTGTACCGAAGTGTTCCCCATTTTATTAGAGTGTTAAGATTGTTGTGTTGTATTTCCTCTCTTGAATAAAGATCAAAGTTTCTTGCACCAAAACCAGTTGTCTGCTGCACTTTGTCACAACCCCCAAATAAGCCCAAGGTCTAGAACCCAGGGAGTGGGAGCGATTCGAACCTCTCAGAAGTCAGAGGTGAAGCTGACACACACCACCACCCCCTACATAATGGCGACCACGAAGGGACCTTGGCAAAAGGGATGTGATGCAGTGGACACTGTTTTTGAGGAGAGAACCAAGATGGAAGAGAGGATTTCCTCTTATGTGTTCAGGAAAGTAAATATAACAAAGAAATGGGTACTCAGCCTGTTGCGCGCTGAGCGTCCCATGGACGCTGCAGCCAAGTGGACTGAGAGCAAGGACCACAAGAAATCTGTGGAGAAAGCCATCTGGTTGGTATGCTACCAGCGACAGATCCAGCTTTTAGACAAACGCGTTGAGGCACTGGCAGAAGAGCTGCAGGAATCAGCTCAACTGTCTCAGGCAAGGGCTACAGCAGGGGAAAGATTATTGGCAGAACTAACCGCCCTAACTCAGGAAAAAATGCAGATAGTAGAGAAACATAGAAACAGACAGGAATACTTTCGGTGTCAGGTCACCGAAGCTAAAACCAGTGAACTGGTGTTGCGGGAAGAGAACGTCCGCCTTGCCAAGCAAGTAAGAGAGCAGGAGGAGAGGTTGAGAGACGTCCAGGCAGCTTACACGATAGCAAGCACTAGGGGGTATGAGGCGGGAGATCACGGCCCCTGCCAGAAACAAATCGAGAGTTTGAACCTTGCTCTGTCCAGGGCAAAAGGCAGTGTATGCCTAATAAGCCCGAGTGCGGCCCAGGTGGGCCTGGAAGAGAAAGGAGAAACTGTTCGGAGGCCACCTATGGCGCCGGGGAACGACCCGGTTTGGCAGCAGGAGGGACGGACGATCTGTGAGGCCGGCAGGGAGTGTACACCACCACCACCTGTGGCACCGGGTTTTAACTCGGTTTGGCAGCAGGGAGGGGTGGGCGAACCAATGCGGGACAGGTCGGAGCCGGGGCCGATGTGCCCGGTCCGGCAGCAAAGGTTTGGCCCGCCCGGCGGTGGTGGGGGTCATGGACCCCTTGAAAGCCAATTCGTGGCTCCCCATGGCACCCAACAGCTTAGGGCTATGATAAGCCACCCGAGTAAGCTCACCCAAAAAGGGGATCCCTCGGTCCACTTCATGGAAGTGGAACAGGCAGCGGGAATCAACGACTGCGATGACTCCGAGATGGCAAAAATGCTCCTTTTCTCCCTGGATAGCAAACTCTACCAGTCCCTCTCTGCAGAGAGTAAAAAAAGGGCAGGGCAGATACGCTGCTATCCGGGAGGAAGTTCTGGAGGCCATGGGTATGAATGATGCTAGTCCCTTCTCCCGGGTGGAGAGGACAACACAGCTAGCAGGGGAGACCCCACGGGCTTTCGAAGACCGACTGTGGCCTGTAATGGGGTTCTCGACCGGGCTCACCTGACTCGGGACGAGCTGACCCACTGGCTCCGAAGCCTGGTGGCAAACAGCTTGCCCCGGATCAGAGCCAAGGCTGAGCTGTGGTTTGACCCGAAAGACCCCCGGGTCACCGAGGAGACAGTGGTCAGACAACTGACCCTGGCTTACCGGAACGGTAGACGGACAGAAGAGCACCCACCAAAAGGAAAAGTACATGAAGTGAAACCAAGTAATAAGAAAGAGTGGCACCAGGAAGGAAGTAGCCCTTCCGACACGAAGCGTAAATGCTTCGGGTGCGGGAAGAATGGGCATTGGAGAAAGGACTGTAGGAATCCATGGAAGGATCACATAGGAAAGAACTCTCCAGCTCCTGCCCCAAGAACCGAAACCCCGACCTCTCTCCCCACGTTAGACTCAGTCGCAGCTGCGATCCGAGATTTATTAGATGGCCCAGGGAAGCTAGCCACCGCCACTGGTGTTTTAACCCCTTCTGCCCCACTCAACACAGACCTATGACTAGAACCAGTGCAGCCTGTCTACCTGTGCCCCCTGGAATACGATGTATGGAAGAGACCATATGTTAAATTGGAGGTGGAGAAGGTGAAAGGGACCTATCTGTTAGATACTGGAGCATCGAGCACCATCGTCTATTCAGCTAACCCCGCCGCCTCACCTCTGTCTGACGAGGTCCCGTACAGCTTAGTGGGGTTTACAGGTAACGAGCAGGCTGTCTCGTTCTCCATCCCACTGTCCATTCATTTAGGAGCACTTAACACACCAAGTGCACCTGTGTCTTAATGAAATGGGAGCAGGAAGGGAAGGGGATCCTGGGGGCCAACTTTATCAAAGGCCACAGGATTCTAGTGGATCTTAGAAACGACTGTCTGTGGGGAGCATGTACCGGCAAAGAAAGTGAAGTGGCAGCATTCCAGAGAAACAGGCCAAGGGGACCTTGTGCACCCTGAAACCAAAGGAGGGTTACGACCTCGAACAAATGGTCAGTAACACTCCGGTGGCATACCAGGCACTTGTGCGAGCACACCTCGCCACATTTGTCACTCACCATGTAAACACTGAGATACTCACAGAGAATCCCCCGGATATACTGACATACTCCAGGAGAACCCCCTGTGAATATTGACACACTCACAGAGAACCCCCTGTAAATACTGACACACTCCCAGTGAACCGTGTAAACACGGAGACACTCAGAGAACCCTCTGTAAATACTGACACACTCAGAGAACCCTCTGTAAATACTGACACACTCAGAGAACCCTCTGTAAATACTGACACACTCAGAGAACCCTCTGTAAATACTGACACACTCCCAGAAGACCACCTGTAAATACTGACACACTCAGAGAGCCCTCTGTAAATACTGACACACTCCAGAGAACCGTGTAAACACTGACACACTCACAGATAATCCCCCGAAAATACTGACACCCCCCTGGAGAACCCTCTGTAAATATTGACACACTCACAGACACCCCCAGTAATTATTGACACACCGTCAGAGAACCATGTGTAATTACTGACACACTCACAAAGAAGCCCCAGGAAATACTAACACACTGCCAGAGAACCCTCTGTAAATACTGACAAACTCACAGAGGATCACCTATAAATACTGACACACTCACAGAGAAACCTCTGTAAATATTGACACACTCACAGAAGACCCTGTAAATACTGACACACTCACAGAGAACCCCCTTTAAATACTGACACACTCCCAGAGGACCACCTGTAAATATTGACACATTCACAGAAAACCCTGTAAATACTGACACACTCACAGAGAATCCCCAGAAAATACTGACACACTCCCAGGGAACCCTCTGTAAATACTGACACACTCACAGAGAAACCACTGTAAATACTGACACACTCCCAGAGAACCCCCTGTAAATATTGACACACTCACAGAGACCCCCCAAGTAAATGCTGACACACTGCCAGAGAACCATGTGCAATTACTGACACACTCAGGAGGTGGGGTGGCCTTGTTAGTAAAGGATGAATTCAGAGCAATAGTGAGCAAGGATATTGGCTCAGAAAATCAAGATGTAGAATCAGTCTGGGTGGAGTTAAGAAGCACCAAGGGGCAGAAAACGCTGGTGGGAGTTGTCTATAGGCCTCCAAACAGTAGTGGAAATGAAGGGGATGGGATCAAACAGGAAATTAGAGATGCATGTAACAAGGGTACTACAGTAATCATGGGTGACTTTAATCGACATATAGACTGGCCAAACCAAATTAGCAATAATACTGTGGAGGATGAATTCCTGGAGTGTGTATGAGATGGTTTTTTAGACAAGTACGTTGAGGAGCCAACCAGGAAACAGGCTATCCTAGATTGGGTATTGTGCAATGAGAAGGGGTTAATTAATAATCTTGTTGTGCGGGGTCCTTTAGGGAAGAGTGACCATAACATGATAGAATTCTTCATTAAGATGGAAAGTGAAATAGTCCAATCCGAAACTAGGGTCCGAAATCTAAACAAAGGAAGCTACGAAGGTATGAGGAGTGAGTTGGCTATGATAGATTGGGAAGCTTCATTAAAAGGCATGACGGTGGATAGGCAATGGCTAACGTTTAAGGAACAAATGCATGAATTGCAACAATTATACATTCCTTTCCGGCGCAAAAACACAAAAGGAAACGTGGCCCAACCATGGCTAACAAAAGAAATTAAGGATAGTATTAGATCCAAAGAGGAGTCATATAAAGTTGCCAGAAAAACTAGCAAGCCTGAGGATTGGGAACAGTTTAGAATTCAGCAAAAAAGGATCAAGAGATTTATTAAGAGGGGAAAAATAGAGTATGAGAGTAAACTTGCAAGGAACATAAAAGTGGACTGTAAAAGCTTCTACAAGTATGTAAAAAGAAAAAGATTAGTGAAGTCCCTACAGTCAGAAACAGGAGAATTTATAATGGGGAACAGGGAAATGGCAGAGCAATTAAACAAATACTTTGGTTCTGTCTTCACGGAAGAGGACACAAATAACTTCCCAGAAATGCTAGGGAACCAAGGGAGTTGTGAGAAGGAGGAATTAAAGGAAATTTGTATTAGTAAAAAAATAGTGCTGGAGAAATTAATGGGACTGAAAGCCAATAAATCCCCAGGGCTTGATAATCTGCATCCCAGAGTACTAAAAGATGTAGCCATGGAAATAGTGGATGCATTAGTTGTCATCTTCCAAAATTCTATAGATTATGGAACAGTTCCTGCAAATTGGAGGGTGGCAAATGTAACCCCACTACTTAAAAAAGGAGGGAGAGAGAAAATAGGGAACTACAGACCGGTTCGCCTAACATCAGTAGTAGGGAAAATGCTAGAGTCTATTATAAAGGATGTGATAACAGGACACTTAGAAAATATCAACGGGATTAGACAAAGTCAACATGGATTTATGAAAGGGAAATCATGTTTGACAAACCTACTGGAGTTTTTTGAGGATGTAACTGGTGGAATAGATAAGGGAGAACCAGTGGATGTGGTTTATTTGGATTTTCAGAAGGCCTTTGATAAAGTCTCTCATAAGAGGTTAGTGTGCAAAATTAAAGCACATGGGATTGGGGGTAATAGACTGGCATGGATTGAAAATTGGTTAACAGACAGGAAACAGAGAGTAGGAATAAATGGGTCTTTTTTGGGGTGGCAGGCAATGACTAGTGGGGTACCGCAGGGATCAGTGCTTGGGCCCCAGCTATTCACTATATATCAATGATTTGGATGAGGGAACCAAATGTAATATTTCCAAGTTTGCTGACGATACAAAACTAGTTTGGATCGTGAGTTGTGAGGAGGATGTTAAGAGGCTTCAAGGTGATTTAGACAAGTTGAGTGAGTGGGCAAATACATGGCAGATGCAGTATAACGTGGATAAATGTGAAGCTATCCACTTCGGAAGGAAAAAAAGAAAGGCACAGTATTATTTAAATGGTGATAGATTGGGGAATGTTGATGTACAAAGGGACCTGGGTGTCCTTGTACACCAGTCAATGAAAGCAAACATGCAGGTGCAGCAAGCAGTTAGGAAGGCAAATGGTATGTTGGCCTTCATCGCAAGAGGATTTGAGCATAGGAGCAAGGATGCCTTACTGCAGTTATACAGGACCTTGGTGAGACCACACCTGGAGTATTGTGTGCAGTTTTGGTCTCCTTACCTAAGAGAGGATGTGCATAGAGGGAGTGCAGCGAAGGTTCACCAGACTGATTCCTGGGATGGCAGGATTGTCATATGAGGAGAGATTATAGAATCATAGAATCATAGAAGTTTACAACGTGGAAACAGGCCCTTCGGCCCAACATGTCCATGTCGCCCAGTTTATACCACTAAGCTAGTCCCAATTGCCTGCACTTGGCCCATATCCCTCTATACCCATCTTACCCATGTAACTGTCCAAATGCTTTTTAAAAGACAAAATTGTACCCGCCTCTACTACTGCCTCTGGCAGCTCGTTCCAGACACTCACCACCCTTTGAGTGAAAAAATTGCCCCTCTGGACTCTTTTTATCTCTCCCCTCTCACCTTAAATCTATGTCCCCTCGTTATAGACTCCCCTACCTTTGGGAAAAGATTTTGACTATCGACCTTATCTATGCCCCTCATTATTTTATAGACTTCGATAAGATCACCCCTTAACCTCCTGCTCTCCAGGGAAAAAAGTCCCAGTCTGTCTAACCTCTCCCTGTAAGTCAAACCATCAAGTCCCGGTAGCATCCTAGTAAATCTTTTCTGCACTCTTTCTAGTTTAATAATATCCTTTCTATAATAGGGTGACCAGAACTGTACACAGTACTCCAAGTGTGGCCTCACCAATGCCCTGTACAACTTCAACAAGACATCCCAACTCCTGCATTCAATGTTCTGACCAATGAAACCAAGCATGCTGAATGCCTTCTTCACCACCCTATCCACCTGTGACTCCACTTTCAAGGAGCTATGAATCTGTACTCCCAGATCTCTTTGTTCTATAACTCTCCCCAACGCCCTACCATTAACGGAGTAGGTCCTGGCCCGATTCGATCTACCAAAATGCATCACCTCACATTTATCTAAATTAAACTCCATCTGCCATTCATCGGCCCACTGGCCCAATTTATCAAGATCCCGTTGCAATCCTAGATAACCTTCTTCACTGTCCACAATGCCACCAATCTTGGTGTCATCTGCAAACTTACTAACCATGCCTCCTAAATTCTCATCCAAATCATTAATATAAATAACAAATAACAGCGGACCCAGCACCGATCCCTGAGGCACACCGCTGGACACAGGCATCCAGTTTGAAAAACAACCCTCTACAACCACCCTCTGTCTTCTGTCGTCAAGCCAATTTTGTATCCAATTGGCTACCTCACCTTGGATCCCATGAGATTTAACCTTATGTGACAACCTACCATGCGGTACCTTGTCAAATGCTTTGCTGAAGTCCATGTAGACCACGTCTACTGCACAGCCCTCATCTATCTTCTTGGTTACCCCTTGAAAAAACTCAATCAAATTCGTGAGACATGATTTTCCTCTCACAAAACCATGCTGACTGTTCCTAATTAGTCCCTGCCTCTCCAAATGCCTGTAGATCCTGTCCCTCAGAATACCCTCTAACAACTTACCCACTACAGATGTCAGGCTCACTGGTCTGTAGTTCCCAGGCTTTTCCCTGCCGCCCTTCTTAAACAAAGGCACAACATTTGCTACCCTCCAATCTTCAGGCACCTCACCTGTAGCGGTGGATGATTCAAATATCTCTGCTAGGGGACCCGCAATTTCCTCCCTAACCTCCCATAACGTCCTGGGATACATTTCATCAGGTCCCGGAGATTTATCTACCTTGATGCGCGTTAAGACTTCCAGCACCTCCCTCTCTGTAATATGTACACTCCTCAAGACATCACTATTTATTTCCCCAAGTTCCCTAACATCCATGCCTTTCTCAACCGTAAATACCGATGTGAAATATTCATTCAGGATCTCACCCATCTCTTGTGGTTCCGCACATAGATGACCTTGTTGATCCTTAAGAGGCCCTACTCTCTCCCTAGTTACCCTTTTGCCCTTTATGTATTTGTAGAAGCTCTTTGGATTCACCTTTGCCTGATCTGCCAAAGCAATCTCATATCCCCTTTTTGCCCTCCTGATTTCTCTCTTAACTCTACTCCGGCAATCTCTATACTCTTCAAGGGATCCACTTGATCCCAGCTGCCTATGCATGTCATATGCCTCCTTCTTCTTTTTGACTAGTGCCTCAATCTCCCGAGTCATCTAAGGTTCCCTACTTCTACCAGCCTTGCCCTTCACTTTATAAGGAATGTGCTTACCCTGAACCCTGGTTAACACACTTTTGAAAGCCTCCCACTTACCAGACGTCCCTTTGCCTGCCAACAGACTCTCCCAATCAACTTCTGAAAGTTCCTGTCTAATACCATCAAAATTGGCCTTTCCCCAATTTAGAATTTTAACTTTTGGGCCAGACCTATCCTTCTCCATAGCTATCTTAAAACTAATGGAATTATGATCACTGGTCCCAAAGTGATCCCTCACTAACACTTCTGTCACCTGCCCTTCCTTATTTCCCAAGAGGAGGTCAAGTTTTGCCCCCTCTCTAGTCGGGCCATCCACATACTGAATGAGAAATTCCTCCTGAATACACTCAACAAATTTCTCTCCATCCAAGCCCCTAATGCTATGGCTGTCCCAGTCAATGTTGGGAAAGTTAAAGTCCCCTACTATTACCACCCTATTTTTCTTGCAGCTGTCTGTAATCTCCTTACATATTTGCTCTTCAATTTCCCGTTGACTATTTGGGGGTCTGTAGTACAATCCTATCAAAGTGATCTCTCCCTTCTTATTTTTCAGTTCTACCCATATAGACTCAGTGGGCGAACCCTCGGATATATCCCCTCTCACTACTGCCGTGATGTTCTCCCTAATCAAGAACGCAACTCCCCCTCCTCTCTTACCTCCTGCTCTATCTTTCCTATAGCATCTGTACCCTGGAACATTGAGCTGCCAGTCCTGCCCCTCCCTTAGCCATGTTTCAGTAATAGCTATAACATCCCAGTCCCATGTACCCATCCATGCCCTGAGTTCATCTGCCTTGCCCATCAGACTTCTTGCATTGAAATAAATGCAGTTTAATCTAGACTTCCCTTGGTCTTTGCCCTGCTTTCTCAGACCATCTGTCCGGTCATGTTCTGTACACTCTCCCTTACTGCCTTTTGTTTCTGTCACCACTTTATTTCCCACTGACTTCCTGCATCGGTTCCCATCCCCCTGCCACATTAGTTTAAACCCTCCCCAACAGCACTGGCAAACACTCCCCCTAGGACATTGGTTCCAGTCCTGCCCAGATGCAGACCGTCCAATTTGTACTGGTCCCACCTCCCCCAGAACCGGTTCCAATGGCCCAGGAATTTGAATCCCTCCCTCTTGCACCATCTCTCAAGCCACGTATTCATCTTAGCTATCCTGTCATTCCTACTCTGATTAGCCCGTGGCACTGGTAGCAATCCTGAGATTACTACCTTTGAGGTCCTACTCTTTAGTTTAACTCCTAACTCCCTAAATTCAGCTTGTAGGACCTCATCCTGTTTTTTACCTATATCGTTGGTGCCTATATGCACCACGACAACTGGCTGTTCACCCTCCCCCTCCAGAATGTCCTGCAGCCGCTCCGAGACATCCTTGACCCTTGCACCAGGGAGGCAACATACCATCCTGGAGTCTCGGTTGCGTCCGCAGAAACGCCTGTCTATTCCCCTTACAATCGAGTCCCCTATCACTATAGCTCTGCCACTCTTTTTCCTGCCCTCCTGTGCAGCAGAGCCAGCCACGGTGCCATGAACCTGGCCACTGCCACCTTCCCCTGGTGAGCCATCTCCCCCAACAGTATCCAAAACGGTATACCTGTTTTGGAGGGAGATGACCGCAGGGGACCCCTGCACTGCCTTCCTACTCTTCCTCTGTCTGTTGGTCACCCATTCACTATCTCCCTCAGTAATTTTTATCTGCGGTGTGACCAACTCACTGAACGTGCTATCCACGACTTTCTCAGCATCGCGGATGCTCCAAAGTGAGTCCATCCGCAGCTCCAGAGCCGTCAAGCGGTCAAACAATAGCTGCAGCTGGACACACTTCCCGCAGGTGAAGGAATCAGGGATACAGGAAGGAGCCCTGAATTCCCACATCCCACAAGAGGAACATGACACGGCCCTGGGATCTCCTGCCATGACTTAACCCTTAAATTAGCTTAAGAACAACTACAATGTCAAGAGAAAAAAAAAGGAAAGAAAAACTACTTACCACTCCCTTTAAGGAGTTTACTCCTTTAAATTGTTCTCAATTTAGAGAATGTTAACTACACTAGGGACCTTGATTCACTAAAAAATAAACGCTACTTCCTATAAGACCTGCAGACCTTCCCTTTCCTTTTACTTTAGTTACTGTAGATAAGTAGAAATACTCACCTGAACCTACTCACCAATCAGGTGCCTCCCCTGTGTCGCGTCCCGATCTGATTCCTGACGTCACTTCGAACTCGGTCGCAGCTCCGCTCGGCTTGGCTCCTCTCAGCGCTCTGAAATCCCGCCTTTTATCGGACGCTCCCTCCGCTCGGCTCGGCTCCTCTCCCACAATGCCCCTCCGCCGGATGCTTTCCCTCCCGGTCGTCGTCACAAAAGGGCTTCTTCTGCTACCCACGTTTCAGTCGAGGTGACTGAGTCAACTTCTCCCAGAATACCCCTCTGTCGCCTCTGCTGGACGCTTTTTCGGACTTGTATAAGATCACCCCTCAACCTCCTACTCTCCAGGGAAAAAAGTCCCAGTCTATCTAACCTCTCCCTATAAGTCAAACCATCAAGTCCCGGCAGCATCCTAGTAAATCTTTTCTGCACTCTTTCTAGTTTAATAATATCCTTTCTATAATAGGGTGACCAGAACTGTACACAGTATTCCAAGTGTGGCCTAACTAATGTCTTGTACAACTTCAACAAGACATCCCAATGAAACCAAGCAAGCTGAATGCCTTCTTCACCACCCTATCCACCTGTGACTCCACTTTCAAGGAGCTATGAACCTGTACTCCTAGATCTCTTTGTTCTATAACTTTCCCCAACGCCCTACCATTAACGGAGTAGGTCCTGGCCCGATTCGATCTCCCAAAATGCATCACCTCACATTTATCTAAATTAAACTCCATCTGCCATTCATCGGCCCACTGGCCCAATTTATCAAGATCCCGTTGCAATCCTAGATAACCTTCTTCACTGTCCACGATGCCACCAATCTTGGTGTCATCTGCAAACTTACTAACCATGCCTCCTAAATTCTCATCCAAATCATTAATATAAATAACAAATAACAGCGGACCCAGCACCGATCCCTGAGGCACACCGCTGGTCACAGGCCTCCAGTTTGAAAAACAACCCTCTACAACCACCCTCTGTCTTCTGTCGTCAAGCCAATGTTGTATCCAATTGGCTACCTCACCTTGGATCCCATGAGATTTAACCTTATGTAACAACCTACCATGCGGTACCTTGTCAAAGGCTTTGCTAAAGTCCATGTAGATCAAATTCGTGAGACATGATTTTCCTCTCACAAAACCATGCTGACTGTTCTTAATCAGTCCCTGCCTCTCCAAATGCCCGTAGATCCTGTCTCTCAGAATACCCTCTAACATCTTACCCACTACAGATGTCAGGCTCACCGGTCTGTGGTTCCCAGGCTTTTCCCTGCCGCCCTTCTTAAACAAAGGCACAACATTTGCCACCCTCCAATCTTCAGGCACCTCACCTGTAGCAGTGGATGATTCAAATATCTCTGCTAGGGGACCCGCAATTTCCTCCCTAACCTCCCATAACGTCCTGGGATACATTTCATCAGGTCCCGGAGATTTATCTACCTTGATGCGCGTTAAGACTTCCAGCACCTCCCTCTCTGTAATATGTACACTCCTCAAGACATCACTATTTATTTCCCCAAGTTCCCTAACATCCATGCCTTTCTCAACCGATTGGGTCGACTCAGTCTGTATTCACTTGAGTTTAGAAGAATGAGAGGGGATCTCATTGAAACATATAAAATTCTGACAGGGCTAGACAGACTGCATGCAGGGAGGATGTTTCCCCTGGCTGGGGAGTCCAGAACGAGGGGTCACAGTCTCAGGATACGGGGTAGGACATTTAGGACTGAGATGAGGAGAAATTTCTTCCCTCAGAGGGTGGTGAACCTGTGGAATTCTCTACCACAGAAGGCTGTGGAGGCCAAGTCACTGAATATATTTAAGAAGGAGCTGGATAGATTTCTAGACACAAAAGGCATCAAGGGGTATGGGGAGAGAGCAGGAATATAGTAAATATAGTATTGAGATAGAGGATCAGCCATGATCATATTGAATGGCGGAGCAGGCTCGAAGGGCCGAATGGCCTACTCCTGCTGCTATTTTCTATGTTTCTATGTCTCTCAGAGAACCCACAGTGAATACTAACACACTCCCAGAGAACCCTCTGTAAATGCTGACACACTCCCAGGGAACCGTGTAAACACTGACACACTCACTGAGAATCCCCCGTAAATACTGACACACTCCCAGAGAATCCCCTGTAAATATTGATACACTCACAGAGACCCCCAGTAAATACTAACACACCGCCAGAGAACCATGTGTAATTACTGACACACTCACAGAGAACCCTCTGTAAATATTGACACACTCACAGAGAATCCCCTGTAAATACTGACACACTCGCAGGGAACCCTCTGTAAATACTGACACACTCCCAGAGAACCATCTGTAAATACTGACACACTCCCAGAGGACCACCTGTAAATATTGACACACTCACAGAGAACCCTCTGTAAATGCTGACACACTCACCGAGAACCCTTTGTAAATAATGACACACTCACAGAGTACCTTCTGTAAATACTGACACACTCAGAGAACCATGTAAATAGCGACACACTCCCAGAGAACACTCTCTAAATAAAGACACTCTCACAGAGAATCCTCTGTAAATATTGACACACTCACAGAGAACCATCTGTAAATACTGACACACTCGCAGGGAACCCTCTGTAAATACTGACACACTCGCAGGGAACCCCCTGCAAATACTGACACTCACAGAGAACCCCCTGCAAATACTGACACACTCACAGAGAACCCCCTGTAAATATTGGCACTCTCCCAGCGAACCATCTGGAGTGAAATCTAATGACCTTGTGAACCCCCTGCTACCACTCATGGATCTTAGAATCAAGGTCTCGAGTTTGTAAACCTACATTGTGAGTTTTACCTTTACACACATTCTGGCCAGTATCTTAAATAGTGTATTGGTGGAAGCTGGGGAATGTGTGCCTGCTATCTACTTGACATAGGGAGGACAGCTAGCGAGGTGAAGGAATAGTTTTGGTAGGTGATTGAGGCAAGGGGGGTAATGGGATTTGGAATCAGGGTAGAATTGCCAACTCTGGTTGGACATATTCCTGGAAGTGTCATCACATGACCTGCTGCCTCCAACCGCCCCGCCTCCACACTCCCGCCATTGGAAGCCCAACATGTCCGTCCTCATGGTGTTGCGCCTTCCCCGGCCAATCGCAATACGAATAGACTCGAAGTTACCCGATTGGATGATTCTTGACTGTCAGCCAAACAGCACTTTTTCCCGTGTCCATTATTTTTATCAACAAAAATGTTCAAAGAAAATTTAAAAGCTACAATTTTTTAATGCCCCTGTGATTTTTCTCCTGGTGTACTTGCAGCAGTGTCCCATAATCTTTAATTCTTGGAGTCTCCAGGGCAATCCTGAAGTGTTGGCAACCCTAGACCAGGGTGGGGACGTGAGATTAAGACTGCTGCCCATGTGGAGGATAAACTCCAGCATGGACTGGATGGACTGAACGGCCTGTCTCTGTGTTGTAATTTCTATGTAATTTTATATAAATGAAGAAAAAGTAAGGGAGTGAGCGAAAGGTAAACAAAGATATTATCCTTCAGTGGTGAGAGGTGATTGCAGAAAACCGAGGAAATCAGACTCAGTCTGCCAGCAAACTTCACACAAACACATTAAATGAACATTACTGCAAACCCAAGGCAGTTCTTACTGTCATTACTGTTAATTATGAATGATTCAGTAATGCATTGCTCTTACTTACTATAGAGGGCAGTCCGAGCAATAAAATAATACACACTCATTTAACAAAATTAGTGAGTGATTGTAGAGCAAAAACTTACTAAAATGAGTTGATGTTAGAACATAATTTCAAAATTTGCAGATGACACGAAACTCGGAAGTGTAGTAAACAGTGAGGAGGATGGTAATAGACTTCAGGAGGACATACAGACTGGAGAAATGGGCAGACGCAAGGCAGATGAAATTTAATGCAGAGAAGTAGGTAGGAAGAATGAGGAGAGGCAATATCAACTAAATGGCACAATTTTAACTGGGGTGCGGGAACAGAGAGACATACACAGATCTTTGAAGGTGGCAGGACAAGTTGAGAAGGCTGTTGCAAAAAGCATCTGAAATGCTGGGCTTTTAAAATAGAGGCATAGAGTACAAAAGCAAGGGAGTTATGTTCACCCTTTATAAAACACTGGTTAGGTCTCAGCTGGAGTATTGTGTTCATTTCTGGGCACCGCACTTTAGGAAGGATGTCAAGGTCTTAGAGAGGGTGCAGAGGAGATTTACTAGAATTGTGCCAGGGATGAGGGACTTCTGTTATGTGGAGAGACCGGAGAAGCTGGGGTTGTTACCCTTAGAACGGAGAAAGTTAAAGGGAGATTTAAAAGATGTTTTCAAAATTATGAATGGTTTTGACAGAGAAATTGTTTCCAGTGGCAGAAGGGTCGGTCACCAGAGGACACAGATTTAAGGTGATCGGCAAAAGAGCCAGAGGCGACATGAGGAAACATTTTTTTTACGCAGCGAGTTGTAATTATCTGGAATGCACTGCCTGGAAGGGTGGTGGAAGCAGATTTAATAGTAACTTTCAAAAGGGAATTGGATAAATACTTGAAGGGAAAACATTTATAGGGCTATGAGGAAAGAGCTGGGGAGTGGGACTAATTGGATAGCTCTTTCAAAGAGCCAGCACAGGCACGATGGGCCGAATGTCCTCCTCCTGTGCTGTACCTTCTGCGATGCTATGATAAACCAGCAGGGGCAGAGGCCAAGGCACAAGGACCTACAGATCCAAGTCCTGCTGTTAAGTTACTGGGCTGTGCTACTCAATCGGACATGTGCGGTTGTTTTCCGGCCAAAGATCCGTCTTTCGGATGAGACGTTAAACCGAGGCCCCGTCTGCCCTCTCAGATGGACGTAAAAGATCCAATGGCACTTTTGCGAAGAAGAGTAGATAAATTCTCTCCATTGTCCTGGCCAATATTTATCCCTCTACTAACATCACTAAAAAACATATTATCTGGTCATTTACCTTATTTCTGTTTGTGGGTCCTTGCTGTGCACAAATTAGCTGCCACATTTCCTACATTACAACAGTAACTACACTTCAAAAGTACTTCATTGGATGTAAAGCACTTTGGGACATCCTGAGGTCATGAAAGACGCTATATAAATACAAATCTTTCTTTTTTTCTTTAAAGATCCTTAGAAATCTCACTCTGCCCTGCCCAGGCGAGCCATTACACCCAGATGAAAATCTATCCCTGAAAGTTTCCAAATTTTGAACAGACTATGGGCCTGAACCCAATTATCCAACCTTGGTCCCAAGGTAATTTAGTAATCTCTCAGTTTACCAGTATCCAGGTATCCATCCCTCCATCCCTTCCCTATCCTCTCACAATCCCCTCCCCAGCCCACAGTTTCAAAATACTTGTTGAAAACAATGACCCTTTTTTTGGATACGGAGGGGAAAGCACCTGACATTAACATCTTCATTTCACTGTATTTGGACAGTCTCTGCGTTTTCTAGCATTCGTCCACACATTGAGTTCCCTATCTCGGTTGGGTCACTATGGGGAGGCATTGAGCAGAGTGTGGGAAAATTGGATGGAAAGCGACCTGGATCCCAAGGAGCCCCTTCCTTTTAACCACCACTCTCAGAGGAAAAACCTTTCTTCTAACCTGTAGTCTGCTTTGAGATTCATGAATTTACATTCTTGTTCGCTAATTCCACACTCCCAAGAAAATTTACTTGAATACATCTAAATTATCCATTCCCGTTATCATCTTCAAATACCTCCTCTTGCAGCGTCAGCCATGACTCAGTGGTAGCACTCTCGCCTCTGAGTCAGTAGGTTGTGGATTCAAGCCCCGCTCTTGAGACTTGAGCACAAAGTCTAGACTGACATGCCAGTGCAGTACCGAAGGAGTGCTGCACTGTCGGAGGTGCCATCTTTTGGGTGAAACATTGAATTGAGGCCATGTCTGCCTGTACGGGTGTTTTCAGGTCTATTGATTGTAAAGTGTTTTGGGACATCATGAGGATGTGATAAGGTTCAATATAATTCTTTCTTCTTTCTTCCGTGGTTAGAAACTTAACATTGTGTGTCACTCTTCTTTGAATCTTCTCCAAAATATCAATCAACTTTTGAAGGTTGGGTACCCTAAACTGTACACAATATTCCAAATGTGGCCTTGTCGTTTGTCTATTCAAGGTCTGAACAACTTGTTTCAATTTACAATTAAATGTCCTCAAGATGTACCCTAGTATATGATTAGTCTTATCAGCCATCTGAACCTTTCCCCTACATCCCTCCACCATTACTGTCCTGAATAGGCCTTATTAATTAATGCAAAGAAAACTAAAAATTGGATATTATTATAAAAACTGTATCTAAAATAACAAACATCTGGTACTGACTTGAGGCAACAAATCAATCTCACGATTCTGTTAACTTACATAAACCACTCAAGGTGCAGTCTCACTTGAAGTACTATCTCAGACCTCACTGCCAGCCATCTGCTACCCTCTATGTACCTTGGCAAAATATGCATGAAGGCAGCAAAATAGCATCTGACCCTGTTGGCAGTGGGAGTACATTTCAATGGGGAAACTGGCCACAGAATGTTCTGACTGGTAGATGCGGTACAGGTTTGTGTTAACTATCGGTTGGGCTATATTTTTATTCTTGTTGGGTAAGGGTATCAAAGATACGGAGCAAAGGCAGTTAAATGGAGTTGAGGTGGAGATCAGCCATGATCTGATTGAATGGTGGAGCAGTCCTGAGGGGCTGAATGACCTCCTCCTGTTCCTAATATTCCTATATTGGTGGATATAAACCACTATCTCCGTGGCCAGCGGCTGCCTGGGAGTGACTGATTTCTGCAACGTGCCATCTGGTTGATAGTGGACACTTCCCTTGACTTACAACCCTCTAATGATTCACTTGGGACCAGCCAGAGGAAAGCAGCGGAGCCAGAGAGAGATTTATTCCAACACAAAGCCAAACTCCAACTCCGTCTCAGGTTCAGCAGTTAAATCTTCTTCCCATCATTCTCCCTCCCACACCCCCACCCTCCCCCAAATTTTCATTAGCTCTGGAAACATTATTCAATTATATAATCCCAATCTGTCCCTGACATCTGCTCGAGACCATTTTGCATTTTCCTAACAGTGGCTAATAATTGCCTCCTGAAGGCACTTTATGGCAGTTGGCTCTTTGTGTGAGGGGTGCTTTTTAATTTTTACCAAATGCAGAGAGAACAGCCCTGAGCCATTAACATTCCTCAGACACCTGTGGACAGTTAGACTCGTGAAGGAGCGGAAAACCTTTGGGTATTTTTTTTCTCTCCCTCTTCCATGTTTGTTCACAGAAGAAACAAAAGTTTGGCTTCAATTAGGCAGCTGCCAAGCTTTGAGGTGATTGCAGTAATGGGTAATGGGCCTTTCAGCGCTCACTGTGAATGGAATTTTCCTTCACTCTTCCTGAGCACAGGATGCAGAATATAAAAAATATGCTGTTAACAAAATGCAGCTTTCGAACCAGCAAGATGCCAAGTTAATACAAAGGCCGTATTTTCGATTTTTTTGTTCAACCAAAATGAAGGCCGTGAAGGGGTCGATTCACAAGGCACCATCCTTACCTAAAACGTGGTGTGAAGCGGCTGAGACAGACTATTTTAAGCCTATAGCACCTTATTGCCATTCTTCTCTGATGGTGAACTTTCATCAGAATGGTTGCCTGGCATAAAGGAAAGAACATTTATATAATGCCTTTCATGACCTCACGACAGCACAGCCAATGAAGTACTTTTTGAATGTAGTATTTGTTGTAATGCAGGTAAACGAGGCAGCCAATTTGCTCACAGCAAGGTCCCATAAACAGCAGTGAGATACATGATCAGATAATCTGTTTTAGTGATGTTGGTTGTGGGATAAATGTTTGGCAGGATACCGGGGAGAACTTCCCTGCTCTTCTTCCAATAGCGCCTTAGGATCTTTTACATCCGTCCGAGAAGGCAGTCAGGGCCTCGGATTAATGGGTCACCTGAAAGACGGCACCTCCGACAGCGCAGCACTCCCTCAGTACTGTACTGATGTGTCAGCTTACGTGCTCAAGTCTCTGGAGTGGGACTTGAACCCACAACCTTCTGAAGTTGACTTGCATAGGAAGGAAAATCGGGCGGGGTGTATAACGGGTGAGGTGTATAATGGGCGGGTGTATAATGGGTGGATGTATAATGGGTGGGTCTATAACGGGTGGGTGTATAATGGGTGGATGTATAACGGGTGAGGTGTATAATGGACGGGTGTATAACGGGTGGGGTGTATAATGGGTGGGGTGTATAACGGGTGAGGTGTATAATGGGTGGGGTGTATAATGGGTGGGGTGTATAATGGGTGGGGTGTATAACGGGTGGGGTGTATAATGGACGGGTGTATAACGGGCGGGGTGTATAACGGGCGGGGTGTATAACGGGTGGGGTGTATAATGGACGGGGGTATAACGGGCGGGGTGTATAACGGGCGGGGTGTATAACGGGTGGGTGTATAATGGGTGGGTGTATAACGGGTGGGGTGTATAATGGGTGGGTGTATAACGGGTGGGGTGTATAATGGGTGGGGTGTATAATGGGTGGGGTGAATAATGGGTGGGTGTATAACGGGTGGGGTTTATAATGGGTGGGGTGAATAATGGGTGGGTGTATAATGGGTGGGTGTATAACGGGTGGGGTGTATAACGGGTGGGTGTATAATGAGCGGCCAATCCATTATCGACTGCTTTACACTATCGCCAAAAGTTAAAATTACCCCCACTGTATGTACTTTAGTAGAGTATGGTACGGTGTGTACAAAAGTGAAGTACAGTACTGTGTGTACATTAGTGGTGTACCGTACTGTGTGTAGAGTACAGTACTGTGTGTACATTAGTAGAATACGGTACAGTGTGTACATTAGTAGAGTACGATAGAGTGTGTACTTTGGTAAAGTACAGTACTGTGTACATTAGTATAGTGTGGTACTGTGTGTACATTAGTAAAGTACAGTACTGCATGTATATTAGTAGAGTACAGTACTATGTGTACATTAGTAAAGTACAGTATTGTGTGTACATTAGTAGAGTACAGTACTGTGTGTACATTAGAAGAGTGTGGTACTGTGTGTACATTAGTAGACTACAGTACTGTGTGTACATTAGTAGAGTACAGTACTGTGTGTACATTAGTAGACTACAGTACTGTGTGTACATTAGTAGATTACGATTACTACACTAATAGAGTGCGGACCATAACTCCAATGTGAAGTCGTCAGATTTAGAAAATGGTCAGACAGTTTGCTCCTCACATACGTTATAAACAGAAACAGTTTATTTTTAAGGTTTTGAGATGATGGACATTCCTGCCCAAGCTTGCAAAGCATTTCCAAATTCACTGTCTGGGGAGCGGAGATCTGAACAGGCAGGAGCAGCATTCCCTCCTGACCCTAAGAGCGTGATTCCAGAGAAGCAATATAAATCAGCCAGCAGCAGATCAGTTCTGCAGCTCCCAGCCTTAGATATTGTGCTCACACCAGCTCAGTATAAATGTAGCCACAAAAGCTTCTCATCCAATCTTTGAGGTTCCACGGACCAACTCAGAGCACGAACACGTGGGCTGTTTCTATTGATGCCTCCTCTCGTTATAAGTTATTTGCTTCACTCTTTTAAGTTTCTGCACTTCATACATTAATAATTACCCTGCCAATGTGTGTGGACTCCCTTCAGTGCCACTACCTGCCACCCCCCCTCCCAGGGCAGTACTTCACCTGGCGCCTTGGGTCAGTGCTGATGAAATCAATCCAACAAGTGAGTTTGGGCGACAGGCAGAGTTGGGATTTGGCGTTGCAACCTTCTATTGCGAGGTAAAGGCTCCCTGCAGGATTCAATCAGTGATGTTTCTGGATCTAAAACCCGTTGGTTCCGTTCCGCAAACATTCAGGTGTCACGGAAGATATTTTTTCCAGAATTTCTTCTGCAGTATATTTGTCTTCAGATAAATGAAGACACAACCACAGTGTCATTTTTATCCTTATATTGCATTCCAATGAATCAAACTCCATCCCATTCACTCCCATTGTATTAATTCCAATGGACCATAGCCTTTACAGTTGCTACGTTCTACAGCCAAAGAACATGGCACCATCTGTATATCACTGCCCGTTGTAACCTTTCTACTCTTTCTCTACTTCAACAATGAATGTTCCTCTGACCCTACCCTTCTTGTTCCTCTAAAGTTTCAAATATGCCATCCTGCACTATCTTACTCCTCCCTATATCATCACTGTGTTGATGCCATGGGGAGAGATTCCTGTTCCTGTGCCTGGGTGTATTGGATCTCCTGGACATGACAAATTCAGGAAAATCAGGCTGGGGGGGAACACTCACTTGAAATGGAACCCACCTGATTTTCCATCCATTTAAATTAATGGACAAAAAATCAGATGGGCTCCATCAGGGTCGTGTGCTCCACCTCCCCCGATTTTCCTATATTTGCTGCCACTAGCCCAACGTGCAGAAAGAGTCATTGCCCCTAAGACTCATTAACCCCAAGACGCATTAATCCCAAGACTCATTAATCCCAAATCTCATTAACCCCCAAGACTCATTGTCCACAAGACTCATTAATCCCAAAGCTCATTAATCCCAAAACTCATTAATCCCAAGACTTACTACCCCAAAGCGTCATTAACCCCAAGACTCATTAACCCCAAGATTCATTAACCCCAAGACTCATTAACCCCAAGATTCATTAACCCCAAGACTCATTAACCCCAAAGCGTCATTAACCCCAAGACTCATTAACCCCAAGACTCATTAACCCCAAGACTCATTAATCCCAAAATTCATTAATCCCAAGACTCATTGTCCCAAGACTCATTAGCCCCAACACTCATTAATCCCAAAACTCATTACCCCAAAGAGTCACTGCCCCCAAGACTCATTGTACCATCTCCTACTCCATTGTGTCTCCTCACAGCCTTCAGGCTTCCCTTCCCCCAACAGTGTGACGATTTCTAAGCCTCGAGCTTGGTGTCATCTAACTGTTGCTTCCTGGTTAGCCTTTTTGATCTCTCCTACTCGTCTCAGCCTCGGAGATGTCCTGTGCTATAGACGCTGGGGTCTCACCTCAGCTTCTCAGTGAAATCAAGTAGAAACGTGCTTAGCTGATGAGTTCATGCCGAGCACTTTCTTTGTGTAGAGTGAATCCCTGGCTGATTGAGCGCGGCACAAAGATTTGTAATTCTCTTATTTTAATTCTCAGTTTATTTGAATCTCGACCCAGGCAGAAATTTTCCTGGCAACGAGGTTTGTGTATGGGACATTCCTTCATGTATTTCAACTGTTCCTGTGCGCTGTTTACACCCAGTTCAACTACGATCGAAATCTAAATGTTCATCTTCCCACTCCAATTATTTTATCATTTTTACTACATTATTTTGTATAATTTACAAACAGCAAAGGGTTTTTGTGATATAATGGGAGAAATGTCCGTTGGCTTTATTAGTGAGTGGAGACTTAACACCAACTCACTCGAATTTCTATCAAATTCTCACTTACATTTCTCCATCCCTTCTGCCTCCCTTGTCAGTCTGTCCCACCCCCTCCCCCTCCCCCGCCCCCACCCTCTGTGTAAAGTAGTTTGTCAGGAATCTCCTCAGGATTCTCCCGATCACCCACTGTGAGTTCCGGGGAAATCCCGTTTAAGCTGGAGCCTGCTCCTCCCCTCCCCCAGTGTCTAGAAATTGTTTCAATCTCGAGCATATTATCGGGGTTCAACTGATCAGAGTGTAGAATCACCTCTTCCCCTGAGCTTCCTCATTAGAGTGGCCAATCGCAGTTTCTCCAGCCTCTCCTCATGGCTCGGATAGTCTAAGCTCGCTATCAGTTTGGTTGCCCTTTTCTGCACTGCCTCCAGTGCCTGGACAGTGACCAGAATTGTACCCAGTGCTATAGGTGTGACCATAGCAAGGTTTTGAGCAGGCTGATTATCATCTCCTGGGATTTGTGCTCTTCCCAAGATCTGTATAATTTTCCTTACTGATACTACACCCTGCACTGTTTCCATTAACACCCTCTGATCCCTTTCCTGTGTTGTGTGATACAATGTGAAAGATTGCTAAATTTGCTGATGACACAAAGGTAGGTAGGAAAGTAAGTTGTGAAGAGGACGTAAGGAGTCTGCAAAGGGATATAGATAGGTTAAATGAGTGGGCAAAAATTTGGCAGATGGAGTATAATGTGGGAAAATGTGAATTTGTCCACTTTGGCAAGAGGAATAGAAAAGCAATATATTATTTAAATGGAGAGAGATTGCAGAACTCTGAGGTACAGAGGGATCTGGGTGTCCTAGTACATGAATCACAAAAAGTTAGTTTGCGGGTACAGCAAGTGATTTGGAAGGCAAATGGAATGTTGTCATTTATTGCAAGGGGAATGGAATATAAAAGTAGAGATGTTTTGCTACAGTTGTACAGGGCATTGGGGAGACCACATCTAGAATATTGTGTGCAGTTTTGGTCTCCTTATTTAAGAAAGGACATAATTGTTTTGGAGGCGGTTCAGAGAAGGTTCACTCGACTGATTCCTGGGATGAGGGGGTTATCTTATGAAGAAAGGTTGGACAAGTTGGGCCTGTGTACACTGGAGTTTAGAAGAATGAGTGGTGATCTTATTGAAACATATAAGATCCTGAGGGGACTTGAAGAGGTAGATGCTGAGGGGATGTTTCCCCTTGTGGGAGAGACTAGAACTAGGGGATACAGTTTAAAAATAAGGGGTCTCCCATTTAAGACAGAAATGAGGAGAAATTTTTTCTCTCAGAGGGTCGTGAGTCTGTGGAACTCCCTTCCCCAGAGAGCGGTGGAGGCAGGGTCATTGAATATTTTTAATGCTGAGTTAGATAGATTCCTGATTAACAAGGGAGTCAAAGGTTATAGTAGGTAGACGGCAAAGCACGGTTCAGGTCACAATCAGATCAACCATGATCTTATGAAATGGCAGAGCAGGCTCGAGGGGCCGAATGGCCTACTCCTGCTCTTAATTCGTATGTTCGTATGATAACAGCTGGTATTTATATAGTGCCTTTAATGTTGTAAACATCCCAAGGCACTCCCTAGAGGGGGAAAACACACTGAATAGTAATGTAGGAGAGTTAGGTGAGGTGACAGAGGCCATCGTCAAAGAGATAGGTTTGAAAGTAAGGAGTAAGTAAGAAAGCAAGTCATAGAATTATAGAAAGTTACAGCACAGGAGAAGGCCATTCAGCCCATCATGTCCATGGCAGCTGAAAAAGTGCTATCCAGTTTAATCCCACTTTCCAGCACTTGGTCCGTAGCCCTGTAGGTCACGGCACTTCAAGTGCACATTCAGGTACTTTTTAAATGAGTTGAGGGTTTCTGCCTCTGCCACCATTTCAGGCAGTGAGTTCCAGACCCCCACCACCCTCTGGGTGAAAACATTTCTCCTCAACTCCCCTCTAATCCTTCTACCAATTACTTTAAATCTGTGCCTCCTGGTCACTGACCTCTCTGCTAAGGGAAATAGGTCCTCCCTGTCCACTCTATCTAGTCCCATCATAATTTTATACACCTCAATTAAATCTCCCCTCAGCCTCCTTTGCTCCTAAGAAAACAACCCCAGCATATCCAATCTTTTCTCAAAGCTAAAATTCTCCAGCCCTGGCAATACCCTCATAAATCTCCTCTGTGCAACCACATCTTTCCTGTAACGTGCAGGTTTCTGGGGAGAGAGTTCAAGAGTTTAGCGCCAATATGGCTAAGGACCTTACCATGGAAGGTGAAGTGGAGGGAGAATGGGGCTGCACAGAAGACCAGTGTTTAAAGATGAGAGGGTGCGTGCTATCACACAGGACTAGAGGAGTTGGGAGAGGTAGAGGAGGGAGAAATTGTGGATGGATTCATATATTGAGATAGGAAGCCAAAAGAGGTCAACCAGGACAAGGGGTGTCCAGGGGCTTCTGAAGGTTAGAATGTGGGCAGTGAAACTCTGGATGAGTTGGAGGTTGTGAAGGGTGAAGTTCAGTTGGGCCAGCAAGCAGAGCATTGGAGAAAATGACCCTGGAGGTGACAAAAGCATGAGTGAGCTGGGGTGAGGTAAGGGTGGAGGAGGATGTCACAGAGGTGGAAATAGGAAGTCTTGGAGATGGATAGAGTATGAAGCTTAGCTCAGGGTTAAATAGGACAAGAAGGTTGCGCACTACCGGGTTCAGAAAGAGCAGCCGGGGAGCAATTGAAACTGGGGTGCAGAGCTTTGGCAGGAGCCGAAGAGCAGATTTTCGGGTTGGATGGCGAATGGGCGCAATATTGCCAGCGGTTGGGTGGCCCAAACCACTTTCAGCCTCACTAACATTTTTTCGGCGAGTTACGGGAGCCAAAACGGACGCTCTGTTCAGGAGCAAAATCGTCCGGCTACTGCGGCAGCTGGCCTGTGGGTAAGGTTCGTTGGGGGTTGGGGAGCAGATACCAGGAGGATCCAGAATGGGCCAGCGGTGGGCCGGAAGATTTTGTGGGGCTCGGAGGAGCATTCCTGTTCCATCTGGCTCCTCAAAAATCTTTTAAAAAACCCCCAAATATTTACCTTTTGGGAGAGGCCTCTAGTAGCCCTTTAAGGATCACTGATGACACTCCTCAACACCCGGGGAAAGTGAGACCGGCTCATGCCGTCCACGCTGTGCCATATCCCCTTGAAAGTTATAATCAGGGTCTGACAACAGGGTTGGGAACCCTACTGGGATATTTAAACAGTTTCCCGCCTGTTTTGGTCGGGAGTGCTAGGCGGCCATTTAAAGGCCTGCCTGAAATGTAATCCAGTTTGAAGTCTTCCCTGATAACATCAGTTTTGCTGTTGTTAAAATGGAGAATGTTCTGACTCAACCATCATTTGATGTCAGGCCAGCAGTGAGACAGCACAATGAAGGCCGTAGAGTCGACAGTGATGGTGATGATGATGGTGGCGATGACAGTGATAGTGATGGTGATGGTGACAGTGGTGGTGGTGATGGTGATGGTGACAATGGTGGTGGTGATGGTGGTGATGGTGATGGTGATGATGATGAGATGGTGGTGATGGTGATGGTGATAGTGACAGTGGCGGTGGTGATGGTGACGGTGATGGTGAAGGTGATGGTGACAGTGGCGATGGTGATAGTGACGGTGGTGATGGTGATGATGATGGTGATGGTGACGGTGACGGTGATGGTGAAGGCGATGGTGACAGTGGTGATTGTGATGATGACGGTGGTGATGGCGATTGTGACGGTGGTGATGGCGATTGTGACGGTGGTGATGGTGATGGCGATGATGGTGATGGTGATGATGCGGTGGTGATGGTGACGGTGAGGGCGATGGTGAAGGTGATGGCAATGATGGTGATGATGAGGAGGTAGAGCCTCAAATCAAGACACAACAATATCATTTTGTTAATAACATAATTAACCTGTTTACTGTCCTACTCACTGGGGTATATTCTCTTATAGGAAGTGGTCTACACATCAGAAAATATCTACACTTCTCCTCTCCCAAAGCTGGTTTTTGGTCACCGACTCTCTAAGGCAGCTGTAAATTCAGTGTGCGGCTGAATAGCAGGAGACTTTATTCAAGTGATTAAGTCAATGTGTTCTTTCCCTGCCTTGCACCTCTAAGGTGGAGCTCCTTGCTATCAAGTGATATTTGTGTGAACCCACATTTAACTCACCCAACTGAAATAAGTGAGTTGGGAGACAAGCAGAGTTAGAACATAAATATATTAAGAGCCATTAGCTACACCAAGCCTGTCCCTCTTAACTGGATCAACCCTACTTACTTTCCTCGCTGTATCGCTCAGTCCCCTCTCTTTCCTGAAAGGCATTCAATTGCCTCCTTAACCCATTTCTCCATCCCTGGGCTTGATGTTCTCGTGCTATCCCACCCTGTAAACGTTCTGGGAAGTCTTGTTGTACATAATGAGTGACGTAGAACTGCAAGCTGTTGTTGAAACTGCCCACTCAAAGGCATTTTCTGATAATTTATCGCACATTTCAAATACCCATCAGAGTGTAAAAGTGCCCACTGATTTCTCTTCCTACTGTAAATTTCCTAATTTTTAACTGGTGTCCCCTGGTTTTGAATCCTTCACCATATTGAACAATTTGCCTGGATTTACTTTGTTGAGCTCTTTTATGATCTTGAAAAATTTGATTAGATCGCCTCAAAGTGAGGGGTTTTGATAAAATAAATAGGGAGAAACTGTTTCCACTGGCAGGAGGGTTGGTAACCAGAGGACACAGATTTAAGTTAATTGGCAAAAAATAACAGTGGGGAGATGAGGAGAATTTTTTTTTAATGGAGCGAGTTTTTATGATTTGCCTGAAAGGGCGGTGAAAGCAGATGCAATAGTAACTTTCAAAAGGGAGTTGGATAAATACTTGAAAAGGAAAACTTGCAGGGTTATGGGGAAAGAGCAGGGGAGTGGGACTAATCAGATAGTTCTTTCAAAGAGCCGGCACAGGCACAATGGGCCGAATGGCCTCCTTCTGTGCTCTATGATTCTAAAAGTCTCCGGCAGCCAATTTGTGCTCAGCACAAATTCCCACAAACAGCAATGTGATAATGACCAGATATTCTGTTTTTAGATGTTGGTTGAGGGATAAACATTGGCCAGGACACACTCCGCTGCTTTTCTTCAAAATAGTGCCATGGGATCTTTTACACCCACCTGAGAGGGCAGACAGAGCCTCGGTTTAAAGTCTCGTCCAAAACACAGCACTCCGACAGTGCAGCACTCCTTCAGTACTGCGCTGGAGTGTCAGCCTAGATTTTGTGCACAAGTGGCCGGAGTGGGACTTGAACTCACAACAATTAGGTGACCAGAACTGCTCACAGAGCTGCAGATGGGAGCCCGGAGGCTCGAAGTCACGATGATGAGGTTGGGGGTCAAATGCTCAACCACTTCCTTCGCAAGGCAGTCAGTTATTTATTTGACTTTACAAGACATGCACGGCAATGATTTCTTTGGTAGCTATAAACAAAACAAACAGCGGCAAAATTACACAAACTCTCTGCTGGAATATACAGAAGTGTTAAGATTTCCTCTCCTCTCTGGAACGAGATTTATATTCCATTTGTAAACTGTGGTTTCCTGGTCCCTGCAGTCCAATCCCTGTGTGTTTGTTTACGTGGAGATCTGCACAGGATCTTTCTGGTCTCTTGCTGCAGCTCCTGATGTGGGTACATGCTCCAAGTTCAGCGCGCAATTTACCAGGAAGTGCTGGCTTTATTAAAAAAGAATTGATATCTTGCTCGGTCGGCTGTTGGAAGGTATTTTCCATGCTGAATGTTTGATTTGCCCCGGTAACAAAACTAGGAACCAGGACTTGCTTTTATTTAAAAGATGGGAGGAATTCAGGAAAGGAAGAGCTCAATTGTATGTGGAGATCCAGTGCCATTACCGTGGAGTGATCTAGTGGAGGAATGGGGAAATGATCAAGATTGGTTAATCCCCTTGACGATCCTATTGGAGGGTCGGAGAAGGATTGGTTGGTGCACTGGATTAAAGTAACGCCCTTTCGCATCTGTGGTATGAGTTCAGATCCAGCACACATTGATGGGATGAAAGTCTCCTTTCTGATGGCTGTGAAGGTCCTATGTGGAAGGAACGTAAGGAGGACTTGGTGAGAGCCTCCTCACTGCACAAAAGACCCACGGTTGAGCATAAATTGGCTGTAAATTAGCAATCTCGGACAGGCCTTAAACTGCTGTGGGAAATGCAAATATCCATTTGATGTCCCCTTTTGAAAAGTAGAAGCAACTTTACTCTGCATCTGACGCAAGTAACAAGGAGAGCAAGGTGATGAGACTTGGTCACAAAGTGGGAAAAATACCCCATTTCCCAGAATCACCGTCCCTCAACTTGATGAGCAGAGAAATGAGCCAAATATATGCAAATTAATAAGTTAAAGAGAGTCGGAATGAGAAAAAGCCAAGCAAGAAAAAAACAAACAAAAATACAAGGAGGGCCCTTAAAAGGCCTATTGCTCTGACCGAGTGTGAGGGCCTTTTAAATACCCTCCTGCCCACAGGTCCGCCTGAGGCCTGTTCCGGGCCAGGTTTCACTGACGTGCTGGAGACTGTGCCCAACACACCCCTGGGGCCGAAAATGGTGTGGAGCCCTTTCACTCCCCCTCCCCCCACCTTCTTAATACGGTAATAAAGCTCTTGCCTGCTTACAGTGGGAGCTTCGGGCCCCTGCCCCAAGCCCGGCCTGAATATAGTCCGGGATCGGAACTGATTTCCATCGGATTTTTGTTCCTTTACTGCTGGGGTGGTAGCGAGATATACAACACCCCCAATGTCTCAGTAATAGGGTCTGGCCTTATAAAATAAGGTGGTCTATCCATAACAGAAATATAAGCAGGTCAAAGCTAACTAAGCCCAGGAGGGTTAGATGACCTTGTTATCCGCTGGTTTCTTCTCTGCTCACAATATAGTCACAAAGCAATTGGAGTTTAATCATCCTGAGGCAGGAGGCTGACGTTTCATTGGCACGTCCCAGTCCTTTTGATGTACTCTGTGAAGGCCTTGATATACACAGGAAAATCCCAATAAATACAGAACTCAAAGGTATGCCAAGGAATGTTATGCTTTGCACAAGGTTTCCACAAATTGCAGATAAAAATCACCTCATTTTCCAAATGTTTGCATCCAGGCCCTTTCCATCTTTTATTCAGTCGCTCGCTTTGTACAAAACACAACAGAAATCATTCGACAGACCACATGTGCTCTGCACTTCAGGGGTTTGAGTTCTAGGCTGTGGAATTTGCGCATTGGGAGTGAATAGAAAGGGGTTTGATCGATTAGGATTTTATGCATTGGGAATGAATAGGAAGGGGTTTAGCCCATTGGGATTTTATGTATTGGGAGAGAATGGGAAGGGGTTTGATCGATTGCAGTGCTACAGATGGGGAATGCATGACGTTATCTGACAACAGCTGTAATTTGAAAGAAGGGAAGTGAAACATTGGGTTTGCACATTTTGCTTTCATCTTTAGTATCTGGGCTTGAATCCAGTCCAGACTGATGGCATGAAAATCGTCTCTCCTATCCATGCTGGTTGTAATGGTCTTGTATCAAACGATCTTGGGCAACCTCAATCCTGCTCAACGACCCAGGATTCAGCAAGACTAGGTCCAAGAATTGGCTCACTCTGCAAAACCATAAGAATGGCTGGAGTGACAAATTGCAATGTCATGCTGTTGCAGCAAGGGGCGCTCTTCTGGGGGTGGAACTAAGTCATATGTGCGGAACTTCCTTTGGGGCTTCCCCTATCGGCTGCCTCCGAAACCCCGGATACACCACATAAACAGGGGTTTCCCAGTCGGCCACCTCTGAAACCCCGGATACACCACATAAACAGGGGTTTCCCAATCGGCCACCTCCGAAACCCCAGATACACCACATAAACAGGGGTTTCCCAGTCGGCCACCTCCGAAACCCCGGATACACCACATAAACAGGGGTTTCCCAATCGGCCACCTCTGAAACCCCGGATACACCACATAAACAGGGGTTTCCCAATCGGCCACCTCTGAAACCCCGGATACATAAACAGGGGTTCTGCTGATCTCCCGCCGAAGTTATGGCTACCAATCAGAAGGGCCCCTAAGGAGATTCACCCCCAGGTTGTTGGAGCATAGTCGCGGGAGCGTAATCCTGCCGGCACCGACCTGTACCTGACCTAGGAACATTCGAACAATGTCAGACAGGACAATACGCCCTAGTCCATCCAGCCTGTCCCACACAATCCTGATATCTTGTGCATCACAATATAGACACTCTGCACCTCAGCTGAAGCCATGTGATCTTGGGAGAGGTGAGAAACCAGATTTTAAAACCCAGGCCAATTTGGGGAAAAAAATCTGGGAAATTCCTCTCTGACACCCTTAGGCCATTGAATCTAGTGCAGGAGACCACTCTGGTCCTGATGATTCTATACCTGAGGGTATTGGATATCAACAGTGGGCGCTGAAAGTGCAAAATGGTGCAGTGTCCAGCTCAGACATCCATCACTATGGTGAGTCCAAAAATTCACCAAATAAAAGAGAACTGTTCAGATACCAGAAGAAAAGAATAGAGATAGTTGGGTAGGGTGAGGAGGGGAGATCTTATTTTAGGGCTCTTGGTGTAGGCTAAGATGTCTGCTCCATACTTCAATATACCTGTTTTACAGTCCGCATATTCGCCACTTTTTTTTCATCCGTCTCCGGATTGTGGTTTCACCCACACTGGCTGCCGTCCACCACCTCACCTAATTGGCCCTTTTTTAATTCTTGAGTGTCTACAGTGAGTTTCACCAGACTTTTCAACTGTGGGGAGCATTATAACTAAGCCTGATCCTTTCCTCATCCATTCTCCACAGAAGTGCAAGTTACAGGAAGGATAGTGGCCAAATAATAATCAAGTGGGAATCCCGACTGATTCGCCCTCTCCCCCGTCACCATAGCACCTCTCACCTCATCACTGCCTCTGCTGGTGTCAACTGTGGTTCAGTGAGTAGCACTCTTGTATCTAAGTCAGAAGGTTGTAGGTTCAAAGTCCCACTCCAGGGGCTTAAGCACAAAAGCAAGGTACTAAAGATTGACAAATTCCCAGGACCTGATGGTTTCCACCCCAGGGTTTTAAAGGAAGGAGGTGAGGAAATTGTAAATGCTTTAGCCATAATCTTCCAAAGTTCTCTCAATTCAGGAATTGTCCCTTTAAGATTGGAAAATTTCAAATGTAACTCCATTATTTGAGAAAGATGAGAGAGAGATAAACCAAGACATTATAGACCTGTTAGTCTAATATCTGTAGTGGGGAAGTTATTGGAATCTATAATTAAGGACAGTGTGACTGAGCACGTAGGGAAATTTGAGCTGATTAGAGAGAGTCAACATGGGTTTGTAAAGGGTGGGTCAGGTCTAACGAAACTAATTGAATTTTTTGAGAAAGTGACTAAAGTAGTAGACAGGGCTATGTCTATGGATGTAGTTTATATGGACTTACAGAAGGCATTTGATAGGGTTCCACATAAGAGACTGTTTAAGAATCATAGAATGGTTAGTGCATAGAAGGAGGCCATTCGGCACATCAAGCCCATGCCAGCTCTTTGTAAGAACAATCCAGTTAGTCCCATCCACTCGTTCTTTCCCCATAGCCCTGCAATTTTTTTACCTTTAAGTATTTACCCAATTCCTTTTAGAAAGCCCCGATTGAATCTGCTTCCACCACCCTTTTAGACAGCGCATTCCAGATCATAACTAAAATTAAAGCTCATGGAATTGAAGGCAAATTATTGACCTGGTTAGGAGATTGCTTAAGCGGTAGAAGACAGAGAGTAGGGATGATGGGTATGTACTCGAATTGGAAGGAAGTGACTGGTGGTGCCCCACAAGGATCTGTGCTGGAGCGTTAATATTCACTATATTTAATAATGACTTGGATAATAAAATAGAGAACCATATATCCAAGTTTGCCGATGACACAAATATTGGTGGCATAGTAAGTAGTGTAGACGGGGGCATAATATTACAAAGAGACATTGATAGATTAAGTGAATGGGCAAAACTGTGGCAGATGAATTTCAATGCAGGTAAATGTGAGGTCATTCATTTTGTAGCAAAAAACGAAAGATCTGTGTATTTTTAAATGGTGAAAAAGTAGGAACAGTGAAGGTCCAAAGAGATTAAGGGGTTCACTAAAATGTAGTAGTCGGGTACAAAAAATAATCAAAAATGCTAATGAAATATTAGTGTTTATAACTAGAGGGCTAGAATATTAAGGGGAGGAAGTTTTTCTACAGCTTTACAAAGCCCTGGTTAGACCACATCTGGAGTATTGTGTACAGTTCTGGGCACCGCACTTTAGAAAGGATATATTGGCCTTGGCAACGCAGATTCACCAGAATGTTACCAGGGCCCCAAGGGTTAGATTATGAGGAGGGATTACATAAACTAGGCTTGTATTCCCTGGACTATAAAAGGTTAAGGGATGATTTGATTGAAGTTTTTAGGATTGTGAAAGGAATTGATAGGGTAGATAGAGAGAAACTTTTTCCGCTGGTGGGGGAGTCTAGGACATGGGGTCACAACCTTAAAATCAGAGCCAGGCCATTCAGGAGAGCATTTAGGAAAAACTTCTTCATGCAAAGGGTGGTCGAAATGTGGAACTTTCTCTCAGAAAAAGCAGTAGATGCTAGCTCAATTAATAATTTTAAATCTGAGATCGATAGATTTTTGCTAGCCAAGGGTATTAGGGGATATGGAGCCAAGGCGTGTGGATAGAGTTAGGATACAGGTCAGCCATGATCTCACTGAATGACAGAACAGGCTCGAAGGGCTGAATGGCCTATTCCTGTTCCTATGTTTCTATGTAAGACTGACACTCCTGTGCATAAATGAGAGAGCACTGCATTGTCCATGGTGCCGTCTTTCAGATGAGACGTGGACATAAACGATCCCATGGCACTATTCAAAGAAGAACAGGGGAGTTCTCTCCTGTGTCCTGCCAATATCTATCCCTCAACCCACATCACTAAAACAGATGATCTGGTCATTACCACATTGTTGTTTGTGGGATCTTGCTGTGCACAAATTGGCTGTTGCATTACAAAAGTGACCGCACTCCAAAAGTACTCCATTGGTTGTAAAGCACATTGGGATGTCCTGAGGACGTGAAAGGCACTATATAAATGCAAGTCTTTCTTTCTTTTTTACTCACTAACTACACCCGAATGCTGGATTTCAAAGAATTGGCTGATAAATCGAATAAAACCAAAAGATGTTGGTGCAAAAGGCACTCATTGATGGAAGGAGAAGGAATGTAACTGAAATATGTAACAATCAAATCTGATCCGTTTATGCCCATCGACACCCAGACAGTCCTCATAAATAGTTAAGTGCCTCTGTCATTCCCTCAGTGGAGAACTGTTCAAGGCTCTTAAAAGGCTGAGGTAACGTCAGACATCAGATTTCAACACGAATAGAGCTGCAAATGGCAAAGAGAAATGTGGAAACAGTTTAATTGTTTTCAAAACAAGTAAAACATTTCCGCACTCTCCTGCCATGTTTGCGCCCAGGGTCTAAGCGTATCCCATAATATTTAGAATTTACTGTCTCTCCCAGGTTGCTTTTTGGTCTCTGCTTTTCATTTGCTCCATGCTGCAGCTTCCTTGCTTTCTCTCGGCCTTTTCTCTATCTCTCTCATCCCATTTATTTTTCTTTTTTCTCTCCCCTCCTATTCCCCCTCACTTGTCTTTATACAGCATTTGGTTATGCCTGTCCAAAGCATCGGAAGTTGCTTCACACACGACAAATTACTTTATCAAAGTGCGGTGACCATGGTCATGTCGATAAATGTGATGGCCATTTTGGGTGTAGCAGAATCCCTTCTTTGGCCGGGGTTGGGGGCGGTGGGAGGGGGACTTGACCCATTGGGACCAGGGCCCCAGACATTTCTGGGGGGGGGGGGGGGGTTGTATTTTGGTGGGTTTTTTTCAGGCGAATTGAACATTTTCCCACATTTTGACCCCCATTTGGCCCTGATTGTTTTTGACAGTGCAATCACGGCTTAGAGAAGCACTAATGTTGGGGAAAAAACAAGGAGTAAAAGATTGCTAAAAGAAAGAAAGCAAGAAATTAAATTAAAGAAATTGGGTTCTCCCCAATTGGATCAATGAGTAAATACACAGCCTAGAGACACACACCATAGATCCCAGCTCTGAATTTATGCTGCGTTATCTAATCTCAGCCGGAATTATATGAGGCATTGTGTAGCTTCAGTGTCTGGGGGTAGGAAGGGCGAAAATCAGTCATGGTTCATCCCATCCAGTGACCCCTGCTGGAAGAGCCAATGTATGTTGAGAGACTGGCTGTGGCTCGATGGTGATTTCCGCTCTCCCCACCCCCAGTCGAGGGCTTTACATTTGGGGAATGTAATCTTTGACTGAACTCAACACTCACTGTTGGGGTTCCCATTTGATTTTCCACCTTGAGGTTGAAGCCGGCTTCTGGCACTGTTGGAACCATGCCCCCAAACACAGGGCACTGCCCTCAGGAAAGGAGGGACGGAGACTGAGAAGTACATATGACAAATGATCCCAATGGGGAAGAAGCCCTGGGAGGGTTGGGGGCAAAGGTGGCGGGAGGGGGGTTTACTGCATCACTGAAACAGTGAAGTGCACAGCTGCCTTGTAACTCACCCATAACAATAGCTTGGTATCAATGCAAATCGCCCTCACTTCCTGCCTAGATTGGAGTATTCGTTTGTCAAATGACTTTGTATTTGCTCTGAAGAAAGTCCAAGCAAATAGCCTGCATCCCAAAATAGCCTTAATTGCTTCAGGAGACATTCCCTTGCCCCGAAAGCACGGTGCTGCCTGTCACACCGACTCTCATAGGACTGGGAATGACTCTGTCCAGACCAGGCTTGTCTGCTCCGATCTCCTCAAGGAACTTCCCACTTTAACCCCCCCGCACGGGCTTTGCTATGAGCTGCATTAGCGATTGGTTTGATGTTTCCTGTCCTTCATTTCAATGTCATTGCCCCGCAGTTAACCTTCTGAGGGATGTATGTTTGGGGAATGGAATCTTTGAAGGAAACAAGGAGAGAGAAAAGGAAGGAAGTGAGAGAGAGAGAGAGAAAGAGAGAGAGAGAAAACAGAATTGAATCACAAAGCAATGTTCATTCAATTCAATGAAAAAATATTTTTAACCAATGACCTTTCACCCTTTTTAAGGTAAAACCATAACAATAAAAGTGAAGGATGAGAAATGACCACTCAGTGAAAATTGGGGAAAGTGGGAAATTCCACAGTTTTGGGTGAAGGGGGAGGGGGAGGGAACGCGACTGGAGACAATGGCATGAGTCGAGAGCTTTCTCCCCCACACATATTGGTGAAATATGTGGAACAGGCACCCAGGTTAATGCTGGATATCACATAGTTAACTACACAGTTACAATTGATTGGCTCTATTTTATAATTTAAACCAGTGGACTGTGACACAGTGAGTCCTGTGATCCAAGGCACCGCCACATCCTCGGTCATAGTCCAGCCAGGTTTGAAAACCCACGGTGAGGTATAAGTTCCTCCGCACTCTCTGTGGAATGAAATTGTAAACAAGCTCCCTTTGAATGCAATCGCCATGTCAGTAGACACCACTAATGTACGGAGTCGTACAACACCAGGTTATAGTCCAACAGCTTTATTTGAAATCACAAGCTTTCGGAGCTTTCCTCCTTCGTCGACTATAACCTGGTGTTGTACGACTCCGTACATTTGTGCACCCCAGTCCATCACCGGCATCTCCACATCAAGTAGACACCACAGCCAGGGACAATTCTTTCTCCAGTGGTCCCGTGTTGAAATATGATGTACGGCAAAGTGACCCCAAGCCTTTGGGATCCATATGGGAGCATGTTCCACACATCCACCAATATTTAGAGAGCAACTGGTCACCAGTGGATCATTTCAGTGAGGCTGGGCCCATGAGGTAGAGTCTGTTTAGATGCGAGCACCAGTCGGAGGTAGAGTTAGAACATTTACTAGGATTTACTAGGATGCTACCGGGACTTGATGGTTTGACTTATAGGGAGAAGTTGGATAGACTGGGACTTTTTTCCCTGGAGAGTAGGAGGTTAAGGGGTGATCTTATACAAGTCTATAAAATAATGAGGGGCATAGATAAGGTCGATAGTCAAAATCTTTTCCCAAAGGTAGGGGAGTCTATAACGAGGGGGCATAGATTTAAGGTGAGAGGGGAGAGATACAAAAGGGTCCAGAGGGGCAATTTTTTCACTCAAAGGGTGGTGAGTGTCTGGAACGAGCTGCCAGAGGCAGTAGTAGAGGCGGGTACAATTTTGTCTTTTAAAAAGCATTTGGACAGTTACATGGGTAAGATGGGTATAGAGGGATATGGGCTAAGTGCAGGCAATTGGGACTAGCTTAGTGGTATAAACTGGGCGACATGGACATGTTGGGCCGAAGGGCCTGTTTCCATGTTGTAAACTTCTATGATTCTATGATTCTATCGTGGCCCTGCTTCTCCAACCCAACGCTCCTGTCCAGAGAGACTCCATTCCAGGAGTGCGGGCTCAGTCAATTCTCCCCAATATCCAGGAATTTCCATTCAATTAAATTCAGGGTCATGGGGAAATTCTCGATTGTTGGCCTGGAAATTCCTCAGTGGGCACAACCCAGAAATTAAACCCGAAACTGCGCCCAATCCCGCGCCCATTCTGCCGATGCCAAGTTACGGCCAGATTTCCTGCGAATCTCATTAGAGTACACCCGAACGTAAAATGAGCATAAGTCAATGTAAACAATCGGTGCTCAAGGAAAGTGCCGAGCTCACATCATATATTTCTTCTTTAAGTACGAAAATGAAAGTTTCAACTCATTTAGCCATTATTCATGAACATCAGGCATTGTTTAAGAACTTGCAGTCAGGAAAGCTTTTCAATTTTTAATATGACTTGTACTGATGCCATAAAAATCCATTCAAAGAAACAGGAAGTACAGAGCAAGTCTCAGTGACAATAAATTTTTAAAAAACGCTTGTAAAAATCACAACTAAAAGACCAGAAAAATGACTTTGTTTCCTGCTGAGCCTGAAAATCTGGTCGTAATTTGAAGAGAGCTTCCGAGCAAGCGCAATTGCAGGAAACACACGTATGAGGCTCTGTAACTTGAGGGCGAGCCCAGTATTGTGGGCGGAGGTGTGTTTGGGCGGTGGGATCGATAGCCGATCGGAAACGATCGAAGAGGTTCAGATGTATCATACTTAGGCGCGGACCTCACTTACGCCCAAAGTTCCGCCATCTTTTAGGCCGCATATTTGGTTTGCGCCCAGATTGAAAGAGAAAGAAAAAACTTTCAAGACCTCAGGACGTCCCAAAGCGCTTTACAACCAATTAAGTACTTTTGAAGTGTCGCCATTGCCCGTGTCTCTGGGCGCAATTACGCAGGAAATTCCAGGTTAGAGTTAAAACACTGTAGCCCTGATTCTCCCACCCATGATCTCGTCCGGGGAGGCTCCATTCCAGGAGTGCGGGCTCATGTTAGGCAGAAATTTTCGATTCTTGTCTTGGAAGTTTTCCCTGCGTTTATTCGCCCCACCTCAGGAGAGTGAGTTGAGGAGGGTCCAGGAAACTGCCAATTCTACATGGTCTATTGGGAGGAACGTTTTCAATGGTTGTTCCATCACTTGTGTCTGAATATAAGGTACTCATCACTGACCTCACCCTATGACAGTCTGAAATGTGAGGTAAGCACCGAAAGCTTGTGATTTTCAAATAAAACTGTTGGACTATAACCTGGTGTTGTAAGATTGCTTACATTTGAAATGTGAGGGAACCACTCTTGAAACTACAGTGTACTTGTTGGTCATAACCCCTCTTTATTTCTTCCCAAGACTGGCTGCTTGATGTGAAATATCAATGTTATTTCTTTGTCCATTAACATTGACAATAAAAGAAATGTACAAAAATATTTTAATTGTTCATTACAAATGACTGAAATACATCAATTGTCCGGCAGGCGCCCCTCAATGGAGCAAGCACTGATAGTGAGTGTCAGGGAACAGTCACATTTTATAAGTCATGATGTGGAGATGCCGGTGATGGATTGGGGTGGACAAATGTAAGGAATCTTACAACACCAGGTTATAGTCCAACAGTTTTATTTGAAAATCACAAGCTTTCGGAGGCTTTCTCCTTCGTCAGGTGAGTGATGGATTCCTTGAAGGTTACCGCATATATAGTCAGAGAACAATGCCTGGTGATTACAGATAATCTTTCCAACTGCCCGTTGTCAAGGCAATCAAAGTGTTCAGACAGAGAGACATTACATACAGGACTACTGAATATACAAACGGTCAGAACCCAAAGAGAGAGAGAGAATGATCAGTTGTATTAAGAACAGATAACTCTTTTTTCGCTGGTGGGGTTACGTGTAGCGTGACATGAACCCAAGATCCCGGTTGAGGCCGTCCTCATGGGTGCAGAACTTGGCTATCAATTTCTGCTCGACGATTTTGCGTTGTCGTGTGTCTCGAAGGCCGCCTTGGAGAACGCTTACCCGAAGATCGGTGGCTGAATGTCCTTGACTGCTGAAGTGTTCCCCGACTGGGAGGGAACCCTCCTGTTTGGCGATTGTTGCGCGGTGTCCGTTCATCCGTTGTTGCAGTGTCTGCATGGTCTCGCCAATGTACCATGCTCCGGGGCATCCTTTCCTGCAACATATGAGGTAGACAACGTTGGCCGAGTCACAGGAGTATGAACCATGTACCTGGTGGTTGGTGTCCTCTCGTGTGATGGTGGTATCTGTGTCGATGATCTGGCATGTCTTGCAGAGGTTGCCGTGGCAGGGTTGTGTGGCACCTCATGATGCTCCACTTTTCCAGCTTCCACCCTAACCACGTCAAAGAGGCCATCCCCTATGGACAGGCCCTGCGAATACACAGGGTCTGCTCAGATGAGGAGGAACGTGATGGACACCTACAGACGCTGAAAGATGCCCTCGTAAGAACGGGATATGACGCTCGACTCGTCGATCGACAGTTCCGATGGGCCACAGCGAAAAATCGCATAGACCTCCTCAGAAGACTAACACGGGACGCAACCAACAGAGTACCCTTCGTCGTCCAGTACTTCCCCGGAGCGGAGAAACTACGCCATGTTCTCCGCAGCCTTCAACATGTCATCGATGACGACGAACACCTCGCTAAGGCCATCCCCACGCCTCCACTACTCGCCTTCAAACAGCCACCCAACCTCAAACAGACCATCGTTCGCAGCAAATTACCCAGCTTTCAGGAGAACAGCATCCACGACACCACACAACCCTGCCATGGCAACCTCTGCAAGACATGCCAGATCATCGACACAGATACCACCATCATACGAGAGGACACCACCCACCAGGCACGTGGTTCATACTCCTGTGACTCGGCCAACGTTGTCTACCTCATACGTTGCAGGAAAGGATGCCCCGGAGCATGGTACATTGGCGAGACCATGCAGACACTGCGACAACAGATGAACGGACACCGCGCAACAATCGCCAGACAGGAGGGTTCCCTCCCAGTTGGTGAGCACTTCAGCAGTCAAGGACATTCAGCCACCGATCTTCGGGTAAGCGTTCTCCAAGGCGGTCTCCAAGGCAAAATCGTCGAGCAGAAATTGATAGCCAAGTTCAACACCCATGAGGATGGCCTCAACCAGGATCTTGGGTTCATGTCACGCTACACGTAACCCCAACAGCGAGAAAAGAGTTATCGGTTTTTAACACAACGGGTCATTCTCTCTCTTTCTCTTCCTTTCGGATGTTTCTCTCTCTCTCTCTCTCTCTCTTTGGGTTCTGACCGTTTGTATATTCAGTAGTCCTGTATGTAATGTCTCTCTGTCTGAACACTTTGATTGCCTTGACAACGGGCAGTTGGAAAGATTATCTGTAATCACCAGGCATTGTTCTCTGACTATATATGCGGTAACCTTCATGGAATCCCACACTCACCTGACGAAGGAGAAAGCCTCCGAAAGCTTGTGATTTTCAAACAAAACTGTTGGACTATAACCTGGTGTTGTAAGATTCCTTACATTTTTTAAGGACACAGCCCAATGAACAAGGCTAGTCACGTCTGGAATTTTTATTTAATTTTTTTTCTTGCAGTTATTGAACTTCTTGATACGAATTAATTCTGACGAATTGAATTACAGGTTACTCACTGGTTAGACGTGGGTCTGGGTCTTTTGGTTTTGTGGCTAAATTATTGGGTTTAATGAACAGCATAGTGTGGAGTTGAGTGAAGAGGGAGGGAGTGAAGGGGGAGGGAGTAAAAGGGGAGGGAGTGAAAGGGGAGGGAGTGAAGGGGAAGGGGGAGTGAAGGGGGAGTGGAGAAAGTGACAGGGGAGGGAGGGAGGGAAGGGGATGGAGGGTGGGAAAGTAAGGGAGGAATGAAAAGGGGGGATTGAAGGGGGAGTGAAGGGAATGAACGGGAGGGAGGGAGTGAAGGGGATGGAGGATGTGAAGGGGGAGTGGAGGGAGTGAAGGGAGAGAGAATGAATGAAATGGAAGGGAGGGAGTGAAGGGAAGTGGAGGGAGTGAAGGGGAGGGAGGGAATGAAGGGGAGTGGAGGGAGTGAAGGGAGAGAGAGTGAATGAAATGGAAGGGAGGGAGTGAAGGGGAGTGAGGGAGTGAAGGGGAGGGAGAGAATGAAATGGAAGGGAGGGAGTGAAGGGGAGTGAGGGAGTGATGGGGAGGGAGTGAAGGGGATGGAGGGAGTGAAGGGGGAGAGAGTGAATGAAATGGAAGGGAGAGAGCAAATGGGAGGGAGGGAGTGAAGGGGAGGGAGAGAGTGAAGGGAGAGAGAGTGAATGAAATGGAAGGGGGAGAGTGAAGGGGAGGGTGGAAGGGAGAAAGATGACGGATAAAGAGTGGGAAGAAATAAAAAGGTTTAGAGCAAAAGAGTATCTGTTGCTGTAATCCTCTGGTGATTGTGTTGCTATTTTCTGGTGGGAATCTTGAGCTGTTTTCCCTGTGACCGGAAGGGAAGAATATTTTGTGTCCTTGTCTCTTTTACAGGCTGTTGCATGTGGGGCTAGTTTCTTGAGTGAGGAATGGTGTGATTTACTATTCCAACACCTGGCTTTCTTTGGCCTCGGGGACCTGGACCTGTAAAACAAACAGATTGGATTGTTCTGACGGAATGTGCAGCCGCCAGTATCACCTTTCCCTTCAAACCATCCCACTCGGAGACGAGCAGAGAGTCAGAATCCCCGGATTAAAATTCCCCCGTACGTTTTAAAATAAGCAGCCCTGCGCACTTGAAATATCTGCACTAGTTTCTCTTTCATTTTGAAAGCAGGAGATGCGCAGATTTATCAGAATTCTTTTCATAGGAAGCGAACATCAGGCCAGATGTCAAGCTGGTTAACATCCCAGAGGTGGAGCAGGTATCACCACTGCCATTGAGGCAATTTGTTTCAGAGTGACCTGTACCTAATGCACCTCCCAAAGTTTATAATAAAGGATGTCCAAATTCAGTGCATGGCATTAAATGACCCCCACTTGCACATCCATTCCATTCATGAGTTATGTTTATCTTCCATGTCAGAGACAGGTGGATGTAAAAGATCCCACAGCAATATTCAAAGAAGAGCCTGGTGTCCTGGCCAATATTTATCCCTCAACCAACATCACTAAAACAGTTTATCGGGTAATTATCACATTGCTGTTTGTGGGACCTTGCTGTGTGCAAATTGGTTGCCATGTTTCCTACAATAGTGTCTACACTTCAAATGTACTTTATTGGCTGCTAAGCGCTTTGGGACGTCCTGAGGCCATGAAAGGCGCTATATCAATGCAAGTCTTTCTTTTCTCATTAGATTGTGATAAGATGATTTGCTAATATAGGCGCAGAAAGAGCTCCATCAATGGCATAGCTGTCTGGTGTCGAACTGAGCTAAGCAGACCTAGAAGGTCCCATGTCCAATCTTTGGTTTGTGATGAGTTAGCCGATCTCAGGTGATGCAGGTCTCTACATTTAGCCCTGGTGCCCCTGGGTAGTGCAGAGGAAATTCCGCCAATGAAGTGATGTGGGTGGGAGAGGGAAAGTTGGTAGATAAAGAGAGGGAAGAAATAAAAGTTAGAGCAAAAGAGCATCTGTTACTGTAATCCTCTGCTGATGCTGTTTGTTGGTGGGAACCTTGAGCTGTTTTCCCTATGACTGGAGGGGATGAATACTTTGCGCTCTTGTCTCTTTTACAGGCTGTTGCATGTGGAGCTGGTTTCCCGAGTGAGGAATGGTGTGGTTTTCAAATGGTGCGAGTTCCCGCTCCCGGTCAGTGCATCACGACACCTCCCCCACCATTGGAAGCTGACGCTGGGTGCGGACAGAGGGGTCTCGGCGGCAGTGCCCCTAGTGGTCAGCAAACTCGTTGTCTCGGCTCGCGCATGAAGAACAGGCAACATGGCAGAGGGCAGCTAGCTCCTGAGTAATGAGGGTACTAACACATGTCAGTGCCCTAAAGAGGACATTGGGAGGGGTAGATTTGATGAATCAGTGCTGTTGGTGCCTTCCCTCAAATAAAGAAGATTAAGAGGTGATCTAATTGAGGTGTTTAAGATGATTAAAGGATTTGATAGGGTAAATAGAGAGAAACTAGTCCCTCTGGTGGGGGAGTCCAGAACAAGAGGGCACAATCTTAAAATTAGATCTAGGCTGTTCAGGGGTGATGTCAGGAAGCATTTCACACAAAGGGGAGTGGAAATCTGGAACTCTCTCCCCCAAAAAGCTGTTGAGGCTGGGGGTCAATTGAAAATTTCAAAACTGAGATAGATAATTTTTTGTTAGGCAAGGGTATTAAGAGTTACAGAAATAATGCGAGTAAATGGAGTTAAGATACAGATCAGCCATGATCTAATTGAATGGCGGAACAGGCTTGAGGGGCTGAATGGCCACCTTCTGTTTCTGTGCTCCTAAGTGAAGAACCAAGACAGCAGCGAAATGGAAAAGGGTAGGTGAGAAGATGAGATAAATGAAGAATCGCTGACACCAAAGCTCCAATTTTAACCCTACACGCTCGGTGAGAACCGGACGGGCTCTTGGTCAGATGTCCATTGAAGTCAACGAGTGTAAAATCGGGCAGGGTGTAAAATTGGCATCCAACCCCAAACCAGCCCCGTTCCCACCTGGCACATTAGGTTAAAATCAGGGGGCTCAAGTTTGGGTTTTAAAAGCCAGGAGATTGTCGGAGGAAAGAAAGACTATGGGGAGCTGAGGAGTACAACAGTTTCGAGATCCTGAGAAGGGATCAGGGTAGGTGACTGTGCAAAGGGACTTGACTTTAGCACAGTGAGAATGCAAAATGTAGTTCCAATCTGTAACACCTTGATTGTGCGGGGGATTCGAGCTCTGCCACTAGGGAGAGGAGGGGTACTATTACAAAAAATACTAGAAATCACAAACAATTGCTGTGGAAAGATTTGGTCAGGCCAACAGCTGGAGGATTGCACGGAACTCCCTAGATATTAGAGCACAGACACAGGCCGTTTGGCCAAACCAGTCCGTGTTGGTGTTTATCCTCCACACGAGCAGTAATCCTAATCCCATGTGCCTCCCCTATTCCTATATCCCTTTGCTTCCCTTTCCCTCAACCACCTGTCTCACCCATTCTGACATGGTCTCTGCTTCAGTATAATATCTGCATAATAACCTTGCATTTTGTCAGTTTGCAAAGGTCGGTGTCACATTGGTTTGGCTCAGTGACAACGATAAGGTCCTTGTGAGGGTGACATCAGTAAGATTCTGCCGTCTTGGCTTGCTTGAAAATACCTCAGTATTGAACCAGGTGAACAAGGAAAATGTGAAGGAAATGAAGGGAAATCCAGCTTCCCTGACCTGTGGGGTGGGATGAGCTTCACAATGGGCGAGGGCCATATCTCAGGGAGTGTTCTGTAATATCTGATCTTATCAGATCAGCAAGACTCCCAGCCACTGTCCTAAATGGCTACCTTAGGTATAGGAAATCTGCCCGGATGCAGAACTTGCCTGGAATGTTTGCAGTCAGACGAGTTTAACTCTAAAACAGTCGGATTTTACACTTGAGACAATCCGGCCTCTATGGGACAGAAGGGGAGCTGTACAAAAAACGGTAAGTGTGTGATTTACAGTCACCTCGCACTGACCCCAGTGGAAGCATTGTTTTGTTTCACCCCTAATGCCATCGGGGCAGATTTTGTTCTCGCTACCACCCCATTTTTTGGGTGCTAACGGGGTGTTAGCGAGACGAAGATTTTATAAAACAACACATCGACGACATGCAGCTCGAGGCCCACCCGTTTTGTTTTTTGAGGGACCTTGATTTGGAGGTCAGCGATCCCGCCTGAAACAGGCGAGGGGCTAAAAATTAATGTAAATTCGGGGTCATATGATTTTTTTAAAAATCATTCTCAGGATGCGGGCATTGCAGGCAAGGCTGGAATTTATTGCCCATTCCTAGTTGCCCTGAGAGGTGACTTGCTCGGCCATTTCAGAGGGCAGCTAAGAGTCAATCACGTTGGTGTGGGGCAGGAGTCACATATAGGCCCAGACCGGGTAAGGACGGCAGGTTTCCTTCTGTGAAGGACATTAATGAATCAGTTGGGTTTTTCCACAGCTTCATGGCCACTTTAACTGATACTAGTGTCAGTGTTTTTTAAAAACTGAATTCAAATTCCCCAATTGCCATGGTGGGATTATGAACTCACATTCTCTGGATTACTAGTCCAGTAACATAACCACTGCACTACTTCATATTTTGTCTTCAACATCATGGACTCTGCTTATTTAACCTCCTGAAGAAAAAGTTCTGCAAAGATTTTCACTGACCCTTAAAGGTAATCAAGTAAAATCTTGTTGGGGTGGGGGGAGGTGGGGGGGGAGGGGAGGGGGAGTGGGGGGCGAGCTTCCCAGCTGGACTCCCACGTAACTCCAGCAGGAGTCGGACGGAAGAGCTCAGAAAAAGGCCAAGGCCCAGATACGTCAGGTACTGACCTCAGTTGGAAAATCCCCTGCTTGCCCTGTAAAGGGCCTCGCTCTCTTGAGAAAGAAGAATGGCGGCTATCACCCAGGCTATTGGATGGCTTTATTGGTGAAGTGTTGAAGGGCTTCATGGGTAACAATCTTTGAAGTGTCTGCTGTGGGCAATTTCTTTTTACGATGATGTTTTTGTTGTTGGCAGACTTGCCCGGGTTGACCACTGGTGCCCTTTAAGTATGATATTAAGGCCAATGCATCATTTAAGACAGAACCTCAAAGGCAGTGATTGGGAGATGCAATGGGTGCTTGTTCCAATTCTGTGTCAGCTGCGGCTCAGTGGGTAGCATTCTTGCCTCAGAATCAGAAGGTTGTGGGTTTAAGTCTCACTCCAGAGACTTACGCACATAATCTAGGCTGATACTCCAGTGTAGAACTGCGGGAGTGCTGCGCTGTGGGAGGTGCCGACTTTTGGGTGAGACGATAGACCCTATCTGCCTCCTTGGGTGGGCGCAAAAGATCCCATGGAACTATTCGCAGAAGAGCAGTTCTTCCCAGTGTCCTGGCCAATATTTATCTCTCAACCAACATCACTAAAAAAAACAGATGATCTGGTCATTATCACATTGCTGTTTGTGGGACCTTGCTGCGCACAAATTGGCTGTGGTGTTTCCCACATCACAACTGGCCTTAATTGGCTGTAAAGTGCTTTGGGATGTCTTGAGGTTGTGAAAGGTGCTATATAAATGCACATTCTTTCCTTTCCTGCCTTCTATACTTTGCACCGCAGGCCCAGGCCCAGATGTTGTGCAAATAAGGCGGGAGGGGCTGTTCCCAGTCTTTCCACCTCAATTTCCTGCGTGTGCAGCACACTTTGTGACATCCTGGGGTCATGAACGGCGCTGTATAATTGCAAGTCTATCTTTCTTTCTTTCAATTGTTGACTGATGTCAGAACCTGGGGATATACAAACCGTATCCGAGTCACAGTTTCTCAGGACGGTGATGAGCAGCCTGACGGACACCAATGCTTCCTGATCTCTTTTTCAAAGTTGCGTCACGGCCCATATAAGACGTGATTCCAAGCAGTTCTCCCTCATGGTTTGTTGCTCCAAGGTATGCAGCTGATGGGTTTTCTCCAGCCTGTTCCAAGATCCAGGACCAAGCTGCGAGTTCTCAGCTTGTGCTGCATGTGGGGGGGGCCGCGCATGTCAGAAAATCATGGGTACGTCATCCGTGAATTCCTGCGGTTTCCAGGTGTGGTAGAAACTCAGAAAATTATTCCAGTGTCTCAATTAATCATAATCTTTTCTCTAACTTTGTGGTTGTGATTAGACCAAAGCAACTGTACCATATAATGAGGTTATCATTAAAACAGGAGTGCTGGGGTCACCTAAAGCCTCAATGGATAGACGCACGACTCTGTACGGCGCTGAGCCAAGGAGAGACAAGAAGGTCCAAGCTATCATCCCTGGTCTATGCTGAGTTAGTTGACCTCAGTTGAGACAACAGGAGAGAGGATCAAGTTGGTTTCAGTGTCATTAGGAATATTGGAATAGGAGGAGGCCATTCAGCCCCTCGGGCCTGCTCCGCCATTCAATTGGCTGATCCACTCCTCAACTCCACTTTCCCCTCTTTGTTCCATATCCCTTACTCAACAAAACTCATATCGATCTCAGTCTTGAACATTTCAATTGTATCCCGGCATCCACAGCCTTTTGGGGGAAAGAGTTCCAGATATTCTACCACCCTTTGTGTGAAAAAGTGCTTCCTGATTTCAAAGGGAGTTGAAGGGAGGAGTCGATCAGCCAAGATTCAAGCTTGTGATCGTTATCCAGTGATTGTTTGTGGATGGATGACCCCAGGATCGGGCTCGGCTGTGAAAACCCCCTCCCCCGTTCCTCCCTCCATCTCTCATTCCCCCTGTCCCCCCGGTCACCCTCCTCCCCATCCACCCACCCCCCGTTCCCCCATCATCCCCGTTCCCCCGTCCCCCTGTTCCCTCTATTCCCCCCATTCCCCAGCCCCCCGTTTCCCCATTTCCCCTTCCCCTTTCCCCATCCTCTCCATTCCCCCGCCCATTCCTCCCTCCCTCCCCATTCCCCCGTCCATCCTGCCCCCTCTTCCCCATCCCCCCATCCCCTTCATTCCCCCAATAGCCCCGTCCTCCCCGCCCCCTCCACCCCGTCTCCATCCCCTCTGTTCCCCCATCCCCATCCCCACTCCTCCCCTCACCCCTGTTCCTCCCACCCCTCCATTCCCCTCCGTGCCCCCGTTCCCCCCCTCTTCCCCCACAGCCCCCCCGCTCCCCCATGATAGTCCTGCAACACTCACTGTCTGGGTTCACACATGAAGTAGGGCCATGTAGGCTGGTACCGGAGGCTGGCTGCACTGGTGGAGCTGTACCCCACAACATTCAAGAGAGAACGAGAGACAATTGGGAGAAAGGAGAGGAACTTCTGTGGAGTGAAGAGCTCGCTCCTCAACCTTTGCCAAAACATTGTGAGATTTTACACTTCATTTGTGAGAGATGACAGAGTCTGGAGAGTTCCGACACTCCTAGTTAACAACACACTGTATAAACCATGCCACATTGACAAATCACACCTCTCTCGGCAATACACACTCCTCCGTTTGTTTCATTTGCACATTTAGTTGGAGCTCAGTTCATATAATTTCCAGATAAATCACTTTGGTACAAACAGCCCTGCACAAAGATTATGAACCAGTGCATGTAAATCTGAATCGGGAGCAATACCTATAAAGAATGGCCCATGTTCTCCTGGATCAGTAACAATCTGGGCCTCCCAGCTCTGTCCAAAGCACCCCATTTATACTGGGAGGCTGATTCCACAGCTCTCCCAGCCACAGGCAATCAAACTGAGCATCTACAACCCGGTGGCCCAGGCAGTTCGTTCACAGGTCAACTGCGACTTTCATTCCTCGCCCCAGACCTGGTCCAATAGCTGTGGAAAGATTTGATCAGGCCAGCAACTGGAGGACTGCACAGAACTACATAGATGTTACAGCACAGATACTGGCCGTTTGGCCCATCCAGTACTGGTGTTTATCCTCCACGGGAGCAGTAGTCCTAGTCCCATGTGCTTGCTCTGTTCTCATATCCCTTTGTGCCCCTTTCCCTCAACCACCTATCTAACATTGCTCATCAGAAGGTCTGACTGAGCCCTCCGTCTCCCTGCACAAGGTGGGCCCAGTTTCAACTCAGGGTGGGTTTTGATTGGGTGGGTAATGAGGTGAGTTGGAAACTCGCCCAGTGCTGCAGAAATCAGGCCCGGAACATTTGAACTCCCGGCCCTCATTAACATGTTCCCGGCCCACCCGGAACGGGAGGGAAACAGCGGTGGCCTCCGGAAAATCGGATAGCCCATGGCTGCCCGCTGGCAACACTCCCACGCCTCCTGGTCGCACAAAATAAAAGTACAACACTTACCTCTTCCGGCCTCTTCTGGGGCTGATCCTCTTCTGACCTGGGTTGGCCTGGCTTCTCCACTCAAGCCTGGGATGCTGCAAGTTGTTTTTGAGTTAAAATTGTAGTTGGGTCCCGATGACATCATTGGACTCTGACAACATGTGTAAAGAGGACCCCTCCGGCTTTGGTCGCGTCTCCTTGTCACCTGCTCAGGAGAGCAGATTCAAATTGCAGACAATGGGATCCTGGTGGTTCCAGGGCGGGTAAATAAATCGGGGCAGTTTAACTGCCTACCTGCCCAGCTCCCGCAGGATGGACAAGGTTAAATTTGTCTCTGTGGTTGTGCTGCCTCTCTCCAGAGAGCTCTGTGAAACCCAGCTCTTGAGCTGGTTCTCAGCTTATGGAGGGAGCAAACACCCCATTTGTATTCTAAGTGTGTTAGCTGGGCTCGGAGTCAAGAAGATTGTGGACTCAAGTCTCACTCTAGGTACTTAGGTACATACTCTAGACTGACACTTCATTGCAGTGCTAAGGGAGTGCAGCACTGTCGGAGGTGCTGACTTTTGGAGGTATTAAATGGAGGCCCTATGTTCCGGGGGTTTATAAGAACATGAGGACATAAGAAATAGGAATGGGAGTAGGCCATACGGCCCCTCGAGTCTGCTCCGCCATTCAATAAGATCATGGCTGATCTTCTACCTCAACTCCACTTTCCCGCCCTATCCCCATATCTCTGATTCCCTTAGTGTCCGAAGATCCATCGATCTCAGTCTTGAATATGCTCAATGACTGAGCATCCACAGCCCTCTGGGGTAGAGAATTCCAAAGATTCACAACTCTCTAAGTGAAGAAATTTTTCCTCATCTCGTTCTTAAATGGCCAAACTCTTATCTTAAGACAATGGCCCCTAGTTCTAGACACTCCAGGTAGATATTAAAATTCCCACAGCAAAGATGAGCAAGGAGATCTCCTAGAGTCTTGTTTTGGCCAACATTCCTCCCTTGAGCAACAGCACCAAAAAACTGATCGTTTATCTCATTTGCTGTTTGTGGGACCTTGCAGTGCACAAATTGGCTGCCATGTTTGGCCACATAACAATAGCGACTGCAATTCCAAAAGCTCTACCCTGTACCTCCTGCCAATACAAATGAATGGGTTGAAATTGCACTGTACGCTGTTCGTTAATGAACGTGGTTGTATGAAATTCTTCTGGCCACTATTTAAGCAAATCCGTTAGCTAGTATAAAACAAACCCCTTTGCTATAGACTGGCTGGTTGGTATAATCGCACAGCTTGATTTCAACCTGTGAGGAAGTGCTGAGCAGAGGCCTCACGCATTCACATGAGAAAGGGAGCAAGGATTGGTGGGAGAGCCATCCTCGAGGGACACTTCCCGTGTCACTAAGAGGGCGTGGTTGGGTGGTATTGGTAGAAGGGTTGCCAACCCTCCAGGGGTGTCCTGGAGTCTCCAGGAATTAAAGATTAATCTCCTGGCCACTGCTGCGAGCAACTCCAGGGAGACAAATCATTGGGGCATTAAAAAAATATTGTGTTTTGTTTTAATTTTCTTTGAACACTTTCCTTTATTAGTTATAAAAATATTGGAGATGGGGGAAAAAAGGCTGTTTGACCGGACGGGGTGGTTGGAGGCGGGAGGTCATGTGATAGAACTTCCAGGAATACGTCCAACCAAAGTTGGCGACCCTAATTGGTAGCAGTTTTAGCGCTGGTATATACCTGCACGGATTCTGCCCCAGAAATAGGGTGGGTGGTAAGTAAGAAAAACTCCCCAGGAGAGATGAGCCAGTCCCCAGTTTGGAATTGAAGTCGAGCAGCGGGCCTCGGCCTTTCCCTCATTATAACACTTGCTGAGCGTCAGCACAGAGCTAACAATCCAACCACATCAACACCAAGGGTACAATATTAACTGGGGCATTAGAGACTTAGAAAGAGGAAACATGAAATCTCTCACCTCACATCCTGGAACACTGGATGGTATTATGCAAGTGTCAAAGGCAATCTCACAGCTCCACCTGACAGTAAACAGCCTGCAAACATAAGGCGGACCCTGCCTTTAACACCAATCTGGCTGTACCCAATGTAAAGGGGCTCTGTTTAAGTGTACGTTCCCGATACACATATTAAATGTCCTGGAAAATGGGTCTAAGCACACTGCAGTGACTGTACCGTTTGTTAGGAGTCCCAAGGTACCTCGTAAATGGAATATTCCAGTTTTCCGGATGCAATTATTTTTAGCGCCTCACTGAGATTTACACTGGCAATGTCACCAACTGTGGCAGATGTTTCAGTGTCAGTGACAGGTGTCCTGTACGTGGAATTATTACTGAGGCAGATGATTCTCCCAATATTCAAATGTAAGGAGTCGTACAACACCAGGTTATAGTCCAACAGCTTTATTTGAAATCACAAGCTTTCGGAGGCTTTCTCCTTCATCACTCACCTGACGAAGGAGATCATCTCCGAAAGCTTGTGATTTCAAATAAAGCTGTTGGACTATAACCTGGTGTTGTACGACTCCTTACATTTGTCCACCCCAGTCCATCACCGGCATCTCTTCATCATCCCAATATTCATGTATGGGTAGCGCAGAAATAGGAACAGACGGGGTGCGAGGTGGGGGGGGTGGGGTAGATATTCTCGTTCCTGTACCTGGTGCTGTTGGATTGCCCAAACGGTGGGAGGGCAGGCCCATGCCCTCAACGGAGCTCGCCCGACTTTCCCGTCTTCGTCGAGATCCAATAGCGCCAGGAATGGGTAAACCTGCCCCTTTACGTCTCCGCTCGCACATGAAGAAGGGTCGTGTGGTAGAAGGCGGCTGGGCTGCAGCCCGTGGAACTGTAGCCCAGCGAGACTCAGCACCTTCAGGAGAGGAGAGGGGGAGAAAACAACACTCGGCCGGAGCTGATGGAGATAAAACAGGTGACAACAACGGGCCTCAACAAGTCGACTCCCCATCCTGCTCCTTCGGTCACCAAATTAGGACAGAATTTTTTTTAAAACTTGCACTTATATAGCACCTTTCACAACCTCAGGTCATCCCAAAGTGTTTTACAGCCAATGAAGTACAGTCACTGTTGTAACACAGCAGCCAATTCACACACACAATGTGATAATGACCAGATCATCTGTTTTAGTGAAATCAGTTGAGGATAAATGTTGATCAGGACACCAGGGAGAGCTCCCTTTCAGAATAGTGCCATGGGATCTTTTACATCCACCTAAGAGGCAGATGTCAGTTCAACATCACTGTACTGGGAGTGTGAGCCAAGCTTACATGCTCAAGTCTCAGGAGTGGGGGGTTAACCTACAACCCTTCTACCTCTAGAGGCAGGAGTGTTACCCACTGAACCACTGCTAACACTCTTTGAAAATTTGAGTCACTCTACGCTGCCCACTCTGGTTTTATTTAATGTTTGATTGAAAAATCCAGATGTCAGATAGTGCATGGGGATCTCACGTTAAAATCGCACAGTTTGATGCCGTCTGTCCGCACAGTCGCAGCTGTTAAATTCCATGTTTGCTTTAGTTACAAAAGCTGTTCGCTTTGCTGCCTTTTCCCACCACAGGCATTACAGGCGGGTTCTTCACTGTACAGTCAGTGTTCGTGATGAAGTGTTCTTCTAAAGTGTACTTCAGTCCCCACAATGGGACTCGGATTGCCAACCCTCCAGGATTGTCCTGGGGTCTCCAGGAATTAATCTCCTGGACATTGGTGCAAACAACCCAGGAGAAAAATCATAGCAGCGTTAAAAAATACGGTGTGCTTTTTAAAATTTTCTACGACCACTTTTGTTTATCATTCGTAAGAATATTGGAGATGGAAAAAGGCCGTTTGACTGACGGTCAAGAATCTTCCAATCTGGTAACGAAGAGTCTTGGTGCGGGAAGACGGAGCATCGTGAAGATGGACTTGTTGAACGACCAATGGGGGGAGCGTGGGTGCGGGATGGTTGGAGGAGGGAGGTCAGGTGATGAAACCTCACATCCAGCCAGAGTTGGCGACCCCAGATAAGGTGGAGTGTCTTTGCCCCCTCCCCCAACCTCCAGGAAGTCCATCTGTGGAGCAAGTGCACTGGCCAGGAGCAAGTATTCCTCAGCTTCCTGGGATAGCCTGTGATCAGGAGGCACTTGGAGCACACCAGGGCTCATCCAAGCCTCCCAGATACTTCAGGGATTCCTGCAAGGTCAGGAGGTGCCCTCTGAGAAGGTACCCTACAGAGTGGTGCCCCATCCTCAACCTCCGCCTTCTTTGAGAGACGCGAGCACTCACACTAAGCATCAAAGACCTCTTGTCTGCTGTTTCTCAATATAAATTAACTGAGAACAGCAACTAGTTATAAAGCAGGATTTGTTTGTTTATTATTTAGCAAAAACATCACCCACATTTCCCCCCAAAAAATGAATCTAGCTTTGTTTTGTGATGATGAATGTCAGAATGTTCAAAGCTACAGACGAACATTCTGATCGATGAGGAAACCCTGTGCAGCAGATTCATCAAATTGTCGGCTCCTGTCACTCACCCTGATCGACAGATGTGCTGGTCATTGAGGTCACTGAACCGGAATTCACAGTGAAGGAAAGAATTTGCATTAATATAGTGCCTTTCACATCCTCAGGTCATCCCCATTAGCTTCACATTCAATGCATTACCTTTGAAGTGTAGTCACTGATGTTAGGTAGAAAATGTGGCAGCCAATTTGTACACAGCAAGATCCCAAAAACAGCAAATGAATGAAGAACCAGTTCATCTGTTTCTGGCGATGTTGGTTGAGGGAAGAACTTTGGCCAGGACACCAGGAGAAATTCCTGCTCTTCGAATAGTGCCGTGAAATCTTCAAGACCAACTGAGCAGACAAAAAGGGCCTCAGTCTCTGACAGTGCAGCACTCCCTCACTACTGCATTGAAGTGTCAGCCTTGCTTGCATGATTGAGCTCAAAACCACTCTGTGCTGAGTTAGCTGGTCTTAACCAGGGCAGTATTAGGGGGGCTACAATTGAACCCAGTGCTCCTGGTCCAAGAGGAGAAGAAAATGAGTCAAGGTTCCCAGTCCTCTTCGTTATCCACTGACCCCTGACCCCTGTTCCTATCTTCCTATGTTTATTTAAAACAGGAAAATAAATCCCAGGACTTCACTGGAAAGGAGGAATTTTACTCCCAGATGAAAAGAGAGAGACGGGTTCAACAACAATGTGGAAGATGCTGATTGAGTATCCTGAACTATCGAACGCCAGGTCCAATGAGAGAACCGTGAGCAGATCAGAAATCAAACTCTGCCGTTATTTTACATGAGCCAGATGCTAATAAGCCTGCTGAATGAGTTGGGTTTACTGGCAGTGTGTTTGGAGCACAAGAGCTCCAAATCAACAAACGGGACGATGCACACTAGGGTTGCCAACTCTGGCTGGACGTATTCCAGGAGGTTTCGTCACCTGGTTTTCCACCTCCAATTGCCCCGCCCCCCACACTCCCGCCATTGGTTGCCCGACACGTCCATCCTCCCACAGCCAATTGGAGAGTGAACAGACTCTTCATCACTCAATTGGATAATTCTTGACTGTCAGTCAAACAGTCTTTTTCCCCCATCTCCGATATTTGTATAACTAATAAACAAAACTGTTCAAAGAAAACGTTTAATTCCCCTATGATTTTTCTCCTGGGTTGTTCCCAGCAGTGCCCTGGAGATTAATCTTCAATTCCAGGAGACTCCAGGACGATCCTGGAGGTTTGGCAGGGAAGCTACACTTCCCTGTGTGTGGATGCCTGGACTCAGGACAGACCCTGAGCTGCCCCACCCCCCCCCCCCCCCACCCAGGTGAGTTGTTCTGCAGCCCAGCTGGGATTTTTAAACTACCTGCAGTCATCAGCAAGGTGGTGCTGATACAAAACAGGCTCATTTGTGAATCACGATTGGTAGAAAGAAAGAACCTGCATTTCTATAGCACCTTTCACGTCCTCAGGATGCCCCAAAGAGCTTCACAGCCAACGAATTACTCTTGAAGTGTAGCCACTGTTGCTTTGTAGGCAAACATGGTGGTCAATCTGCACACAGCAAGATCCCACAAACCGCAATATGAATGAATGAATGACCAAGTATTGTTTTTGCTGGCGTTGAGCGAGGGAGGGATTTTGGCCTGGACACCAGAACTCTCTGCTCCCCTTTGAATAATACCGTGGGTCTTTCTACACCCAGCTGAGTGGGCGAACAGTTTAATATCTCATCCAAAAAGACGGCACCTCCGACAGTGCAGCACTCCCTGGAGTTGGACTTGAACCTATAACCTTATGGCTTGAGAATGCTTCTCAGATCGAAATTCTTGCTCTCACTCCTGCTCTAACTCTTTGTCAGGACCTCAAACTTGTGGATCTCCTCACCTCCCTCAGTTTTTCCCATGTCCCACAATCTAAACTTGGAAAAGGTTTTTTTTTAGACGTGTAGGGTATGATGGTGATATTACTGGACTAGTAACCCAGAGGCCTGGGCTAATAATCCAGAGTTCCAAATCCCACCATAGCAGTTTGAGAATTTCAATTCAGCTTAAAGAATCTGGAATAAAAAGCTGTGACCATGAAGCTGTCGGATTGTCATAAAAACTCAACCGGTTCACTAATGTCCTTTAGGGAAGGAAACCTGCCGTCCTTACCTGGTCTGACCTGTATATGACTCCAGTCCTACACCAATGTGGTTGGCTCTTAACTGCCTTCTGATGTGGCCTACCAAGCCTGTCGGCTGCATCACCACCTTCTCAGGGCAACTAGGGTTGGGCAACAAATGCCAGCCTTGCCAGCGATGCCCACATCCCGAGACTGAATAATGAAGAAAAACCCATGTTTGGTGTCGCCTATCTATTACCTCTTGATTTGCTTAATCTTCTTCACTATTCTTTACAGCTTCGATGGTGTCACATTTTTTGCCCTAAAACTGCAAGATTCTGCTCATAGAGCAGAGTCTAACCAGGAGGGAACACAAACCAAGTTAATGCTGATGGCCACACTCGATTCCTTGGTGCCCACTCCAGTCAAGCAAGACTCGAGCCTGGAGCAACTTCAAACAAGTTCAGGGTTCATGGGCCTTGACTCTTCACCTTGGTCACTCAACAACAAAAAAAATAAATTGGCTTGCCAACTTTATTAGAAATAACCAACTTCCACCTGCTCCAAATCCTGAGGTAAAGAAATGGCCTCTCTGAAAGGAGGTGGGTACAATTTCAAGGTGCTTCAAGTGGCCATGTCAGCTGTGGCCCAGTGGGTAGTAATGTCACCTCTAATGTTCGAAGGTTGTGGGTTCAAGTGGGTTCAAGTCTTGCTCCAAGAGACTTGAGTATAAAATCTAAGCTGACACTCCAGTCTAGTAATGAGGGAGTGCTGCAGTGTTGGAGGTGCTGTCTTTCAGATGAGATGTTAAACTGAGGCCCTGTCTGTCCTCTCAGGTGGGCATAAAAGATCACATGGCACTATTTTGAAGAAGAGCAGGGGAGTTCTCCCCGGTGTCCTGGCTAATATTTATCCCTCAACCAACATCACTAAAAACTGATTATCTGGTCATTATCACATTGCAGTTTGTGGGATCTTGCTGTGCACAAATTGGCTGCTGCGTTTCCTACATTACAACAGTGACTGCACTTCAAAAGTACATCATTGGCTGTAAAGCATTTTGGGACGTCCTGAGGTCGTGAAGGGTGTTATAGAAATACAAATCTTTTCTTTCTTTAGTGAACACTGAAACCATACATTACACACAATCCACACACCACAAATTACAAAAGAATTACAATCATACTGCAGGTGCATCCTTCCCCACGGAAAAAAAACTTGCAATCTAAATGTCTGAAGATCTTCAAAGCCCTTGTGTTTGGACAAGGACATCAGCTGTTTGTTCGCTTTGCCGAGTAAGTATCGAATAATAACCTTGAGCTCTCAATGCATTATCTCCCATTTAAATATGTCAATAGCCCCTGGCTCCTCTGTAATTGGATAGCTCTGTTTTGGCTGGTTCAGCAGGCTGTTCACTACTGAGCTTTGATCTTCACCCCTATTGACAGACTTAGACAAAAATAGCAAATTAATGCAACCATGTTCCCCGTCTCTGCTTCTCGGCCATTGCAGGATTAACAATGACAGGGCACAGGAGTTATTGATCCCAGGCCAATCAATCGATCGCAAAGTTATCGCATCAGCTGATCGATCACTTATTTGAAACAACTGCTTGCATTTATACGGTGCCTTTAATGCAGAAAAATCTTCCCAAATCGCTTCAGAGGCGCTGAGCCAAAGAAGGAGATATTGGGAGGGCTGATCACCAGTTTTAAGGTTTTATGGACGGCCTTAAAGGAGGAGATGGAGGTGGAGAAATGGCAGGATTTAGACAGGGAATTCCAGAAAGTGGGATCTAGATGGCATGGGGTTGCCAACCCTCCAGGATTGCCCTGGAGTCTCCAAGAACTAAAGATTAATTTCCTGGACACTGCTGCGAGCAACACCCAGGGAGAAAACTCATTCGGCATTGAAAAAGATTGTGCTTCTTTTCATTTTCTTTGAACATTTTTTGTTTATTAGTTATAAACGTATTGGAGATAGGGAGAAAGGGCTGCTTTACTGGGCGGGCGGTTGGCAGCAGGAGTTCATGTGATGAAACCTCCAGGAATACGTCCAACTAGAGTTGGCAACCCTGGTGGCTGAAGGCCCGGCCTCCAATGGTATGGCAAAAGGAGGGAGGGATGTACAAGAGACCGGAGTCAGAGGAATGGAGAGTTTGGCAGCATTGTAGGGCTGGAGGCAGTTACAGCAATAGGTAAGAAGGAACTAGTGCAGGATACAACACGGGCAATAAATTGATGCATTTTGGGAGGAAGAATGAGGAGAGGCAATATAAACTGAATGGTAGAATTTTAGAGGGGGTGCAGGAACAGAGAGACCCGGGGGTGCACACACACAAATCTTTGAAGGTGGCAGGACAAGTTGATAAAGCTGTTAAAAAAAGAGTCTGAAATGCTTGGCTTTATAAATAGGGGCATAGAGTACAAAAGCAAGGAAGTTCTGCTAAATCTTTATAAATCACTGATTAGGCCTCAGCTGGAGTATTGTGTTCATTTCTGGGCACCACACTTTAGGAAGGATGTCAAGGCCTTGGAGAGGGTGCAGAGAAGATTTATCAGAATGATACCAGAAATGAGGGACTTCAGTTATGTGGAGAGACTGGAGAAGCTGGGATTGTTCTCCTTAGAGCAGAGAAGGTTAAGGGGAGATTTAATAGAGGTGTTCAAAATTATGAGAGGTTTTGATAGAGTAAATAAGGAGAAACTATTACCACTGGTGGGTGGGTTGGTAACCAGAGGACACAGATTTAAGATAATTGGCAAAAGAACCAGGGGGGAGATGAGGAGGATTTTTTTTACACAGCGAGTTGTTATGATCTGGAATGCACTGCCTGAAAGGGCGATGGAAACAGATTCAATAGTAACTTTCAAAAGGGAATTGGATAAATACTTGAAAAGGAAATATTTGCAGGGCTATGGGGAAAGAGCAGGGGAGTGGGACTAATTGGATAGCTCTTTCAAAGAGCCAGCACAGACACGATGGGACGAATGGCCTCCTTCTGTGTTGTATGATTCTATGATTCTATGACCAGGAAAGGCCCACTGCCCAGCACAATCTCACTGGAAGTGTGTGGATGTGGGTGTGAGTGTTGGGTGACGACACAGTGGAGCTCGGCTGTGATGCCTTCCATCCATGTATAACCTGCCAATGCTGACTGTCTAGGTACATGCACGAGGAGTGGCCCATGGGGTAAGGCAGCAGAGAGTGGCCTGTCGGACTCTCCCTCAGGAGTCAGGGCAGAAAACTGGCACACAAAAAAAGAGTTTAAGAAACACAATTTCATTCAGGTATCGTTATGGGAACTTGTCCCATCAGGGAGTCAATCCCTTCAGTTTGAACCCCAGTCTGTGTTGAGTTAGCTGATCTCGTCCACAACAGTAGTCAGGAGGGATCTGGGGGAGTGATATAATTTGCTTCATGATCCAGGAATATGGTTCCCAGGGTTACTGATTTCTATCCAGTGACTTCTGCCGGACAGGATTGGACTCAACTGCGGTCAAATAGACTGCCTGACCCTCACACCAAGGGTCAAACAACTTTACCCAGGTAGTCAGGGAGTGCTAGCTCCTATGGAACTGTACCCCAGCCGGAGTCAGTGGCCTAGATACTGGCCTAGAAATTGTGTTTTTTGGTGCCAGCCATGGCTCAGTGGTAGCAGTCTCGCCTCTGAGTACTGAGGGAGAGCTGCACTGTCGGAGGTGTCGTCTTTCAGATGAGACGTTAAGCCGAGGCCCTGTCTGCGCGCACAGGTGGACGTAAAAGATCCCATGACACTATTCAAGGAAGAGCGACGGAGTTCTCCCAGCGTCCTGGCCAATACTTATCCCTCGACCAACATCACTAAAACAGGTCATCTGATCATTGTGACATTGCTGTTTGTGGGATCTTGCTGTGTGCAAATTGGCTGCCATGTTTCGCACATTACAACAGTGACCACACTTCAAAAGTGCTTCATTGGTTGCAAAGTGTTTTGGGATGCCTGAGGTTGTGAAAGGCGCTATATAAATGCAAGTTCTTTCTTTCTTTAGATTACCCGGCTGGCGTTAACCCATTCAGGTTGTTATCACAACGCCAATTGGAATGTTCAGTCTTCAGGAGAAGGAGGGAGAAAAAAATACCCAAGAGTGCGTACAGTGAAGACCCAGAACGTTAAGGTAGGAAAACAGTCCAGCAAATATACGGCAGTGAGAATCAACCGAAATGTTCTTTAAGGGTTAAAGTGATATCGTAACTTTTCTTGGCAAGATAGCTGTGGAAAAGTCAGTGCATATTTGCTGAGATAACATGCATCTGGAAGCCATAGTGTAGGGATCCAAGGTCAGAGCGAGATGTTTAATTGCAGACAGGTGCAGCTTTGATCGAAGGTTTTGCCTAAAATGCAGATAATGAATTTGAACGTAATGAGCTGTCATTTCATTGCAAGGTCATCTCCCGCTCTAATTAACTTTCAGAGGTTAATCACAATGGCTGGAGAATCAGTTTTCTCAATGTTGAAATTCCAGACGTAAGTGGCTCTGTGATTTAACCCTCTGAGCACTGCCAGTTACTTCTCCTCAGCCTCCCACCCCCCACCCTCCCCAGTTCTGGAGTTGATCGCTTTAGTCCAGTATCACTCCCGAATTTGTTGTCCTGGGTCACAATGAATTGCTCGTCTGCCCTCTCGGGTGGATGTAAAAGATCCCATGGCACTATTTGAAGAAGAGCAGGGGAGGCCTCCTTGGTGTCCTGGCCAATATTTATCCCTCAACCAACATCACAAAAACAGATCGCCTGGTCATTTATCTCATTGCTGTTTGTGGGATCTTGCTGTGCACAAATTGACTGCCACGATCCTCTACATTACAACAGTGACTGCTCTGCATTGGTTGTGAAGCACTTTGGGATATGTTGAAGTCATGAAAGGCGCTATATCAATTCAGGGTTGTTCTTTCATTTATTTGCAGTTACATTCCAGTCACTCCCACATAAAATGCTCCTCCTCTACTTTGCCTCCTACTGTAACACTTGTGTCTCCTCCTACAGACCAACTGCAGAGAGAGTTTGCCCTATTCAGGGATCTCTGTACCCATTCAGACCAAATCCTAAACTTTACACTCAATTGATTGCCATTCACTTGCAGTGATTCAGTGAAGCTCGGTCTTTATCCCGATGTAACGCTTGTTTTTGCATGTTTGTCAGGATTTAACCATGTTCTCTTTCTAACTTTTCTTAAAATAAAATGAGAAAGCTGGATATCTGGCCAAGGCCCAGATCACAGAACACACCTGTGGTTCCCTGGACTAGTTTTGATTGCGTAAAGGAGGGTGGGGGAGGGGGGGGCCGGAGAGGAATTTTCCAGATTTTTATTCTCCCTCATTTGGCCTGGGTTATTATCTTTTTATTCTTGCCTTTCCCAGGAGACTCCGTGGTTGAGAGATTCTGTACCATGATCGATGGGGCATCATAACTCCATTGGACAGGCTGGATGGACCAGTAAAAGAAAGAGTAAAGGAGAAGACCAAATAAATCAGAGAGCGGTGATTATCTGAGATCAAGTTTAAAAGACTGCAGATTGTAGGAAGAAGGGTGAGACTGAGGCGGTGAGGAAGTCCTGGAGACACTGCGATGAGACTGAATCTCAACACAGTGAGGGTGCAGGGAAGGGCCAGACCACATAGGGGACATCTAGAGCTTAATAAGGAACAAGAGGGAGACGTTGAGAGGAACGTTGACCATAAGAGTATCGAGAGACGAGAAAGGTTGCGACTTTTCCGTTTTGTTTGCTGACAGGCTGACACTCTACAGTCCTTGACTCAAACTCCCCTGAGGGCCCAAATCATCCACCAAGATTCAGAGCTCAGAAAACAACTGCAACATAAGCAGTGAGTAAAATGGAAAAGACGCGTTGAAACCACATTAGGCACAATAATGAGCCGAGAAGGGAGTTGGCTTTATTTCTTCAACTGTTATCTCACTCTCTCTTTATGGCTCAGTGGGTAACACTCTCGCCTTTGAGTCAGAAGGTCATAAATGTCAAGTCCCACTCCCGAAACTGGAGCACAAAATCAAAGCTGACTCTCCCAGCGCAGTACTGTGAGAGTGCTTCATTGTCAGAGATGCCATCTTTTGGATGAAACATTAATCGGAGGCTCCATCTGCCCTCTCAGGTGGACGTAAAAAATCCCACGCCACTATTTCGAAGAAGAGCAGAAGAGTTCTTCCCAGTGTCCTGTCGAGCAATACTACTTATACTAAGGTTGGAGTGTGTAGCAGAGAGAGTGTTATAACTGAGAGCCTTATACTGAGGGTGGGTGTGTAACAGAGAGAGTGTTATAACTGAGAGCCTTATACTGATGGTGGTGTGTAACAGAGAGAGTGTTATAACTGAGAGCCTTATACTGAGGGTGGTGTGTAACAGAGAGAGTGTTATAACTGAGAGCCTTATACTGAGGGTGGGTGTGTAACAGAGAGAGTGTTATAACTGAGAGCCTTATACTGAGGGTGGTGTGTAACAGAGAGAGTGTTATAACTGAGAGCCTTATACTGAGGGTGGTGTGTAACAGAGAGAGTGTTATAACTGAGAGCCTTATACTGAGGGTGGTGTGTAACAGAGAGAGTGTTATAACTGAGAGCCTTATACTGAGGGTGGTGTGTAACAGAGAGAGTGTTATAACTGAGAGCCTTATACTGAGGGTGGGTGTGTAACAGAGAGAGTGTTATAACTGAGAGCCTTATACTGAGGGTGGTGTGTAACAGAGAGAGTGTTATAACTGAGAGCCTTATACTGAGGGTGGGTGTGTAACAGAGAGAGTGTTATAACTGAGAGCCTTATACTGAGGGTGGGTGTGTAACAGAGAGAGTGTTATAACAGAGAGCCTTATACTGAGGGTGGGTGTGTAACAGAGAGAGTGTTATAACTGAGAGCCTTATACTGAGGGTGGGTGTGTAACAGAGAGAGTGTTATAACTGAGAGCCTTATACTGAGGGTGGGTGTGTAACAGAGAGAGTGTTATAACTGAGAGCCTTATACTGAGGGTGGGTGTGTAACAGAGAGAGTGTTATAACTGAGAGCCTTATACTGAGGGTGGTAGTTGTTCCTATTAATCAGCCAATCACTGTTCTTGTACATGTGCTGTCCACTCTATATTGATAACTCCGGTCCGTGGCCTGTGTTCTGAATTCTTTTGTGGCTGTGTTGAATTTGTAATGTCTCTCGGCCTGATGATTATAATAAGTTGCCGGAGGACACATCTCTGATATATGTGATTAAATCATCAGCTGTAATTAGTGGGTAGGAGGAGCAGGGGCTGGTGCCCACTGGCGGGCTGCTACAAGCGGGGGTGATTTATGTGACGTGATTTATCTTCGAGATGAGTTACTGCTCATTACTTCGTGTCTCAAGATGCTGTTTGGGCAGAAAGTAAGAGGAGTGGAGAGACAGAAAGGCTGTGGAAGAGAGATCAAGAATGAAGAAAGGAAGCTGCCATGCAGAGGGAGAAAGGCAAGAGAGAGGGAATGAGATAGAAAGGGAGAGAAGGGTCAGAGGCATAGATAAAGGGAGAAAGAGCAAGAAAAAGGAAGAGCGGGAAAGAGATAGAGAGGGAGAGAAAGGACAGAGACGGAAAGGGAGCAAGTTACAGAGATAGAGCAGGTAGAGATAGAGAAGGAGAAAGGGAAATGAGAGAGAGAGAGAGGAGACAGATGCCCTGAGTACCAGTGGATGAATTTTTAACACCTCCTCCTGAAATTCCTTTCTCAGTTATTTAAATGTTTATCCACAGTGTAACTCCAGGACCAGAGAGGAGAAAAGAGAGAAAGGGGGGAAGCAGAGGGAGGGGTAAGAATGGAGGAGAGAAGGGAAGAGATAGAGAGGTGCCAGAGATAGAGGGCAAGAGGAGAAGTAATGAAGGAGGAAGAGAAAGAGAGTTGGAAATGGGCAAAGTCTGCCAATGGCTCAGTTGGTAAAGGCAGGGTAAAGCTAAGCCATTCCCCTGTAAACCCCTCCTTATAACCCACCCTTTTTGACCAAGCTTTTGATCATCCCTCCTAATATTTACTTCTCTGACCGAGCGTCCATTTTTTGGAATACATTTCCGTGAAGCATCTTTTCTACGCTATATAAAGGCAAGTTGTCATCGTCCTGGGAAAGAAAGAGTTGAATCCAGTGTGGTGAGCCTTGAGTGAGGAGGGTCCCATGTTGCTGGAAGAACCTGAACTGATCTAATCTCTACTATAACCCTACTAGAAGTTGAAGGAAATCAATGGATTACATGCTGCAATAGATCTTTGGGGAACATTATTCCGCGATGACCCTCTCTCTCCCGAGTTCTTTTTCCGTTAACAGTCACTTTAAGTCCATTCCATTTTGTCATCCTGACATGGCTTGTTTTGGACACAGCCTTTTCAATGGGTGAACACATTGTGGGATGGGGTGCCCTGGTCAATATTTATCCTTTAACCAACATCACTAAAAACAGATAATCTGGTTATTTATCACATTGTTGTTTGTGGGACCTTGCTGTGCACATTGGCTGCTGCGTTTCCTACATTACAATAGTGACTACACTTCAGAAAGTTCTTCATTGGTTGTGAAATATTTTGAGATGTCCTGACAGATGTGAAGTCTATTTTTAATAAACCAATAAGGGTGACACTGGGTCATCCCAATGTCACTAATAGAAAAACAGCTCTACAAGGTCCCCCCTTATCTGAGGAGGCCCCACTAATGTAATAAGTTAAACATAAGGTCTAATTAAACTAAAAGAAATTTACAAAACTAAATCATGATATTATTGTCCATGTCTATCAGAAACTGTGTACCCTGCGGTGCCCACCGGTCGCGGAAGGCCTCGAGTGTACCCGTGAGCACCGCATGGTCCGTCTCCATGGCCACCAAGGGATGGACAAGGCCACGGAAGAGAGGCAGGCAGCCTAAGTGACCCCCCCCCCCCACCCCGCGGACCACACCCGTCCCGGGCCTGTGAATGGCTGCTTTGGCCAGGCCCAGGAGTAGACCCATGAGAGGGTCCTCCAGCCTGGCCCTCCGTACCAGGCAGCCGAAGATCAGGAATGTGGGGGTCTGATTTTGCGTCGACGTGCAAGACAAGTGCGTCTGATCTTTTTCTCCTTCCCCTCTCTGCCTTCAAAAACCTCTTAGGAATCCCATCTCTTCGATCTTTGCCATCGGTCTCCTGTCCTCGAGATTCCGAAAGATCTGGGTGTCTTCATACAAGAAACATAGAAGGTTAGCATGCAGGTACAGCAGGCAATTAGGAAGGCAAATGGCATGTTGGCCTTTATTGCAAGGAAGTCAGAGTACAAGAGTAAGGAAGTCTTACTACAATTATACAAGGCCTTGGTGAGACCTCACCTGGAGTACTGTGTGCAGTTTTGGTCTCCTTATCTAAGGAAGGATATACTTGCCTTGGAGGCGGTACAACAAAGGTTCACTAGATTGATTCCTGGGATGAGAGGTTTGTCCGATGAGGAGACATTGAGTAGAATGGGCCTATACTCTCTGGAGTTTAGAAGAATGAGAGGTGATTTCATTGAAATATATAAGATTCTGAGAGGACTTGACAGGGTAGATGCTGAGAGGCTGTTTCCCTTGGCTGGCGAGTCTAGAACTAAGTGGCATAATCTCAGGATAAGGGGTCGGCCGTTTAAGACTGAGATGAGAATTTCTTCACTCAGAGGGTTGTGAATCCTTGGAATTCTCTACCCCAGAGGGCTGTGGATGCTGAGTCGTTGAGTATATTCAAGACTGAGATCGATAGATTTTTGGACTCTAGGGGAATCAAGGGATATGGGGATTGGATGGGAAAGTGGAGTTGAGGCCAACGATCAGCCATGATTTTATTGAATGGCGGAGCAGGCTCGAGGGGCCATTTGGCCCACTCCTGCTCCTATTTCTTATGCTTGTATGTTCACTTGCTCCTCAGCACCACCTCTGTTCCCTCTGAGATCAGCCTTGTGAAGAGCTCTGTTGCTGTCCTTGTTGCTTCTGCATTGTACTATCTGGGTCTGCAGAATGGGAAAAGACAAAAAGAATTGGGCAAAATCGATCCAGTCTTCAAAGGGTTAATGTCCCTCATCCCAACTTGTAACAGCAGCACTTGTAAACATCAACGGTAAAATCCGACCAATCGGTGACCCGGTGTCTCAGTGGGTATTGAGACATACAGAACATGATAGTCCCATATTGGACTCCTTGGCCGCGCAGCATCCATTTTTCAGGCTCTAAATGGCCTCCTAAGCCTCCAATAT